>NW_017189516.1:45997396-46597396 GCF_001704415.2 Capra hircus
CAAGCCACAAAATTAAAAGTTGATTGCTCCCTGGAAGAAAAGCTATAACAAACTTAGTGTATTAAAAAGCAGAGACATCACTTTGCCAACAAAGGTATGTATAGTCAAAGCTATGGTTTTTTCTAGTAGTCACATACAGATGTCCAAGTTGGACCATAAAGAAGGCTGAGTGCTGAAGAATTGATACTTTTGAATTGTGATCTTGAAGAAGACTCTTGAGAGTCCCTTGGATAGAAAGGAGATCAGACTTGAAGAGCTGACTCACTGGAAGATCCTGATGTTGGGAAAGACTGAGGACGAGAGGAGAAGTGGGTGACAGAGGATAAGACGGTTGGAAAGAAAGTCAAGTCACTCAGTTGTGTCTGACTCTTTGTGACCCCATGGACTGCAGCCTGTCAGACTCCTCTGTCCATGGAATTTTCTAGGCAAGGATATTGGAGTGGGTTGCCATATCCCTCTCCAGGGGATCTTCCTGACCCAGGGATCGAACTTGGATCTCCTGCACTGCCGGCAGCCTCTTTACCATCTGAGCCACCAGGGAGATGGTTGGATGGCATCACTAACTCAATGGACATGAGTCTGAGCAAACTCTGGGAGATAGTGAAGGACAGGGAACCCCGGCGAGCTGCAGTCCATGAGGTCATAAAGAGTCGGATGCAACTTATCGAGACTGAATAACAACAAAGGCACTCATAAATATTTATGGCATGAATAAGTAAATTAGTAGATTATAAGGGAAAATTTATTTAATTAACTAGGAGTAAAAAATAATGCAACACTGTGAAGATCATTTAATATGTTAATGCGTATAATAACATAACGGTCTTCCCAGGTGGCTCAGTGGGTAAAGAACCTGCCTGCCAGTACAGGAGACCCAAGAGGCATGGGTTTGCTCCCTGGGTCACGAAGATCCTCTGGAGAAGGAAATGGCGACCCACTCCAGCATTCTTGCCTGGAAAATTCCATGGACAGAGGAGCCTGGCGGGCTACAGTCCATGGGGTCGCAAAGAGTTGAACAGGACTGAGTAACTGAGGACACATAATAACATAATACAGTAGAAAGAGCATGAAGTAAGAGGTGCCACAGGAGAGTAGAAGCCCTGATTGCCAAGGTCTACACATGCCAGCCTTCCTGAGTTTTGCTTCTTTCCCCTCTCCCATTCATGCCCTACTGTGACTCTACTAAATTTTTGGTGGTTCTCTAAATAAAGGTGCCTGGCTGACTCTTTCAGGCCTGGAAGGCACTGCTCTGTGGGTGTCCTTTACCCATTTCCTTTTCCCCTTTCCTCCTTCCCTTTGGACTGTGCTTAGCAATCATTGCCTCTGAGTAGCCTTGCTCGACCTGTTGCATCCTAGACTGCACTTCTCATCTGTGATTGCACACACAGCACCCCATGCTATCTAAACCTGTCACCGTGTGTTAGGGACTCTGAAACCAAACCTGAATAGTTTTGAACTCTTTTTGGCTGACCACAGGTGAAAAGCAGTTCCTCTAACCACTGCCAGCAGAGAATTGTTTGCTAGGGCTTTAAGGATGGAAGTGAAATATGAAGAAGCATTGGGTTTCTGGAAGAATCACAGTGTTGAGTCTTCTTGACCATAAAGATATAAATGATCACTTCAATTTTCCTTTTGGTGGTGTGGTGGCTCCCTATGTTGGTGAAATGACACACGTGTAAATATTTCAGACACAGTTTCATGAGAGGAGGGCCCTTGGAAGGGCCTTTGCTTCTTTTCGCATCCACAACCCTTTTGGATTTCGTATTCTCCTAGCTGGGCCCAGCGGATGGGTCTGGGGGCTCATGAGATTTGGGAAGGGAGATGGGAGAAACAACTGATTCACCCCAAATAGAACAGATCTGACTCTGAGATGATCAAAGAGAACATCCCTGTGCAAGGATCTCTAGAACCTGTGACCTGTTTTTAAAGAGACTGAAGTTTCTTTGTGAAGGCTTTAGGCTTTTGCTTTCCTAGGGAAGTGCAGGGAAAATTAAGTTTGTGTGTCATGAAGTGCAAGGAGAGAGCTGGAGAAATGTGGAGAGGTGGTGACAGACCAGAAGGCCAGAAGTAATTGGAGAGAAGCTAAGAACCATTCCAAGTGACACGTGACCAGTGATACCTGAGATGAGGAAACATTAACCAGGAGTCCTCCAACATTCATGAAAACACCAATTTCCTATTAGTCACGCAACATAAAGATTCAAGTTATTCTATTTGGCTGTTAAAACAACAAACTGTCAAGGCTGGAAAATCTGGGGACCCTCAGATTTCACATTGAAGGCTCCATCTGGGTTAGGGCCTCCCAGGGGTACCTAGAGGTAAAGAACCCGCCTGCCAATGCAGGGGACAGAAGAGGTGGTTCAATCCTGGGGTTGGGAAGATCCCCTGGAGAAGGGTATGGCAACCCACTCCAGTTTTCTTGCCTGGAGAATCCCATGGACAGAGGAGCCTGGTGGGCTACAGTCCATAGGGTCTTAAAGAAGACACAACTGAGCAACTTAGCACTCATCTGGGATAATGACCAGGAAATAATGCTTAGGGCAAGAGCCACCAATCTATTGAATGGGTCAGTGTACAGGTCTTGGCGTGGACCCACAGAAGAAGTTTGTATGGATTGGGGGGATACTTTGCTTTCACTTTTCACTTTCACGCACTGGAGAAAGAAATGGCAACCCACTCCAGTGTTCTTGCCTGGACAATCCCAGGGACGGGGGAGCCTGGTGGGCTGCCATCTATGGGGTCGCACAGAGTCGGACACGACCGAAGCAACTTAGCAGCAGCAGCAGCAGCAGGTGGGCCCTGAAGGACTGAGAGAGACTGGATCTCACAAGTTACCTCTTCAGGGGAGTGCTTGGCAAAAGTTTTCAAGAGGAAAGAAAATGCATGTGCAGCTTTATTAGGTTTTCCTGAGGGTGTAACTCTGATTCCCTGAGACTGGAGTGGAGGTTAGTTACATGAAAAGTGATTACCAAGATAATTACTGCAGACTCTGGATTTCTGAAAAGCCTCAATTTATTTAAATAAAGAGAGAGAGAGAGAGAGAGAGAGACTTCCCTGGTGGTCCAGTGGCTAAAACTCTGAGCTACCAATGCAGAGGTCCTAGATTTGATCCCTGGTCAGGGAGAATGGCAAACCACTTCAGCATTCTTGCCTTGAGATCCCCATGAACAGTATGAAAAGGCAAAAAGATATGATGCTGAAAGATGAACTCTGCAGGTTGGTAGGTGCCCAATATGCTACTAGAGAAGACCAGAGAAACAGCTCCAGAAGGAACAAAGAGGCAACGCCCAGTTGCAGATGTATCTGGTGGTGAAAGTAAAGTCTGATGCTCTAAAGAGAAATATTGCATAGGAACCTGGAATGTTAGATCCATGAATCAAGGTAAATTGGAAGTGGTCAAACAGGAGATGGCAAGAGTGAACAATGGCATTTTAGGAATCAGTAAACTAAAATGGACGGGAATGGGCTTCTTTAATTCAGATGACTATTATATCTACTACTGTGGGCAAGAATCCCTTAGAAGAAATGGAATAGACTTTATAGTCAACAAAAATCTGAAATGCAGTACTTGGGTGCAATCTCAAAATTGACAGAGTGATCTCTGTTTGTTTCCAAGGCAACGCATTCAATTACACAGTAATCCAAGTCTATGCCCCAACCAGTAATGCCAAAAAAGTTGAAGTTGAACAGTTCTATGAGGACCTATAAGACCTTCTAGAACTAACACCAAAAAAAGATGTCCTTTTCATCATAGGGGACTGGAATGCAAAAGTAGGAAGTCAAGAGATACCTGGAGTAACAGGCAAGTTTGGCCTGGGAGTACAAAATGAAGTAAGGCAAAGGCTAACAGAGTTTTGCCAAGAGAACACACTGGTCATAGTAAATACTCTCTTCTAACAACACAAGAGACTCTACACATGGACATCACCAGATGGTCAACACCAAAATCTGATTGATTATATTCTTTGCAGCCAAAGATGGAGAAGCTCTATAAAGTCAGCAAAAACAAGACCAGGAGCTGACTGTGGTTCAGATCATGAACTCCTTATTGTCAAATTCAGAATGAAATTGAAGAAAGTAGGGAACACCACTAGACCATTCAGGTACGACCTAAATCAAATCCCTTATGATTAGACAGTGAAAGTGACAAATAGATTCAAGGTATTAGATCTGATAGAGTGCCTAAAGAACTATGGACGGAGGCTCCTAACACTGTACAGGAGGCAATGATCAAAACCATCCCCAAGAAAAAGAAATGCAAAATGGTTGTCTGAGGAGGCCTTACAAATAGCTGAGAAAAGAAGAGAATCGAAAGACAAAGGAGAAAAGGAGAGATATACCCATTTGAATGTAGAGTTCCAAAGAATAGCAAGGAGAGATGAGAAAGCCTTCCTCAGTGATCAATGCAAAGAAATAGAGGAAAACAACAGAATGGGAAAGACTAGAGATCTCTTCAAGAAAATTAGAGATACCAAGGGGACTTTTCATGCAAAGACGGGCACAATAAAGGATGGAAACGGTAAGGACCTAACAGAAGCAGAAGATATTAAAAAGAGGTGGCAAGAATACACAGAAGAACTATACAGAAAGATCTTAATGACCTGGATAACCACAGTGGGGTGATCCATCACCTAGAGCCAAACACCTTGGAGTGTGAAGTCAAGCGGGCCTTAGGAAGCATCACTATGAACACAGCTAGTGGAGGTGACAGAATTCCAGCTGAGCTACTTCAAATCCTAAAAGATGATGCTGTAAAAGTGCTGTACTCAATATGCCAGCAAATTTGGAAAACTCAGCAATGGCCACAGAACTGGAAAAGGTCAGTTTTTATTTCAATCCCAAAGAAAGGCAATGCCAGACAATGTCCATACTACCATACAATTGCACTCATTTCCCATGCTAGCAAGGTAATGCTCAAAATCCTTCAAGGGCTAGGCTTCAACAGTATGTGAACTGAGAACTTCCAGATGTACAAGCTGGATTTAGAAGAGGCAGAGGAACCAGATATTACCTCTTGGTCAACACCTCTTGGATCACAGAAAAAGCAAGAGGATTTCAGAAAAATATCTACTTCTGCTTCATTGATTATGCTAAAGCCTTAACTTATGTGGATCACAACAAACTATGAAAAATTCTTAAAGAGACAGGAATACCAGACCATCTTACCTCTCTCCTGAGAAACCTGTATGCAGGTCAAGAAGCAACAGTCAGAACTGGACATGGAACAACGGACTGGTTCCAAATTGGGGAAGGAGTACCTGAAGGACGTATATGGTCACCCTGCTTATTTAACTTACATGCAGAGTACATCATGGGAAATGCCGGCTTGGATGAAGCTCAAGCTGGAATCAAGATTGCCAGGAGAAATATCAATAACCTCAGATATCCAGATAATATTACCCTTATGGCAGAAAGCGAAGAGGAACTAAAGAGCCTCTTGATGAAGGTGAAAGAGGAGAGTGAAAAAGTTGGCTTAAAGCTCAACATTCAGAAAACGAAGATCATGGCAACTGGTCCCATCACTTCACGGCAAATAGATGGGGAAACAATGGCAATTGTGACAGATTTTATTTTGGGGGGCTCCAAAATCACTGTGGATGGTGATTGCAGCCATGAAATTAAAAGACAATTGCTCCTTGGAAGGAAAGCTATGACAAACCTAGAGAGCATATTAAAAATCAGAGACATTACTTTGCCAACAAAGGTCCATATAGTCAAAGCTATGGATTTGCCAGTAGTCATGTATGGATGTGAGAGTTGGACCAAAAAGAAGGCTGAGCACTGAAAAACTGATGCTTTCAAACTGTGTTGGAGAAGACTCTTGAGAGTCCCTTTGATTAAACTAGTCAATCATAAAGGAAATCAATCCTGAATATTCACTGAAAGGAATGATGCTGAAGTTGAAATTCCAATACTTGGGTCACCTGATGTGAAGAGCTGACTCATTAGAAAATATCCTGATGCTAGCAAAGATTGAGGGCAAGAGGAAAAGTGGGTGACAGAGGACAAGATGGTTGGATGGCATCACTAACTCAATGGACATGAGTTTGAGCAAACTACGTATGGGATATGGTGAAGGACAGGGAGACCTGGAGTGCTGCAGTCCATGGGGTTGCAAAGAGTCAGACACAACTGAGCAAATGAACAGGGAACTAGATCTCACATGTGGTGACTAAGAGTTCACATGCCACAGCTAAAGATTCCGCATGCCACACCTGAGATCCCTCAAGCCGCAACTAAGACCCGGCACAGCCAAATAAGTAAATAAAAATTAAAAGACCCTTAAAAAAATGATGGAGAGGAGGGGTTACAGTCGATATACAGTATCCTAAATCCTCAGAATCCCTGGCTGGGAACTTCCTTCCAACTCCACTACCACTCAAAGTCCCAAGCCTCTAGCATGCTACGGGACTGCTAGATACCTGGTTTGAGGACTGTATTCTTAAAAAGTAAGCCAGCCTGCTAAAAAAGCAGCTTCTACTTCCCCCATGGGGCTCTATCAGTGTGAAAGGATGCCCTGAAGGCATTCAGGAGCTCCTATTACTTTCCAGTGAGGAAAAGAACTGAAGACAGGAATTACCTGGAGGAGTTAATTTAAAAGATGTGGTTTTACTTTGGTTGGTCTCTCAGAAGCGGAATGCTTCTTATTATACTAAGACCTTTCCATAAAACACTCACTTTAAAAAATGTATTATGCTTTTAAAAAAATTTTGTTTTAAAACACATTTTAAAAAGTGGTAGTGAGGGAGGCATCAGTGAGTTAAGATAACTTTTTTTCAGGGGTGGGCTCTACATAGTAAATATAAAGATTGGTGGAAAGACATGGCTGTTTCAGAAATTATATACACACACATTTTGGACTTGATGAAATTTCACAAATGAAACCATGAAATATCATAATAAGGAGTGTACTGATGGGGCTTCCTTGCTGATCCAGTGGTTAAGAATCTGCCTTGCAGTGTAAGAGATACAAATTCAGTCCCTGGTCCCTGAAGACCCCACATTCCTCAGAGCAACTAAGCCCATATGCCGCAACTACTGAGCCTGTGCTCTAGAGCCCGTGAGCGCAGCAGCTACTGAAGCCCCTGCGCCCTAGGGTGGATGCTCCACAATAAGAGAGGCCATTGCAATGAAAAGCCTGCACATGCAAGGAAGAGTAGCCCCCGCTTGCGGAAACTAGAGAAAGCCCACGCAGCAAAGACGACCCAGCACAGTCAAAAATAAATAAATAAATCTTAAAAAAAAAAAAAAGGAGTGTGTGGAAGACAACAGCTCGTGATGTCACCCACTGCAGTTATACGTACACCTGCTACTCAGAATACAGATACATTTCAGTTCCCGCTTGAATAAGGAACAGAAGTCTCTCTCCAACAGGTCAGTGCCACTCTGTAATGTATAGTTTAAAATGTATGTCTGTTAGCTAATGTGCAAAAATCAAACTCCAGCGCTTTTGGATGTCCAAAGTTGAATCTATGTCGTTTTAAAGTTATTTTATGACTTACAGTTTTTAAAAGCTGGTTTTATACTTTAAATTGGAAAAGGGACGCGTATTTCCCTATTTTCAAAAGATGAGAGTGATTCTCTTATTTTTTCCCACGGAGTAGACTACTTCAGCAAAATGGTACACCGTGTGCTATATCTGGCCTCTTGGGAAACATGACATATTCAAGTTTGCTAGAAAGAGATTAATGATCGCTTTCAGCCATACATCTCACTGTGACTTCTTCAGGATATTTATTGGTCTGAAGAGAAAATGGCGGCGGGGGTGGGGGTAAGAGAAATTTCTGTTTAGGATCAGAAATGGGCAATGGATGACTTAAGGTTAACTCTCCACTGGCTTCCAACTGTGTTTTTCTGTCATCTACACTTTTCCCACATGGAGATTTCGCAACAATAAATTTACAAGACAGTCCTGTAATGCAGTTTTAAATTATTAAATCAAGAGAAGACGGTATGTAAAAAGCACGAGCTACACCTCTAGAGCCGATTTGTCAGAAACGCACAACAACCCTTAAAATCACTGCTCTCTGAATGTTCGTTCTTGCCATCTATTTTGACGCAAATAGAAACGGAACAGCATTTTTAGATCCGGCATTTCTGTGTGGTGCAGACATGCAGGCTTCTATGAATTTTCTCACCTCTGGGAAATGTACTTCTGAACCGTGTAACTGTTGTGCAACTAGCCAAGTGGAACTATGACGCAACAGTCCGCCGCAAGTTGCCTTTAAAACAATGATGTCATTTGGCGCAGATGTAGTCACGTTTATAACACAGGTAGATACCGCAAAGCACCCTCCATATCGTCCCTGAGTCCCCCACCCCCACCGTGTGCCAGATGCAAAAAAGACATTTTCCGGGTTTCCTAACCCTCAACTTGTGGAGGGTGGGCGCACCACAGTGGCTCGAGCCCACCGCTCTTGCAAGTGAAGTGGGACCGCGGCGAGGGGACCAGCACTGCCGAGAGTTCCCAGCCCCGACGGCGAAGCCGCACGGGAAGCCGCGTTGGGCCGGGCCCACGGCTGCAGCGCCGACCGCTTTAGTCCCTCCGTGAGGCCCGCCGGCGTGGCGGGCAGAACGTGGGGCCCCGCGGGCGTGGGACAGCCCAGCCCCCATCCCGCTCCCACACCCGCTCCCGCTCCCGCGGCGCCGGAAGTGACGCGCGCTGGCTGAAAGATGGCGGCATTGGCGCTCGACCAGGGGGAAGGTAAACACCCTCCAGGCCGCTGCCCGCGCGCGGGCCCCCTCGAGGCGCCGGCGGGGGCCGAGGGTGCCTCCCGGGCCTGCGTTCCAACTCTCGGCTTCCCACCCTTCGACCGCCCTACCCGCGTGGCAGGCTTCCGCGTTGTACGACGGCGCACCGAGCCCCCTGCCGACGGGCCCCGCCTCCCTGGGCGGGCCCCGGGCGGCTCCCGCGGCCCGCAGGGGGCGCGCGGCCCGGAGCGGCCCCTGGCTCGTGGCCCCACAAGCTCCGCCCCTTTCCCGCCCCTTTCCCGCCTTCCTCCACCCCCGGCGTGGGTGATCCTGAGGCTCCGCGCGCTCTGGGGCAGAAGCCCGGAGACGCCGTCGTCGACGTCTTCATCGCCGGTGCTTCTCCTGCTACCCGCGGCCCCCCAGCCCCTCTCTCCGCCCGAGGCCCCGCGTCGGCCCTCCCGCCGAACCCCGCCGGGCGCTGCGAAGCCCCTGGCGTTGGCAAGGCCGGCCCCGGCCCCGACGCCGCTCCGCCTCGCCCGACTGTCTCGAATCTCTCCTCAGTGCTGTCTTCTTTCCCAGGACTGGTTTCGTGGGGGCCGCAGGCGCGCAGTCTCGCCCCCCGCCAGAGCGCCCCGGCTCGGCCCGGGAGCGGCTTCTTGTAGACGTTCGAGGAGCCTGCCGAGTGCCGTCCCGGCGCCCGACCGCCCACCGTCCGGCCCATTGGCCCGCTTCTTCCTGATGCAGACTGCCGTCCACTAGAGGCTGGACAGACCCCCGAGGTGCGTAGCCGCCCCTGGCCCTCCGGCCTGCGGGAGCCCGGGCTTCGTCCGCGGCTCCGCGCTAGGCTCGGATTCGGTAGCTCCTTTGCACTGACCCCAGTCGCACATTTGGTTGACGCCGAGATCTAATTTGTCTTTGAGTTTACTTAGATTGTTTGAAATCTAATTTTTTTCCCAAAGAGGAAAAAAAAAAAGGAAGAAGCATAATTCAGCCATTTTTTGCAGCACACAGCTGCAGGTACCATGATTATTTTCTCCCTATCCCGCTCCTTCCCTTTAAAAATGCTATTTTTGCCTGAAATAGAACTATGCGAAATGCGAGGCGTAAAACGCGGAATCAGAAGGTCTGGGTTCGACTAGGTGACTCTGAGAAAATCGCTTACTGAACCTCGGTTTCTTATCTATGAAATCGAGTCGGTAATAGCCACATCACAGGGTAGTGAGGACTGTATGAGGTCATATATGTGAAAATAATCCGTAGCTGTAAAGTGTTGTAAAAATGCAAGGCAATTTTTAAAGTAACCTTTGCCAGAGTGGTGAATGTTGTAGTGGCTAACTGTTGCTGCCTCTTTTTTCCCTATATTATAAGCGATAAGGACGGAAATTAGTAAAGCACTGCTCTGAATCGATTAGATATAGTCACGTTGCTTGGCCTTCTTCTCCGAAATGCTAACTGCTTATTTAAATAACGGTATTCTTTAATTCAAATTTAACGTTTCTGAGGTGCTTTGCTTTTCATTTTTCTAGGCCGCTTATGGCCTTTTGCTTACTCGGAATATTAAACACCTTGCATTTGTTGAGTCGTTTCTATTTTTCGGATTTACGTTTTTCAAGATTAATATCTTGATAAAATTGTCATTTGGAAAATGCTGTTAAGATATATACCTTAATTTTTATTGCCTGTTTTTCATATCTAGGAAACAAGATGCCTGAATATTTCTCCTAATTTGAAAATTGTTTTTGGAGAGCTTATACATGCATTTGGATTTCTGTAACTAATAGATCTAGAAATGTATAGAGAATCTCAGCTTTTTGACACTTAATATAGTTTTTATGTAATTTAATTCTCTTTTTAATCATCACCACACTTAGTTGGTGCTTGGAACCAGTTTTTCTATGGTAAGGGATGTTAATTTGCACTTTTTATTGCTGATTAGCTTGGGGGGGATAATGAAATACATAAGCCTTAAATACTTGTGGGTTGAAAATCGGAATTTTTTATCAGAATTTATAATATATATGTGTAACAGTATGGGATCATTCTTATTTGGCACATTAAAAATATATGGTCTGGCTTTTAAAAATGGGTCATAAAAAGTGAAAGAGAAGCTTTCTAAAATATATAGTTAGTTTTAGCCAATAAATGGGTTTTCTGAGTTTTTTTCCTGAAATGTTTTATTAAATTTATAATCCAATGCCGATTGTCTTTCTGAATATGCTTTTGTTTTTTTAAAAAGGGCAGAATAATATAAGGCGGCAGGATTAAATTAGCAAAAGGAAGAGCCTACTTTAAGGTGCTAGCTTTTATACGTTGGACTTACTGCTTGTCCTGAAGATAAAATTTTGGCAAACCATTGCTTTATTGGGACTTTCAAAGTTTGGCCATCTTTTTGCCTTGATCTGGGTTACCTGGGGGTAAAATTTTGGAACTGGGACTGGTGTGGCTTCATGGGTGTCCAGAAGAACCCCAAACTTGGTTTAATAATCAGTGCATAAAGCTGATATTGTACAATATAAAGGTGAACAGTAAAATTCATGATAATAATGTAAATTTCTGATTTATCTTTACTTAGAATGCATTAAACAGCAAATTAAAAGAACACCATGATATATAGAGAGAGACCTCAGAAGAAAGGAGAAAGCTTTATACTTCAGTACCTTTTTTTTTTTTAATACTTTAGTACCTTTAATGACACTTTTTTCCAGCTTTTGAACGAGGGGTCCCCCATTTTCATTTTGCCCTGGGCTCCCCAAATTATGTGGCACGTCAGTTGTCAAATTTGCCTTTTCCTATTTTAAATGTTTTGAGAGTGAAAACCATTAACTGTGAGGAGAATGAATCTATAGTTTAGGAGGGGTTGGATTAAATTATTAGAATATATTTCCTTTGAATTGGTATGGTGTAGTCCATGTGGGCTTCCCTGGTAGCTCAGTTGGTAAAGAATCCGCCTGCAATGCAGGAGCCCCCGGTTCGATTCCTGGGTGGGGAAGATCCGCTGGAGAAGGGATAGGCTACCCATTCCAGTATTCTTGGGCTTCCATTGTGGCTCAGCTGGTAAAGAATCCGCCTGCAATGCGGAAGACTTGGGTATGGTCCCTGGGTTTGGAAGATCTTCTGGAGAAGGGAAAGGCTACCCACTCCAGTATTCTGGCCTGGAAAATTCAGTCCATGGGGTTGCAAAGAGTTGGATGCGACGGAGAGACTTTCACTTTCAGTCCATGTGGACTTTTTTTCCCCATAATTAAAAAAAAAATTTGGCCATACCACACTGCATGTGGAATCCTAGTTCTCAGACCAGGGATCGAACCTGCACCCCCTGCATTGGAAGCGGGGAGTCTTAACCAGTGTGCCTCCGGGGAAGTCCTCATGTGTTTGTTTGTTTTTTTTTAAACTGAAGAGACATGAAAGGCAGTTATTGGTGAAAGATTGTAGGATAGTGGTTAAACTCCAAGGCTCTGAAGTCAGACTGGCCCCATCTTATTAGGAATCATAGCCTTGGGCAAGTTACTTAACCCCTGTGTGTTTTGATTTTTCTCATCTCTAAATCAGGGATGGTTACAGAACATGGAGGGTTCTGAGAGTTAAACTTATCTATTCATCCTATAAGTATTTATTAAGCACTTATTATGTGCCAAGCAGCATTCCTAGAAAGGTTCTGGGAATACAACAGTGAATACAAAACAAAAAAAAAGAAAAGAAACAACAGAAAAATAAACTGAGTAAGGAATATAGCCTGTATCTCATTTAGTATACTGTGGAGACAAATAAAACAGAAAAGAAAAAAAGATTTTCTGTTGCATAGGGTGGGTGGGTGGTTTTCTCTTTTAGAGAGAGGTTGCGGGGCAGGGGTTGCCTCACCAAGATAAAACACTGGAGTAAAGACCTAAAGGGAGCCATGTATGTTGGGATTAGCGATCCAGTCAGAGGGAACGGCAAATTTAGGGGCTTTAAGGTGGGTGTGTTGACTGGTTTTCAAGAAGCAGCAAAGAGACTAGTGTGTCTGGAACAGGGTGAACAAGGGGCAGGAATTAGGAGATAATTATTATTTATTATTGCTGTTCTAGGAGTCACTGGAGAAACTCTCATAGTTCATCTTTGCCATGGGTATGTGTTTGTGTGTATATGTATACACACATGTACATATACATACATACTGCTGCTGGTCCAAAAGTGAGAGGCCTTTTCAGAATTAAAAATTTTAGCTTTGGAATAAAGAAACGAGAAAAGGCAAGATATTTCCACAGGCTTTCTGTTTTTAATATAAGCCCTTTATAATTCATCTGGCTGAATCATTGAAGCAGATAAAAACGAATAGAAGATTTATTCTTTGTCTCTGATAAGATCATTGAATTTAGTTAATGATTCTGCATCACTTAAAAGATTTACAGGAAATCCGTATCATAACATCAAGACCTTCCAGAAGGTTCAGTTTAGTTGTTTACTTCTTGTGTAAAACTAAGATGTTAACATTATAGTATTGATGATTTCATGTTAGAAAGTAACTTAGAAGATTCGGGGTTGTATTCCCCAGTAGAGGCTTTTCCTAGAATTCTCACTGGATCCAATCTCTAAAGGCTAGGGAAGCTGTTTTCCATGACATCACTCTTGGACTACTTTTACTTGTGAGGAATAAGCAGAGGAGCATTAAACTAAAATCTTCTGATGAAAAAATAGCATTGAAACAGGAGTGGGTTTTTTTTCTCATAAGGGTTCTTTTTATTATAGGATGACTAAATGCTAAACATACCTGAAAAATGAAGTAATTTAGATAACAGATGCCAACTGGGAGGCTGGAGGACCCAGAGCCTTCCTAAAAGCTTAGTTAAATAGTCATTGGCAGTTTGGTACTGACTTATAAAAACATTTTGATGGACAAGAAAGAATTTCCAGTAGTAAACAAATTAGTTAACTTATGCAGCCTTTTCTCTAATATTAGACTTAATTGTTTCTCAGTTTGAGCAGTATATCTCAGGGTAAAAGGGCTGCGAATAGAGCTAATAAAGTTGGTCTGTTTTTGAATTTTTCTTTCCTTTTAGATTAAGTTGGTCACTTTGAGGTTGTTAAATAAAAGATTTTTACTTTATAGATTAAAGAAATTGTGAGGAATTTTATGACTCAGAAATTAATTCTGTTTTTATCTGTAGTAAGCCTTGCATTTTCTTTTTAATATGCAAGTATGGCATTTTCTACGTAAGGTTTAACATTGGTAGGCTAACAGTTTGAGGATGAAGGTAATATGAAATAAGTTCAAATTTTCGCTGAAGATATGCATATCAACCTCTGAGAATCTAGCTTTGGTATTGAATAAATTAGGGATTTGTATGAATTTTCAAGCAGCTGTGGAGATAGTGTGAAAGCATTAAATTATTGCTTATGGCATAAACATGGAGGTTAATTTTGAAACATATCTACTTGCCTGGAATTTTGCCTTCCAATCAGAATGACAGCCTTCTAGCTGAAAAGGAAGCATTTAATTTCTTTGCCTTTGAGTTCCTGTCTAGTTTTACCCTCACCAGACTTTCTTTACTCGTCACTGGAGAGTTTGAACTGTTAGAAATTTCTGTGGTATAAATAGCAGTAATGGTCTTTCAGAGCAGAGGTAGGAAGAGGTTGCTTTGTGTATGTGTGTGTATATTGTCATTTATCTCTTGTACAGTCAGTGGTACTTAATTTTTTGGTCTTAGAACGTCATTATATTCTTAAAATTTATTGGAATCTCAAAGAGCTTTTGTTTATGTGGGTTGTATCTATTTATATTGAGCATTGTAGAAATTAAAACTGGGAAGTTTGAAAAATACCTTAAATGAATTTAAAATCCCATTACTTGTTAATTCTAAATTTTTTTTTCTGGCCTCACTAGGGCCTATGGGATCTTAGTTCCTGAGCCCCCAGCATTGGGAGCTCAGAGTCTCAACCACTGGACCACCAGGGAAGTTCCTAAATAGCATTTTTTAAATGAAAAATAACTACTTCCCAAACAACAAAAAGCTTAGAAGAATAGCATAGTTTTACATTTTTGCAAGTCTCTTTAATGTCTGGCTTAATAAAAGACAATGGCTTCTTATCATTTCTTATCACGTGTAGTCTCTGGAAAACACTGAGAGAATGAAAGTAAACAAGAAAAATCACTTTTAAAATTATTATGAAAATTTTTTTGATCTCACAAAGTCCTCTTCGGGGACTGAAGCCCCTGGACCACACTTTGAGAAATACTATACCACTCATTCTCATGCACAGAGAATGTGAGGCTTTATTTTTTCTTTAGTCAGTGCCAAGTTTATGGAAGGGGACAAACTCCAGTGTTTCTTTCCTGATAATATAAGTATGCCTTGTCATTTAGTTTAAGTTGGTTCCCCTTTTGAAAAAAACCTACTGTTTGGAATTCTGAAGGCCAAATGTAGAATACAGAAGTGTAGAAGGCCAGGGGTATGCAGGTTTATAAACCCATGATTTCTCTTAATCTGACTTACCTGTTTTCAAGAGTGAGGATACATGATTTTTGTACACTGAGCATTTTGTTAGTAAATAACTTTTCTCAAAGCTCCTTAACAGATTTTTTTTTCTCCAAACCTCATTGATTTTGTAGAATTATTTGATTTTGTTTACTTTTACAATGATTAGTTCTTACAATTACTAATCTATTCCTTAAATTTCTATAATTATCTATATAAATTTTGTGTTTTCCTTTTTGTATTGTTCTTACACTTTTTCTTGTTATTTGCTTATATGTGTTTTTTGTGTGTTATTTTTGTTTTATTTTAATTTAAGCCTTTTTTTTTTCTTTATAGCTTCCAGGGTATGGATTGTGAACAAGGTGGTTTTGTTTCTCGTGTTCATTTGTAAGTTTGGTTGTTTGATGCCTTAAACATTTATGTTACAGATCCATGCTGTCCAATAGAATGTAATGCAAGCCACATATGTAATTTACAATTTTCTCATAGCCACAGTTTTAAAAAGTAGAAAACAGGTGAGATTAATTGTAATGTTTTATTTAACTCAGTATATCCAAAATATTCCAACATGTAGTCACTATTAAAAATTTGTATAATGAGATATTTTCCTTTTTTTGTACTACGTCTTCAAAATCTGGTGTTCATTTTACACTTAACGCACATCTCAATTTGATCTAACCATATTTCCAATGTTCAAAAACCCCATAGGTAGTGGCTTTCATATTGAACAGCACAGATAGAAAGAGTAGTTACTCTTGTTGGGGCAGAAAAGCTAGAAAATTGTGCTTGTGTGGAGAGAAAAAATGGAAAACAATGCCATTGCAAACAAGGTCCAGTGTTTTGACTACCAATACATTTCCTGATCTCTCATAAATTTGCATTGTGGTAAACCTTAGGGTGGTGTGGGGTCTGTAGAGGGGAGTTTGAAGGGTGTTAAGTTCCTGTGGTTGTGTGGGTGATAAGGACATTAGGTAAGAGTTAGACAGGGAAGGCAGCATTGATTGACCTCTGGTGGGGTGCTTCCCTCTGGGCTAGACATTTAACTTACCTTAATTTATTTGATCATCACCCCAACTCAATAATAATAGATGATGATTGTTCCTAATATATGGATGGAAACTGAGGTCAGGAAGTTAGATTTCTCCCAGACACACTGATGGTAAGTACTAATAAGTGCTCTGATTTCAAAGATTTTGCCTTTTCTAGCCACACTATTTTGTATGTTTTGCAAATCAGGTTCTAGCCTTAACTCTGTTTCAAACTAGTTGTATGACCTTGAAGAAAAATATTACCTGTGGATATTATATCTTCATCTATCAAGTCAGAGTTGGCTTGAGTCCTGAGAGACTTTACTAAGAAAATAAGCTGGATTTGAAGTGCTGTTGCTAAGAAGGGTTTCTCCACATTAACTGGACTGTTAAAGGGTCAGGGTTATTTTATTCATTCCAGTAACTGTATGTGAAGGGGCGTAATAATAGGCCCTAAAGCTATGGTATACTTAAGGACCATATGCTGTTCTATGTTGTCATGTGTATTAACTCATTTATTTCTCACAGCAGCCTAATGAGATAGGCTCTGTTAATATTAGTATCCCCTTTTTACAGATGAGGACATTTAGAACACAGAGAGGCTAAGTAGCTTGCTCCAAGGTCACAGAGCTAATAAGAGGTACAACCAGGATTCAAACACAGACATCTGACTCCAGACCTGTACTCGCTACTGTTTAGAGACTGTATCATGTTGAGCAGTTAACATTGATACTGAGTATCGATATATATGCTTCCCATGAAAGTGTAAGATATTGCTCCTTCCCTAAAGCTGTCACACTGATAGATGCACAAAGCTTTTTCATGTAGAAAGAGTAACTGCAAATTTCCAAGCTATTACAAATTAGTAGAACTTTAGATCAGATAAACTTCAGACGTGCATTGCTAAGACCTAAAACATAGCTATAGTTTATTTACTTTGCATATCTTTATAAGTGCTTTACACATCTGTAAAATCATATAAAAGTAAAATAAATGAAAGTTTTATGATTAAAAATCTTTAGAAATCATGTTTAATGCTTTTGTAGATGTGGAGATAAGGCCAAGAAAGTTTGAGTAACTTACTCAAAGTATAGCTATTTCTATTTTAAAACTGTCTTAGTTAGGAACCTTGGTTATAGGTAGGAAAAACCCACCTGAGGTAGTAAAGGCGAGTGTGGGGGGATTTATGCTGAGCATGTAAGGATTTCTCTCAGCACCCACTGGCAGGAGTGGAGCTGGGCCTAGGGACTGGGAAAATGAAGGCGTTAAGGAGCACTCCCTTTCTTCTGTCTTGGCTTTCCTCTTTTTTCTCAGTTGACTGGCATTCTCTGATACTCAGCCCACATGACAGGCAAAAGTTGGTGCCCACAACTGAGCAGAAGCTACTCTTCGACATGTTCTAGTTCCAGTCATACACAGTGCACGTCTATTTCTTTTTCTTTCTCTCTTCTTTCTAGATTCTTGACACAGGAGCACTCATCTTAATTCATATTTCCCAGCCCCATCTGATTGTATCTGACATACTGTTAGTGTGTCCATGGAAGCCTGTCTGCTAGGAACCCCCCTCTGTGGGCTGGGTGCCT
Source organism: Capra hircus (assembly GCF_001704415.2). Lineage (NCBI taxonomy): Eukaryota > Metazoa > Chordata > Mammalia > Artiodactyla > Bovidae > Capra > Capra hircus. The sequence goes on from NW_017189516.1 coordinate 46,015,151, forward strand.
AGAGGACAGCAGGTGCTGCCCTTACGTCTAAAGACCGAAAGGATCTTTTGCCTCACAGCTTACCAATTCCCTCCCACCTCCTTTGTGCTATGATGTTTACACCATATTAAGTATCTGGAAGCTAGGTTACTTTTTTTTGAGAAAGCATAGGGTCTCCTTTAAAAACTTTCCTTTAGATAGACTCTTTGTCAGAAAGGTGAATATTAGCTGTTTGAGACTTTATCACATAGTGATACCTGTTGAATAGAGAGAGTTACTTTGACAAGAAGTGAAATACAGGGTATTTTAGGCACTGTCAAAATAACAGATAATGACACAAAGCAGTTTCATCTCAAGTATGTGAATGCTGGTGTTCAGCCTTCCATTATTAAATCTACATTAAAAGTGACCAATAAATCTTGATGAGTCAGAGTGATAGTTGGTGTCCTTAATGATCCTGAGAAAGATAGTGAAATACTGAAATTTTCATCCAGTTTAATTTGTTATATTTTTTATTCAAATTATTTTGAAAACTGCTAATTAGTGTGATGTTGACAGCACTCTACTAACCAGAATGTTTAATTATTCAGATACCACGGTGAATGATGTTCTTTTGTTCACAGTATGCATTTGTATATATGTGCTTTATATCGACTTGGAAAATTCTAAGTTCGTTAAATTTGCCTTTAAAATAATTCAAGAAATAAAATCTGATAGCTTGCTTTAATCTTGAATGTGTTAGTAAAGTAGTTCTGCCAAGCATTGATTACAGTGTCTAAAATATTTTATATCGATTTTCCAAATTATAGACAGCTCTCTTGTGTTCTCCCTTTCCAAAATGAAAGTATATAGCTTTTGGATTAATGGATTACTAATAAAAATTTTGATGTAAAGTATCTTGTGCATACTTTACTGTCTTAAGTAGGTTAACGTAAGTGAGCATGTAGTATAATTAATAAGACTTACGGGTGTAAGTTAGGGACAAATGGGGAGAAAGAGGCACCTGGAATCCTCTTGATAAGAAGGGAATACAAAAGAAAGAACTGACTGGGGAGAGGAGAGAATTAGGATTCTGTCTAGACATGATTTTGAGATCCCTGTGGTGCACCCAGAGGTATCTAACAGGAGATGTGCTATGTAGTACTAGTGTAAGGATAGCGATTGGGACAGTGATGGTCAAGGCATTGGTAAAGGTAAATGTTAGTAGAAACCATGGGTTTAGATGAGATCTTTGAGGGAAATACAGTGTTTAGATGAAAAGATAAAAGGTGCAAGACTAGAATCCTGGGGAACACCCATGTTTAAGGGATAGCTCAAGAAAAGTAAGTCCAGGAAGGAGATTGAGAAATAAGCAGCCCCCAAATAGGAAGAGAACTAGGAAAATAGAGGCCTGAAACTGAGAGAGTGATGAGCCAAGGGAGTAGGTCATGCTGCAGAAAGATCCTGCGAAACAAGGGACTGTGATGTAACCACTGGATTTGACAGAGGATTTTGTAGATTTTTTAAAATGAGCTTTTTGAAAGCAGTAAGATGCTTTTATTGAAGATAGATTAGCAAAACACAGATCAGCCAAAAGAAAAAAAAAGACTTGCCGGATAGTCTCCTGTCCAAGATAACCGGGTTTTTTTTTTTAGCATTTTAGTTTATTATCCTTTCAGACTTTTTTCTTATTTATTAACAAAGGGTTTTTATTTTCTTGGAGATAATCCCAGACTGGGATAACTACTGAATAAATGGGTTAATATGTCAGGGAGTTAAAATAGAGTGTCAAACAAAGTAGTCAAATCGAGTGATAGCTTGCCCAAAGAGTGGAGAGACAGTGCCTGTTAGTAAGTACGTCTGTGAAAGCACTGTTTTTACTCTCGGCAGCTGAAGGCTCTGCCAAACCCAGGGTGCAGAGGGGATTCCTGAATGGCACACAGAGGTGCTCTTTTAGTTAACAAAGGGGAAGGCATCTGTGATGAGTGGTGAGGCTGGCAGCGATGGTCTATCTGAAGAAGAGGATGGAGCAGGTGCCAGCAATGACTGTGTTTCCAGCTGCTTCACTGGAGGGCTCATGGCCCACCCAAACACCCAACCAGGGTAAGGAAAGAGGTTGGGAGTTGGGGTCTGATACCAGAAGATCTAAGCTGGAGAAGGACAGGTAAAGTTTGGAGGTGACAGACCAAATGAAAGGGGAGGAGAATATTAAGCCAGAGAGTGGGAAGTTGACAAGATTTCAGGTGTGGATCAGTTCCTGATTGTGGTGAGGCCTAGCAGATTTGAGCATAAGATTTTAAAATGGAGTAAGAAGGGAGGTGACAAGAGTTTAGGTGATCAGGGAACTTCACCTCTCAGTTTTTGGGTGAGCGATCTTAGGTGAACATTGAAGAGGTGGAGAAAATGAGTCTTAGCCAAGTAACACAGTCATCAGCAAATGTGGAGGGAAGAGAGATCAGGATATGTGTATGTGATAAATAACAGGGAGCAATAGAAGGTGGATTTTAACTAAGAGAAAAGCCATACTTTAGAAAAAGGACAGTAGAAAGCCAAGAGAAGGCTCAGGAGGTAGGTTGTAAGCTATAGAAGAGCATTTTGTTCTAAGAACATAGAAGAGGGTATTTGTTTTGTTTTTAAATCAGACTGCAGAGAAAACTTTCTGTGACCAGCATGACGCTGTAGGGGAGTTTGTTTACACTGAAGCAGGGTTCCACAGGGCACAGTGGAAAGGGTTGGGAGGGAATTCGTGGATAAGGATGTGTCATTGGGGAGGAAGCTCAGAGGTATGTGAGGGTGAGAGTTGAGCAGAGGACCGATAGTTGGCCTGGGGCGGGGGGAGGTTGTGTGAAAAGAAGAAAATTACTTAGCTTCATAAGACATCTGATAGACTGAATTATTATGCTTAAGAGATCTAATTCCACTATTTTGGTTTCATTTCTCTGATATGCAAAAATGCAGTTTAATTTCCTTTAAAATTGTATATTTATGTTTTAAATATATAAGCTCACTGTTTTTTAAAATAAAGTTAATGAGGTAAGTAAGTATACTCAAAATTTCCTGAAATCCCACTACCCCAGGGACATAATTTTGGTATATATTCCTCCAGACTGTTTCTCATCTAAACATATATATATATATGTGTGTGTGTGTGTGTATATTTAGTTTTTGAAAATATACTGAGCATACTGTAGTTACCTGCCTTTTTTTTTCACATAACAATACATAGTAAATGTTTTTGTCAGAATTAGGTATATTGCTGCCATCGTTTTTAGTTATTACAGTAATCCATTATAGGACTGCACCATACTTGTTTCTGTTGTTGGGCTTTTGAATACTTTACAGTTTTTAAAATCATAAATGAGGCTAGAAAGAAAAACCTTTGTGTGTACAAGTTGACATATCTATCTGATTATTTCCTTTGGGTAAGTTTCAAGGTCAGTTTAAGTTTGGCTAAGTTTCAAGGTCAACAGTATACTTTTTGGTTTAATTTCTTTTTTGTCTCATGATTTAGCATTTGGATAAGAAATTCTTTTTGGTTGATGATTTGAGGACATGTTTAAATATATTTGGTAAACAGTGTAAAGTCACTGTGATAGGCATATATTTGTAAGTTAATTACTGTTGTTGAATAGATATTTAATAGATTTTTTTCACCAGGTAGGGAAGCCAAAAATATTAACCTGCAAATCTTTAAGTTGTCTTCTCCCAAAGGGTTTGTATATGTGAGACTTAACACAGTAGAATTGAGATAATTTAAAAAATTGTTTAAGTTCTAAGTTAATAATGTCTTTAGAATGCATGGAAATGATTAACACAGTTTTCTTTGATTACTTTTTTTCCAGGTGATCCATGGCAGGGGACATGGAAGGATTCTGTTCCTCCATCCATGACACCAGTGTCTCTGCTGGGTTCAGAGCACTGTATGAGGAGGGGTTGCTTCTTGATGTCACTCTGGTTATTGAAGACCATCAGTTCCAGGCCCATAAAGCACTCTTGGCTACCCAGAGTGATTACTTCAGAATTATGTTTACTGCAGACATGAGGGAGCGAGATCAGAACAAAATTCACTTAAAAGGTCTAACTGCTACAGGCTTCAGCCACGTCCTTCAGTTTATGTACTATGGAACTATAGAATTGAGTATGAGCACAGTTCACGAGATTCTTCAGGCTGCCATGTATGTTCAACTTATAGAGGTGGTGAAGTTCTGCTGTTCTTTCCTGTTAGCAAAAATCTGCTTAGAAAATTGTGCAGAAATTATGAGACTCTTAGATGATTTTGGTGTAAACATCGAAGGAGTCAGGGAGAAGTTGGATACTTTTCTGCTAGACAACTTTGTACCACTCATGTCCAGGCCTGACTTCCTGTCTTACCTGAGCTTTGAGAAGCTCATGTCTTACTTGGATAATGATCATCTGAGCAGATTCCCAGAAATAGAGCTGTACGAGGCTGTGCAGTCTTGGCTGCGGCATGATAGAAGACGCTGGAGACATACCGATACCATCATTCAGAACATCAGATTTTGTCTGATGACCCCATCCAGTGTTTTTGAAAAGGTTGGTGCATTTGAAAGAAATAGACAAAACTCATCATTTAGCTAATAAAACACTATGTCTTTAGAGATAAGATTCCCAGGCTTGGTTTGAGCCAAATAGTTTTTAAGAATAAATAGTTTTAAGTTAAATAGTTAAATAGTTTTAAGAATACTTAAATAGTTTTTAAGAATAGTTACACATAAAAAGTCTAATTTGTTGCAGCTTGTGTATTTAGGTTTTTTAAAAACACATTTTGTGGGTAAAAGATGGACCAGGTAGATGGTAGAGTAGTTTCACTTAGAAGATACTTTTAAAGTTGAAGTATAATTATTTAATCTAAAAGATTGTAAGTTTGCTTTAGCTTCTCATTCTTTTCACAGAGTAATTAAATCTGAACTGGGTCAGTCTAGCTCTCTTTTTAAAAATTAATTTAAGTGATACATGCTGAAATTAGAGTCGAGAGGAGTTTTATAGTTCTGAATGTTAAACATTAACACAACCTCTTATTCCTCTAAAATGTAGTAAGGAAGAACATAAAATAGATCTTGAAAAGCAGTAGGCCTTGGTGGTGATTTTCTTCCCTTCTCTTACCTAGTTCTGCATCCCCCTCTTTGTCCATTCCCTGCCACCCCCCGACCCGCACTGTGAATACTAACTACATTTAACCATGAAAACATATATTTGTCCAAAACAGTTGTTTTTGGCATTTCAAAGCAAATAAGACTATAAATCTTCTATCTACATTGATCAAACATTCCTGTGTACCTTTCCCCATGTAATAGTTCTGTTATCTTAAAATTGTCTTTCTCCAAAACAGCCTTGGCCTTTTTGCATGTAAGCATTTTTCATTTTTTACCAGTCTCAGTTGTGATCCTTTCTTGCCCAAAGGAGAGAAAGCATTTTCGGTAATTGCTTAACTTAATTGGTTTCTAATCACATAGTTACCTCTGGGGCTCCGTTTACCTCTTGCATCTTTTCTTCTTTCTAGAAAGCGTACTTAAATCTTTGGTTGACACCCTTCATGTTAGGTAGTTCCTCAGTTTTAGTTGCCAGACCTGGTGATAAAAATACAATATTTGCAAAGAAGGGCTGTTTATACCATTTGAAAAATAAGCAAATTTGTGCCTTCAAACAACACTCAGCCGCCTGGGATGTGTCTTTTTCCCCCTCTGAAATGGTGTGAAATATCGTTAACGTATACTTTTCAATAGATAACTCAATTTTGTGGGATTTTATCTTTATTCTCAGAATATACTGATATGGCAGACATAATTGAAACTAAAGAATACACTTTTTAATTACTTTTTGTTCAGTGATAATCAGCCCCATGTCAGCAGTGCAAATCATTTTTCCTCTGCTGTTTTGATTTTTTTCCTTATTGTTTTTATTGCCTTCTTTTCCTAGGGAATCCTGTTTTGTCTTTACATGTTAGATGTAGATGCTTTCCCACTACTAAAGCAAACAACCTTGCCCTCCCCAACTTCAGTTTAGATGGAGGTGCTCGTGAAATAGAAAATAAAATAAAATTTTCTCTCTTGTAAGACATTATGATGGATAATTGATAGCAGTAAATGATTTTTTAGTGCTGAGTTGCAAGAGAGAGGTAATTCTACACAACCATAATACCATTATTGAAATTAACAGTCTTTCCTTAATATGTAATATCCCAGTTTATTTTGTTATTCTCAGTTATCTCCAAGATGTCTTTTTAAGCTGTTTTTTGAAGATTTAATCAAGGTTCATATAGCACATTAGTTATGATGTCTCTCTCTTAATCTGGAATGGTGCCTTCTTTTTCTTGTTTATGATGAGGATACTCAAACATAGAAAAAGTTGAAAGAATAGTATAATGAATAGCTATGTAACCATCACCTAGATTCAAGAACTGTTAACATTTTACCGTATTTTCTCTATATAGATTTTCTTTTGCTGAATCTTGGAGAATAAGTCAAAAATACAACATCTTGTCTCTTAATACTTATTAACATAACTCTTCTAAGAATAAGGATGTTTTCCTACTCAAGTTCAATACATTCCACCCAGGAAAATTAACAGTAAGACCCTAGTATCAACTAATAGCTAGTTAATATTCAAAGTTGTCCCCCAGATGCCCTAGAATCCAGTCATGGTTTATGCATTGCTTTTAGTTATCATGTCTTTTTAATCTTTCTTAATCTAAAACAGTCCCCCACTTTTTTTTTTGAGAAAAATCAAATTAGCAATTTTCTTAGTGTGTCCCCACATTCTGAATTTATCAGATTTCCTTGTGTTGGTGTTAACTTAGTTGCTCTCTTCCTTATATTTCCTATTAACACATCTAACATCTAGCATCCTGTATTTTCAGGAACAGTTATAGGAAAATATGGTTGTAATGCTAGAGAAAGTCTTGGAAAACCGCTTAGCACCTCTGATCAAACTTAGAATTTACCATTCTTTTTTGTATTAGGAGGCTAAGTGGCCCCAAATCGTCAAGGACTTCATTCACACTATTCTGTGTTAGGTTTCTTTTACATTCATAAAGTTCCCCTCCCTTTAAAAAAATTGGAACTCTTCCATTCAATTTATAGAAACTGAAACTAGCTAAAGTGTCAAAATTAAAAGATTATTCTTTCTTAGTTAAAAAAGTTGTATATTTATAACTCTAGAACTGCTCTGTTCAGTACAGTCACTGCTTGTGGCTTTTGAATACTTGAAATGTGACATATCTCATTTGAGATTTCAAAGATTAAAAGATGACAAAAAGGATATAAATTATCTCATTACTATTATATTGATTATATGTTGAAATGATATTTTGGATATATTGGATTAAACAAAATACATTATTAAGGTCAATTTTACCTTTTTATTTCTTAAAATATGGCTGATAGAAAGCATAAAAATTATATCTCTGGCTCACATTTGTGGCTCAGATTATCTTCTGTTGCACCAAGCTGCTCTAGAAGTTCAAGGAGTTAAATTGTGCTTTAGAAACTCTAAAGGTGCATACATTAAACAGCCTTTCTCACATATTTAACCCCTCTCCTGGAGTTCTAGCCTTTAGAAATGTTCTGTTAGGTTTAGTGTTCAATTAACAGATAACTTACCTTATCTAATTATTCTATGGAGTGGCTGATGCAGATAACTTGAGAATAGCATCTCTTTGTCTGAATCCTTCCCCTGGCCTCAGGACAATTCAAAAGTGATTGAACAGAACTTGGTGAAGGAATCTTGAGAGATTTTAGTTCTTCCTTGGGTAGTAACTCAGACCTGAGCAGTGGCTTTGTAAGGGGTCATTCTGCCTCTCCCGGAGGAAGAGCCCCCACTGATTCCAGGGACCTGGATCATGCCCTGTAGATCTGCCAGAGTCTTTAGGTTTATTCTTTTCCCCTAGTCCTCTACTAGAATTTCTCCCTAGCTGAAAACAAACTGTCTTAAACTTCTATACTGAATACTCTGGGATAGGATCTTCACCCAGAAGACCAAGACTTCGAGATTTCCACACCAAGTTCCTTCAAGGCAGTGATTCTCCTAATCTGAACACCTTACACATACATGCCAGGCCATGCACCGAGTGCTCTACACAAAGGCAAAGTCAATAGGTTCTCTCTGTTTTGTAGCTAGGAAAACAGGCTCAGAATGGTCTGGGAGTCTTATCCCAGAATAGGCGGCACTGTCCAGGCTGGAACCCAGGTCTGCTTGCTTCTCAGTTCAAGCTACTGGAGTAGGGAGAGGAAAGGATTCTGTGGTGCAGAAAGCACGTAGTTACCCCTGTGGCCCTGCTTGGGTGGCTTAAAAGTTGGTACAGAGTTGTGAAAATCCTAACATGTTTGCATGAATGAAACATAGCCTTAAAATTTTAATGGCACTGAAAAAAGTATAAGATATGGGAATAAGATATGGAAGCGCAATTCTGGAGTTTTTACTGTATAATCAGGAAAGCTGAAAATAAATTTAAGGATCTTGTCCTTTTGATACAGTTGTTAAGGAGTTCTTATGATTCGTTTTATCTATAGTGGATTCCCAGTTTTAATACTAGACATCAATTTCAGTTTTTACATAATGTAAATGTCTGTGGCATATATTTTTACCAACTCTAATGGTCATTGCATCTGTTGACAGAGATTAGGCCTAACATTTGTCATTCTGAATTTCAGTGATATGAAGATTTAAATAGTTTTAAACTTTGTTCTCTTTGGTCTTTTAGTTTTTAAGAAACAATTATTGGTTTATCAAAAACATTTTATGAAGTTAACATGTATTTGGCAAAAGGCATATGTACTGTTTTGTACAGAAGAGATCTTTTTAGAAAATTTGTTACGTTAGTCATTAAAATACCCATATATTGATTTATCTTCCATATCATAAATATGCATAAAGTAAGATTTAGCATACCAATGATGTCCTTAGAAATTGTATTAATCATAATCATAAAATCTTAAAATTTTTCAGAAAAAAATATTTTAGAAGGAATCAGGTTATATAGATGAATTCTGCTTTATTTCAAATATTTTGTTTTATAATCTAGTTTATGATATTCAGATACCTAATGTGCTTTTTCCCTCTGATCTGTTAAATGTAATTCACCATATCCCCCCAAATTGAGTTTATATAAACCTTTGAAGAGCAAAACTAATGTTTTCATGAGAAAAGATATTAATTCTTCACTGAGACTGTATTTGGATTTAACAAATCATATCTACATTTGATAAAATTTGTTGTTATAAGGATATTTACAGGCTTGAGATAATTTTGATAGTCCATTAAAAGATAAATTCATTATTAGTGAATATTAATCCTAGGATCAGAGTGAAATTTTATGCTTAGAAATGCTAACACTTTTTAAAAAATGTCTTTTTACTTAAGGAGCAGAAGGTGTGCCTTTAAAAGCTACACTGTGAAATGGGGATAAGGCAGGTGTCCTGGACTCACCTTGAAACTGATAGAATTTAAGTATTACAAGTTTACCTTACTTAGACCCTTATAATACCTTCCTAAGAACATGGTAGCTCTCAGAACTGGTCTTCACAAAGCACTGATAATCTTCCAAATATTTCCCTATCAGCATAGTTGGTTTATATAGCATTAACAATGGACTGTGACACATAAGTGACATTAATGTGTCATGTTTGGGTAGTGTGATATTCTGGTTAATTGAGGCACAACAATTGCCTTGATAGATAATATAGATTAATTCTACTTTATTCCATTTGCTTTTAGCAAGGACACATCTATAAAAAGTGTAGGTGGTATGCACCCTTCAGAATTCTTTCATTTAGGCACATGTTTTGACTAATCCGGACTTGACCAATCCAAAATTTCTGTCCAGAAACCAAACCAATAACTCTAGTGTTAGCACAGTTTGCCCAAAAATTCAAAAAAAGTAATTACTTCTAATGAGTTAAGCTACAATCAGACAAATCTAGAGGAAAAATAAATTTCCTTCTAACCCTCACAGTTTTAAAAGAAACAGCAGTGCTGTATTTGACAGTAAAAATATTTTTAAAAGATAATAACCTGGATTTTAAGTGTGAACTTTGATTAGAATTTCTAATAAGCTTGAGTTGTTTTTGAAAAAGTTTAAAATCCCCTTCATATATTAACAGGACTTATATAGCTATAAACTTGAAATTACTTAAGTCAACAATCAGCTCACTTGCCCCTTGGAGTGAAAGCACAAGATTAGCAGGTTTTTGTTTGAAACTAGGTCAATGGGTTAAGCATACTTTCTCAGTTAATTTAAAATCTTTTTCTACATGTTTCCTTTTTGCTGACCTCTCCCTTCCAGCTCCTTGGACTTGGATGATTGTAATTAATACGCGTACAGTTCTTTAAAAATTACCCAGGGTATTTTTCTCAAGTCTTCTGCCCTTTGTGTATAGATAAGAATGTTCTTATTTTCCACCTTTGATTTACATTCACTCCAGGTTCAGGTTCCTGGAGAGTGCTGGTAGTCTAGGTGTTGACTGGTGTTCATCCCCTGAAAGAGACTATCTTAAGCTGACAGGAGCCTACTAAAATTGGAGTTAAAAAGATTCAACCTTATGTGCTAATTTTCCTTTTAAATAAAAGGGAGATGAAAACAAAAGCACAGAATTGGAAATTAACTGTAGTAAAAGGAAAGGAAGACATGGAATGGGGATAGCATGTTTACCTGTAAAAGGAGAAAATTTTTTTAATGAATTGGGAAAAATTAAGGGGGGAAAAAACCATGATAAACAGAAATTGAAAAGGATCAGAGAAGTCAGAAAGTGACTGGAGAAAAAGGAGCAGGAAAGGAAACACAGGGACATATTAAGATTTTAGGCTTTAAACTTTTAATTCTCAAATGTAATATTTGCCCAGAAAATGTTCTGTGTCATAGATAAGCCTTGCTCATTCAGAAGTTAGTTTTAGGATTAAACTTTTGACTTTCTTCTACTCTTCCGTATTTATAAATAAGATATTTACATAGTTGAGAGTGTTTCCATAAATAGGAAAAAAGTGTGTAAAAAAATGTTGTGAATTCTAGAACTTAGTTGTATTCTCTAAATATTAGTATAAGCAAATGATAAGATGTTCTTAAGTCTTTCAAAATTTTCTACCTTTAGGCTTGTGTACTCTAATTTCTAGTGGTACTCTATTACTGTTGCGTGAAAATTGGAAGAAAATTAAACTTTCTAAGCACATTTATTTATTTGGCCGCACAGCGGGGCTTGTGGGATCTTAGTTCCCTGACTAGGGATTGATCCTAGGCCCTTGGCAGCAGAAGCTCCAAGTCCTCACAACTGGGCCACCAGAGAGTTTTGTAAGCACATTTATTTATAATTAATTTTTTGGGTATAGTTGATTTACAGTGTTGTATTAGTTTCTGCTGTATAGCAAAATGAATCAGTTATACATATTCATGTATCCACTCCTTTTTAGATTCTTTTCCCATATAGGTCATTATAGAGTATTGAGTAGAGTTCCCTGTGCTATAGTGTGTATATGTCAATCCCAATGTCCCAGTTTATTGCCCATCTACCCTCTTGGTAACCATAATTTGTTTTATACATCTGAAACACATTTATTTTTGAGTTAAACATTTTTCACTGTATAGAAAAGTTGAGCAGATAAGAGGACTCACCAGATTGTGCTGAAACTCTTATTAGAATATTGTCCTCAGGGAGTCCTCTCCCTTGCTCCCATTTGCCCTGGTCGCTTGCCTTCCGAAGCTCTGTCAATATTTTAGACTCCTGCCTGCTTGGAGAAGACAGGATGGGTAAATCCTTTTTTAAAGTTTGCCTTTACCGTTTGGCATTTGACTGCAATTACAGTATTACTAAGAGGATTTGTGCTTAGCAGGAACTGATATTTTTAAAATAGCCTTATCCCTGGTCATTATTCAGTTTTTCAGGACAAAGGGATTAATTAAAGGCCTTTTGCAGCTAACTTTTTTGTGATGATTTTGTTTCACATAAATCAGGATCAACTTCAGTTCTGAGCATGATTTTATAAATAGACTTCGGATATCAGGATAGATGCTTTTGCAGTATAACATATAAAGATTTCCACATTTTACTGAATATAAAAATCAGTATCAAATGTAGCTGTGGTTCCCAAAGACATAATTTGTTTTCCCACTAAAGTTCCCTGACAGTCATTGCTTTATTTCTGGGTATTGGAGAATATTCGATCATGTAGAAAGGATGATAAAATTGACAGCCAGGACTCAATCTTCCTTCTACATGACATCATTCCAAAATTTAGGTTAGTAGTTGTGAATGTGGGAAGGGCCGGAGACATATCTGTTCATGCAGCGTATTCCTTTTTATAATGGGAAAATACCTAAACTGGAGGCTTGTCCATGGTCACACAGTGGCCTGTGCACAGTGTCAAGTCTTAGACCTGGGATCTTGAGTTCAGAGATTATTCTAACCCTCAGTCCCCACCCCTTCTACCTCCCCACAACTGGATAAACTAATAAAAGACATTTTGTTTTCGTTTAGTATAAGTGTATTGGGCATTTAAAAAATCCTATCAGAAGGTGAAACAGCTGATAATACCTTAAATTAGTTGGCTAAAAACGTAAACTAATTTTTTAGACTGTACCCCTTTTTAGTAGATATTTTTAAATTGTAGATTTTTAATAAAAGTAGTAAGCTCTATGGAAATGCCTGTTTTAATTGTATTGCCTGTTTCATTTTAATTCTTTCAAAATTAAGAATAGTATAAACAAATTACCTTTAAAAGTTAAAAACTTAAGTGGATTATACAACATTTTGACAGTGAGGGGAGAATCATGGAATTTTTACCCAAGGGTAATGGCTAGCTAATAATTCTTTGACTTAATAAATATATTTCTAGGAACCACACTTAAAATTATTAAGTTCTCACATTTTCTCTATGTGCATGCTCACAATTACATTAAACTAAAAGATTATTAGAGGAGGAAATGGCCAATTCAGAATTTTTAGATCACTGTTTTTAAGAGTTACTCCAAAATCACTGCAGATGGTGATTGCAGCCATGAAATTAAAAGATGCTTACTCCTTGGAAGGAAAGCTATGACCAACCTAGATAGCATATTCAAAAGCAGAGACATTACTTTGCCAACAAAGGTCCATGTAGTCAAGGCTATGGTTTTTCCAGTGGTCATGTATGGATGTGAGAGGTGGACTTTGAAGAAAGCTGAGTGCTGAAGAATTGATGCTTTTGAACTGTGGTGTTGGAGAAGACTCTTGAGAGTCCCTTGGATAGCAAGGAGATCCAACCAGTCCATCCTAAAGGAGACCAGTCCTGGATGTTCATTGGAAGGACTGATGCTGAGGCTGAAACTCCAATGCTTTGGCCACCTCATGCGAAGAGTTGACTCATTGGAAAAGACTCTGATGCTGGGAGAGATTTGGGGCAGGAGGAGAAGGGGACGACAGAGGATGAGATGGCTGGATGGTATCACCGACTCGATGGACATGAGTTCAAGTGAACTCTGGGAGTTGGTGATGGACAGGGAGGCCTGGCGTGCTACAATTCATGGGGTCGCAAAGAGTCGGACACGACTGAGCGACTGAACTGAACTGAAAATACTTTCACTTCAAAATGCTTTTCATAATACAATTTTTAAAGTGTCAAAGCATGAAAAGTGATAATATATTCTTTCCAAGTTTCAAAATAAGACAGCTTTTTAAATCCTAGAAAGGATAAGGAAAGTAGTTCAGAACATGAAAGAAGTGTCGTCCTTCCCATATTCTTTCTTTTGAGAGCACCTGATATACAAATAGGTAAACTGTTATATGAGGAGCCAATGATGAGAGAGATGCTTTCTCTGTGAAAAGGTGAGCCACACATTTCTTTTTGGATAGTCCCCTTCATTAATGTGTTTTAAGTGATGGCATTCATGGAGAAGGTTTTAAGGTTTTGGCCCTATGCTTTCTGTTCTAAAGCAGAGTGTCTGTAATAACTTTGTCTAAGATTATCAGAGAGGCATTAATTTCCTGTTGCTGCCATGAAAGGAGAAGCTAGTTATGCTTATGGATTTTGTGTGGTTTTAGAGTAAAATTGCAGCAGTAAGTAGCCCAGAGAAAAGGGCCAGGTAAATCTAGAACTTCTATTCTTGGCAGAGAGAAGTTATGAGTTAACTTTGGTTAGAAGATCTCTTATGGTATAACAGCTATCTCAAAGGCACAGCTTCCATTATGGTGGACTTAGAGGTAGAACAAACTGGGTAAAGGTGTAACTTTGACTGGGACTTCAACATAGTGCTAAAGTGACGCTTGTAAACCCATTGGAACCCAGGTACCAAAGAAGCACAATAGAATGAATAGGGAGAGGACAAAGGGGCCAGAAGATTGGGTATAAACAAAGACTAGGAAATAGACTGTAGGAAGCCATTAAGCTGGTCCCGTTCGATGTGATCTGCAAGAACCTGGGGTTGGAAGTTGGAATGCCATTACAGGCCATGGTGCCTAGTTCTCCTGAAACACTGGCTAGGTGGTCACACCTGAAGTTTCTTCAGTGGCAGTATGCTTAGAGGTATACTGCTCTTGACTTTGGGAACATGCACCTGTACCCTTTTTATTAGAGCCCTTGTGAAAAGCCAAGTCCCTCATGAGCTCATTAGTAACTATATGTTGTACATATATTAAGCACATTTTCCCCCTGCATAGACTACCAACTGAGTCCTTTTTTATTTTTTGAGAATATTATGTATACAGCTCTGCAAGTTTTGTCATTTGACATTTTAAATGTCTGTGTTACTGCATATGGATTAATCTCATTCTTTTTGATTGCATATGTTATATAAGAGAGTTTGTTCAGCCAGTTTCATATTGATATGTGAGTTATGCCCAGTTTTTGTGCTCTTACAAATAATAAGGCAGTGAACATCCATTAAGCTGTCAGTCCTGATTACAAAGCTTTTCCTTATATTGGCCTAAAATCTTTTAGCCTCTACTTACTAGTCTTGAAAACAGGTGCCATCTTTCTCTTGCGTCTTCTGTTGAATTGAAACATCTGTAGTCTGACCACTCTTGCTATGATTTGGATCCCTTTGCTGTCTTCTGGACATGATCCACTTTGTCATCTAAAGTACAGTGGTGGAATTGAGCACTGTCTTAGTTGTGGTTTCACCTGAACAGAGAGGGTGAGGTCTGTTCTTTTAACTTGGTCCACAATTTTATTAGTTCTGAAGACTGTCATATCACATTTTTGGTTCATAGTGAGGGTAGTCAGTTAAAAGCTTTATGTTTGAAGTTTGTGGATCCCTGGAGCACTTGATAAAAGCTGTGGACTTCCTACCTCCTACCCCAAATGAATTAACACAGTCATTGTTGGAACTTCGGGTGTTTCATGGGTCCCTAGTGTTTCTGTTGTTTATGATTAGGCATTGTTGATTACTTTGCCAAAGTCATAAGTTCTCTCATTCTCTATCAGTGTTGTTACAGCATCAAATATTAAACCAGAAATGGTCAGTCTTGGCATTACTTGGTGAGTCTGTGTTGCCTCCTGGTTTGTAGTGCTTTCTTATATGCAAGTGCTAACAGTTTTTCACAGTTCAGGATCAGCCTCTAGCTAACCAGTCTGTAGTTCAAAAATCTGTCTGGTTTCTAGTGCTCTCCCATTTTTCATGATTCCACACAGATTACAGAAAGCAATTAAGCAGCCTTATCTGCGAAGCCTCCTAGGATCCCAGGACGTGATTTGCGAGATCAAATGACTTGAACTCGGTGAGACTATCTAGCTGGTTTTTCTTTTTTTCTCAGCCATCTTGGATTTAAGTTTCTTCTTAGTCATTATGTTTGATCTTCAGATTGGAAAGAATATAATATTCTTAGCCGAGAATGGAAATAAGATAGGAGGCTGTTTCTCTTTATCTTTGTAAATATTACATTAACCATGTCACCCAGGGGTAATTCACTTTTTCCTCTACCTTTTTTTTTTTTTAACTTTAGCCTCTAAAATGCCATTTATTCACTATCTGGTACTTTGTAAAGTCACAATTCATCCTTAGGCTTTAGCTTTGTTCACAATATTCTTAACAGCTCCATTTCATTCTTCATAATACTTGGTTTATATGCCTGTTTTTTTTTTTTTTACCATCTGTTGTAAATGGTTTTTTAACATCTGAATTCCAGAAAGCTCTCTGTGCAGCACATCAGATTTTTTAGATGCTTTCTCCTTTTCTTCCCCTCATCAGTGTGTTTTGCAGTTATGCAGTCAGCATTATACTTTTGAGAGCCTCCAAGCCTTTTCAAGCTTCTTTACAGTTTCTGATCTTGGAATTGATCCTAATTTTCCTTTGAAAATCTTGAAATCTGACTATCCAATATGGGCAGCATTCCCCTTCCTTTTCTTTCTTGATCTCCAGACAATACGGCTGCTTCCTTTAAAGCTTCCTCCTACTTGCATGTCACAAGTCATGCTTTCCTGGTGAAGATTAGGTACAAAGTACCAGTTTTTCTAATTTCTCCTCCAGTTTCTGGAAGACTGAATTTGTACACAAACCAAAAGCACATCATCAGATGCACTAATGTAAACTTAGTGATAGTTAAACAGATGTCCCTTAGTCAGTAATAATAGCTAATAGCAGCTGTAATGTTTTCTAGACAGCCACATGACAGGCACCATATAAGTACTTTCCACATAGGATCATCTTGCCCATCTCCTACCTTAGGGTTGTGAGGTTTAGGTGATATTGTTGTCCCAATAATACAGATGAGAAAATAGGTTTAAGAATGTTTAGTCACTTGCCCCGAATCACACAGCTTGTGAGTGGGAAAGTCAGATATTTCCTAAATCAAATTCTTAAATCACCGTACTGGGCTGTTAGATGTGGTTCTGAATTACTATGCTGATTCTATTACTTTAAAACCTGTGTAACTGTCAGTCTACTGGCTGTGCACAGTAGGTACTTAAATATTTAATTTGAGGTTTATGTTTCTTGTTGATTTCCAGGATATTGCCTTGTAGCTCTTAGAAATCGTAAGAAAAAGATGAGAAAAATGGGTGAGGCACACTGTTTGTTCATAGAAGAAACAAATGGAAAATGAAGATTTGAAAAGATGTCTTTTTTTTTTTTACTAATAAGACATTTATGATGGTTTTAGGAGACCCATTGTTTGAATGACAAGACTCTGTAAATGTGACACATGAAAAAGAATGCAAAAATCTGGAATACCAGAAATAATCACTATTAACACAAACAAACATACACAAAATTTTATTTAAATGGGATACCAGAGTACTGTTGCCTTTTAGAAAATATATTGTGATCATTCCGTGGTAACAAATAGTCTGTTTTAACTGTTTATATGTAAAGTAAAAGTAGTAGAGGATAAGACCTCAGAGCTTAATCATTTTTTTCTTTACTGAAATTGTTTACCATTATTATTTACTCTTTTCTCTTAGAGGGATCATTAGACTAATTCATTGAAACATGTTAAGTGTTTCTTTTTTATTAATAAGTGTGTCATTTAAAGAGTTTTCTAAAGAGTGATGGAAGCAGTGTTATAACATACTAGAAATTGAGCCTTGGAATAAGACTGTCCTGGTTGAAGGTTCAGCTCCCAGCTCTCCTAGTTTTAGTCATGTAAATAATTTGGGCAAGTCACTTAACATTCTAAGCCTCAGTTTTCTCACTAGGAGACTAGTTATCACTCTCTCAGAGGAGGAATAATTTAACATGAGATGCACACATAAAGCACCCGTTGCAGCAGTAATGTCAGTTTTCTCTGTTTTACAAAGACATAGAGTTCTCAATCTTTTTTGTGCCATTTACCCCTTGGCTAGTCTGGCAAGACCCATGGAAGGACCCCCCCCCAACCCAGAATAGTGATTTTCAGTATATAAAATGCTTAGGATTACAAAGGAAACCAACTATACTGAAATACAGTTATCAAAATACTACAAGTAAACATCTGTAGTGCTTTCTGTTTCAGATACGTTTTTTTGGACTACGGTGGGAGGCGAATGAGAAAGATAGAAGGGAAGAAAAAGGAGAGATGCAAAGAAGGAAAGCAAGTTCATAAATAAACATATGCCTGGTTTTGACTCCCTCCCAAGCTGTCATCCCAGATTTCCAACAGGTTCCTAGACATTTCCACCTCAGCATCCTACTAGCAATTCACATTCATCACCAGTGAAGTTGAATGCCTCTCCCAAACCAGCTTCCTTGTTTCTCTTATCAGTACCACTCTCCCTATCACCTACTTCTAAATCCTCAAATCACATTTGAGGCCTCATTTCTTCATCTTATCGCTATTTCAGATCAGCCACACAGTTCTGTCAATTTTATCTCCACAGTGTCTAATTCTACCATCTAAATGGTAACCATCCAAATCCTAACCCTCTTACCTCATCCTTGTCATTATGATACAGGCTATTTCTGCTTGGTTTCCAACTTCCTACCCCTGACAAAATATCCCCTGAATGTTTTGGACCAGTTTGATATTTTCTTTATCTAAAGTTCTATAGCCCTCAGGTGTGCTACACAGCTTCATACTTAGCTGTCAATTGCCTCATTTTATTTCCCCCAATATATTCTAAGTTCTTTGAGTGAATGGACCACATCTTCTGCTTTTTAAAAAAATCTCCCCACAGTAGTTAGCATAATACTTAAAAGTTTCATAAGATCTTAGCAATCATAATTAGGTAGTTCCAACTCCAAAAACAAAGGAAAAAGTTTGACCTTTTGTTGTCAACTGAACTGTTACTGTAGGAGTTGATGATACTAGACCAAGATTTTATGTATAAAACCACCTGAGGATTTTTTTGTGTCTTTAAATTTTTACCAACTCACTAACTTAATTGCTGAGATTATTCAGTCATGATTGTTCTTACAGTGTTCCTTATGGTTAAGAAAACCATGGCCAAGGTTTCCTCTGCTGTGAAACCTCTGCTTGTCCTTCTGTAGCCACCACTTGTAGCCCAGGGCCTGACATAGGTGACTAATAACATTTTGTTAGAGGAATTTAGCTTGTGCCTAGAGAATAACTTGTTTACTTGAAAAAGATTGGGAATGTGCATTAATTACTACAAATACAAATTATAAAAACAAATATAAGAGATTTGTTAAAAATAGAAAGTATATGATCTTAACAGGAAATCAGTTTTAGGAAAGTAGCTTAAAATCATAAGCTAATCTTGGTGGGTTTTGATATTTTGCTATTGATGTTCTTTTCTCTTTTCTTTCTTTTTTTTTTGTTAAATTCTTTTACTCGTATTCTTAGGTTAAGACATCAGAATTTTACAGATACTCTCGACAGCTGCGCTATGAAGTTGACCAAGCATTGAATTACTTTCAGAACATTCACCAGCAGCCTCTGTTGGATATGAAATCAAGCCGCATCCGCTCTGCCAAACCCCAAACTACAGTATTCCGAGGCATGATTGGACATAGCATGGTTAACAGTAAAATACTTCTCTTAAAGAAACCAAGAGTCTGGTGGGAACTAGAGGGCCCACAAGTACCTCTGCGTCCAGACTGCCTTGCTATCGTCAACAACTTCGTGTTCTTGTTGGGTGGGGAAGAGCTGGGCCCAGATGGCGAATTCCATGCTTCTTCCAAAGTGTTTAGATATGACCCAAGACAAAACTCTTGGCTCCGGATGGCAGACATGTCTGTGCCACGTTCAGAATTCGCAGTTGGTGTTATTGGGAAGTTTATTTACGCTGTAGCAGGCAGAACCAGAGATGAGACTTTCTATTCAACTGAGAGATACGACATCACCAATGATAAATGGGAATTTGTGGATCCTTATCCAGTTAACAAATACGGACATGAGGGGACAGTGCTCAATAACAAGTTGTTCATCACTGGTGGAATCACCTCATCGTCCACGTCCAAGCAGGTATGCGTGTTTGACCCCAGCAAAGAAGGGACCGTAGAGCAGCGCACCAGGAGAACGCAAGTGGTTACCAACTGTTGGGAGAACAAGAGCAAGATGAACTACGCCAGATGCTTTCACAAGATGATCTCCTACAACGGCAAGCTCTATGTCTTCGGTGGTGTCTGTGTGATCTTGAGAGCCTCTTTCGAGTCTCAGGGATGCCCTTCCACAGAAGTGTACAACCCAGAGACTGATCAGTGGACCATCTTGGCATCCATGCCAATTGGTAGAAGTGGCCATGGTGTGACTGTGCTGGACAGACAAATAATGGTTCTTGGAGGCCTTTGCTACAACGGTCATTACAGCGATTCTATTCTCACCTTTGATCCGGATGAAAACAAGTGGAAGGAAGATGAGTACCCGCGGATGCCCTGCAAGCTGGATGGTTTACAAGTATGCAACCTGCATTTTCCAGAATATATTCTGGATGAGGTCAGACGTTGCAACTGATGACATCTTTCTCCCTTCAAAAAAGCCAAACAAAATCCATTTGTGACAAAGTAGTTAATTAAAAAACATAAGAAAAACCTCACCAGTTTTACTATCAAAGCCATTGGTCTAATATCGTAAAAATGTTTTCATTCTGTGCTAGCATCCTTTTTTTTCTTTTTAGTGGCCTCAAACTCATGCAATAAGTCAGTTGTAAGCGCTAGCTCTTGAAACTACTTCCAGAAGCAGTTTAATAGAACAATTCACTTATCTGGGAAGTTGATGTTATGCTTTAAACATTTCTTTCAAATGTCAGTGTAGGAATCATGCATCTTCTAAGAGAAGACCTGATAAGTGTCACTGGATGTAATTTCAGTTCCTATCTCTAGCTGAAATCTTTTTGAACATTTATTTCAGTGTATTTCAGTCTGTTAGACTTTTTGATTTTATTATTTAAGTTTAAAACTCTTGACCTTTTTGCATGGCTTTTTGCTGAAAACGCAAAAGTATAAATTTTCTACAAGATTAACTTTTTTATATTCAAAACACTATTTCTAAGCTGCCTTCTCTTATCTGCATTGTGTTAGTGAAAGCATATCCATACTTGCTTACATCTTATGAATATATAAGGCACATCCCCTTTTATGCGTGGTTAGGATTCTATATTTTTAAGCTAGTGCACTTGCACACACGGTTTGCCATACGTGTTGTATTTTAGATGTAACGTCTTTTCATGTATTAACATTTTTAGAAAGATAATAACTGGAGTCCTCGTTTCGTATCAGAGAAGCCTATCTTCAGTCCATACTGATTCAGTAATCAAACTCCTTATATTCCTGAAACGTATGGTTTTATGAAAGCTAACATTTTATGTTTTACTTTCAAAAGTAAACATTAGTGTTCCTTATCGATGTATGTCTTCTTTTTGAAAATGTTTTTCTTTGCAGTCTGTTTAATGTTACCCTGTTTTTAGTGAAAATTGGAGTGGTATGTGACAAGGCCTGGCCCTGCAGCGTGCAAGCACTTTTAAAGAGAACTTAGGTAATACCAGACTCCTAAATAAAGGCCCCTTCAAAGTAAGTGCAACTCCCATTCTTTGCAT
Source organism: Capra hircus (assembly GCF_001704415.2). Taxonomy (NCBI): domain Eukaryota; kingdom Metazoa; phylum Chordata; class Mammalia; order Artiodactyla; family Bovidae; genus Capra; species Capra hircus. Next base: position 46,036,499 of record NW_017189516.1, read on the forward strand.
TCAGTAAGGCTGCTGCATCTGTTATTGAACGGAAAGTAGCAACTTGTGGAAAATTTGAGCTCAGTTTGACTTCGAGGTAAGGAATAGAATTATAATCTCAACTGGTCATATCTTCTTGTTTATTTAGTACAAAATATTTAGCGGCGCTGGGGATGTAAGCCCTCAGCTTTTGTTTTATTTCCTGAAAGCTACTAGCATGAAGGATAGTAACCTCCAAGTTCAGAGTGGATCAAGAATAACTGTTCAGAATCATTCTTAAGTGTTTTAGGATTCGCCGCACCTTTCAACTGTTTCAACTCAAAGGAAAAACATATAGTTGTCAAAATTAAGCAAGAATAACCAGGGAGTGGATCATTCAAATTGATGCCATTTTATCCTGAGTAGAGTCTATATCTGATACTAGATCTACGCTGGCAAAACTTGCCAGATCTTAGATGTTGGTGCAATATTGCAATGCCTTCTATACGGCTGTTGTAAAAAGTTTCGAGTTTTCACTTTTTTTTTCTTTCTTCTTTTTTTTTTTTTGCTGCTGCCACGACTGAACATAAAATGGAAATGCGAAATCATGGTAAAATGGAAATGCGAAATCATGGAAATGTGAAGACTTGTTTCATTTTTGCGATTAAAATAGACAACTGAAAAAAACCTGATTTTAAAACTCCACGGCTTGAGGCATTTGAGTTTAAGAAACAGTCAGGTACAGAAGTAGTTTTGTTTTTTTTTTAAAGCAAAACATTGGGATTGGTTTTAGAAATCAGGTTAATATTCTTCGTATATGAGACATTTTTTATTAAGTGGTCCTCATGTTGTCTTTTGCTGAAATAGACTGAGACAGGGTACCCCTATCAGGCTTTTACACTCCCGTGGTGGTTCTCTTTAATTGCTTAGATATGACTCCTGTCATGGAGAAGGCAATGGCACCCCACCCCAGTACTCTTGCCTGGAAAATGCCATGGATGGAGGAGCCTGATGGGCTACAGTCCATGGGGTCTCAAAGAGTCAGACACGAGTAAGCAGTTTCACCTCACCTGTCATTTTAGTTTCTAAAAATCAAATTTGATATCTTGTTTCCCATGGTTATATGGGTAAAAGTCTTTTTATACATCTGAAAAATCATTTTTAATCATTTTACTTTTGAAAACTAGGAATTGGGTGAGCCATTTGGTTCTTTTTCTAATGTATTAGTTGGTATAGTGTTTTATATGTGTGCTATCTTGCTTTAAAGAAAATAACAATAATGTCTTCATTATTTTCCTCATTGTTGTCTTTTGCTGAAAAAGACTTGAGACAGGGTACCCCTATCAGGCTTTTACACTCCCGTGGTGGTTCTCTTTAATTGCTTAGATATGACTTCGTAGCCCTAGTTAAAGCCTACTCCAGTGTTCTTGCCTGGAGAATGCCAAGGACGGGGGAGCCTGGTGGGCTGCCGTCTTTGGGGTCGCACAGAGTCAGACACGACTGAAGTGACTTAGCAGCAGCAGCAGCCCTAGTTAAAGTAAGATGGAACAAACAATTGAATATTCTTGGTCTTCATTGTAAAAGCACAAGGCCAAGATGAAAGTTCATGTTTTGGAAAATTTGTGAAATCTTAACTTGAACTAATTCTGGGTTCAGCTTCACACGTGAGTCACGTCTGACCTGATGTTAGCTGTAATCAGTTTTGAGCTTTAAGAATAGTTGTTATTGCTTGGGTTCTGAATGTATGAGAAAACTCTTCTGTTTATTTGTAGTTCTGACTTAGGTTATTTTAAATCCATGATTAACGTACATTCCCTTTTAAAATTATGGTTTAATTGCTGAAAGAGATTTATTTTTGTTATACTAGACTATGGAAAATTTTTTCATAGAATTTTTTTCAAGTTTATTTTCTGTGTGCTTCATTTGGAACCATTTTTGTTTATATACATTGTATGTGCTCAAAATAGTGTTTTTTTTTAAATTCAGTAAGAGATTTAAAACTACAGTGTAACACGTTGTGATCTTTGTGTATTAATTTTCACTTTACATTTTAAATGCCAGACTTTACAAAAATAGCTGATCTTTATTAATTGCATCTTAGTTATAAACGTTTGTTCTCTTCCATGTCTTTGACCTAAGTTTTTAGTCTGCTTAAAGAAAATCCTTGCACTACAACCTTTTCATAAAATTCAAGATTCTCACATTGAAGGTTTTGTATTGGAAGAAATACTACTGGTTTTTAAAAAGCAAGGCTTAATTAATAGAATTATTAGCATTTCTTGAGACAGCTTTCTGTGTCCTCATTACTCTGTGTGAGTGTTACTATAATTTGTGAAATATTGACTGAGCCCTTCACTTATCTTTTCTGAAGCAGCACCTTTGGACACCTCATTCTGGGAAGCCTGCTCGAGTTATAGTAAAGGACACACACATTTGTGTGGGGAGAAGTGGTAAAAAATGGAGAGTTGTGTCTTAATTACATGAAACTAAGCTTTAAAATATTTTATAACAAATTATTTGAGCTGCATAATCTAAACATGTCAAACGTTCAGTGGGACTATTTTTATATATGTATATGTGGTTGTAGGTCATAACATTTCAGTTTATAATATAAATTGTTATTTCAGTTTATAAGCTATCTCTCAGAAAAGACTAGCTCTTTTGAGAATACATAATTTAAAGTTTTAGAGTGAAGTAAAACACAACATAGATAATAGTGTAAATTAGTTATAAATGAGGGCTATATGGCAGTAAAACTGCTAGTGCCATTTTTCCTCTTTGCCTATTACACATTTTTTATTTTATTTTTTTTGTACTCTGAACATTTTTAGGGATCATACGTTCTATCAGATTAGAGTTGGTTTGGGAATAAGTATCTTCTAAAAAGAGATTTATCTTAAAAATGAAAGTCCTGAAAAATTAGTTTATCAAGAGTTTATAAAGTCAAATATTCCATAGACATAGACTGGAATAGGTAAACTCACGACAGTCGTATCCTTTCAGTATACCAGTATAACTTCAATATTACATGAATAACATTGAGAGAATGCCATCAGCTTTGTTCCCCCTTAATATTGGATTTTCGTTTTACATCTTTGGGAACAACTACATTAAGAACCTTATTAATCAGTGTATCAGTAAGGATTAGGTGTTTGCTTTCCGAAAGAATGTTCCAGTGAGGTGATCAGAGAGGTTATTTTCTATCTAACTTGTTTATGCCCTATACCTCTTGGGCATACTTTGTCTATAGAAGAAATATTTTGACCTTTAGGTACATTTTGGGCCAGTAGTCAAGTAATCCTAGGACTGATTTAAAAATCGTAGACTAATTTAAGGTTTGCCTTTTATACCTATTTTGAAAGCCTTTACATTTCTGTCAGGTAATTTTTCCCATGCCGTGAATATAATCTATTCAAAACATGTTTATGCTATCCATTCTGTTTTTAAATTGAAAAAAATGTTAAAAGTGTTTATGAAGAAAAGTTTAAATAAAATATTTTCAATCTTTAAAATATACTTCCATCTCTTATTATTTACTATCTTGATATAATCTATCACTTTCAAAGTCACTCATGACTTGATTAACAGTATACATTTTATATTCCTTCAACCTGCCAAGGAAGTGCCACAAAAATGTAATTTCTACTGATGCTTTCAGCCACAGATTGAAATGAGAGCATTTGAGTGAAATTATTTACACTTACATGCAATGGAAATTTTATAATGAAGCCAAGTAATTAAAGTTCTACTAGCAGAGTTTTGCAGAATGGAAATAGAACTAATAAATAGCATTTATAAGCCCTCAAGCTTTAGTTTGGTGATTTTTTATTTTCTTTAGCATTTTTGCTTCATTGTTCTTAAAGGCATTTCTGAAATTAGGGAATGCAGCAGAAATGAATCTGCTACAACACAAGCACGTGGGTATTCTTAGGCACGTGTGTGCCTCCATGGATCTTGGCCTCAAGCCACCTTTCTAGCCTCTTTTCTTATCACTTCCTGTACTCCTTTCTGTTGTGATCTTTGTATGTTAATTTCCAGCTTCAAATCACTTGCCTTTTTCCCCCTTCCCTGCTTGCAAAATCCATTTATTTTTCAAAGCCCAACTCAAATGCTCTTCTCTCCTCCTGAAACCTGTGTTACTTCCATTGAATTAATTGCCTCTTCTGTACTCAACACATTTATAGCTCTTATTTCATTTTGCATACTAGTTGGGTATAATTCCTTCCACAATTAGATCATAATCTCCTTGGATGAAGGGACCATCTTTTATTCCTTTTTGTACCCTCATATCTAGCGTGATACTTTTTGTACATAATAGGCACTGAGCTAAATGTTTATTGCAGCATGTGACTGATTCCACCTGAGCTGTAGAAGGATGCTGTAGACATTCAGAAGAGGGAGATAATATAGTTCCCCAAGGTTTGTCTCTGCTTTTTTCTCAAGTCTACTGCCTGTCCACTTTCGCCCACAGCTATGGCTTCACCTACCACTTTTATTCTAATATCTTGTAAATCTGTATTTCTCAACTGAGATTCTATCTCCAACTATCTCATGACATGTCTTACATGTTTTATAGGAATCTCAAACTGAACGAGTGCAAACTTGAATGCATTATCTTCCCCCGCAAACTTGCCCCTTGTCCTGTATTCCCTGTATTATTATGTGGCTCTATCACTGCCTGAGATCGTTACAAGTCAGAAACCTGGAATTGTCTACCTTGCCTTTCTCCCACTTCTCCCCAACGTCTTAGTTCATCTACTCTTATCACTGCCCTCACCTCTCTGTCCATACTGTCCTCTTGGAGCTTTCTCTCCAATCTTCTTCCTCCACAATCCATTTTATACTCTGCTGCCAGAGGGAGCTTTCAAAAGGTTAATCTGGTCCTGAGATTCAGCAACATTTAATAATCCCCCTTCACCATGAGAATAAGATCCAGACACCCTAGCATGCCCTTTGGACCTGTTCAGTCTCTCTTGTGCCCAATTCTCCAGCTATGCATGATGCTGGGAATTCCCTGAATATGTCAAGTTTTCTCCTGTCTGCCTTCACACATGCTCTTTCCATCTTCCTTTCCTGGCTAACCCTTTCTTGGCCTTCAAGAACCAGCCCGAGCATCATGGCCTTGGTCATCTTTTTTAACTGTCCCCTGTGGATACCTAGATCACCTTCTCTGACACTTGAATATGACTGTCTTCTTTAACTGTACTCATTGAGGAAAGATTCTGTCTTTTTATCTTTATTTTCCAAGAATCTGATAATGTCTGGGACAGGGTAAGTCTTCCTTAATAAAAATAGAACCCAGAAACTTGGAAGGTCACCAATGAAATACTCCTGGTGAGGAGGGGCAGTTTTATTAGAGAGCTTAATTGTCTGCCAAAACTGACCTCCCTGAGGAATTTCCCTCCATTCAGTTTCCACTACCACTGCTCCTATGTCTAAAAGGTTGATGCATACAGCTATACAGTTGTTAACAGATAGTTCTTCCCTTAATATCCAATATTTCTGACCCAGGTTGAAAACTTTAAATACAACAAGACCAGGAGGTGTCTTGTAGATCATTAATCTGAAATGCTCTGGGTGGAGGACGGGGCAAGTGTTCAGTGGCCACAATAATCCTAGGAAACACTACATTTCATCTCTTGAGAATCTCCAACAGTAAATAGAAACATCTTTGAGAAGTCCTGATGTTAATTCATTTTTATTTGGTTTAGCTGGGTGTAAATCAAACATTTGACCACTGAGCTCTTCTTTTTCATGGAATATATATGATCCATGATTGCTCTTGCAAAAGCCTGGCTAATGAGTAACGGAAAGAAAACAAACAGAAAGGACCACTGATTCAGGCACTCTGATCTACAAAGTAGGACTTACTCCTGCAGCTCCAGTTAGATTCCAGGCTTGAAGTCAACATCTTGCCAAGATGACGTTACCTTGGAGCTTTCACATCCCAAGGAAGGTCCCACCTTCTCCCCCCAGTAGTAAGATAAGTTTTGTAATTAATTTGTACAACTTGTATGATTTAAGGAGCAGGACTTCCAGAATGGCCAAGTAAGGAGCTCAGCAAATCCTCTCCCTAAAAAGCAATGATAAAAGTGAACAAACTTGAGACTTCCATGAAGGTCCAGTGGACTTAGGACTTTGCACTTCCAGTGCAGGGGCACGGGTTCTATCCCTGGTTGGGGAATTAAGATCCTCAAGCCATGTGGTGTGGCCTAAATAAATGAATAAAATTTTAAAAGTGAACAAACTTGTCCAAAAAAAAAGTAAAGACTGACCAAAGGCATACAACAACTTGAGAAGCATTTACTTGAGAAAATGTACTGAACTTGAGAAAGAACGGTGGGAATCTGATGTTTTAGCCTGAGGCTGTTTCCATTCCAACTCCCTGTCCTGGAACTCTGTGGCATGGAAATTATACCAGGGTCATCAGAGGGGGCCTGCCTTTCTTTGGAATGCAGTGTGGAGAATCCCACGTGTCATTGTGGCTAACACTGCAGCTCGCCTGAGGTCTCAGTACTGATTGGGTTTAGCAATAGACAGTGGACAGGCCAGGAGATCTTGGGAATTAGATAGCTCCTGGTGCTCCAGGAAGCTGTGCTCGTGGACAGGGCCATGCGTATCTAAGGGGAGTCCTAAGAAGTATGAAGTCCTAAGAAGTATGAAGCTACTTGTTCCTGGTTGGATGTGAGGTCTTGTAAACGCAGAAAATAAAAACTGCAGTGGACTTGGAAACTGCTCAAACTTTGAATGCATTCCCCAGGCCACACACAGATTGCTCAGCAAAGAGCAGAAGCCTTACTGGCTTAAGGTGTTTAAGTGTAACTTCTGAGCAGTCATTGGTTGACCACAAAGCTGTGTCGACTCAGGTGATCCCTGGGAAATCCAACCTTGAAAACGAATTAAAAAGGGAGAAACAGCTGAGCCATCAGTGGCTGTACATGGGTGGGGGAGGCGAGTGGGGGTTGGCCTCCATAGAATTCCTCCTGGTGAGTCGCTAAACACACAAACCAAAAAAACCACAAAAACCCCAAAATTTTAAAATGTGCAAAAGAACCACACAGAATCCAGGGTTGCTAAAATATATTTTCTATAATGTTTCTAATGAAAAAATTACGAGATATGCAAAGAAACAGCAAAGTGACCATACCCAGGAAAATAAGGAGTCATTAGAAAGCTGTCTCAGGGATCAGAGTATTATGGAGATGAGTGAGATTAGTTTTATATCCTGTATTCCACATAAAATTTTATTGAAAACAATTGCACAAGTCATCAAAATTTCTTTGAAAATATTTGTAGCAATTGCTTAGTGTTCTGCAAATATGGCTATACATAATTTAACTATGTCCCTATTGTGACACTATACTACATTTTAAAAATTTCTTTCATTTGATATATTCCATGTTTTTGATTGTTTCCTTTATGTAGTTTTGTAAGATGGAATTAAAAAGTGAACTAAAACCCTTGACAAATATTGCCAGGCCAAGCACCAGGAAAGTTGTACAATATTAAGCTCACATCAGCAGTGAATATGAATTTCTCTATTACCACATCTTGTACTTACAAATAAATTAGCAATTTAATAGGTGAAAACTATTTTAATTACTATTTCTTTGATTACAGTGAATGTTGAGTGATATTTCCCATGTCTATTTGCCATAATGTTCTATGAATTCCTGTTCATGTCTTTTATGCATTTTTCATTGGTATTTTGGTGTTTTATTATGGATTTTGAAGGATTCTTCATCAACAATGCTTTGTTACACTTGAGTATAATATTTCAAATTATGACTAGGTATCTTTAATTACTGGCGATTATTAAAAATCATATAATCAAATTTCATTAAATGTGGAAAACAAATAAAACAATTTAGAGAAAACAAAGGGATGGAAAGTATACTGATGGAACAAAATGATTACAAATCAAATATATTTGAGAGATAGGAGAAGCTGATAAAAGCATTGAGAAAAGCATGGTATACATTACAGATTGAAAAGAAACCTTATTCAAAAGTTAACAAACATACCCCTTAGAGCTGGGGTATGAGAATTTTCTTTGTAGGGTGCCATCTTCTCTAATGGAAACATATATTCACACTTGTATTGAATACCTGCTAGGTGGGTGCTAGTAGGAGTGAAAGAAAAGATCTCCTTTGCTCTCAATCTAATGAGGAAACACAGACACCCAAAAGTCACTTAAGGCAAGAAAAGGTGCCAAGTAGAGGGAAAAACAGGATGCTGTGGGAGCTCAGTTCAGTTCAGTCGCTCAGTCATGTCCAACTCTTTGCGACCCCGTGAATCGCAGCACGCCAGGCCTCCTGTCCATCACCAACTCCCAGAGTTCACTCAAACTCACGTCCATCCAGTCGGTGATGCCATCCAGCCATCTCATCCTCTGTCATCCCCTTCTCCTCCTGGCCCCAATCCCTCCCAGCATCAGAGTCTTTTCCAATGAGTCAGGAAGTTAGTTACTATTGATGAGAATCAGGTTTATGGAAAATTTGGCATTTCTAGTTGGTCATGAAGATTAACTTGGATTTCTCTAGGTGGAGAATATGAAAAAGAATTTTAAAGAAAGATTATGCAAAAAATCTAAGGAGGTCACACAAGGCGGGAGGTTCTGATCCAGGCATGCACACAGATCCAATCCATCATGCACCCAGTTTTCTATTCAAGTGGATTCTAGTACTGGTAGAAATAATCAACATAGAAGAGCACCTAGTAAAATTTGTTAAGATGAAAAAAATGGCTCATTTTTATCTAAGGGCTCATTTAACTCAAAATTATTTATCTCTGAGAATTTAAAAAATAGCTATCATAGAAAATTTAGGCTCTGTAGAAATAACACAATAAAACTGAGAATGGCAAAAACTTTATACATTTGTAATTGTAGGTTGGGCTCCCTGGTAGCTGACTCCATCTGAAACTAGAATGTGAATGCAAGTTATCTAAGAGGTCATTCCAGAAAGCATCACTAGGGAAGTGGGAAATAAGACAGGGATGGGGGTTTTTTCCTGGTGGCTCAGTGGTAAAGAATCTGCCTGCCAATGCAGGAGACACGAGTTTAATCCCTGATCCAGGAAGATCCCACTTGCTGCAGAGCAACTAAGCTTGAGAGAACAAGGGGAAAAAAAAAAAAAAAACAAAGGTAGGGATGAACCAGTAAAGGGTGAAGGGTGTATCATCAAGCAATTTTTCACTGGGGGTGACTGGGTTCAATTCCACCGCCCTTCCCAGGGTACTGGGAAAAACCACGTGGAACATACCTGAGTCATCCCCGCCAGAGGACTAGGAACCTGGGGTACTGATTGCCATCTGTCACTGGCTTAGGGTTACTTGCAGCCACACTAACTCCCCAGCACTTCTGGCCTGGAGTGTCTGGCTGGGAGAAAGCCCTCAGGTGGGGAGTTGCACGTATATATTTGGAAGGGTGCGTGCCAAGGGAGTATGGGGAGGGCCACAACTACAATCTGCTACATTTGTTATTGACTCAAAACTATTAGAAGAATCACCTTTGACAAAATTTAGGGCCACAAAACTTGCATCTCAAGAAATTGGTTGACATTATTGCCATAAATTTAAGCTCACCTTGTAAGAGGTTAAAGCTAAGATTTTTTTATTGGGACAAATCTTAAACATGTCTCCATGGTAACATTTTTATGAACAAGACTTTTCCAGATGAAAATAATTTCAGCAAAATGAAAGCAAGTAAAAAATTTAAAATATATCTTAGAAACATTTTACCTGTATTATACAGAAAAAGGATATCAAGAAATTAAATTGATTTTGAGTTTGCTCAGGAAAATATGTTCTTCGTCAAATTTCATCAATGTTGGCGTGATTTTGATTAGAATGTTTGTACTCACAAACATGGAGTCACAGTGTCCTCGGGCTCAAAACAAGAGGAGGGTAGAAACATCCTGTTCCTGAACTGCTAGAGGCCAAAAAATGAAGAGGATTTGTGCCAGGGGAAATTGCATGGGTAAATGCAGAGTGGAAAAGCATATGGAATGCTTTGGGAATGATGAATTCCTCACTGACAGAGCTATGGGAGCAGATGTTAAGCAAAAAAAAAAAAAATCATATTCATGAATATTCTGTGGATCTGCAGAGTTCTTTGTTGAAAGAGGATAAGAGAAAAATTGGATATTACAGCCCTCCAGTGAAACGCCTCACGACTTTTCACTAATATCCCATGACCTTATAGAAATGAACAAAAACCCATTAAAATCATGAAAGATTGACAGACAACATAATACAAAATTGTGAGCAGCCTTGAAAACTTTAAGGCAAATGGAGTTAGACTGAGAAAAACAGATCTATACTTCACATTATGGAATACTCAGGCTTCCCTTCATGATAGACAGCAAATCAGAGAAAGATTTTTTTTAAGGTATTTTGTTCTTGCTCCACCAACTGCGTCCTGACTCAGAGATTTGTGCCTTTACTAGCTAGAGAACTGGCCCTTCAATTCTCTCGATTCCAAGGAGCTGCACTGTAAGGGAAGCAGTTTTGTTACTGAGTTTTGCCTCTTGCCTTGAAACCCCTCACCCCCACCAGCACCCTCTGACCCCTTTGGCCCCCATCTCCACTCCTCAGTCTATCCACTGTCTTTTTGTATTTTCACATTGACACAGAACAGGCCCAGTAATCAACTAGGTAGGAAGTAAGAGCCGAGTGGCTGTGGTACAAAGCATATCCTCCCCCATTAATCAGTGTAGGTGACCACAGACAGGAAGGCCAGTTGCACTTACTGCCACTGGCTTCCAGTACCAGAGAAGGAGACAAGGGCAATCAGAGAGGAGGGCAATAAGCATCAGAGTTGAAAGAGGCACAATGGGGGAAAAGCCTGTTAGCAGCTGAAATGTGGACTGGAAGCTGTGCTCATCACCTTACCCACTTTCTAACTGCAAATGCATCGAAGGAATGGAACCATTACCCAATGGATAGAGGTTAAGAGTAGAGGCAACCCACACGTTCTGTTGACACACTGAGACTGGAAAGGTCTTCCCTTGTTTGTGTATGAATTAAGAGAAAAAACAAGTTGGGGTTTACAAACAAAGACTATGGGATAAAAGTAGTAGTTGGGACACTCAGAGAAAGGAAATATTTGTGAAAAATTATTTGCTTTCAGATCCAGAAGAAATCAGTAACATTGCTTGGCATTTTCAAAAGATTGCAAATAATCATAACCTCTGTGTGTGAGGAACAAAAGGTCACAGGTAAATGAGCAAAAGTTGAAAAGGTCATTGACTCAAAGACTGTAAGAAAAGGCAACAAGAGAATTAAAATCCATATGAAGTCAGTAAAGAAGAGAAAGGATGTTGTAGAAAATTCACCTGCTGATGTGAAAGGCATCTTTGAGATGCTTTCCTAGAGTGCAGGAGAAAATGACAAGGAGATTTAGTTCTCACCACAAGCTTCATGAATACCTACTACGGAGCCAGCCACTGCGCAAAGTGCTGGGATCTAAAGGCTTTCATATTCTCAATCCTGAGAGTATGAGAGGCTTTCATTAAATCCTTAAACACAAATTAGCAAGGAGAGATAAGAAAGCCTTCCTCAGTGATTGATGCAAAGAAATAGAGGAAAACATTAGAATGGGAAAGACTAGAGAACTCTTCAAGAAAATTAGAGATCCCTAGGGAACATTTCATGCAAGTTCAGTTCAGTTCAGTCACTCAGTCGTGTCCGACTCTCTGAGACCACATGGACTGCAGCACGCCAGGCCTCACTGTCCATCACCAACTCCCGGAGTTTATTCAAACTCATGTCCATTGAGTCAGTGATGCCATCCAACCATCTCATCCTCTGTTGTCCCCTTCTCCTCCTGCCTTCAGTCTTTCCCAGCATCAGGGTCTTTTCCAATGAGTCAGTTCTTCCCATCAGGTGGCCAAAGTATTCGAGTTTCACCTTCAGCATCAGCCCTTCCAATGAATATTCAGGACTGATTTCCTTTAGGATGGACTGATTTGATCTCCTTGCAGTCCAAGGGACTCTCAAGAGTCTTCTCTAACACCACAGTTCAAAAGCATTAATTCTTCAGCACTCAGCTTTCTTTATACTCCAACTCTCACACCAGTACATGACCACTGTAAAAACCATAGCCTTGGCTAGATGGACCCTTATTGGCAGAGTAATGTCTCTGCTTTTTAATATGCTGTCTAGGTTGGTCATAACTTTTCTTCCAAGAGGTAAACCTCTTTTAATTTCATGGCTGCCGTCACCATCTGCAGTGATTTTGGAGCCCCCCAAAATAGAGTCTGCCACTGTTGCCACTGTTTCCCCATCTATTTGCTATGAAGTGATAGAACCGGAAGCCATGATCTTAGTTTTCTGAATGTGGAGCTTTAAGCCAACTTTTTCACTCTCCTGTTTCACTTTCATCAAGAGGCTTTTTAGTTCCTCTTCACTTTCTGCCATAAGGGTGGTGTCATCTGCATATCTGAGGTTATTAATATTTCTCCTGGCAATCTTCATTCCAGCCCAGCGTTTCTCATGATGTACTCTGCATATAAGTTAAATAAGCAGGGTGACAATATATAGCCTTGATGTACTCCTTTCCCAATTTGGAACCAGTCTGTTTTTCCATGTCCAGTTCTAACTGTTGCTTCCTGACCTGCATACAGATTTCTCAAGAGGTAGGTTAGGTGCAAAGGCAGGTCATGCAAAGATGGGCACAATAAAGGATAGAAATGCTATGGACCTAACAGAAGCAGAAGATATTAAGAAGAGGTGGCAAGAATACACAAAAGAACTATACAGAAAGATCTTCATGACCCAGATAACCAGGTGGTTAACCTAGAGCCAGACATCCTGGAATGTGAGATTAAGTGGGCCTTAGGAAGCATCACAATGAACAAAGATAGTGGCAGTGATGGAATTCCATTTGAGCTATTTCAATTCCTAAAAAGATGATGCTGTGAAAGTGCTGCATGCAATATGCCAGCAAATTTGGAAAACTCAGCAGTGGCCACAGGACTGGAAAAGGTCAGTTTTCATTCCAATTCCAAAGAAGGGCAATGCCAAAGAATGTTCAAGCTATCACACAATTGCAATCATCTCACACGCTAGCAAAGTAATGCTCAAAATTCTCCAAACCAGGCTTCAACAGTAGGTGAACAGTGAACTTCCAGATGTTCAAGATATGTTTAGAAAAGGCAGAGGAACCAGATATCAAATTGCCAACATCCATTGGATCATAGAAAAAGCAACAGAATTCCAGAAAAACATCTACTTTTGCTTTATTGATTACACCAAAGCCTTTGACTGTGTGGATCACAACACACTGTGGAAAATTCTTCAAGAAATGGGAATACCGGACCACCTGACCTGCCTCCTGAGAAATCTGTATGCAGGTCAAAAGAAACAGTTAGAACTGGACATGGAACAACAGACTGGTTCCAAATTGGGAAAGGAGTACGTCAAGGCTGTATATTGTCACCCTGCTTATTTAACTTCTATGCAGAGTACATCATGCCAAATGCCAGGCTGGATGAAGCACAAGCTGGAATCAAGATTGCCAGAAGAAATACCAATAACCTCAGATAGGCAGATGACACCACCCTTATGGTAGAAAGTGAAGAGGAACTAGAAAGCCTCTTGATGAAAGTGAAAGAGGAGAGTGAAAAAGTTGGCTTAAAGCTCAACATTCAGAAAACTAAGATCATGGCATCCGGTCCAATTACTTCATGGGAAATAGATGGGGAAACAGTGGAAACAGTGACAGACTTTATTTTCTTGGGCTCCAAAATCACTGCAGATGGTGACTGCAGCCATGAAATTAAAAGACGCTTGCTCCTTGGAAGAAAAGTTATGACCAACCTAGACAGCATATTAAAAAGCAGAGACATTACTTTGCTGACAAAGGTCTGTATAGTCAGAGCTATGGTTTTTACAGTGGTCATGCACTGGTGTGAGAGTTGGAGTATAAAGAAAGCTGAGTGCTGAAGAATTGATGCTTTTGAACTGTGGTGTTAGAGAAGACTCTTGAGAGTCCCTCGGACTGCAAGGAGATCAAATCAGTCCATCCTAAAGGAAATCAGTCCTGAATATTCATTGGTAGGGCTGATGCTGAAGCTGAAACTCCAGTATTTTGGCCACCTGATGCAAAGAATTGACTCATTGGAAAAGACTCCAATGCTGGGAAAGATTGAAGGTGGGAGGAGAAGGGGATGAGAGAGGATGAGATGGTTGGATGGCATCACTAACTCGATGTACATGAGTTTGAGGAAGCTCCCGGAGTTGGTGATGGACAGTGAGGCCTGGCGTGCTGCAGTCCATGTGGTCACAAAGAGTCGGACACGACTGAACCTGTGAACTGAACATAAATATAATTGTGATGGCTGTCACAACTGGCACTATAAAGACTGCCCAGAAGAAGCCAGTTCTGCTTTGATGGTTAGGAAAGGTCTCTTTAAAGAAGGTATATATAGCCAGAGATATAAAGTGTGAGTAAAAGAATATCAAAAAATAGAGAGTGGGGCAGGGTGTGTAACTGTGCAGCAAAAAAATGCTTGTGGAACAGCAGAGAGATTGAAAGAGGGCTGAGGAGAGGAAGGTAAGAATGTGGTGCAAGTTGTGATGGGAGAGCTACTAGGGCCATATCATACGACACCACTGACGGCTGGGTGAAGTGTTTGTATTTTATTCTAAGGGAAATGGGAAGTCACTGAAGCGTTCTAGTAGGTGGCTGATGGGATTTACATTTTAAAGGGTCATCTGGTTTCCAAATGGCGATAAGGATGGAGTTGGAAATCTCACTGAGGGGTCAGCGAGGTGTGAAGGGTGATGATGACAGAGAAGCGAATGGTTAGGACATGCTTGGGAGATTACAACTGGCAGAACCTGGTGATAGGTTCGGTACAGGAAGTGTTGGAGAAGGGACCATCTTGAGGACAGTACATATGATGATGCCATAAATTACAATGGGAAAGATGGGTAGAAGAGCGATTTGGGGAGGGAATAGCAGGAATGCAGGTTCGGACACATCAGGTCTCAAATACTTGGGAGGTGTTCACCAGTGAAGAGGTCCAAAAAGTCCCTAGATAGACATCTAGATGAAGTTCAGAAGAGAGGTCAGAGCTGCAGAGATACAATGGACAGTCATTCACCATTACTGACAGTACTTATTTATTTTGCTTTTACATACCTTTTCCTGATGGAAGTATGCAAAAATACACAAAAGTAGAATTATATACTGAATTTCTATGTACCCACCATAGTATGCATAATATTTTGTCATGAGAATGGTAAGTATCCTAAAGAGAGAAAGATTCCCAACTCTAACTCATCCAAAAAAAGGGAATGTCTGAACCTACTTCATGGAGTTATGATGAAAATAAAATGAGATTCACCATGTCAACAGTGTGTGGTAACCAACGTCCAGTTCAGTTCAGTTCAGTCGCTCAGTCGTGTCCGACTCTTTGAGACCCCATGAATCACAGCACGCCAGGCCCCCCTGTCTACCACCAACTCCCGGAGTTCACCCAGACTCACGTCCATCGAGTCAGTGATGCCATCCAGCCATCTCATCCTCTGTCGTCCCCTTCTCCTCCTGCCCCTAATCCCTCCCAGCATCAGAGTCTTTTCCAATGAGTCAACTCTTCGCACGAGGTGGCCAAAGTACTGGAGCTTCAGCTTCAGCATCATTCCTTCCAAAGAAATCCCAGGGCTGATCTCCTTCAGAATGGACTGGTTGGATCTCCTTGCAGTCCAAGGGACTCTCAAGAGTCTTCTCCAACACCACAGTTCAAAAGCATCAATTCTTTGGCACTCAGCCTTCTTCACAGTCCAACTCTCACATCCATACATGACCACTGGAAAAACCATAGCCTTGACTAGACGGACCTTAGTCGGCAAAGTAATGTCTCTGCTTTTGAATATGCCATCTAGGTTGGTCATAACTTTTCTTCCAAGGAGTAAGCATCTTTTAATTTCATGGCTGCAGCCACCATCTGCAGTGATTTTGGAGCCCCCCCAAATAAAGTTTGACACTGTTTCCACTGTTCCCCCATCTATTTCCCATGAAGTAATGGGACCGGATGCCATGATCTTCGCCATTATTATTTTGGTACTGTTGTGTGGGCAATATTGATCTAATATTGGAGGGAAAATATATATCCAGGTTAGTGAGTGGAAACAAATTACTTATGTTTCTAAACTCTAGGATAAAGTATTCAGATCACTGAATTCTTAGGGAGGGAAGAACCAAACAGAAGCTACTGACACAACTATGGCAAGTTTTGGAATTCTTGAAAAGGTGGGGCAAGCCAGGGACAGATCAGGAGTCTGACCTGGTAAAATTAAAGTTTCAAGAAAGTGTGAATTGTGCATATAAGATTCCTAGTCCCTGGCAATAGAGCCCCCAATTTATGGTAGTGACATTACATGAAGGGAAAATTCACATGAAGATGAAGTAAGAAGTAAAGAAAACATGCCATGATGTGGTCTGGTGAGGAAGTTTGGGAAGTTTGGGAAGCTTTTTGCTGTAAAGAATGACTCTGTCAGTAGACCTCCTTACACAAAAAAAATGATTATGAATAAAAAGGTTGAAAACGCCTGCGCTCTGGAGCTGAGCTTTTCAAACATTAACGGACACACAAATGGCACAAATCTGGGCCTTCTGTGGCCCAGGAGGTTGGGGGTAGAACAAGGAAGGAGTCACCCACATCAATGCCCCCAAGAACTCATCAGAGTTGAGGGAGGAATGAAGAGAGAGATGGTAGATACAAAGAACAGAGAGGGAGCATCCACACCCAGGGACTCGCTGTTCCCACCAAGGCATGCGAAGAGAGCTCTTTGAGAAGGTCTTCCTAAACTGGAGGAAGATCTGTATCTGTGGACTGAAAGAACTCACCACGGTTCACAGGAAATTAACTACATGCCTACAGAGACATTTGGCAATGATGCTTAAGGAGGGGGAAAAACCCTGCCATCATTCAGGGAAAGAAAACAAGTGATCATTAATGGAGGGCTTGAGTTCCACACGCCACATTGTACTTTCCATGAATTCTCTCATTTAACCCTCATAGCCTTCCAATAAAATGGTGGTGCTGGCCGTTAAGTGGACTGGATTCAGCGACTCGGCCCATCTTGTCAGGATCCCTCTGCCCTCCAGCTGCCTCAGCTCTCTCATCGCGCGTGGGAGCAGGCAGGCTTCCCCCAGATGCACACAGGCAGCTCTGGGCTCACAGTGTCCCAGCTCAGCTGCCCCAGAAGACAGAGTCCCTCTTCCGGTTTCCCCACAGAAGGACACCGGTTTATGTTCTATGCTCGCCCTTGGATCCATGACGGTGGGCAAGAGGATGGAGTGATATTCAAGCAGGGGCTGAGGGTACTGTGACTAGAAGTCCCACCAGTACTAAAAGGTTAGAGTGAGAAGAAACAGACGAAGAAAAGAGAGGAAGGCTGGTCTGGCTAACAGATCCCAAGGGTCCACGACAGCGAGGTCTAGGAGCTGCCCCACTGTACAGAGGACAACAGTAAGGATCAGAGAGTATCACAGAGGTCAAGTCGCTTTGCCCGAGGTCGCACATCACGGGCAAGTCAAAGAGCCAGGACACAAAGCTAGGCGGTCTGACCAGAGCTCTTAACCACTGCGCTCGAAGGCAACAAAGCCAGTTTGGTTTCAGACTTCTCTGCAACATCAATTTTCAGAAGAAAAAGTCTAGCAACAGCTCGACTTTTGGGGGGAAAAGACTGTATCCAAAGATTTGCGTGCTCTGACAAATCGTCTTTCACAACAATAGGGAACAAACACAAAACACACATTGTGTGACAGGCACTGTTCTAAGGGCTTTATATGTATTGACTCATCCACTCCATGAACTACACTGTAAGACAGAAATTCTTATTATCCTCATTTTACAGATGAGGAAATCGAAGGCCAGAGGGGTTGAGGATCTTATCTAAGAGCCAGAGTGGCGCCTAGGTAATCTGATCTCCTAAACCCATGCTGACAACCACCCTCCCACAAGGTCATGGTTCAAAAGCATATCATCAAGACACACTTCTTGGAAAAAATGTAATAATGTATGATGCAATAAGAGAGTAAAGAAACAGAGGTCAAAATCATGTAAAAACAAAGAGTTTTTGAAAGTCTAAATGATTAATCTGTATCTATCATAAATGTAAGATTTTAGTAACAAAGAGGGAGGAAAGTAAAAGTGAGCTCAACTTGGCTGAGTCAGGAAGAATGAAAACATTACCATTTTATTTAAAAAAAATTCTGATAATTTAAGAAATAGAGGCCACAGAATGCTTTTTTAAAAATTGTTGTTCTGCTTGAGTATTTTATTAGTATTTAGCAGTTTTCCAAATATAGCTGGGACTGTAAAGATCTCTAAATGAAAAACATTAATTTTTTTTTTAAGGTAAGCAGTAGGGTTTTTTGATAATATGAAGTCATGGATTCAAACACAGTCAATGTGTTTCACACCACTGCAATTAGCTTTACTGATGCTCAAATGATCCCCACTATAGCTAGTGGAAACAATGTTGGCACCTGAATCCTTTTGCCATGATCTACTCAGAGGTTAAAGTGTCTGCCTGCAACGTGGGAGACCTGGGTTTGATCCCTGGGTCGGGAAGATCCCCTGGAGAAGGAAATGGCAACCCACTCCAGTATTCTTGCCTGGAGAATCCCATGGAAGGAGGAGCTTGGTGGGCTACAGTCCATGGGTCGCCAAGAGTTGGACACGACTGAGTGACTTCACTTTCTAGCAGTCCCTGATAGCTTTATTGCTATCAGAACATCTTGTATGTGTCCTTCCACAAATTCACAGAATGCTTAAAGGTCATACTTTACTAGTCCTAAAAGAAGTATACATGCTCTCCAAAACAAGAAGAAGATAAAAGCAAAGGAAATACTCGTAAGAGAAAAACAAATCACAAACTAAAGGAAATGGCAAAAAAATTTAAAAAATAGCATAGAAAAAAATGAAACATAATAAACTGGATGTATTAGCTATAATGACAAATATAAATGGACTCTGCTCCCATATTTAAAAATAAAATTTCCCAGACTGGATTTTAAAAAATCAATGCTATGGTATTTAAAAGTGTCACACAATGGCACAAAAAGGGAATGGGAAAATATATGCAAAACAGACATAAATGAAGGGACATCAAGATCAAAATACTTAAATTAGTAGAATTTGAGACCCAAAACTGAATGAAATGGCGTGGAAATGTATAAAACAAAAATATGAAGGATAGATCCTCAATAATAACAGTAAGTCTTGGGCTTCCATGGTGGCTCAGTGGAAAAGAATCTTCCTGACAATGCAGGAGACATGGGTTCGATCCCTGGTCCAGGAGGATTCCACATGCCACAGAGCAACTAAGCCCATGCGTCACAACTATTGAGTCTGTGCCCTAGAGCCTGGGAGCCACAACTACTGACACCCACGTGCCTAGAGCCTGTGCTCCACAACAAGAGAAGCCACTGCAGTGAGAAGCCTGAGCACTGCAACTAGACAGTAGCCTCCACTCACCGCAACTAGAGAAAAGCCCGCACAGCAATGAAGACCCAGCACAGGCAAAAACAAACAAATAAATACAATTATTTTTTTTAAAAGGTCTAAAAAATAATAACAGTTAAGTCTTACAGCTTCCTGGAAAGGGACATGTATATCAGACAATATATCTTTTTTCCTAGTGCCCATGGAGGACTAAAAAAACCTAAATATATAGCTGTAGTAACAGTGGTGCTTAAACAGAACTCAACTGCTGAAGAAGACTGACAGGACCCCAAATGGCAAAGCTTACAAATGAACAGTTTATTACAGGGAAAGGACACACTACAGCAAGAGCGTGAAAGTCAGAATATACATCAGAGCATATGACTCACGGCAGGGGCCTGGAGAAGCCAGGTGCAGGCTCCTATTGTCCTCTCACTGGAAGGGCCAGGCCAGATGTCTTGTGGATCAGGAACCACTGACGTATGCACAGAACACTTCGGAACCAGAGATACTAAAATGAAGTCTTTGCTGAGTTTATTTATATTTTGCTCACCACCTAGGCCTAGCCCTGCTGTATAACCAGCAGAACCCTGGGGCGGGCATTGGGGAGTGTCACACCAAACCAGGTGCAACTCTTCAAGCTCATTGTTATTAATAAACAAGGCTGACAAGCTGGGTCAAACCACCCTGAAAGTCTCTGGACTCCTGGATATGTAGACACACTACACATCAATGCTTTGTGCTATGACCAAGAGTCACTGTTAAGCAGGAGCTTTAATTTTACCAAACAGCTCAGGTTAATTGCAGGTCTGCTGTGATTCACATTTCCCGTGCAATAAGTGAAGTGAAGTCACTCAGTCGTGTCCGACTCTTTGCGACCCCGTGGACTGTAGCCTACCAAGCTCCTCCGTCCATGGGATTCTCCAGGCAAGAATACTGGAGTGGGTTGCCATTTCCTTCTCCAGGGGATCTTCCCGACCCAGGGATCGAACCCGGGTTTCCCTCATTGGAGGCAGACGCTTTAACCTCTGAGCCACCAAGGAAGCCCGTGCAATAGCAAAACACAAAGCATAACTCAGTAATTTCCAAAATGCTGAAAACATACAAACTCTATTTTTGGACCATAATTCCAAAAAAATGGATAAATATGATGAGTACAAAGTAATCAAAAATGCACGTTTTTGAGAACATAAGTCTGATGAAAATTCACAAGAATGTTAATATCTAGCATCAGTAAGGATCCAGGGTAACTGGGTCACCACATTTACTGCTCCTGGAAACATAAATTATGGACCTTTTCTCAGGTACATCTTGGTATCTATATCAAAATCCTTAAAAATGTACATTCTCTTGGTCCAGAAGTTACATATTTGTCATTTCAAGTATACTTGAGGATATGGGCAGGCAAGGATGTTTACTGCAGTGGAGTGTATAATAGCAAAATATAGGAAATAAAATGTCCAGTAACATGGGGACCACTTCACTAAGTTGTATCCATGTCTAATTATTCCAAATAGTTTTGTGGAGGTCTGTTGTGGCAGGCTGTGTTAGTTGCATATCTACAATCCTTTCCCCTCTTCCTCTGTAGTTACAGAACCCAACTATTGTTTAGGGCGACAATGCTCACTTTCCAGGCAGAAAATCATGACAATCCTGTTCCCACTTTCCCAGCTTTCCTTGCACCTAGGAGTGGCCATGTGATCCAGTTCTGGTCAATGAAATATAAGGAGAAATCTACTGGGGCTTTGAGAAAGTTTTGTTTTCCTAATCAAAGGGAAGGGCTTCCCAGATGACTCAGTGCTAAAGAATCTGGCTGCAATGCTGGAGATGCAAGAGAGCAGGTTCCATCCCTGAGTCAGGAAGACCCCCTGAAGGCATGGCAACCCACTCCAATATTCTTGCCTGGAGAATCCCATGGACAGAGGAGCCTGGCAGGCTACAGTCCATAGGGTTGCAAAGAGTCTGACACGACTGAGCAACTAAACCACCACCACCAGTCAAAGAGAAAGATTCTGTTGATTCAGCCAGTAATCATCTACTGCAGACCTTATATTAAGGGAGAAAATTTTAACTATTTGTTATGCAAGAGTTGCTTGGTTTTATGTTATTTGGAGCCCAAAGTGTCTCTAACTTGGTGGATGCTGTGATGTGCTTCCTCAGATGTCTCTTCAGGGCTAAGAGTGCTCCAGGCTGCCAGTCTTCAGCTGCCAGCTCTCTCCAGGTATTGCACTCAGTTGAAGTTGCCTGCCTTGCCCAATGTCACATCACCCCCCACACCAGCCCTGCAAGGCAGCCCACATCAATATCTCCACAGAAGAGTACAGGTCCAGC
This sequence comes from Capra hircus, assembly GCF_001704415.2. Taxonomy (NCBI): domain Eukaryota; kingdom Metazoa; phylum Chordata; class Mammalia; order Artiodactyla; family Bovidae; genus Capra; species Capra hircus. The sequence goes on from NW_017189516.1 coordinate 46,058,248, forward strand.
CTTCTTTCTTCAACTTGGAGGGCCCCCCAGCTCCAGAGCTGGAGCCCCAGTGACGACTGCACCATTGCCTAACTTCCCTTTCTGCCTAATCCTACTTTATTCCCTTTCCCGGTGGTGTTGATCTTAAGAGTAGGTCCTAATAAACTTCCTGCACTCAAATCTCTCCAGAGTCTGTTCCCTGGGAACCCCACCCACAGTACTGCTGACACAGCTATTCATATAAAAAAGATATTCAAAATATATTGCTAAATGACACAACAACAAGTTATAAAGCAGGACGCCTGGTGTTTTCTTATTATACAGATTACATGTCTCATATCGAAAAACTTTCTGTAAAGGAAAATACTAATAATTTAACAGCAGAACTTGTGTTTCCAGCAATATGCTGAACTAGATATTTAGAGAAACTCCTTCTTCAGAACACATTAAACGACAAAAAAGAGAGAAGTTTTAATGTTTTAATACACAAGGCAGTGGTAGGAAAATAAGGGAATTCCTGCGGTGGGGGCAGGAATGATAAGAAAGCACAAATTCACAAGAGTTAGAGATCATGTTACTCTGGAGGTATCTGCTGATTTCTGATGGCCTAGAGCCAGGTTTTAATGAGCTATTGCTGTAGGGGACAGGAGTCAAAGCATAGAGCCGAAGCAGTGTGAGAGGTCAGGATGGAGATGATTGTATCAAGGCTGGAGAGCCAAAGAGCAACAGCCTCAAGAAGATCAGTTGGGAAAAACCCACCTTGCCAATGGAGCTCTGGAAAGTCAACTTCATAGGAACAGTCAAGCGCAAGCAAACTTGCATGGGTGTGGGCCAGATCTAAGCCTCAATCTCTGTGGCCAAAATAAACCCCATGCCCAAAACAGAGTTCAAAGTGGTCCTGGGAAGTGCCCTGAGAAAACTACCAGAAGAAAACAAAAACTTTTCCTAGAAAAAACACATTTACCAGCTTTAAGAATTACCAGAAAGTTACTAATTTAGAATAATATGTAAATCACAAAATCTGTGAGCATTAGCATAAACATCGAAATTCAGAATCAGGTACATAAACACACAAAACAATAGATATGTGATATTCAGGTACTGATTATAAAATACTAATGTTTGTTGTATATAAAGAACTAAAAATAGGGTTGCCAATTAAGGGCAAAGAAACTATCAAAACTGACTAGGGTATATTGGAAAGAAAATCCAATAAGAGCTTATGCAATAAAAAGTAATAATTTAAATTAGAAACTCAAAGGATCTTATAAAGAGCAGATAGAACTAAAGATAAAATTGGAAAATTTATGAGATATTTTCAGACATAAACAGACATCATTAAAAGAACTTTTAAAGAACATATTCCAGAAGGATAAAAATGATTCTAAGAGGAACATCTGGAACATTGGTAATGAAAAAAGGCAAGAAAAAAGAAATAAACATCATACATATCAGAAAAGAAATAAAATCATTTATATTGACAAACAACCCTTCCATGTATAAAAACCCAAAGAGTCTATCAAAAAACTATTAGAAACAATAAGTGAGTTTTTCAAGGTCATAGAACAGGAGGTCAATGTACAAAAATCAACTATATTTCTGTATACCAGTAATAAACAATTGGACATTGAAAAGACTCCTATTTATAAGAGCACCAGAAACATGAAATCCTTAGGTATGATTCTTATAAAATATGTGCCAGATTTATAAGCTAAAAATTACAAAATATCAATGAAAGAAATCAAAGAAGCCCTAAGTACATAATGATATACTATCTTCATAAACTGGAAGACTCATTGTTAAGATGTCTGTGGCAGGCAGCCTCTAAGATGACCCTTAATGATCCCTGCCTTCTGGTGATTATGCCCTTGCACAAACCCCTCCCCTTGAAGGTGGGCTACACCAGATCATGCACATCTAATGAAGAGAATAGGGCAAACATGATGTTGCTTTCTAGGTTAAGTGGCAAAGATTCTGTGGTTTTGTCTTGAGTACTCTCTCATCTTCTTGCTCAGAAGAAAGCTAACTGCCACATTGTGAGCTACTCTAAAGAAAGGCCCATGAAAGAAAAGTGAAAGTTTAGTCACTCAGTCGTGTCCGACTCTCTGTTACCCCATGGATTGTAGACTACCAGGCTCCTCCGTCCATGGGATTTTCCAGGCAAGAGTACTGGAGCGGGTTGCCATTTCCTTCTCCAGAGGATCTTCCCGACCCAGGGATCGAACCCCAGCCTCCCACACTGTAGGCAGACACTACCATCTGAGCCACCAGGGAAGTCCCATGGGTAAAGAAAGGCCCATGGGCAAAGGAATTGAGGGAGGCTTCTAGTCAACACCCCAAAAGGAACTGAATCTTGCCAACAACCACATGGGTGAGTTTGGAAGAACTTCCACCAGTTGAGCCTTCAACTAAGCCCTGGCTGACATCTTATTGTAACCTGATGCAAAGACTTGAGCCAGAGGCACTCTGGGAGCCCCAGGTGGCTCAGCAGTAAAGAATCTGCCTGCAATGCAAGAGACTGTTTGCAATGCAGGAGACACAGGTTCAATCCCTGGGTTAGAAAGATCCCCTGGAGGAGGAAATTGCAATCCACTCCAGTATTCTTGCCTGGGAAATCCCATGGACAAAGGAGCCTGGTTGGGCTACAGTCCATGTGGTTGCAGAAATCGGACACAACTGAGCAACTAAACCACCACCACATATGCACCCGGCTAAACTGAGACACCTGATCCACAGAATCTGTGGGGTAATAAATACTTGATGATGTAGACTGCTTAATTTTAAGTGAGTTAGTTATGTAGTAATAGATAAGACAATGTCAATTTTCCGCAAATTGATGGATAGATTCCATGCAATCCCAACCAAAATCTCAGAAAGATTTTGTTAGAAGTTGTCAAGCTGACTCTAAAATTGATATGGTAAAGCAAAGGAACTGGAATAGTCAAACAGTATTGAAAAAAAAAAAACAAAGCTGGAGGACTCACAATGCCTGATTTCAAGATGTGATATAAAGCTAGAGTAATTAAGTGTGGTGTTGGCAAAAAGATAGACCCATAGATCTATGAAATAGAACAGAGAGTCCAGAAATAAACCCACACATATATTGTCAACTGATTTTTGACCTAGGCACAAAAGCAAGTTTTACATAGAAAATTTCTTCAATAAATGTTGTTGGAACCACTGAACATTCACATGCAAAACAAACAAGAGAACCTCATTGTATACCTCACATCATATACACAAATGAATTAAGCATAAATTACAGACCTAGATGTAAAATCTAAAGCAATTAGAGTGAAATCTTCGTGACTTTCGTTAGACAAAGAATTCTTATCTCTGACACTAAAAGGACGATCTATAAAAAACTTATAAGCTGGACTCACTAAAATTCTGCTCATTGAAAAGCACTTTTAAGAAAAGGAAACAGACAAACCACAGTCTGAGAAAAATATTTGCAAAATACATATCTGATAAAGAAATTGTACCAGAATACATAATGTACTCTCAAAACTCAGTAAGAACACAAACAACCCAACTAAAAATGGTCAAAATATTTAGATACTTCACTAAAGAAGATATATGGATGAAAAAAAAGCACATGAAAATCTTCTTAACATCATTAGTTATTAGGAAAATGCAAATTAAAACCATAATGAAATATCACTCCATTCCCTCTAGAATGGCTAAGATTAAGATGACTAATAACCTCAAGCACAAAGCAAGGATGTGAGGGAACTCGAATTCTTTTTTTTTTTTTACATATTAAATTGTATTTTTATTTTTTTCCTATACTTTGCTAGTGGGAATGCAAAACGTTACAGCCACTTTGGGAGAGAGTTTGGAAGTTTCTTATAAAGTTGAATATACGCTTACAAAGTTAAACATACATAGGCTGAATAATTGCTTTCCAAATGTGCCACATCCTAATCCCTGGAATTTGTGAAAGTTACTTTACATGGTAAAGGGAACAAGTTGCAGATGTGATTAAATTAAGGCTATTTGGAGAGGAAATAAGTCTGGATTATCTGGATGGGCCTCATGTAATTTCAATGGTATTTATAAGGGCGACACAAGAGAAGTCAGAGTAAGAGGAGAAGGTAATGTGATAATGGAGGCAGATAACTGGAGTGATGAGTATTGAAGATGGAAAAAGAGACCTTCATCCATCCTCCTATATTCCACCTGAAAAAGGAATACAAGTGGCCACAAAGATATTCTCTCCCACATTGATCAAAAATTCAATGCAACCCCAAAGTCTTAGCACAATTTATTTTGGGTAAAATGTTGACAAATAGATTAATCAAATAGAGAGTTCAGGAATAAATCTTCACATATATGAACAACTTATTATTATTTTTTAAAACTATTTATTTTGCTGTGCTGGGTCTTTGTTGCTGCACAGGCTTTTCTCTAGTTGTGGCGAGCAGTGGCTACTCTCTAGTTACAGTGCATAGACTTTTCTCATTGTGGTGGCTTCTCTTGTGGTGGCTTCTCTTGAGCAGGGCTCTAGGGCTCGAGAGCTTTGGTAGTTGCAGCACATGGATTCAGTAGTTGTAACTCGAGGGCTCAGTAGTCTTGGTGCACGGGCTTTAGTTGTGTGCAGCATGTGGAATCTTCCCAGACCAGGAATTGAACCAGTGTTCCTTGCATTGCAAGGTGGATTCTTATCCACTGTACCATCAAGGAAGTCCATGAGCAACTTACTTTTTAAAAACAAGGGTGCAAAGGCAATGTGGTGGAGAAAGAATAGCCTTTTCAAAAACTAGTACGTAATAATTTGTTACACATGTGCCAAAAAAAAAAAAAAAAGGAACTTGGATCCAAGCCTCACACCATATGGTGAGGACCATATACCAAAACTAATATAAAATGGATCATAACATAAATGTAAAACCTACAATTATAAAACTAGAAGGGCTTCCTGGCGGCTCAGTGGTAAAGAATCTGCTTGCCAATACAAGAGACATGGTTCAATTTCTGATCTGGGAAGATCCCACATGCCACAGAGCAGCTAAGCCTGCGAGCCACAACTACTCAGCCTGTGCTCTAGAGCCTGGGAGCTGCAACTACTAAAGCCCTTGACCCCTACAGCCTGTTGCCTCCAACAAGAGAAGCCACCACCATGAGAAGCCCACACACCACAACTAGAGAGTAGCCCCCACTTGCTACAACTAGAGAAAAGTCCAGGCAGCAAGGAAGACCCAGCACAGCCAAAAGTAAATACATAAATAAAATTATTTTTAAAAAACTAGAAGAAAACATGGAAAAAGCTTTATGACTGAGTTAGGCAAAGATTTCTTAGATAGGACAATAAAAGCATAATCCATTAAAAACCAAACTGATAAACTGTGTGCTGTGCTAAGTCGTTCAGTTGTGTCCGACTCTTTGTGACCCCGTGGACTGTAGCCCGCTAGGCTCCTCTGTCCATGGAATTCTCCAGGCAAGAATACTGGAGTAGGGTGCCATTTCGTACTCCAGGGGATCTTCCTGACCCAGGGATCAAATCCAGGTCTCCTGCATTGCAGGCAGATTCTTTACCAGCTGAGCCATCAGAGAAGCCCAAACTGATAGATGTCATCAAAATTAAGAACTGCTCTTCCAAAGAGACTTGTGATAAAAAGACAAGCCACAGACTGGGAGAAAATCTCTGTAGAGAATATATCTGATAAAGAATTTGTATTCAGAGTATATAAAAACTCTCAATACCCCAAAATAAGAAAACAACTGACCCAATAAAAATATGGCCAAAAGATTTGGCAGGACACTTCACCAAAGAAGATATATGAATGGCAAATAAGCCCATGAAAAGATGTTCAACATCATTAGTCCTTGAGAAAACGCATATTAAACTACAGTGAGATATCACTTGACACTTATCAGAATGGCTAAAATTAAAGAGACTGATGATGTCAAGGAAATGAAAGCCTATATCCACAAAAAGACTGTACATAAATGTTCAAAATAGTAGTTTCATTTGTAATAGCTCCAAGCTGGATACAACTCAAATGTTCATTACAGGTGACTTACCCAACATGGATAAACAAATTGTGGTGTATCCAAACAATGAAATATACTATTCAGATGAGTACGTGTAACAACACAAACGAATCTCCAAATAATTATGTTGAATGAAAGAACCTAGACAAAAAAAAAGCACATGCTATTTGATTCCACTTATACCGGACTCAAGAAAATGCAAACTAATTTATACTGATAGAAAGCAGATCAGCAGTTGCTTACAGATGGGGCTGGGAAAGGCATAAAGCAGGGACTACTGTGGTATGAAGAAACTTATGGGGATGGCGGAATACGTATTCACTACTTTGTGGTGATGGTTTTATGGGTGTATATGTACATCAAAACTTCTCAAATTGTCCTTTCAATATGTACAATTTATCATATGTCTAATATACCTCAACAAAGCAGTTGAAATTTAAAAAATTAAGATTTGTGTATTGTGTATTGAGAATATTTTTCCCTGGCCCAATTTTCTATCTGAGGATTATAACCATAGTCATGCTTGACTAGGAACTCATCATTTATTAGTTATCAGAGGCAGAAGAGCAGGGATTAAAAGGCTCAGTTATTTTTCTCCTCTTTGAAAATAATTTATCTTTTTACTTGCAGAATTAAATTTCTTCAGTCAATGTACTTCAAAATTCAGCAAGAATGTTTTGCATTTTAGTAAATCAGGAAGGAAATACATGAAAGAAAAAACATAAAACTTAAATTTGAAAAATTTTATCATACTGCTTTGTCCATTATCATTGTTGGTCTCTCATCTCAGTCTGGCCAAAATACAATTGAAGTATTATTAATTTCACTAGCACGGAGCTTCAAGTCTAGAATGGAATGATAGAAGAAAATGGAGTTTTGTCAGAAAAGGCATGTCACTCTATAATTCACATTTCCTGCTACAATTCCCTGTTCCAGCTATTCTTCACGAGCAAAGGCAAACATTTAAGACATTTAAGGAGTCATGTCCCTTTCTGAAAAGACAAATAGTAGCAACAATAATGGCATATGAAAAATTAATCAGAGTGAAGCTCCAAATATGGGAAACACTGGTGTGAGGTTCAAGTTCAGTCAGTTTAGTTCAGTTGTTCAGTCGGGTCCGACTCTGTGACCCCATGGACTGCAGCACGCCAGGCCTTCCTGTCCATTGCCAACTCCTGGAGTTTACTCAAACTCATGTCCATTGAATCGTTGATACCATTCAACCATCTAATCCTCTGTTGTCCCCTTCTGCCTTCAATCTTTCTAAGCAGCAGGGTCTTTTCAAATGAGTCAGTTCTTCGCATCAGGTGGCCAAATTATTGGAGTTTCAGCTTCAGCATCAGTCCTTCCAATGAATATTCAGGACTGACTTCCTTTAGGATGAACTGGTTGGATCTCCTTGCAGTCCAAGGGACTCTCAAGAGTCTTCTCCAACACCACAGTTCAAAAGCATCAATTCTTCAGTGCTCAGCTTTCTTTATAGTCCAACTCTCACATCCATACATGACTACTGGAAAAACCATAGCTTTGACTAGATGAACCTTCCTTGGGAAAGTAATGTCTCTGCTTTTTAATATGCTGTTATGCATAAAAGTTATGACCAACTTGGTCATAACTTTTCTTCCAAGGAGCAAGCATCTTTTAATTGCATGGCTGCAGTCACCATCTGATTTTGGAGCCAAAGAAAATAGTCTGTCACTGTTTCCATTGTTTCCCCATCTATTTGCCATGAAGTGATGGGACCAGATGCTATAATCATAGTTTTCTGAATGTTGAGCTTTAAGCCAACTTTTTCATTCTCCTCTTTCACTTTCATCAAGAGGCTCTTTAGTTCCTCTTTTACTTTCTGCCATAAGCGTGGTATCATCTGCATATCTGAGGTTATTGATATTTCTCCCAGCATTCTTCATTCCAGCTCGTGCTTCATCCAGCCCAGCGTTTCTCATGATGTACTCTGCATAGAAGTTAAATAAGCAGGGTGACAATATACAGCCTTGACGTACTCCTTTTCCTATTTGGAACCAGTCTCTTGTTCCATATTCAGTTCTAACTGTTGCTTCCTGACCTGCATACAAATTTCTCAAGAGGCAGGTCAGGTAGTCTGGTATTCCCATCTCTTTCAGAATTTTCCAGTTTCTTGTGGTCCATACAATCAAAGGCTTTGGCATAGTCAATAAAGCAGAAGTAGATATTTTTCTGGAATTCTCTTGCCTTTTCAATGATCCAACAGATGTTGGCAATTTGATCTCTGGTTCCTCTGCCTTTTCTAAAACCAGCTTGAACATCTGGAACTTCACAGTTCACGTATTGCTGAAGCCTGGCTTAGAAAATTTTGAGCATTACTTTACTAGTGCGTGAGATGAGTGCAATTGTGTGGTAGTTTGAGCATTCTTTGGAATTGCCTTTTTTGGGGATTGGAATGAAAACTGACCTTTTCCAGTCCTGTGGCCATTGCTGACTTCTCCAAATTTGCTGGCATATTGAGTGCAGCACTTTCAGAGCATCACCTTTTAGGATTTGAAATAGCTCCACTGGAATTCCATCACCTCCACTAGCTTTGTTCGTAGTGATGCTTTCTAAGGCCCACTTGACTTCACATTCCAAGATGTCTGGCTCTAGGTGAATGATCATACCATCATGATGATCTTGGTCATGAAGATCTTTTTTGTATAGTTCTACTGTGTATTCTTGCCACCTCTTCTTAATATCTTCTGCTTCTGTTAGGTCCATACCATTTCTGTCCTTTATCGAGCCCATCTTTGCATGAAATGTTCCCTTGGTATCTCTAATTTTCTTGAAGAGATCTCTAGTCTTTCCCATTCTGTTGTTTTCCTCTATTTCTTGCACTGATCACTGAGGAAGGCTTCCTTATCTCTCCTTGCTATTCTTTGGAATTCTGCATTCAAATGGTATATCTTTCATTTTCTCTTTGCCTTTCACTTTTCTTTGGACTTCCCTGGTGGCTCAGATGGTAAAGTGTATGTCTACAATGCGGGAGACCTGAGTTCAAGCCCTGGGTCAGGAAGATCTCCTGGAGAAGGAAATGACAACCCACTCCAGTATTCTTGCCTGGAAAATCCCATGGACGGAAGAGCCTGAGCCTGGTACGCTCCTCTGTCCATGGGGTCACAAAGAGTTGGACACAACTGAGCGACTTCACTTTTTCTCTTCTATTCACAGCTATTTGTAAGGCCTCCTCAGACAACCATTTTGCCTTTTTGCATTTGTTTTTCTTGGGGATGGTCTTGATCCTTGCCTCCTGTACAATGTCACGAACCTCTGTCCATATTTCTTCAGGCACTCTGTCTATCAGATCTAATCCCTTGAATCTATTTGTCATTTCACTGTATAATCATAAGGGATTTGACTTAGGTCATACCTGAATGGTCTAGTGGTTTTCTTCAATTTAAGGTTCAAATTAATGTTCTTTTATTTTTGCTTATGGATGTCCAATTGTTCAAGCACCATTTGTTGAGACTATTCTTCCTTCATTGAATTGCTTTTGCATATTTGTAAAAACAAATCAGTTTGGTGTATTTATTTTGATTTATTTCTGGGTTCTATCTTGTTCTGTTGATCTATATGTCTATTCCTCCACCAATATCACAGTCTTTATTACTGTGGCTATACAGTATGTTAACATCAGGTAGAGGTATAATTCCCACTTTATTACTGTTTTTCAAAATGTAGCTATTCTAGTTCCTTTGCCTTTCCATATAACTTTTTTTCCCATTTCTCTGAAGTTTAATAAAAATTACAAAAAGGATTTTACTCCACAATTACACAGTTTGATGAATTTTGTGTTGTAAATTGCTAAACAATTTTCTATGTCTTCTTAGAACTCCTAGATAATGTACTCTTGGTGCTTAATATTTTAGTTCTGTTTTGACATTATGTCTGGGATCTTCTAGTTTGCTTCTAAACCTGGAGAGAAAATCCTGGGCATGTCTTTGTGTATGCACAAACACAACAACTGGGGTGTTCTTTTTCCCACCATTTACCCCATTCTACCTCCATGCTCAGAAAAAGCCACAAGGGTGGAGTAGATTTATGTAGCATAGAACAGTTTCACTTTTTCTTATCATTCTTGCTGGGTCACAAAATTATCATTATCAGACAGAGTGAGATTAAAAGTATCTGTTCCTTTAGAATTTGCCTGATGTTTTCTAATGTGCAAAACCTAACTACAGGTGGAATGTAATACACTAGCCTTCTTTTAGTTGCTGCTGCTGCTAAGTCGTCAGTCGCGTCCAACTCTGTGTGACCCCATAGACAGCAACCCAACAGGATCCTCTGTCCCTGGGATTCTCCAGGCAAGAACACTGGAGTGGGCTGCCATTTCCTTCTCCAATGCATGAAAGTGAAAAGTGAAGTCGCTCAGTTGTGTCCGACTCTTAGCAAACCCGTGGACTGCAGCCCACCAGGCTCCTCTGTCCATGGGATTCTCCAGGCAAGAGTACTGGAGTGGGGTGCCATTACCTTCTCCCTCCATATAACTTTTAGAATAAGCTTGTTCATATCTACACAAAAATCTTTCTGGGATTTTGATGGGAATTGTGTTAAGCCTGTATATCAACTTAGAAATAATTTGATACTTTTACTATATTTTCTGCCCATTCATGAACACAGCATATCTCTCCATTTATTTAAATCCTTGATTTCTTTCATCCATATTTAAAATTTTTTAGCATACAGATTATTTACATGACTTTTTTAGATTTGTACCTGGGTGGGGCTATTTTTGGTATTGATTTTAGGTGGTATTCTTTTTCAGTTTCCATATGCTTATTGCTAGTACACAGAAATAGATTGATTTCGGGGTATTCACCTTGTACTCTGCAAACTTGTTGAACTCATTGGTTTTAGAAGTTTTTTTTTTTTTTTGGTAGATTCCTTGGGATTTTCTATGTAGACAATCATTCCATCTGCAAATAGGAATGGTTTCCATTCTTTCTGATATGTAAACATCTTATTTCTTTTTATCATTTTTATTGCACTGGCTAGGACTCACAGTGCTATGTTGAATAAGAGTGGTGAAAGTGGTGAAATCCTTGCCTCGTTCCTGACCCTAGGGAAAAAGCATTCAATTTTTTACTCTTAAGTATGACGTTAGCTGGGGGCTTCCCTGGTGTCTCAGACAGTGAAGAATCTGCCTGCAATGTAGGAGACCCAGGTTCAATCCCTGGGTGGGAAAGATTCCCTGGAGAAGGGAATGGCTACCCACTTCAGTATTATTGCCTGGAGAACTTCATGGACAGAGGAGCCTAGTGGGCTACAGTCCATGGGATTGCAAAGAGTCAGACACGACTGAGCAATTAACACTTTTCACTTATAATGTTAGCTATAGGGGTTTTTTTTAAATAACTTTTTTCAATGCTCTTTATCAAGGTAAGGAAGTTCCCCTACATTGCTAGTTTGCTGAGAGTGTTTATTATGAATGAGTGTTTAGTTTTATTAAATGCTTTTTCTGCATCCATTATATTATCAGGTGATTATTCTACTTTAGCCTGTTGATATGATTTTAAATATTTTACCTTTACATTCTGGAATAAACCCCACTTGGTTATGGTGTTTATACTTCTTTTTATAAACTGCAGGATTCAATTTGCTAAAATTTTTTGAAGATTTTTGTGTCTAAGTTTATGAATGATGCTATTCTATAGTTTTCTTTTTACACTGCTTTGGTCTGGTTTGGGTATTATAATATTGTCCTCAAAATGAGTTAGAAAGTATTTCCTCCTCAACTTTCTGGAAGAGTTTCTGTACATTAGTGCTAAAACTCAAAAAATTTTAAAGCTGGAAGGCACCGTTGAAATCACTGATTACTGACTGGGACCTTTATTTGACTACAGGGACACCAATGTGTGTGTGTGTGTGTGTGTGTGTGTGTGTGTGTGTGTGTGTGTGTGTGTGTGTGTTAGTTGCTTAGTCATGTCCAACTCTTTGCAACCCCATAGACTGTAGCCCACCAGGCCCCTCTGTCCATGGGATTCTCCAGGCAAGAACACTGGAGTGGGTTGCCATTTCCTTCTCCAAAAGGAACTACAGAAAGAAAGAAAGTGAAGTCGCTCAGTCATGTCTGACTCTTTGCGACCCCATGGACTGTAGCCTACCAGGCTCTTCCATCCATGGAATTTTCCAGGCAAGAGTACTGGAATGGGTTGCCATTTCCTTCTCCAACAGAGACACCAGAGACCTCATTTTTTTTCTCTCCAGGTAGCCAAATTCAATTGCAGATTTCTATACCTTGGAGGATTACAAAGGAATTAAAGTGACTATTCTTGACACAGAATACAAAGAAGATAGTATGTTCAGAAGGAGCAGAACAGTCATTTCTTAACTAAGTTGCTATTTGTTCTCTTTATTGCACTATAAAACCAGGAAATTACAAATAAATTCAAATGTTGAGTAAAGAACAAACCAAAGCAGTAAGAGCTGGTCCTTGGTTGGTTTTCCCCAGAAGCTGACTCTGAGGCAAGGACCTCAGTGCAAGTAGCTTATTTAGAAGGTATAAAAATAAACAAATCCCTCAGTAGGAGAATGAGGAAGTTATTGGGAAGGTAAGACATGGAAGGCAGGGCAGCCAACAGAGTGAATTATTAAGTCTATTGCCACTATGGGTGACTGGAACTTAATCGTGCTGTGGAAAATGTGAGAACCAGTTTAAGGCATATACACCTCAGTGACCCCACCAAAGACAGAAGGAGCTGGGATATTTATATACCAAGTTCCTTCAGGCATTGAATTAGTCTCACTTTTGAGACTCTCAGGCATTAATTGCCTGGCACTTCTGCCCTGCTATGTAAAAATCAGCAGCAGAATGCCCTAAACAAAGGTCAGCCTGCTTACCAAACAAAAACCAAACACATAAACACAAAAAACAAAAACAACAGTTTTACCTGTTGGTCCCAATATTTATATATTTTTTAATCCAATCTTTTCTTCTTTTTCTGGTTCTTCATCTCTCTATAATGACAATTCTCAAAATTACATTCTCTCCAGTTTACATTTAAAAAGTTGTTTACCATTAGTACCCTGCAGTGGTCTTCCTAATGATGCTCTTAAATATTAATACACAATTTGATGAATAAGAAGAAAAAAGGTGGTTAGGGCTTGGTAAATTGGAAGTTAGGCTGTGTTCATGAAAGTGGTAAAGGCAAGGGGATACATGGAGGACATCTACAGCATTTGCCATAGCTGGGAAGGGGGATCACATTTTGGAGACAGTGAAATTACCTTACAGAGAGAGATTTGTGTGATTTTATTAGGAAAATATGAATATCATGGGACTTCCCTGGTGGTCCAGTGGTTAAGACTCCATGCTTCCAATGCAGGAGGTGTGGGTTCCATCCCTGGTTGGGGAACTAAGATCTTACATGCCCCTTGATGTGGCCAAAAGAAAGAAAAGGAATATCATAAGTTAATTTATTCCAAAATTACTCAAACTACAGAAACATATTTATGGGAGTGACCTGTAAAATTTTTGTCAAAAATAATATCCCTTTGATGCTATGCCTTCAGAAATAATCTGTGAAGGCAATAAGGGACTGGCAATGCATAGTCTTTGCACAGAGCATTTTTATTCACTTTAAAACAAACTTGAATATCATCATCTGATCCTATGCAGCATGTTAAAGGAATCACATCAATTTACATGCACCACACAAGAAAGTACTCTGAATGAGGAAAAAGCAATGGGTTGTATGGTGAGAATAACCTATGGATTAATATTTCAAGTTTTTCAAGATGATATCATAATAAAATTCCCTGGGACAGACAGTATAATGGCATTAGTCATAGATTTCTGGAAATGCTGATTCAATATCTTTTAACACCAGAGGATTTTTTTTTAATTTATAGAAAGTTGTAGTAATTATTGATCCAATATATGCTCAGGCTGTGTTTGATTTTTTCTTAATACTCCATGACAGAATGGTATAATTTTTGATATTTATTTTTCTGGTCTTGTCCCTAACCATCACTGATATTTTCACTTTTAGAAGTTTCTCATATCTCTGCAAATGTTGGAGAATATAATTTGACAGGTTAATTTTAATGCCAAAGATTGTCAAAATTTAATATTAGCAGGGAGAAATGAATATTCACTTTTCCAAAAATACAGAAGGAAATGACTTACTCTTGGAGAACTTTAAAAAATGATACATATGAATATTTTAAACTTAATGTCATTCCTATGAATCATAGCTGAATATAATACTGTAAATTTATAGAGAGGGGTTGAGACTTTTTGGTATTTGGGTAATCTTCATTCTTTCTTATCTTTCTGGTCCACAAATCTGAGCATCTTACCTTACTTCCAAACAAAGATTGAATAGTGGAGGTGAAGTAAATTCTTGTTAGTAAAACCTCATTAATTTTATAAACATAATATATATATGTAAAGCAATCACTGTACACTATGAAAATAAGCCACAACACTATTCTAAATTAAATCACACTTTAAATAATTTAGCCTAGTACTACTTATGAACAGGAAACCTTGATGTTTGATTTAAAGCAAATCAACAGTTCTTTGAGTTGTCAGTATTATTCTAGAAATAATTAGTATTGGTGGTTCAGATGGTAAAGAATCCACCTGCAATTCAGGAGACGTGGGTTCGATCCCTGGGTCAGGAAAAGCTCCTGGAGAAGGGAGCAGCTACCCATTCTAGTATTCTTGCCTGGAGAATTACATGGACAGAGGAGCCTGGCAGGCTACAGACCATGGGATCGCAAAGAGTCGGACATGACTGAGAGTCTAACACTTTCAAGGAGACTGTAAAAGTTATGACCAACCTAGACAGCATATTCAAAAGCAGAGACATCACTTTGCCAACTAAGGTCCGTCTAGTCAAGGCTATGGTTTTTCCAGTAGTCATGTATGGATATGAGAGTTGGACTGTGAAGAAGGGTGAGCGCTGAAGAATCGATGCTTTTGAACTGTGGTGTTGGAGAAGACTCTTGAGAGTCCCTTGGACTGCAAGGAGATCCAACCAGTCCGTTCTGAAGGAGATCAGCCCTGGGATTTCTTTGGAAAGAATGATGCTAAAGCTGAAACTACAATACTTTGGCCACCTCATGCGAAGAGTTGACTCACTGGAAAAGACTCTGATGCTGGGAGGGATTGGGGGCACGAGGAGAAGGGGACGACCGAGGATGAGATGGCTGGATGGCATCACTGACTCTATGGCTGTGAGTCTGAGTGAACTCCGGGAGTTGGTGATGGACAGGGAGGTCTGGCGTGCTGTGATTCATGGGGTCGCAAAGAGTCAGACATGACTGAGTGACTGAACTGAACTGAACTGATTATGGCTTCATCATGGGAAAAAGTTACAGAGAGCATCAAGTACTAAAATCTTATTATTCTGTGTCCTTTTTTAAACTTAAGATTTTGTTTTTTTTGTTTTGTTTTGTTTTTTTGGCCATACCACTTGGTTGGCAGGATCTTAGTTCCTCAACCAGGGATCAAACCCCAGGCTCAGCAATGAAAGCACTGAGTTCTAACCACTGAACTGCCAGGGAATTCCCAGGTTCTGAACATTTAGAATCATGTAATCAATTTCCCTCCTTTTCTTTCTAAAAAATCCTTTACTGTTGTGTTCCTATAAACTGTTCCTATAAAATTTGCAATCACTGTCAGTGGTGTTTGTTAATGTAAAAGCAAACAGAGGTTTCTGCACGAGTGGTTATGCAGTTAATAATTTCTTCAGGAAGGCATTGCTGCACTACTTCTATGCTATTATAAAGAGTCCCTCTGTTGGTTAATATATATTTCACATATAAGACCTAACACTTTTGCAGATGCCTCCTGAGTTGGTGACCAAGCTAATGCTATAGAGGGAAGTATAACAATTTGTCCCTCAAGAAGATTCCATCAGTTACCTGAAAATAGTGTAAGTCCTTAAAAATTACTTCATATTTTTATAGCATCCTATTCAGGAGCTGACTGTGGCTCAGATCATGAACTCCTTATTGCCAAATTCAAATTGAAATTGAAGAAAGTTGGGAAAACCACTAGACCATTCAGGTATGACCGAAATCAAATCCCTTACGATTATACAGTTGAAGTGACAAATAGATTTAAGGGACTAGATCTGATAGACAGATTGCCTGATGAACTATAGATGGAGGTTTGTGACACTGTACAGGAGACAGGGATCAAGATCATCCCCAAGAAAAAGAAATGCAAAAAAGCAAAATGGCTGTCTGAGGAGGCCTTACAAGTTGCTGCAAAAAGAAGAGAAGTGAAAAGCAAAGGAGAAAAGGAAAGATATTAGCATCTGAATGCAGAATTCCAAAGAATAGCAAGGAGAGATAAGAAAGCCTTCTTCAGTGAACAGTGCAAAGAAACAGAGGAAAACAATAGAATGGGAAAATCTAGAGATCTCTTCAAGAAAATTAGAGATACCAAGAGAACATTTCATGCAAAATGGGCACAATAAAGGATAGACATGGTATGGACCTAACAGAAGCAGAAGATACTAAAAAGAGGTGGCAACAATACACAAAAGAACTGCATAAAAAATATCTTCACGACTCAAATAATCATGATCATGTGATCACTCACCTAGAGCCAGACATTCTGGAATGTGAAGTCAAGTGGGCCTTAGAAAGCATCAGTATGAACAAAGCTAGTGGAGGGGATGGAATTCCAGTCAAGCTATTTCAAATCCTGAAAGATGATGCTGTGAAAGTGCTGCATGCAACATGTCAGCAAATTTGGAAAACTCAGCAGTGGTCACAGGACTGGAAAAGGTCAGTTTTCATTCTAATCCCAAAGAAAGGCAATGCCAAGGAATGCTCAAACTACTGCACAATTGCACTCATCTCACACGCTAGCAAAGTAATGGTCAAAATCCTCCAAGCCAGGCTTCAATAATATGTGAACTGTGAACTTCCAGATGTTCAAGCTGGTTTTAGAAAAGGCAGAGGAACCAGAGATCAAATTGCCAACATCTGCTGGATCATTGAAAAAGCAACAGAATTCCAGAAAAACATCTATTTCTGCTTTATTGACTATGCCAAAGTCTTTGACTGTGTGGATCACCAGAAACTGTGGAAAATTCTGAAAGAGATGGGAATACCAGACCACTTGACCTGCCTCTTGAGAAATTTGTATGCAGGTCAGGAAGCAACAGTTAGAACTGGACATGGAACAAGAGATTGGTCCCAAATTGGGAAAGGAGTATGTCAAGGCTGTATACTGTCACCCCGCTTATTTAACTTATATGAGAAACGCTGGGCTGGATGAAGCACAAGCTGGAATGAAGATTGCTGGGAGAAATATCAATAACCTCAGATATGCAGATGACACTACCCTTATGGCAGAAAGTGAAGAGGAACTAAAGAGCCTCTTGTTGAAAGTGAAAGAGGAGAATGAAAAAGTTGGCTTAAAACTCAACATTCAGAAAACTAAGATCATGGCATCCGGTCCCATCACTTCATGGTAAATAGATGAGTAAACAATGGAAACAGTGACAGACTTTATTTTCTTGGGCTCCAAAATCACTGCAGATGGTGATTGCAGCCATGAAATTAAAAGACGCTTACTCCTTGGAAGGAAAGTTATGACCAACCTAGATAGCATACTAAAAAGCAGAGACATTATTTTGCCAAGGGGTCCATCTAGTCAAAGCTATGGTTTTTCCAGTAGTCATGTATGGATGTGAGAGTTGGACTATAAAGAAAGCTGAGTGCCAAAGAGTTGATGTTTTTGAACTGTGGTATTGGAGAAGACTCTTGAGAGTCCCTTGGACTGCAAGGAGATCCAACCAGTCCATCCTAAAGGAGATCAGTCCTGAGTGTTCATTGGAAGGACTGATGTTGAAGCTGAAACTTCAATACTTTGGCCACCTGATGGGAAAAACTGACTCATTTGAAAAGACCCTGATGTTGGGAATGATTGAAGGTGAGAGGAGAAGTGGGTGACAGAGGATGAGATGGTTGGATGGCATCACTGACTCATTGGACATGGGTTTGAATAAACTCTGGGAGTTGGTGATGGACAGGGAGGCCTGGCGTGCTGCAGTCCATGGGGTAGCAAAGAGTTGGACACGACTGAGCAACTGAACTGAACTGATTCAGGCATATAGTAAATGTTCAATATATTTATCTGCTGAATTAGTATTTTCGTTATTGTCATTGTTGTTGATAATAAAGAATGAGTCTAGATCTACCTACCAATTTACAGGGAATACACAGGGTGGAAGAACATGTTAAGCTATGCCATGGGAATTCAATCAGCAAAATCCAGATCATGGGATATGCTAGAGATAAATGATCCAATTTTGACCACAAATTTTAAGAAGGACAAAAAAAGGTGAATGGGGAACCTACAGATTAAAAAGAGGTAATAGCCATATAAAAATAATTAGCAAAACTAAACCACAATGTTTATGGATGCATGCTTAGGCGGTGAAACTATAAAGTAATGAAATGGTTACCATAAAAGTCAGAAGTATGGTTACTCTCAGGAGAAGGGGAGCAGTTAGAGAGCCTCTGAAGTTGTTAGCCATGGTTCTTTTTCTGACATGGATTATGGTTACAAAAGTGTCTTGGTTTCCAATAATTCATTAAACTGTGTATCAGTCATGTAGCTTTCTATTGATGTGTTATATTTAACAACAAAAAAGTTTAAGAAATAAACAAGAAAGACATATATTTTCAAGTTAGTTTCCAACCTGATTTCGTAACATAGAGTTGAGAAGATATGTCCAGTAGCGCAACATTGTATAGTATTTCCATTAGACAGATAAAATATATATAAATAACAGCAAGGTCACAGATCACAGTAAAATAAGGAGGAAGTGATGAGTTTTGAGTAACTAACTGTGCTTTTAATATAATAGTTTACTTAATTGTAAGCCTATACATTTAACTTTTAATAATGGCTATATTTAACAACTAGTTTATGAACTTCCTGGAAATTTAACAACCAGCTTCAGCAAGCTAAATATGAGCTGCTCTGACACACTCCTGTCTGCATCCAAACAATTCTCTTGCTTTCTTGTATTTTTTAAAAAAAACTTTAGTTTTTAAAATCAAATGTATACTTGCACAGAGTTTTAGAAGTCAAAGAGTTCTACAATGATTTTGTAAAATCCACTAGACCACTCCTCTTTTTTCCATTTTCTGATTCATAGAGACAACCATTTCAATTCCTTTATTGGATTCTGTCTTCACATGGCTGTCTTCTTATACAGACGCCAGTCCTATTGCTTTAGGGGCCCACCCTGTTCTAGGATGACCTCATCTTAAGTAATTACATCTGCAACAACTCTGTTTCCAAATAAGGTCACATTCTGAGGTACTGGGACTTCAACATATATATTCTGGGGAAGAAGATGGGACACAATTCAACCCATAACAGTGGGAAAGGGATTTGATGTTTTCATTGTGTCTTAAACAGATTTTCACCCAATTCTTCCTCCTTCACTTCACCCCCACTTCCAAAAACAACCTGTTAGCTGTTGCCATTTCCCAAGTCTTTTAGGGGTTGCATGGTGTAAACTAGTTTGCTTCTTAGCTTTCCTTAGTCTGTTTAAGATACAGTTTTCTTAGATATGTTATGTCAACTATGTCAAAAACTCATGTTTCATAGCTAACAAAATTTTTTCACTGCTTTCTCTTTATCCCTGAAAGTTTATGCCTTAAAAAATCTTTTTACTGTTATTTTCGTGGGGTTTGTTGGGGGAGAAGAGACTAAGATAGATATTCAAGCCAGCATTTTTAGTCAGAAGTCCTTCTATGTGTATCTTAATTCTCTCCTCAAAGGGTGCCTTCTTTCTTAATTCTTTTACATCTCAAACCACAACAAAGCTTTTTAGGGAAAGAGTTTCTCTAACCTCTATATATGTGAATACCGGCAGGATAGAGAGAGATGGGGTACGGAGTGAGAACCAGATTTGGCTGATTTAAACTCATAATCTATGATACCACTCAGCCTCCATGAAGTGGATAAACAAGAATAAATATAGTACTCAAAAAGAGAATGGCTGGAAAGCAATCTGACAATGCATATGAATAGCTATAAAAATGTTTAAAACTTCTGATGCAGTAGGTAGTGCAATTCTCGGCATTTTATCCTTAGGAGATAATTCAACAGAATTAAATGACAATATGTGGACTTTTACTTATGAGAAAATGATACACTAAATATTCTGAAAAACCATCTCACTGCAAAAACCACAGAAACCCTAGATAAAATAAAATAAAAAATCTTTTAAGAGGATAGTTGAACTTGTGAGGAAAATCCTCAGGAGTGAAAAATAAAGAGGGAGCTACAAACTAGCATGGTAAGTGACTGATGGCCCTGAGCACATCTGTCACTTTCAGGAACCTAAAGTCTCACGTTTTAATGACCTCATGTATGTGGGAGACAAGATCCTGGGCTCAGACAGGTTGAGACTGAGACCTTCGCATAAAGCCAGCCTCTCAAAGGACAATGAGGTAAAATAAAATGGGGGAGAGAAAAGAGAATGTGGGACAATCTTCTTCAGTATAATCGAAGAGCACAAAATACAAAGAGAAAATCTTTCAGGTTTCAAGAGAGAAAAGAGAGAGCATCTAAAAGTCACAACTACTAGGCTGGCAGCAACAGGGGAACAACAACTTCAGACTGCTGAGAGAAAACCACTGTCACTGTAGCCTTTGATAACTACGGAAATTAAGCATTTAATAATATTTAAGAATAAGGGTGAAATGAGGACATTTTCAGAAAACAAAAAACTGAGTTATCAATAAAAGATGTGCATTAAAGGAACTTTCAAGAGTATTCATTAGGACAAAGAAAAATGATCTCAGAAAAAAGTCAGATTTATAAAACAACAATGATGTCTAATTTGGAGGTTAAAAACAAGGTGGTGCTACAATATTGGAGAACAAGAACTTTTAAGACAAGGGGATGCTGATTAGCATTCTCAGACCTTTGGATACTTTGGTAAAGGGAGTGGAGATTCAGGTTTTAAGTACACATGATAAACTTTAAGAGTAATCACTAAGAATAAAAATAAGTTATAAATTCCAAAATAATAGAGGGGAGAAATGTAGAATCAAAAGAACAATCTGAAAGAAAACAGGAAAAGGGAGAAAAGACAGAAAAATCAGAACAGATAGCACAAAATAAAATGGTAAACATAATTCCACATATCAACAATTAATTAAAATATCAATAAAGTATAACTTTAAAACCACCAGTTAAAAGCCTTAAACTATTTAACTTGTTTAAAACCACCAGTTAAAATCTTTAGATTGGATTAAAACAAAACAAAACTAAACAATCCATATATTTGCTGTTATCCTAGAGTAAACCTGGGTTTCAGTGGTAAAGAATCTGCCTTCCAACGCAGGAAACGTGAGTGCAAACTCTTGGGAGGATCCCCTGAAGAAGGAAATGGTAAGCTACTCCAGGATTCTTGCCTGGGAAATACCCTGGACAGAGGACCCTGGCAGGCTGCAGTCCCAAGAGTCACCAAAGAGTCAGACCCGACTTTACAACTAAACAAGAGTAAATCTAAAACGCAAAGACATGGTCTCAGTTCAGTTCAGTCCAGTCGCTCAGTCGTGTCCGACTCTTTGCGACCCCTTGAATCGCAGCACGCCAGGCCTCCCTGTCCATTACCATCTCCCGGAGTTCACTCAGATTCACGTCCATCGAGTCAGTGATGCCATCCAGCCATCTCATCCTCTGTCGTCCCCTTCTCCTCCTGCCCCCAATCCCTCCCAGCATCAGAGTCTTTTCCAATGAGTCAACTCTTCGCATGAGGTGGCCAAAGTACTGGAGTTTCAGCTTTAGCATCATTCCTTCCAAAGAAATCCCAGGAATAATTAATGCTAGCTGCTGTAACAAATCACTCCTAGGATCCCTGGGGCTTAATGCAACAAAGTTTATTTCTTGCTCACATCACAGTTTATCAGGTCAGGGTGCTGCTTTGTTGCTTCTTCAATCAGTGACATAGGAATCTAAGATTTTTCAATCCTAGTTCTACCATTTTGGAGTTTATTTTTTGCTCTGAGCCATATGAGCTCAGTTGTGTCTGACTCTCTGGGACTAGTCCATGGAACTCTCCAGGCCAGCATACTGGAGGAAATCAGTCCTGAATATTCACTGGAAGGACTGATGCTGAAGCTGAAATTCCAATACTTTGGCCACCTGATGCAAATAACTGACTCATTTGAAAAGACCCTGATGCTGGGAAAGATTGAAGGAAAGAGGAGAAGGGGAAGATAGAGGATGAGATGGTTGGATGGCATCACCGACTCAATGGACATGAGTTTGAGTAAACTCTGGGAGTTGGCGATGGACGGGGGGGCTGGCATGCTGCAGTCCATGGAGTCACAAAAAGTCGGACATGACTGAGCGACTGAACCAAACTGAACTGAGCCATATGAGCAGGGGAAAGAAAGCATCAAAGACCATGCATAACATTTTGGGGACCAGTCCTAGAAGGGGTATACATTATTTCTGCCCACATTCCTCTGGTGGTCCCAAAATAACTGTAAAAAGATTTGGGAAATGTTATCTTGTGTTCACAGGAAGGGGAAATGGAATCAGTGAACATCTAGCCAGTCTCTGACACATAAAACTGTTGAAAATAAGAACAGATGCAAAACGATATGCCAGGCAGACACTAACCAGAAGAACACTAGAGTAGCTCTGTTCATAATGGACAAGTCTTCAAAGAAAAATGTATTATTAGGAATAAAGATAGTAACTACATGATGATAATAGATTCAATCCATCAGGCAGTGACACAGTTTCTGAAGTTATGCTGCTGCTGCTGCTGTTGCTGTTGTTGCTGCTGCTGCTGCTGCTAAGTCACTTCAGTCGTGTCTGACTCTGTGAAACCCCATAGGCAGCAGCCCACCAGGCTCCTCCATCCCTGGGATCCTCCAGGCAAGAACACTGGAGTGGGTTGCCATTTCCTTCTCCAATGCATGAAAGTGAAAAGTGAAAGTGAAGTCGCTCAGCCGTGTCCAACTCTTAGCGACCCCATGGACTGCAGCTTATCAGGCTCCTCCATCCATGTGATTTTCCAGGCAAGAGTACTGGAGTGGGGTACCATTGCCTTCTCCATCTGAAGTTATATACATACCTAATGATATCTTCTGGAGAGTCCTAGGTGGCTTGCTGGTAAAGAATCCAGCTGCCAGTGCAGGAGACACAGGAGATGCAGGTTCGATCCCTGGGTCGGGAAGATCCCTGGAGAAGGAAATTGCAACCCAGTTCAGTATTCTTGTCAGGGAAAATTCTGTGGACAAAGAAGCCTGGCGGGCTACACTCCATGGGGTCACAAAGAATCAGACACAACAGAGCAACTGAGCATGCACACAAGCAAATAAAGTTCACAGACTTATGAGGAAAAACCAGCAAGTCTACCACCATCATAGGCTATAACATGTTTCTCAGTAACTGACATCATACAGAACAGAAATTAGTAGCACAGTATAGAGAATATAAATAAATTAACAAGCTTGATCAAAACGACATGTATAGAATGTTGTACCTATCTATAGAGAATGTACATTTTTCTTCAGAATACAAATAAGACCTATAAAAACTGATCATATACTTGGTTATAAAGGCAGTCTCAACAGGTTTCCCAGAATCAGTATCATACAAATCATGTTTTCTGATTACAGTGCAATTGAGTTAAAAATAGCAGAAAGATAACCAAATGGAAGAATACCATGTATGAAGATGTTCACTCTAGTGTTAATTGCCTACAATAGTGAAAATTAGAATCACTGAAATATGCAATGATATGAGTATGATTAAGTAAATTATCATACTCATATCATTCCAACAACACAAGAGAAGACTCTACATATGGACATCACCAGATGGTCAACATCGAAATCAGTTTGATTATATTCTTTGCAGCCAAAGATGGAGAAGCTCTATACAGTCAACAAAAACAAGACCAGGAGCTGACTGTGGCTCAGATCATGAACTCCTTATTGCCAAATTCAGACTTAAATTGAAGAAAGTAGGGAAAACCACTAGACCATTCAGGTATGACCTAAATCAAATCCCTTGTGATTTTACAATGGAAGTGAGAAATAGATTTAAGGGATTAGATCTGATAGATAAGAGTGCCTGATGAACTATGGATGGAAGTTCACAACATTGTACAGGAGACAGGGAGCAAGACCATCCCCAAGGAAAAGAAATGCAAAAAAGCAAAATGGCTGTCTGGGGAGGCCTTACAAATAGCTGTGAAAAGAAGAGAAGTGAAAAGCAAAGGAGAAAAGGAAAGATATACCCATTTGAATGCAGAGTTCCAAAGAATAGCAAGGAGAGATAAGAAAGCCTTCCTCAGCGATCAATGCAAAGAAACAGAGGAAAACAACAGAATGGGAAAGACTAGAGATCTCTTCAAGAAAATTAGAGATACCAAGGGAACATTTCATGCAAAGATGGGCTCAATAAAGGACAGAAATAAAAAAAATAAATAAATAAAGGACAGAAATCGTATGGACCTAACAGAAGCAGAAGATATTAAGAAGAGGTGGCAAGAATACACGGAAGAACTATACAAAAAAGATCTTCACGACCAAGATAATCATGATTGTGTGATCACTCACCTAGAGCCAGACATCCTGGAATGTGAAGTCAAGTGGGCCTTAGAAAGCATCACTACGAACAAAGCTAGTGGGGGTGATGGAATTCCAGTTGAGCTATTTCAAATCCTGAAAGATGATGCTGTGAAAGTGCTGCACTCAATATGCCAGCAAATTTGGAAAACTCAGCAGTGGCCACAGGACTGGAAAAGGTCCGTTTTCATTCCAATCCCAAAGAAAGGCAATGCCAAAGAATGCTCAAACTACCGCACAATTGCACTCATCTCACACACTAGTAAAGTAATGCTCAAAATTCTCCAAGCCAGGCTTCAGCAATACATGAACTGTGAACTTCCAGATGTTCAGGCTGGTTTTAGAAAAGGCAGAGGAACCAGAGATCAAATTGCCAACATCTGCTGGATCATCGAAAATAGCAAGAGAGTTCCAAAAAAAAATACATCTACTTCTGCTTTATTGACTATGCCAAAGCCTTTGACTGTGTGGATCACAACACACTGTGGAAAATTCTTCAAGAAATGGGAATACCAGACCGCCTGACCTGCCTCTTGAGAAACCTGTATGCAGGTCAGGAAGCAACAATTAGAACTGGCATGGAACAACAGACTGGTTCCAAATAGGAAAAGGAGTATGTCAAGGCTGTATACTGTCACCCTGCTTATTTAACTTCTATGCAGAGTACATCATGAGAAACGCTGGACTGGAAGAAGCACAAGCTGGAATCAAGATTGCTGGGAGAAATATCAATAACCTCAGATATGCAGATGACACCACCCTTATGGCAGAAAGTGAAGAGGAACTAAAAAGCCTCTTGATGAAAGTGAAAGAGGAGAGTGAAAAAGCTGGCTTAAAGCTCAACATTCAGAAAACGAAGATCATGGCATCTGATCCTATCACTTCATGGGAAATAGATGGGGAAACAGTGGAAACAGTGTCAGACTTCATTTTTTTGGGCTCCAAAATCACTGCAGATGGTGACTGCAGCCATGAAATTAAAAGACGCTTACTCCTTGGAAGAAAAGTTATGACCAACCTAGATAGCATATTGAAAAGCAGAGACGTTACTTTGCCAACAAAGGTCCATCTAGTCAAGGCTATGGTTTTTCCTGTGGTCATGTATGGATGTGAGAGTTGGACTGTGAAGAAAGCTGAGCGCCGAAGAATTGATGCATTTGAAGTGTGGTGTTGGAGAAGACTGAGAGTCCCTTGGACTGCAAGGAGATCCAACCAGTCCATTCTGAAGGAGATCAGCCCTGGGATTTCTTTGGAGGGAATGATGCTAAAGCTGAAACTCCAGTACTTTGGCCACCTCATGCAAAGAGTTGACTCATTGGAAAAGACTCTGTTGCTGGGAGGCATTAGGGGCAGGAGGAGAAGGGGACGACAGAGGATGAGATGGCTGGATGGCATCACTGACTCGATGGACTTGAGTCTGAGTGAACTCCGGGAGTTGGTGATGGACAGGGAGGCCTGGAGTGCTGTAATTCGTGGGGTCGCAAAGAGTCGGACATGACTGAGCGACTGAACTGAACTGAAGTAAATTATGCCTTATCAATCCAATGGGGTATCATGGGCCATTAAAAATTATTTTTAAAAAATAGACCGTGCTTAAGATATAATATTAAGTGAATATTTTAGAATCTGTATGTTGTTTATGATTACAACCATGTGAAAATGTGTGCATTTGGACAGATTGGAACAATATGATCAAGTGAAAACAGTTGTTATAGTGATGAGATTATATGTAATGCTACTTTAAAATATATTATTTTTATTATTGGCTGTGCAACTTGTGAGATTTTAGTTCCCCAACCAGGTATTGAACCCAGGCCTGTGGCAGTGAAAGTGCTGAGTCCTAACCACTGGACTACCAGGGAATTTCCAAATTTTTTTTATCTTTTATTTTTTGTGTTAGTTTCAGGTGTACAATAAAGTGATTTAGTTATCTATTATGGAGAAGGAAATGGCAACCCACTCCAGTATTCTTGCCTGGAAAATCCCATGGATGGAGTTGTCTGGCAGGCTACAGTCCACGAGGTGGCAAGGGGTCGGACACGACTGACTTGCACATTATCCATTATAGGTTGTTATAAGATATTGAATATAGTTCCTTGTGTTATACAGTAGGTCCTTGTTAGTTAAATATTTCATATATAGTAGTGTGTATATGTTAATCCCAAACTCCTATTTTAAAATAGACCACATTTAAAATAGGTTCTAAATTTTCACTTTATATGTTACTCATGATTGCAACTATGTGAAAATATGTGTGTATTTAGACAGATCAGGAAGGTATGAGTAAATGAAAACAGTCACTATATTATAGAGATGAGATTATATGTAATTCTACTTCTTAAAAATAATTTTATTTATTTATGGCTGTGTTGGGTCTCTTGCTGCCTGGGCTTTCTCTGGTTCCTGTGAGTGGTGGCTATTCTCTAGTTATGGTGCACGTGTTTCTCATTGTGGTGGCTTGTCCTGTTACTGAGCACAGGCTCTAGAGAATGTTGGCTCAGTAGTTGAGGCTTCTGGGCTCTAGAGTATAGCCTCGGTAGTTAGGGCATAAGGGCTTAGTTGCTCCGTGGCATGTGGAATCTTCCTGGACCAGGGACTGAACTTGTGTCCCCTGCATTGGCAGGCGGATTCTTTCCCACTAAGCCAACAGGGAAGCCCTATAATTCTACTTTTAAAATAATTTTTTTGTGATGTGATTACATTGTGTTAGTCGCTCAGTCATGTCCGAAACTTCGCAACCCCATGCACTGTAGCCAGCCAGGCTCTTCTCTGTACACGGAATTCTCCAGGCAAGAATACTGGAGTGGGTTGCCATTCTCTTCTCCAGCGGATCTTCCCAATGCAGGGACAGAACCCAGGTCTCCTGCATTGCAGGCAGATGCTTTACCATCTGAGCCACCAGGGAAGCCTGATTACATTGTTTAATGTAAGTTAAAAGAATCGATAGAAGACACTCTCAGTCTGGCAGCTGATGCTAGTTATGCCTTAATATCCATTATCCCTTTCTTTTATAACAGTAGAATCTTAGGTGGGTACATAACTGCTCCACATAGCCTCCCTTGTAGCTAGGCATTATGATGGGACAAAGTCATATCACAGCTAATAAAATATGAGAAATGGGTGCCGTTAAACATAAAGAATCTGTCCTTTGACTTTTTCCTTCATCTCGTTATCTGAAATGTTGCTGGTTTTGCTACTGCACATACTGTGAGTGGACTGGATCTGATATGCATTTGATTAGATGAGAGACTGCTTCCCAACTTAATGAATGGGAATATGTGTGACTCATGAGGACAAATTATGTCTTCTATTCAACCAGTGTCCAGTACAAGCTCTGAAAACAAGATTATACATCCTATTTTTAGAAATCGAATGAGGATATATTAATATTGAAGTGTACACACATGTTAAATATATTCTAGTGGGAATTATATACATTTACTCCAATATTCTTTATCATTTAAGAGAATGTTTTAATAGAGAGTGAGATCCATTTATAGGCTGCTTTGCCTGAGTTAAATCAGGAATCAACCTTCACATTTTAAATATTAAGCAAAATCAAAAATTATATTTTTAAAGTACAATAAATAATGCACTTTGTTTAATTTCATAGCCTTAGGGAAGGTTTGATATAATCTAATAGCTTGGACCACCACAAGAATTCATTAATTGGTACTATATATCAGGAATGAGAATTTATCAATTCAAAAGGAAATTGATAGATATTACTCAAAATAGTCTTTACACTTAAAAGCAAAGTACAACAGTGAAGCACATGCAGCATTCTGTCCCAGGTGTTTTCAATGCTCAGTAATAATTATGTATGCTATGTCATGCCTTCTATAGCAACAAATTCAGTATTATTTTTATTATAATTCAGAATGGGTCAATCACAAGCTGTTCTGTAAAAACAACATGCTATTAATAAGAAAAAAAGACACTGGAGGCTGACTCAAGAGCAGCCTTTTATTCTGTGAATTCTAATATTTATGCTAAGCATGTCCTGTTCAGATATTTTTTTTTAATGAAGGAAAATAAAAATTGAATTAAAGTTCCAGAGATAAAATTCTCACCATTTCTTGAAGAAAATCTTATACAGCTAGTTTGAGGGCACCTATTTGAAATTATTATTAAAATTCTGTCAGTAAAAAAATACCTGTACCTATGGTAATACAGAAAGGGCTTTAAAATCTGTCACACATTTGCTTAAGAGAGCATACTGAGCACTTGTATATATTTTGTTTTCCTTTAATGCACATACTCATTTATAGACAGACAAGCAGATTGTTGAATAAGTTGGTTTTCTGTCAATTAGCTGTGCATTAAAATGATGGAGAGTTATTAATAAACAAGTCTTGACACCAGGCAAATAATTCCTTTTCCTCTTTTTCCAACTCGTCATCTGACAGTTCTTTAACTTTCACAATGTCAAAAGATGGGGCGGAGAAGACAACTGTCTCTTTCTGCTTTGCACCTGGTATGTCCATTTTTGGTTCCTAGGTAGAATTATAAATAAAAATGGAAAGTGTTTTATAGTTGGTTTCTACTGTTTTATGTTTTCATATTTGACTGTTCATACTTAACCTTATTTGAAAAAAATTTATAGCAGATTTTTAGAAAACTATGAAGGAAACATGAATACATGTTCATTGAAAATATTCTTGAAATGTAGTATACTGAAGCTGACTTTCCACACTATAGCTCTTAATAAGTGTAGATAGAAATGACTTCCATTTTGAGAAACGCACCATTAGAGATGTGCTGAATCAACAGTGTCAATATACAGAAACAATTGGGCTTTTTGCCAACTTACACTGATGTGGAGCCAAAATGGCTGGTATTTATCAGAATAGCTATTTAAGAATTTTTAAAACATGTGTTACCAAGAGGAATGTAGCTTTATACCATCTAAAGTGAAGTGAAGTCACTCAGTCGTGCCCAACTCTTTGCGAACCCATGGACTGTAGCCTACCAGGCTTCTCAGTCCATGGGATTTTCCAGGCAAAAGTACTGGAGTGGGTTGCCATTTCCTTCTCCAGGGTATCTTCCCGACCCAGGGATTGAATCTGGGTCTCCCACATTGTAGGCAGACCCTTTACCCTCTGAGCCTAAAGTGAAAGTGAAGTCTCTCAGTCTTGTCTGACTTTTTGCAACCCCGTGGACTGTAGCCCAGCAGGCTCCTCCGTCCATGGGATTCTCCAGGCAAGAATACTGGAGTGGGTTGCCATTTCCTTCTCCAGGGGAATCTTCCAGACCCAGGGATCGAACCCTGGTCTCCCGCATTGCAGGCAGACGCTTTAACCTCTGAGCCACCAGGGAAGCCCTGAGCCTAAAGTATATACCAAATGTATGTTTCATTCGTGAATTTGTAGATTAGGAAAATTCTACCTGAGGAAGTAGAATTACCTACAGTTTGAATATTGTCCAAAACAATGAATTCAGTACAAGTTAAACTTACAGATCCCACAGAAGCATTTTTTTCTTTAGCCATCTTATAAGCTCTTTTCATTTTTTCAACTTTCATTAGAGCTTGTTTGGATCGACGACCCAGAAGTCTAATTTGACTTTGCTGTTGGTAGGGCCGATATAAAGGTTGAAGACTTGATAAGAATAAAGGGGACCTAGAAAACATTTGTAGTATAGACAGAAAAATTGCACAAAATAAAATTTACATGTAAAACAAGTTCCAACTTTTATTAAAGCACACTTTAGCAACTATATCATAAAGCTCAGTGCTTGGAGCAATACTGCATGTAAGTATTTAGGCCAAAGTTATCATTTTTGCTTGAGTTACACAGCATAGTTCTTTCTCACTTATGAAGGTGTATGCTGATGTTCCTGCTTAGTCGCTTCAGTCATGTCTGACTCTGTACGATCCTATGGACAGCAGCCTGCCAGGCTCCTCTGTCTATGGGATTCTCCAGGCAAGAGTACTAGAATGGGTTGGCATGCCCCCCTCCAGGGGATCTTCCCAACCCAGGGATCAAATCCAAGTCTCCTGCATTGCAGGCAGATTCTTTACTGCTGAGCCACCAGGGAAGCCCATGAAGGTGTATAGACGATGTTTATGATGATGATAATGAAAATTACAAAATGTGGTTATCAATTTAAAATCAGTTTTCCTGGAAAACACCATGTAATAGCCATTGGACTCTTTCAAAAATATATACTACATATGAACACCAACAAGTATTAAATTTCATAATGGCTGAAACAAGTTGTTTATATCAGTGTTGGAACCAGACATGGTTGGTGCCATGCTGTTAGTTCCCTTGGCCATAGGGCACATATACCCAACTTCCAACTGTGAGCATTGGCTTCATTTACTCTGAGAGCTTTCTTATGGAAACAAGAGCCCATGTGCAGGGAAAGTGTCCCAAAATTAATACCTCCCCTCCTAAGTTACCCTTCACCAGTGACTGATGGGTGTTGGTGTATAAATATTCCCTCAGTGGGATAACTTGAGTTGCATGTTCTACACTGGCTAGGTCATTCCCAGGAAGGATTAAGCTTGTTACCCACAGTAACAACTTGCTCGCTAACACACACTGTTTTGGCTGGCGGCCCTTCCCTGTTTCACTTTTCTATCCCTTGAAATGACTTAGCACAACACCCGCTCTCATCAATGGTTCCTGGGATCACCTCCGAAATAAACTACTCATACTCTAATCCTTACCTCAGGGTTTGCTTCTTGGAGATCCCAAACTAAGACTGCATTCAAAGGAGTTTTTATGAAAGTACTTTCCCCTCTTCAGTTGATTTAGAATATGATTACTTATTTGGCTTTTTAAGTGACTCATTCTTGGATAATCAGTAGCATGAGTCTAAATAGCAGGGAGCCTACAGTTATATATGGTGGCAGAGAAAATTACATCATTTATTTGACCTTGGTGGTAATAGGGTTAAGTCCCCTATTCAATGCTTATATGGATAAGTTAGAGAAAATCTATTTCATGATGACAGACTGTGCCCTACACTAGGCCATCTGTCTGGCAAATGTACAGCCTTGATCATAAAATAAATGGGATAAATCATGTTATTGGGTCAACACCCACTCATCTCTACTCCTTGAAAAAAACCCAATGTGTTTGCCTGACAGTGGGTCACCAGTGTCTTTTCATGTACTAAAGCAGTATTTTTCATTTCAAATATAGCTGTGTGAAAAGAGACTGCCAACAGGTCCTCTTCAATCTTATTATTTTCTTTTTCTTAAGAAAAAAGCTTAATTTGTAAACAAGATGGGCTAGGTGAGATTTGGTAATGGAAAGAAAAAAAGAATATAATTGGTGTAGTCATAGTCTGTCCATGTTGTTTCAGATCATAATACAGTCTATTTTGCTACGACATGTTTTTCTATAATGTGAACTGGCTCACATGTTATTGGTAAAGAAGGGAATAATGTCACGGCAATTTATATGCAATTTATCCTCTGCAAAGGGAGCCAGAATAGCAAGACTAGAATTATAACCTTCAGCAGAAAAGGAAAATGTTTTCCTCTGTGCAGCATGGGCAATGAGAGCCCTTTTGATTGCATTTATGAAAATAACAATAACACTGGCACCTAGCGCTCTCTCCCCATAGAGCCCCCCAAACACACACAATCTGCCCTTACTGCCCTCCACCATACTTTCTGCCTCGCGTGGTTCCTGGTTTGTGGCAGGTCGCACTGCTTCTTATCTCTACTTAAAAGGTCACCACACTGGTCCAGCACTCCACTTCCATCTGTACTGTCTCAGTGCCCACTACTTCCTCTAATTAAAGAGTCACCAGTATTTTCACTCTACATTTTTGATATTTGCTCTGGTGGTCTGTCTGGTGGTACAAGTTATCTCCCCAGGTACCAAATGTTCTTTTTGCTAGTGCTGTGTTTACAAAGTTGCATAAAATTTGAGCAATCTGCTCCAACCCATTTTTTCTCACATGCTCTGTTATTATCTTTCCTGAGCTATTTGGCAGAATGTGAACATTTCAGAAATTCCCCTAGTACTGTAACTCCAGTGAAGTACCACTTTTACCTAACTTCAGAAACAATCTGTAGCTGGTGCTGACGCATCTCTTCTGTTTTTGGTCTTTGTAATAGATACTTCATTTCTTTTTTTAGACGTTTTGAGATTATTCCAGACTCAGCATAATCAACTATGTCATACATTATCATTGTCCTGGGAATGTTTTCGAGGCTTAATCTTCGCCAACAGTTATTTCTGCCACCAGAAGATGCAGGGATCTCATCCAGATGACTGGAATACTATATGAAAAACAACCAAGCATGATTGGCTATGGTACTCCAGAAGTTTTTAGGCACATTTCCCAAGAATCCAGTCAAATGCTACTTCATCCAAAAAGCATTCCCTGACTCCATCTCTGGACTGTATTGAGATCACTCTTCTATGCTCTTATTACTGACTACTCGGTGTTCTAGCTACCTGTGTATGTTTTAGCTCCCCTGCTGTGGCAAGGCAGGATCCCTGTCACATGGTATTGTGCACATAGTACCACACTCACTGAACATTTAATGCCTAAACACTACATCTTTAAGGTAAATATAACTCAGATAAAATTGAAAATAGTGGTATGATCTACATACCTGGCAATGCTTGTTCATGACATGCTTGCATTGAAAGCACAAACCTTTGAGAAATAATTAGTTCACCTCTGGTGCTAAGTGGTGAATTTCACTATTTTCATGTGGAGTATTTGTAGAAATCCCGCTTTTCTTTTTTTACATTTAAAATATCAAATTAGGAATTTAAAATGTATATATAATCAATTCAACCTTATAAATGTTCATTTAAGAGACAGGAATAGGGCAGGAGAAACTACTATGTTAGGCATTTAGGGTATCTCTCTCACATACACACACACCCCCTCTCTCTTGCATTCTCTAACTCACACACATACAAGCAGTCCTTCCTTTGCATCCTTTAGGCTTGTACAAATTCCAATTACCACCATTTAGCAAAATAAGCTTAGTCCTTCAACAACACAGTTCAAATTTCACCTACCACAGTATAGCTGAATTAAATGCATAAAGTACAAACGCTGTTGCTAGCTCTTCAATGCATAGATTACTACAGAAATAATACGTGTGTGTGATGGTAGACGACAAATCATGTCACTTCTTTCAAAGTGTGACAGTGATTGGACACTGTGGATCTGCTTTTTAGTTCACACACAGACAGCAAAGTATGTAATTGTGTTGTCTCTTTGTCTCCCAGTGATAAACCCATGTGACATTTTACCAATAAAGATAATCAAAAGAGGGAAGAGTCCAACAAAGAAACAAAAAGTGGTAAAGCTGGAAGTGAAATTCAAATTAAATGTAAACAGAGTTCTAAAAGAAACAGGTGACCATGGAGATGTTGATACTTTCATCATTCAGGAGACTGCAACTAGGCTGCAAGAGGGACTTAGTGAAAGTGAACTTATCAACATAGATGGGAAAATGGCAATGATGGAAAGGGTAAAGTTTTCTTAGAGGAAGTAATGTTGGCAAAAAAGAAACTTCATATTAAAGGAGCCCTGAAATATTTCAAAACACTTCAAGTACAAAGTATAGGGAATTCCTGGTGGTCCACTAGTTAAGACAGTGCTCTCACTACCAGGAATCCGGTTTTGATCCCTCATCAGGGAACTAAGACCCTGCAAGCCAGGTGGAGAAAAAATGTACAAGGGATAAAATATTGGTAGGTGATGCAAACTCAGGAGTATGACAATTTTCCAGGGCATAGAGAAGATGCTCACTCCTTATGGTAAATCATATGAGAATAAAGCAGCAAGCACTGTTTAAATTACTCTTGATAAACTAGCTTTATTACAGGTTTTTTTGAGAGTCACATCTCTTATAATTCACCAGTTTAAAGTATATAATTCAATGGTTTTTAGTATATTTTAAATGATAAGCTTTTTACAAAGTAAAACATTTTAAATTCTGAATGTTTCTAATGTTTTAAATTACAGTGTACTAAATAAATGTTTTGCTTTTTTCATTTTCCTATATAATTATAACATAGAGTAAGGGAGTTTTTAATGTTTTGATAAGGTTTTTGAAAGGCACAGAACAATCATGATTTTTCCCATTGATGATTAAGTTTGGTTTGCATGGTTTCAGCTTTCATGGTTATTTTTATGACCCTGTACTACCATGCAAAGTGAGGACTGCCTGTACATTTTATTTCCTGAGAGTGGAATGGCAAAATGGGTAAACATCTCAGACCTGTCAATGATTTGCTCTGTACTTATTAACTATATGACCTTGGGCAAGTTTTAAAAAATCTCATTAAGCTCCATTTTTCTCATCTTTTAAAGGGTCACAAAATTTACAAACTTGAAGGTTAAAGCAGATAATATGTATTTAAAGAGCTAGAAACAAGGCTGTGTCCATAAAGGACTCAATAAATTCCAGCAATCATCATATCTCTTTCAATGTCTATCTGGGAACTTCTTTCTGTGACACCAGTCCTTGGCATAGTCACAGTCTGCAAGGATGTGACCCACATCATTCACAAAGATAGTTGACATCCCCAAGCTCTACTTCTTCCCTGGTTCAGTTCTCTAATCTTCTAGGTTAGGGCTCTAAAAGGAAGAAAACACAACTGGGAATCTCTAAAGCACTGCATTAATTTCATGTTTCACATGGAAGCAACTCTGAGTGAATAGTTAAGGCCATATATTATTACTATTATTATTAGTAGCTAGAATTTTGGGATCCCTTGTTTCTTTAGAACTTACAAAACGGGGGTTATAATAGTATCTACTTCTTAGGGTTCTTATGAGAATTGGAGTTAGTATTACATCAGCATTTGCTATTATTACTATTCAGATTTCTAGTTTAATTTCCCTGATTCAGCACTGCTGTCAGACCAGTTATGCAAACCAGAAACCTAGGAGCCATGTTGGACACCTTCTTTTAGCTCACTTCTCTGTTCCCAAGGCCCACTGCTTTTATTCCCTAATTATCTTCTGCATCTCCAGCTTCACTTCCCTAAACCAAGATACCACCATCTCTCCTAAAATACTGCAGGAACCTCCAAACAAGGAGACAGTTCTTCCTGTCCTCTAATCCCTTATCTACATTGCAGCCAGACAGATCTCTTCAAGTATTAGATTAGATCACCTCATTTCCCTAGATACTGCACCAGCTTCTCATTGCATACAGGATCAAGGAAAAAAAATAAACACCTTACTATGGTCAAAAGCCCTGTATGATGATCTTTTGCCAGCCCTCCAGGCTGACAGCCCTCCACACCTTCTGAGCCCTCCCTTCTCCAGGCCCACAAACTCTTTTTCAGGCCCTGCAGTTCATCCTACCACAGAGCCTTGCCTGGGGTGCACCACTTGGAGGCTGTGACGCATTGTTGATTGCCTGCCTATCAACCATTCTGCAACTCTTTTGCTTATGGAGCCCTGGTTTATTTATTTTTTCGTTTAGAACAGACATAAGCTCTGGGAAGGAAGGCCTCAGAATATGAACCATGATTGTCCTACATCAATTATGGGAAAATGATCCCATTTCCCTTTACAGTGATTGGTTTAGGGGGAGCATGTGATCCAGTTCTGACTAAGAAGATCTGAGAAGAAGTCTGCTGGGGGATTCTGGGAAAGATTTTTCTTCTTGAGATAAAGAGGAAAAGATGCTGAGTCTTCTTCCTGCCTTTGAGTATAGGTGAGGATGTGCTAGTCATCTTGTCACTGTGTGAAGTAAGCTGAAAGGACTGTAGAGAAGCTGGCTAAGAACCCTGATATCCTGGAGTTGTAGCACTAGCTATTCCATGATGCTCCTGTCCAGGGACGTTCTAATGTGAGAAAATAAATGTCCTTCATTGTTTAAGCTTCTTGTGGTTGCAGATATTCTGTTACTTGTAGCAGAAAGCACCCAAACAATAATAGATCCCTTCCTTACTAGGTCAAATCTCTATCATGTACTCTTTTTAGCAACATGCATTTATTTTTTATTTTTCAATTTTTTGTGTTGAGATAAAAATTCACATAAAATTTACCATTTTAAAGTATAAAATTCAGAGTGTGTAGTAAATTTATGATATATATCACTCCTAATTCCAAAATATTTCCATCACTCCCAAAAGAAACCCCATATTCCTCAGCTATTACTCCCCAGACACAATAAGCCACATATTATATGATTCCATTAATATGAAACATTCAGAATAGGCAAATTCAGAGAGATGGAAAGCAGATTAGTGGTCAGTAGGGGCTGGAGTGAAGGGGGAATGGGGGAATCCACTTAATGCATGTCAGGTTTCCTTTGGGGTGACAAAAAGTTCTTAAACTAGATGGTAGTCATGTTTGCTGGAATCAAGATTGCTGGGAGAAATATCAATCACCTCAGATATGCAGATGACACCACTCTTATGGCAGAAAGTGAAGAGGAACTAAAAAGCCTCTTGATGAAAGTGAAAGAGGAGAGTGAAAAAGTTGGCTTAAAGCTCAACATTCAGAAAACTAAGATCATGGCATCTGGTTCCATCACTTCATGGGAAATAGATGGGGAAACAGTGGAAACAGTGTCAGACTTTATTTTTGGGGCTCCAAAATCACTGCAGATGGTGACTGCAGCCATGAAATTAAAAGACGCTTACTCCTTGGAAGAAAAGTTATGACCAACCTAGATAGCATATTGAAAAGCAGAGACATTACTTTGCCAACAAAGGTCCATCGAGTCATGGCTATGGTTTTTCCAGTAGTCATGTATGGATGTGAGAGTTGGACTGTGAAGAAAGCTGAGTGCTGAAGAATCGGTGCATTTGAACTGTGGTGTTGGAGAAGACTCTTGAGAGTCCTTTGGACTGCAAGGAGATCCAACCAGTCCATTCTGAAGGAGATCAGCCCTGGGTGTTCTTTGGAAGGAATGATGCTAAAGCTGAAACTACAATACTTTGGCCACCTCATGTGAAGAGTTGACTCATTGGAAAAGACTCTGATGCTGGGAGGGATGGGGGGCAGGAGGAGAAGGGGATGACAGAGGATGAGATGGCTGGATGGCATCACCAACTCGATGGACTTGAGTCTGAGTGAACTCCGGGAGTTGGTGAGGGACAGGGAGGCCTGGCATGCTGCAGTTCATGGGGTCGCAAAGAGTCGGACATGACTGAGTGACTGAACTGAACTGAACTGATGATTTTACTTAATGCCACCAGTACACTTTAAAATAGCACATTTTGCATTTGGAGAAAAGTCTAGGGTGGTAAGTGAAGCTGTAACTTCTATACATGACATTGCTATTTTTAGAAAAGTATCTATTCGGCTATCTGCCTGGTGAGATTATGCAACTATTTCCTTTTTGTTATTATCCTTTCTTGTATAAAAATAAAATAATAACAAATCTGAAAAAAAATAAAATAGCACATTTTATATTGTGTGTATTTTACCACAATAAACTAATGTATAATTCTTACTTCCTGAAAGAAAGGGTCACAAGGCTTATTTTGCTGTTGTTTGTTTTAAATATCCAAATCTAAATTTCTTACTTGCATGTAATCTTTCAGGGTGACAATATCTGTGTCATCAGTTATTTTGAACTTCTGGAAAAGACGTTCATCTTCCTTAATTTGATGATAAAATTTCTTTCTCCCCATTATTTTGTAAGCATCAGCCTCAGCCTATAAAGAGAAAAGATTTACTTTTAAAATACTAATATAATAGGAGTAACTATCAGCACACATTTTACATATTTTTGAGACAAATCCATCAAATATTGTTCCTTTCTTTTAGTAACTTGCTGTTCAATAAAAAGACTGTATTTACAAAGAAAAGATTATGTAGATTTTTAAACCACTTAAAATCTGTTTCCATAACCATATCTACATAGTTTTCAAATGCAGCGAGAGGAGTAGCAGAGTCTACAATCCCCAGAGGACCAGTCTTTTTTTTTTTTTAATCTGTTTTCCCCCTTAAAAAAACATTATTTTCCTTTAAAAAGCAAAACAAACCTCTAACGTCATTCATGCTGTCAATGCAGAGAAAGCCTATCTGGTTATTAAACAGGTTGCCCTAGGAACCGCAATGAAAGGTACCCGGGCCAGCTCTCTTTTATGTGGTAGTTAATACATCGCCCCCAAATGGAAACATGTATGCTTCAGAGTGTTCAGACCTCCCTTTCCTTCAGGCTCTTCTCGGTAGCAAAAGAGCAGCAAACAAAGGGTTTTTTCCTCTCCCAAATGTCAACATTTTGTTGACAAGACCTGAGAGTGCAGAGACAGAAGAATCACAGAAAACATGGAGGCTCAAATCCTGTCTAGCCATATTTGCTTCATACCTTTTCATGTATACCTGTCCTTGTGCTAAGAGCTATACATAGACTGTGAATAGAGACTTCAGCGCTCTCCACCCTCCTCCCTACTCTGCCATAAGTATGTGCTGACTCTCCTAATACATATTTATATTACATATCCATGCTTCTGGCCACGGAGATTATGCTTATGTGAAGGGAGAGTGGCATAGATGAAAATTCAAGCATCGTTAGATTCCAGATCAGTTTCTTTTTTCCTTTGTATCTCAGAATGTGATACTGTGAAAGTGTGGGAACTCTGTTTTCATGCTGATATTAGGCTATAGAATAGAGACAGGATTGAAACTCAGAATCTCTGTTCTTTTTACTTACACAAAATAACAGGAAGCCTTAATGTATTTCTTATTTCCATTCTCACTTTTGTTATCCAGAATATTTCCTATGTATTTCTTTATTTAAATTGCAAAGCATAGAACACAGACACATGGGGAAAATGAAAGAAAATATTCAAATGGTTGTAGTTTGATTCCAAATGCACTAAATCAAAGGCATAGAAACAGTTTACTAAAAATGTGATGGAACCTTCCTTTAGGCAGATCATTTTCATTTTCCCTTTCATTAGTTTCCTTAAACCCTATGCATCTAAAGAAAAGGCAGTATAGTGGCACGTATCTCCATTATGCTTTCTTGCATAATGGGATTCTAATTCTCATTCCCACAATAACACTAAAGGTAAAGGCAATAGTTGTACACTGAACAGGTCTGAAAACCTGTTTCTGCCTTGAGAATTTCTTTAGTAGATATAAATGTATTTTACTTTAGTTCAGGTTACTTAGAAAAGGTATTTCTGGGACTTCTCTGGCTAAGATTCTGTGCTCCCAATGCAGGGGGCTCAGGTTCGATCCCTGGTCAGGGAACTAGATCCCACATGTCGCAACTAAGACCCAGTGCAGCCAAATACGTAAACACATAATTTAAAAAGAGAGAAAAAGTTTTTTTTGTCAGTTCCTCCCTACTCTACTCCACTCACCCACCACCACCAATCTCTCCAAGCCCCAGTTTCCTTATTCGTACGGCAGCTCAGCTGTGTGGCTCAGGTGTGTCAAGCCCATTCCAGTCTCTCAGCCAAAAAACCAGCACCTGGCAGCACAGGGTAGGCTTGTTGCCCAGCTGTGTCAGGGGTTTGAAAAAAGTTTGCCCTCCAGTGGCCAAGATGTTCTTTCTCAGACACTGGCTATCTATGGCCAGGTTCACAAAGTCCTTCTGGGTAGGAAGGGATGGGAATGAAGAGAAAAGGAAGAAAGGAGAAAAGAAAGGGTAAAATTAGGCAAGGATTCCATGAGAGCAGCCAATCAAGACTAGAATTCTAGAGGCAGGTTCCATTCTTAGCGGGTGACTCAAAGGGTCAGAGGGCTGTTGTTTTTGTTGTTTTTTAGTCCCTAAGTTGACTCTTTGCAACCCCATGGACTGTAGCCTGCCCAGGCTTCTTTGTCCAAGGGATTTCCCAGGCAAGACTACTACAGTGGGTTGCCATTTCCTTCTCCAGGGGATCTTCCCGACCCAGGGATTAAACCTGAGCCTCTTGCATTGGCAGGCAGATTCTTTACCACTGAGCCACCAGGGAAGCCCAGGTCAGAGGGGGGCATCTCTAAATTTGATACCTCTCCTAGTAGCTAGCATAGCTGTGGCCCAGAAGACCCCACAGCCTTGTGGCTACTTGCTGGCCAAGATTTACAGTTGGGCTTGTTAAGTTACTCTCATATCTCAAGTCACTTCCCTCCTTGGCTGGAAATTCTCACTCATGAAGGTAGTAATAAATGCTCAGGAACAGGGTATCTTGGTTTAGAAAAGTTCAATTATATATAAGCTCAGAATTAATAAAACCACCATCACTACTAAGATTGTTTCAACCCTGAAGTGTGCACAGTACGGTGGAACATTGTTTCAACCCTGAAGTGTGCACAGTACAGTGGAACATTGTTTCAACCCTTAAGTGTGCACAGTACGGTGGAACATTGTTTCAACCCTGAAGTGTTCACAGTATGGTGGAACGTTGTTCAACCCTGAAGTGTGCACAGTACAGTGGAATGTTGTTCAACCCTGAAGTGTGCACAGTACAGTGGAATGTTGTTCAACCCTGAAGTGTGCACAGTACAGTGGAACATTGTTTCAACCCTGAAATGTGCACAGTATGGTGGAAATATGAAGTGTTCAAGTCTCAGTTCTGGCTCTGACAAGCCTCTCCAAGTTCCAGCTTCCACACAGGAAAAATGGGAATGACACGTACCTCATCAGAGTTATCAGGGGGCCATATAAGAAACTTATTTAGTAGGGTTCCTGGAGAAGGAAATGGCAATCCACTCCAGTACTATTGCCTGGAAAATCCCATGGACAGAGGAGCCTGGTAGGCTACAGTCCATGGGGTCGCAAAGAGTCAGACACGACTGAGCGACTTCACGTTCACGTTCACATTCACGTTCACGTTCCTGACTCAGAAGTGGTTAAGAACACGGTTCTGGAGTCAGGCTCACTTGGTCTTGATGTCAGTTCCTTCACTTTGTAGTTGTGAGAACTTAGGCAAGTTACTTAATATTTTAAAACATGAAGACAGTAACAGAATCTACATTCTAGAATTTATGAGAATTAAATGATAATGTGCTTAAAATGTTTAACATCATACTTGATGGTGCTCAATAAGGGCAGCTATTATTAACGATGTTTTTTCCTTTTACATAAAAATTCAATCCTCAAAAAGAACAGGGACTTTCAATT
Organism: Capra hircus; assembly: GCF_001704415.2. NCBI lineage: Eukaryota > Metazoa > Chordata > Mammalia > Artiodactyla > Bovidae > Capra > Capra hircus. The sequence continues at coordinate 46,099,835 of NW_017189516.1, forward strand.
TAACAACTGCTGGATGTTAAGGAATTGTCAACTACCCAGAGGTGTCTAGGTCATGGGGGAGGGCACCTTTATGACAGTGCTTGTCAAACTATATTGTGCCTAGAATCACCTGGGGGTCCTGTTAAAATGCACCTGTTGATTCAGTGGGTGTGAGGTGGGGCCTGAGAGCCTGCATTTCTAATAAGCTCCAGGGAATGCCATTGCTGCAGGTCTGCAGATCACACTTTATTTTATATTTAGTTTTAAAAACTGTTTTTGGTTTTTGTATAGTTTCCTTTGTTTGCAGACCACATTTTGAGTAGCAAGGCTTTAGAATATTCTAGTTGGTGGACTACTATATGACAACCCTGTGTAGATAAGCATTGCTCTGGAAATAGATCATTGAAGTAGGTAAATGAAATTAGATCTTTTTTATACACATGACTATTCAATTGTTCTGGCACCATTTAAACTGCCTTCAAACCTTTGATAAAAATCAACTGATTATATATGTGTGGGTCTATTTTTGAATTATCTTTTCTGTTTCATTGATCTACATGTCTGTCTTTTTGCCATCATTATAGCGTCAGGATTACTGTAGTGTTTTAAGTCTTGAAATCAGGCAGGGTAAATTGTCTAATTTTGTTTTTCTTCTCTAAAGTAGTTTAGGCTATTCTATATCCTTTCACTCGTTTTTGCTTTTGCGTGGGACAGTGTGTTTGTAAATACATGAGAAAGGCTGTTGGAAAATCATAAGGAAATGATACTAGAAATGGATATAAGAACGAGGGGAAAGATGGAACAACAAAAAAGAATTGGTGAAACTCCCCTCCTTCATAAATGAACTTAGATTAAACATCTGAATGGACTAAAACTGACTTACTTCTTTTACACTAAGAAATAAACTTAACAAAGTTGCAGCAGTTTGCTCAAGACATAGTGTCTATTATACATTCAAAGGGCAAAATAATTCAGTGACCTTAGAGTCACTGAAATTTCCATTTCTACAGGTTTTCTACTAACTATGAATCCAAATAGTGCCAGAGTTTCTTCTGAAGCTGAACTAAAGGGTAAAAGAAACCCTAAACTGTTCAAGTTAGGTATGTTCTGACCATTTACAAGCCTTTATAATATTAAGTGAAAAAAGCTGAATGGTATAATCTCATTTAAAAAATAACAAAATTTTTAGCAATATATTTATATTTTTATGGAAAAAATGAAGGACATACAACAATTAACAGTGATCATCTCAGGTGAATGAAAGCTGCAGCACAAAGAAGAAAGGTATATTTTCCTTTTTAAAGAAATCTCTGTGCTATTTCCTTTTTTTCAACAGTTACTTTGTAATTAAGATAAATTTAAGTTACTGTACAGCATTTTTAAGTGGAGAGTGAAAAAGTTGGCTTAAAGCTCAACATTCAGAAAACTAAGATCATGGCATCCGGTCCCATCACTTCATGGCAAATACATGGGGAAACAGTGGAAATAGTGTCAGACTATTTTTTTGGGCTCCAAAATCACTGCAGATGGTGACTGCAGCCATGAAATTAAAAGACGCTTACTCCTTGGAAGAAAAGTTATGACCAACATAGATAGTATATTGAAAAGCAGAGACATTACTTTGCCGACTAAGGTCCGTCTAGTCAAGGCTATGGTTTTTCCAGTAGTCATGTATGGATATGAGAGTTGGACTGTGAAGAAAGCTGAGCGCCAAAGAATTGATGCTTTGGAACTGTGGTGTTGGAGAAGACTCCTGAGAGTCCCTTGGACTGCAAGGAGATCCAACCAGTCCATTCTGAAGGAGATCAGTCCTGGGATTTCTTTGGAAGGAATGATGCTAAAGCTGAAACTCCAGGACTTTGGCCACCTCATGCAAAGAGTTGACTCATTGGAAAAGACTCTGATGCTGGGAGGGATTGGGGGCAGGAGGAGAAGGGGATGACAGAGGATGAGATGGCTGGATAGCATCACTGACTCTACGGACGTGAGTCTGAGTGAACTCCGGGAGTTGGTGATGGACAGGGAGGCCTGGCGTGCTGGGATTCATGGGGTCGCAAAGAGTCAGACATGACTGAGCGACTGAACTGAACAGCATTTTTAATGCCTTGTAATATATGCACAGTGTTTTCCAGTCATGGACTCTGAGCTTCTCATTTGCAGCAGCCTGGGCATAGCAGGGTCTGCTAGGAACTGTCTTGGGAAAACGTAAGTTCCTAAAAAAGCCCCATTATATAACCTCAGAAAAGCAACAACTGATGACATTTTATAGGGACAACTATAAGCTTATTCTGTAGATATATGTGATATGAATTTATCTCTGGAATGGAGAATAAATATATACTTTTGCAACTGAAGTCATTCTATTGATATATAAGTGAACAAATATTAATGGTGCTGAAACACCATATTCCACATGAAACCACTAGTCCTTATGCTACATTTCTGAAGCCAAGCTAAATTTTCTCTGATATTGCCTGAGAAGACATAGAAAAGCAGTCTCTTTTCCTTTTCTAATATTCTGCAGAGAATAAATGTTGCACATGCTGGATCTGGTCAGAAACTGCCAGGGTGTGTGGTCTTTTATTCTGAATACATGCCAGTACTGATAATTTCAGGTGGGTCATACCTTTCATGTAAAATATTTCAGAAGTCTACAAAAAAATAACCTTTGATATATGGTTTATAAAAGGCTAAATATGAGAATGTACCCTTTTTAAAAAAAATCAATCATAGTCATGTATAAGGGTCAAAGGAATAAAACTTTTGTTGTAGATCCTTGCTATTAAAAATATGGTCTAGCAACTTCCCTGGTGGTCCAGTGGTTAAGAATCCGCCTTGCAATGCTGGGGACATAGGTTTGATCCTGGGTAGAACTAAAATCCCACATGCCTTGGAGCAACTAAGCCTGAGTGCCTGCCACAGCTGGAGAGTCAGTGGTGCAACGAGATCCTGAGTGCTGTAACTAAGACCCAGTGCAGCCAAAGAAATCAATATTTTTTTAAAAATGTGGTCCATGGACCAGCAGCAGTTGCAGCACCTGGGAACTGGATAGAAATTCAGAATCTCAGGCTTCATCCCAGATTGACTGAATCAGAAACTGTATTTTAACAAGATCAGGTGAGTCCTATGCGTAGACACAATTGTGATGAATATTCATGAAAGTAAGAAGTATAAGAACTCATGTAAAAAAGGATAAATATTTTAAAAGTTCCTTTTCAATACTCTAGCACGCTTTTTCTAAACAGGCTATCAAAGAGATAATGATAAAATGCCATTAAAACAAAATTGTATCAAATGTTCTACATAATTAAAAATAAAAATATTTAACAATATAATTATCATAACAAACATAATAAACATTATTAATATAATTAATAATAAAACTCCTGACCAATAATTCACTGTAATTCATTATTAACAAACCAAAATTTTCGTACAAAGAAAACTGATGGTTATTTTCTAGGTCCTTATACAAGTACTTCATTCCAAATATCTTTTTTTAGCTAATAAGCAAAGACACTTTGAAACATGATGCTTAAAAAATACTACCCGCCTGCTGGGCTGTTTAATGGTGAAATAATGTAGTCTGTATACTTTGAATGCAATTCAGATATCACAGAGATTTTAAGAAGCTAAATTAACACAAACTCTACATCATGAAACATCACCTCACTTGATGGCTTTAAAAATTTTTTTCCGCTGAAATACTTATAACCATGGCCTTCAGTGTGAAGAAAAATTTTAAATACGATGAAAGGTGGAAATATTTCGCCACTAAATCTGAAATAAAGACCAAAATTAGTCATTTGGTATCAGACTTGGGACTCAGTTACTTCTCCCGCTTGTACTTAGGATGATTCACATAGTTTCTTACATGCAGGTTAAAGGCTATACCAGAGCATGAAAAGAACTAGCAATGAAACGGATCACAAAGGATGAAAGAGCCCCACTTTGGCATGTGTGCTCACAACTATTCTCATACGTGTGTCAGACTGAACACATCACAGAGATGAGAGCTACTCTCAAGGCAACTTTTGGCCTGAGAGAGTCATGCCTTGGCTTCTTCACATAATAAATGTAAATAAGAACAAGACACTTAATTTGTAATTATAACATGAGAAGTTATGAGGACTTAAGAAAATAAATTTCTAAGGTTTCTTCATACTAAGTACTTCTTGAAATGAATCTGCATAAAAACATTACCTGAATCTAACTTTACACTTCATGCAAGGATCTTTAACAAGCTCAGCCTCTAAGGGGCTCACTTTCTTCAAAATTTCATGTGTCACGTGATGTTCCTGAAATAGATGATGGTGCTGTCAATGGAACACAATACCCTGCCCAGGCACAATTTACTGGAAACAACACAGGAGGCATGGTAAAGTGAAAGTACACCAGACTTGGTGTTCTAAAGATCTGAGTTCTAGTCTTGGCTCCCTCACTTATCAGTGTCACCTTGAGTCACTACTTTATCCCTTTGGCCTCCAAGTTTGGGTATGTATCCCTCCTTGAGTTCCCAGGCACTGTTCTTTCCCTAAGACAGCACTTTTCACAATGTGCTGTAACTAACTATAAATGTGTCTGTGTTTTCTACTAGATTGTAAGCTTCGTGAAGGCAGGGGCCATGTGTTTCTTTTTTACCGTTGTATTCCTAGTATCTAGTACAGTGCCTGGAACACAGCAGGTACTAAATAAGTATTTGATGTTGAGTGAATCACTGTAAAATGAGGATAATAATAGAAATGGTACTAGATTTTAAGCACCTTTTATATACCACACTACATTAGGTACCTTATACACATAAATATTTGAATATCATCATTCCCATTTTACAGATGAAAATGCTGAGGCTCTGGGAGTATCTAACCTATTCAAAGGCATAAAAGTAGTAAGCAGAGAAACCAGGACTCAAACTTAGACCTGTTTAATTCTAAAGCCCCCATTTCCTCCCCTCTATGATCCTGCCCAACCTTTATGCCTATGACAATCACATAAAAATGTATACTACAGGGCTTTTCAAATGACAAAGCATTATTAATGTAAGGTATTGCAGTAACTTGAAGTGTTAGGTTAACAGGTTAAAAAAGACTTTCTTTCTTTTTTTCTGTTACTAAAAGAATCTAAAATTATGACAAACTAGCATTACAATAATTAAATACATGTTCCACATGTGAAGACAATAGACAATGGACCTGAAGTGTCACAGGTTTACCTGAGTGGGTTTTCTCTGAGGTATTCTGCTTTTGCTGACATCAGAAATGGGTCTGTAGGTCAGATGGTGAGAAAGTGTACACATTTCTCAGTGTTTATCTTTTTTTCAGAACTGCTAAAATTCCGTTAATGTGACTATTACTAATTATAGACTACTGTAATCACAGGTGATTTTATTAGGAGAATATTAAGTACTATATGATAGAAGGCTTAATACTCTGCCAGGGTTGCCAGAGTTGTTTCTTTGGGGAGTGGGGGGATGTGCATCTTTTTGTTTGTCGGTTTGTTTTTATTCAAATAGGACTATATTATTCATAATGTGCTGCACTTGCCTTGTTTACTAATGAGATATTTTAGTTACCTTCTATTGCAGAATCATATGCAAGGCTGCAAGGCTTAACAGTATGAAAGTATCAACATTTATTTAACCAGTATCCTATCGATGGACATTATAGGGTTTATTTTCTTTGCTGTTATAACAATACTGCAATGAAATTATATATATATTGTAGAATGGATTCCTAGAAGTAAAACTGCTGGGTGGACAGTAAAGGCACTTTTAATTCAGAGATTTTTAGCATTGTAAGATCACTGTCTCACATCTTTAAATAAGGAATGAAATTTTAAAAAATCACATTGGTTTCAGAAAAGAAACAATAGTTACTCAGGTTAAAAGTAAATCCATGTATACCCTGGCTGGTTCATGTTGATGTATGGCAAAAACCATCACAATATTATAAAGTAATTATCCTCCAATTAAAATAATTAATTAAAAAAAAGTAAATCCAGAAATATCCATTCAGGGTTAACCAAAGAATAAATCCCACAATCCCCTGCAATATGATTAGATTCAAAGAGAAGAGATTTTAAAAGGCTATATATTCTATCTTATTTAACACACCTTTTACCTTGATAAGTAATTATATCTGTCAGAGCAAACAAAAAGCAAAATACATACCGCTGCACAAATTGTATGCTTAAGGAGTTGAAACACAGTTTTGTCGAGATGAGATAACCAAGCTTTCTGTATCATGTGAGCCGAAACATCTTTATTGCTGAGAGGAAACAAAAGAGCTTAAGATTTGTGAAGTAGTTTTCATTTTCCTAAAATCTTGGGGAACTCTGAATTTATGCTTCCTCCTCTTGGACCTCCTCATCCCCCACCCTAAGTCTGATTTAATGAGGAACATTTGGATGTGGTAATTAGAACTGGTCATCTGTAGAATCTAGTCAGAATGAGGATATGAAATACTTGAGAATATTTCCCTTGAGATTTAAAAAAAAAATCCTGGTAAAACTTTATCATCAAAAAAATGTGCTTTCTAAAAACATCCATGACCTAAAATGATTCCATTAGAGCTAGTTCTTAAAAACATTGTCCAACTAGTTCAAATGCTAAGAAAATAGAATATAGAATATGTGAAGTTACAGGAGGCCCAATATTCTTCTGGGAGCAGATGACCATGCCCTAGAAAAAGAAATTCCCTTCTCTGATCTTTGTTTGAGCCAGTCTCATCCCAGTCACGAGGTCAGAGCATCATTCTACTTTGATCATGTCCCAGCACTGGCAGATTGTAGGAACCTCACTCTCCAAGAATTGCCCCCTACAACACTATCATTACCCCTCACAGGGTTACATGCAAAGAGAGGTACTCCTGTATGGTGTCGCTGCTGGCTGGCAAAGTGCAGACTACAAGATGTAGAGCAGAAAAGTCCTGAAGTATGGAAACAAACCCTTGAATAGTAGCTGATGCCATCTATTAACTTTCTGCAAATTGCTTACCTTATTCCAGTTGCTACTTCCTCACTTACAAAATGTGGTAACAAGACTGCATCACAAGGTTGTGTTAAGATCAAAGAGATGTGTGTTAACATGGTTTGTAAATTATGAAATACTGTAATTATAATAATTATTATTCAATTCAAAAGTAATTTTTAAACACACAAAAAACCCCTCGAATTTATAAAACAAGAAGTGTTAGATGTTAGCTGTGTAAACACCATATGGAAACCGTCCAGTTGTAGAAGATGATACAAGGCAAAAGATGGCTACTTACTGTTTTTCCTTTGTCTTTACAGTATTCGAGAAATGTACTTTGTGACCTTTTCCCAAGTGTGGATTATCTGATTTTGGGACACCAGTAACTGGTATCTTCAGGGAATGACTCATTTTCTTCACAATGAAATACCCTGAAAGTATATAAATTAAAATTTGAGGTCATAATCTATGTTATTACACTGTTTGGATGAGACTCAAGTTCCATATAATTGTTAGACTAATTCCAGAGCCCCTAAAAAAGGAAGGTTTCATAGATCTCAATGTTACTTACCTCCTTTGTGTGCTACAAGAATTATGAGGTATATAGGAAAGACAGTGGATCTACTCATAGCCTTTTAATTGGTCTCCTGGTCTCCAGTCTCTTCATCTTCCACACTGCAGCTGGAGTTAACTTCTCAGAGTAATAATCCAACCTTATCACTCTTCAACTTAAAATCTTTCAGGGACACCTCATTTCCTCCAAAAAAGTGCAGACTCCTTAGAATCGTGTGCAAGTCTTTTCACAATTGAGCTCCATTCTCTCTCTAATCTCAAAATACCAACTTTCCACTAGCATTCCTCTCTATACTCTAAGAGAATAAGAATTTCTTGCCAAAGTCAGTGTTTTACAACTTTGTGCTGATGATCATGCGATTTCCTCTACCTGAAACAACTTTCCTACCGTCAGCAAACATCAATTCACCCTTCAAGATCGAATCTAAGTGATGGCTCTTCTCTCAAGTTTTCCATCGTCTCCTTTTTACAGAACTACTCACTACTGTCTTTAAGGTTCCATAATACTGTATATGTTTTTCTTTCACAGTACTTCTCATATGCACCATAATTTGATTTCTTGGCTGTCATTCCAACATGTTGGTTGAAAGCAGGAGGCATCTTGCTATCCATGGAATCCCCAATGCACATCAGAGTGGAAGGTTTTTATATGCTTTCTAAAAACTTTTCATCCTGGTTTTATCATGGAATAGCTGTGAGACTTTGGGCAAGTCCCTTAACCTCTCAGTAACTCAGTTCCCTCTCTGGTAAAGTGAGAGGATGTGTAATAAGTGATCTGATTCTACCTCTGATTTTCTATCCCTTACACATTACTCCAATTTGGATGCAGCTCCCAAATTCTTAGTCACTGCTGAGTGTCTTGTACTAAACCAGGGTCTCTTAATCTTTTCTTTTGGTGCCATGGATCCCTATGGACAAGCTCCTTTTAAGAACTATGTTTCTTAAAATACATAATATAAAATATATGGGATTATGAAAGACTCCAATTATCTTGAAATTATTGTCAAAATATTTTCCAAGACAAAATTCTAGAAATGGGTCTTCTTTATGCATTAAACAATATGAGAGCTCTGTACTTGTGAAGTGGTAACAAGTAGAAACAATATTTCAAGAAATTTGCTGTTACTGTAACATGATATGAAAATACTGTGTTTTCTGTTGATGACAAAGTCACAGGTACTGCTGATACTACTGTGGTTTGTTACCTACATATAATTGAAAGAAATGCTAAAGTTCAGGCAGAGGTTTGGGAAAATAAAGTTGCAATTTTTTCCCAAGTTCACATACTCCTTGAATTAAGACTTCCTGCCCTAACTGGTCACTTATAAGTCACACTTTTATATACATATGACATTCCACTACTGAGGCAGAGCCTTCAGAGTCTCAATATTTCTCCTTAGAAATGGGGATGGGGATAGCTTGGAATACACTGAACTCTTGAGAAAGAGAAAAGCAGTCCTTAACATCCAGGAGCTGGCCTGGCATTCACAGCTGGGCTTAGGTGTTAACCCTGGCTTCCTACTACCACCCAACCCAGAGCAAAGCCCTGCTTTCTTGAACCCGCCCCCAAATCACCCAACCAAAGCCCAAACCCTAGAATAAATCTTTCTAACACTCTCTCACTGAGATGCCCCACTGTTTCCCAAGGTGTGCGTTTTCCTAGCAGCTGCAAGAAACAAACCCAACTTGTTCAACTACAGATGTGTTCCTAGTGGTCTTTGGCTGGAGGGCAGGGACACATCACCACACAAATCCCCCAAATCTTCTAGATGCATGCCTGGATGGGCTTACACTTGCTATGGGGTTAGATGTGAAATACTGAACGAAATATTATAGGAAACACAACCCCATTATGAGCCACCGTGACAGTTGTTGAGGTGAGACCACAGGCTTTAAAGTTCGACTAGGTAGATTTGGATCCTGACTTCCCACTTTCCTTCTCTGTGGCCTTGCACCTATTCTCTGTGCTTCAGTTTCTTCATCTACTAGATGCGGAATAATAACCATGTCCACCCACTTGGGTTGTTAGAAAGAGAAGACAATATATGTATGGAGTTTAGGTAAGAGCCGGGCATAGAGTAAACGCTGTTGCTTGTTGCTATTCTTGTCAATAAGATAATTATTACCATTATTACTTATTTCTATTAGTATTAAGGGAACAATAGTTGATTCCCAGTAAGAGACAGAAGCTTAAGTATTTTAAAGAAGAAAAAATAATTTCAGGGTCTTTCGAGATGAAAGGATGTGGCAAATCAGTTTAAATTTAAAATCTTAAAACTGTCCCGCCCAGAGTGGAAAAAACAAAAAAAAACACCACACAAGTAAAAACCTTTTGTGAGGTAAATCCAGGCCCCAGAGGTCGGCGGTTTGCGTCTGCGAGGCTTTCGATGCCGCCCGAGGCCTGACGAGCGCCCCCACCTGGCGGCCTCCGCACACAGGGTTCTCAGCCTACGCCGTCGGGCGTCCAATCAGCGCGGCGAAGGCCGATTCCCAGCACGGCGCGGGCAGCGGCGCCTCCCTCCTCGCGCCCCCGCGCGCTGCCCACGCAGAGTGGGCGCTTTCCCGCCGCCTAGCAACCGCCGGCGCAGGGGCGGAGCCTCCGGAAGGCGGGGCTTGCATTCGCTCGCCGCCTGAGGCGCCACGCGCTGCAGTTCAACAACGCGGTTTTCAGACCCCTGCTTCCGAGCTAAGCCTTGGCCGCACCTAATTGGCTGTACGGCCGTCACCCGCACCGCGGCCCATTTGCGGTCGGAAGAATCGGGCCCTATCCGGCCGCCGTAGCCGCCTCTCTCTGTAGTGGGCGGGGCCAAGGCTGGGGTGACCCCGCCGGAGCTGCCGCTGCCAGCGACATGTTCAAGGTGAGAGAGTGGAGCCGGGTCACAGCTGTCACCGCCCCCTCCCGGCCGCCCGGAGCCCTCTTCGCGCTCTCGTGGGCCTCTCCGGGGACCAGGCCCGGCTCGTCCCGAGGTTTTTTCCCGCCTCTGGGCCAGCTGCGTCCCGGCCTCGCTGTTCATTCAGAGATCCGCGTGGAGCGAGCGGCTGCCGGGCGGAGGCGTGAGACCTGGGGTGGCTGGGTGGGGCCTTTTGGGTTGTGCTCTCGTGAATAAAACACTTAAAATTTTAAAGTATCCCTCAAAGTATCCACCCTCTGGCTGGTCCCCTCTTGTGTTCGTTAGGAACGTTAGGCCACATCAGGGCACTGCGGGGTTCGGCTTTGGTTGCCTGGCAAGGTCAGGTTTCAGAACCTGCTGTATGAATGGGGGAGGGTCACCTTTGGAGAAGCTGCTGCAGAAAGTTAGAGAGGCTGGCCTGGGAAGGGCTGGGTGAGAAGGAGCAACTGGAACTTCTCTCCCCCTCCCAGCAAACGTTATATAGTATGAACAGATTGACTTCTTTCCATTTTATGAACTCGTGTCCTTTGAAAGAAGTTGACTTTTACAATGAAGACTGTCTCGGAAATCTGCATTTTAATATGAAGGCATTGTTCTCCTTTAAAAAGAGTAAATGGTATTTGTATATCACGAAAAACAAATCACAAGCTATTAGAAAGGAGTCTACAAAATCGAGTCTTGAAGCAGTGCACCCATAAAGTAGTGCTAATGAAATGTCAGAATTGTACTATTTAAATGTTTTATTGAGCTGCGATGTGCTTTGGGGGCATTAGGACAGTATAAAATCAGACCATGAATTTGGCCTTCCACTTGTGGCATTGCCACTTTCCAGCTGTGTGACCTTGGGCAAGTCACTTGGCCTTTCTGCGCCTGATTTCCTGTTGGTGAAATTGGGGAACCAGCTTCTACCTCGTAGGGTTGTCAAAAAAAATACATTAGGTGTGAAGCACTTGGAAGAGGCCCTGACACATTTGTTTTCAGGCAGCTCACAGTTTAGTTAGAACAACAGATCACAAAAGCATCTTGCATTCATTTCATAAATTTGTGTTGAAACACTTATGTGCTAGGAGTTTGGCTCAGTTTTAGGGTTGCAACAACTAAGGATATGCTATGATCAATTTATATTGTTATTAATGTACTGTGGTAGTAAAAAGGAGAGTAGGATCTGTCTTACTACTCCTGCTGCTGCTGCTAAGTCGCTTCAGTCATGTCCGACTCTGTGCGACCCCATAGACGGCCTCCTACCAGGCTCGTCTGTCCCTGGGATTCTCCAGGCAAAAAACACTGAAGTGGGTTGCCATGTCCTTCTCCAATGCGTGAAAGTGAAAGTGAAGTCGCTCAGTCGTGTCCGACTCTTAGCGACCCCATGGACTGCAGCCTACCAGGCTCCTCCGTCCATGGAATTTTCCAGGCAAGAGTACTGGAGTGGGGTGCCATTGTCTTCTCCTAGGAGTTCTCAACCTGTGGATCTCATTCCCTCAGAGGGTCTGCGGGTAGAATTCGGGGGTCCCTGAACTTTGATGGGAAAATATAATATTTTTCACTAATCTTCTGGTGAAGTTTATCATTTCCTTCAGTTATGAATGTAGGTAACTGTTTCAGTTATCCATTTTTGGATAAAACCACAATGATTTTTTATTTCTCACTACCTATAGGTTGGCTGGGCAGTTATAAATTCAGCTGGTGGCTAGACTACAAGGTGGCCTTTCTCCCATATCTGTGGGCCTGGGGCCCGTCAGTATGGCTATCTTGGGCCTCCTCACATGGTTACTGGTTTCCAAGAAGGCTTGTCCTGAGGCATGAACACCTGCTTGCATCACATTTGCTGATGTCAAGACAAGTTACATGGCCAACCCAGAGTCAGTATGGTGGGGGACTACACAGATCATAGATGTGAGGACATAGGGTTCACTGGGAGCAATTCATTTAATAAGCAACTACAGCAACAAGCTACAGTAGTATTAGCAGTACCTGTCACCAGTTGAAGTCAGTAGGACCAGTGCATGTCACAAACATTGTCATATCACATTATAGTTGTTGCAGATCTCCAAATATCATTTATATTCATCATTACATCAAAATTATAGTAGTTATAAGACTCACTTTTATTTAATGAGCTAATAAACACATTACTGTATCAGATTTTTGGTCTTAAAAACAATTATACTGCACTGTAATTGGCATTTTATGCAATTAGAAGCATTTTTTGGAGAAGGGGTCCAAAGTGCTCATCAGACTGCTGAACAGGTCTATGATGCAGAAGAGCAAGGAAGCCCTGGGGACTTCAGAGGAGGCAAGTTTTGAGAGACAGGAGTTCCTCAACTGATTGAGTTGGGGAACAGCAGCAGTGGTACTCCATTGGGAAAGTGTCACTGACTTAAGTTCTGCTGTATCAAGGAAAGGATAAAGGGAGCTGAAATTGTTGAAACTTTTTTTTTTTTTGAGTAGAAAAGCTCAAACAAACCTTGGTGGATACCAAAATGTAAGGAGGAGGAAGAGGGGAGGCCAGAAATTTTTGAAAAGCAACTTTTGATAAGTAGAAGTAGGGTCATAAGAGTGATATTTAGAAAATGAAGAGAGGAAAGTTCGGGGATGTTCAGTTCAGTTCAGTCGCTCAGTCGTGTCCGACCCTTTGCCACCCCATGGACTGCAGCATGCCAGGCCTCCCTGTCCATCACCAACTTCCAGAGTCCACCCAAACCCATGTCCATTGAATCAGTGATGCCATCCAACCATCTCATCCTCTGTCGTCCCCTTCTCTTCCTGCCCTCAATCTTTCCCAGCATCAGGGTCTTTTCAAATGAGTCAGCTCTTCGCATCAGGTGGCCAAAGTATTGGAGTTTCAGCTTCAATATCAGTCCTTCCAATGAACACCCAGGACTGATTTCCTTTAGGATGGACTGGTTGGATCTCCTTGCGATCCAAGAGACCCTCAAGAGTCTTCTCCAACACCACAGTTCAAAAGCATCAATTCTTCAGCACTCAACCTTCTTTATAGTCCAACTCTCACATCCATACATGACCACTGGAAAAACCATAGCATTGACTGGACAGACCTTTGTTGACAAAGTAATGTCTCTGCTTTTTAATATGCTATCTAGGTTGGTCATAACTTTCCTTCCAAGGAGTAGATGCTTTCAATTTGGGGAAACCCAATGGCATAAACAGTAAGGAAAATTATCTCACAAAATCCAGAGGAAGGGTGGATTCCAGTGGGTCAACAATGTTTTCAAGGTCCCCATCTCTTTTCTTGGCTTTCCACAGTAAGATTGGTTCTTAAGTTTGCAATGTGACTACTAGTAATATACACTTTCTCATCCACTAGAGCAAGAGAGGACAAAACTTCAGGCTTGGATTACACTCTTCCTTCAATCTGATTGGATCAGCTTATGTCAGGTGTCTGCACCTTACCCAATAGCCAGTGCCCGGGGAATGGCATGACCTGATGGGCTTAGACAAAACAGAATCAGCTCAGGATGGGGTCACTCTGCCTTAATCACTTGGGAGAGAAATGAATCCATGAACACAATAGGACACTGGAAACTGGATGTGCAACAGCAATGTCTGTTACAGAAAGATGAGTTAGATGGGTTTGGAGAAGTGTTCACTTATTTGGGCAATTTGGTTGGAAGACTTTCATGATCTTTATACATGTAGGTTTACTGGTGGAAGTGAAAACTAGATTAATATGGGTTGGTGACTGAAAGATGAATTAATGCAATTTAGAAGATTGACTGTCAAGGGAAGTAGGGAGAATATAGTAATTAGAGGGACATGTTTGGTCAAGATTTTAGAGTTGTTTTGTGGTTGTTGCAGTATTCAAGATTTGGCAGTGTTTATGGCCTCGGGAAAATTCCATAGATAGAGAAACATGGCAGGCTACAGTCCATGATGTCACAGAGAGTTGGACATGGCTGAGTGTGCATGCACACAAACACATACACTCCATGGCCTTGGGAAGAACGTAGGGAAGAAACTTTTACAAAAGAGAATCCCTCAGCTTTGAAAAGGAGGAGAGATAGTCCCTTCCACTTGTGAGATGGTAGGGAAAGAAGGATGGCAGTGATGATAGACCACTGCTTCTCAACTAGATGGTATCACTTGCCTTGCATATGTTTTAGAAACTTGGTTGGTTCTTCACATCTTTTTTATTAAAAAATTTGGGGGGGGCATGCCATGTTACATGCGGGATCTTAGCTCCCCAAACAGGGATTAAACCTGTGCCCCCTGCAGTGGAAGCATAGAGTCCTAACCACTGGATTGCCAGGGAAGTCCCTGTTCTTCACATCTTTTAGTTGTGTTGAACATGCTGAAATATAATGCTTATAAATCTTTCCTTTTCATTCTCCATTGTGTTACCATCAAATCAATATATTGGTCTCTTTTTTTGGACTTATATGTGTAGGGCTTCCCAGGTGGCGCTAGTGGCAAAGAACTCGCCTGTCAATGCAGGAGACATAAGAGATGTGGGTTCGATCCCTGGGGCGGGAAGATTCCCTGAAGGAGGAAATGGCAACCCACTCCAATATTCTTGCCTGGAGAATCCCATGGACAGAGGAGCCTAATGGGCTACAGTCCATAGGATTGCAAAGAGTTGGACATACTGAAGCGACTTAATACACAAAATACATATGTGTAGCTCGGTGATGAATTTTACTTCAAGATACTGGGTTGGCCAACAAGTTTGAGTTTTTCTGCAAGCTGGTATCGGAAAACCCTGAATGAACTTTTTGGCCAACCCAATAGCAGGAGTTACTTAGAAAATTATTTGTCATAAATGTCAGTGTTGGGACTTCCTGGTAGTCTAGTGGTTAAGAATCTGCCTTGCAATGCAGAGGACGTGGGTTCAATCCCTGGTTGGAGAACTAAGATCCCGCATGCCTCAGAGGAATTAAGCCCGCACACCGCAACTAGAAAGTCTGTGGGCCAAAACGAAGATCCTGAGTGCTGCAACTAAGACCTCATGCAGATGAATAAATATATAAATAATCAAATATTTTTTTTAAATGGAGGTGTCAAATCTAGTAAGTGAGGACCAGTGCTCCTCAAACTTCAGTGTGCATGCGACCTCTTGTTAAAATGCAGATTCTGATCCAGGAGGTCTGGGTGGGGGCCTCAGAGTCTCCATTTTTTTTTGACAGGCTCCTGGGTGATTTAGATGCTGCTTGTCTCCTTTCATAATTTGAATAGCAAAAACTGAGGCAAATTGGGAAATGAATGGTTTCTTTGGTATTTTCCAGGTGAGTGATTTTATGAGCATGGTGAGATTTGGAAGAGGCATTGACCAAAGAGCAAAAAAGATAAGTGAGAGGCTTTGAGGGCTCTGCTGAGAGCTGCTACTAGCCCTCTCTTATGATTGCAGCCTGGGAGTGGGGATGAGCAAATGGTAGGGACTGATCAGGTTTATCAGCTTGTGTCAGCTAGGACTGGAGGGCAGAAGAGTTGATGATATAGGTGTTGATGGAAAAAGTAAAGTTTGCATGGCTGGTTATGTGTATCAGTTCAGTTCAGTCTCTCAGTCATGTCCAATTGTTTGTGACCCCGTGGACTGCAGCACGTCAGGCTTCCCTCTCCACCAACTCCCGGAGCTTGCTCAAACTCATGTCCGTCGAGTCGGTGATGCCATTTGTTGTATGCATATACAATTAAAATATTGAAACTGTTAGCCACTATTTTGGTTTAGCTATCCATCTTCAAGTCAGTAGGGGGCACTGGTGGATTACAAAACACGTTTGAAAAGCTGCCCAGTGTTTAGTGCTTTGGCTTCCCTGGTAGCTCAGATGGTAAAGAATCTGCCTGCAATGCCAGAGACACAGGTTGGATCCCTGGGTCAGGAAAACCCCCTGGAGAAGAAAATGGCAACCCACTCCAGTATTTTTGCCTGGGAAATCCCATGGACAGAGGGGCCTGGTGGGCTAGTCAATGGGGTTGCAAAGAATCAGACTCGACTTAAGTGACTAACACTTTCACTTTTTTCCAGTATTTACATTCTATTACAGGAAGCAGATTTTCCAGGTGCTGCTGCCAGAAGCTTGAATATTGACTTCGTACACCCAGTCTCCAGATTCATGTTACTAGATTTCATTCATTGCACATATGTCTATCACAGTTAGTTCATCTATGAGTTGGGCACTGTACTGTACCTTGCCAGGTGTAAATGAAACGACCCGTTTTTTTTTTGTTTTTTTTTTTTAACCTGGGAGAGAATCCCCAAATTTGGCCACATAGCAGAATTATTCGTTAGATAGTCTCCAAGGTGCTGCTCATGGATCTGATTGAGTTTTTAAGTGAGGTCTAGGAACCTCTAGTTTTGAAAAAGCCCCTCAGGTGACTGTGAAACCTAGGTTTTAGGAGCTCATGATGCGATCAGCGGCACAGATAGGGATAGTTCATTTGGATGCACTGGGACAAGTGCTCTGATGTAAGAGTCAGGGAAATGTAGAGCAGTAATTCTCAACCTTGACTGCATGTTAGACTCACCTGGGTAGTTTTATAAAAATTTTGTCTATTTTTATTTTTGGCTGCCTTGGGTCTTTGTCGCTGCACAAGGGCTTTCTCCAGTTGTGGAGATCCGAGGCTCCTTGTGGAGCGCAGGCTTCGGTAGTGCAGGCTTCGGTATTTGTGGCTCATGGGCTTTGTTGCCCCAAGCATCTTCCCAGACCAGGGATCGGATCTGTGTCCCCTGCATTGGCAGGTGGATTCTTAACCACTGGACATCCAGGCAAGCCCTCACTGGGTAGTTTTTTATAAGTCCCTGTGCCCAGACTGCACCGGACCAATGCCATCAGAATCTCAGGTTGAGCTCTAGGCATCTAGTTTGTAGGGCATGCAGCCAAACTTGAGAAGTACTGACTTAGAGGAACAAGCACCAGCAGGGGGCATCAGGAGACTTGGTAGAGGAGAACATGCTCTGGTCCTGGTCTTTGAAATGGGGCAGACAAGGTTGAAAGAGCCTTCTTAAGCAGAGAGAAAAAGCTCATGCAAGGACACAGGTGAAAGTTCAGTGCCAGGATAAAACCTGGGCTTCACCGTGTAACCTGGGGTGAGTTACTAGTGTTCTGTAGCTTTGTCCTCATCTGTAAAAGGATAGGACTAGTTGCAACCTGGGACTTCCCTGATAGTCCAGTGGTTAAGACTCTGTGCTTCCAATGAAGGGGGCTCAAGTTCAATCCCTGGCCAGGGAGCTAAGATTCCACATGCCAGTTGGTGCAGCACCCCCCCTCCCCCCGCAAAAGACTAGTACCAACCTTACATTGTTGTGTGGATTTAAATTAACTCAGACGCAGAGTTTAGCACAGCGTTTGGTACAAAGTAAGTGCTCTGTAGACATGAGCTGTTAATATCTTTTAGTTGGTGTCTTGTATAGGTGGCTGCTACGGTAGTGTTATGGTGGTGCACAGTCTTGGGACTTTCCAAATTTATTTTTTAATGTCAAAACTTGGTATTTGATTGGATATGGCAGAGTTGGGAGAAAGAGAATTTCAGGATGCTGCCCAGGCTTTTGGCTTGGAAAATTGAGTGGCTGTTAGAACTATTGAATGAGATGGGAAAGTGGAAGAAGGCTGAGTTTGGCTTGAAAGAGATGATAACTTGCTTTTGAATAGGTTGGACTTGTAGAAGTTTCTGTGGACATTAGAGGTGGTAATCAGTTAACATGGAAGTAATCAGTTAACATGGAACCCAGGAAGGTGGAGTTTTCCTGAGAGATGTGGGCTGAAGGTAAAGGAATCATCAAGTGCCTCAAGGGCCGGAAGATAGCCTAGTGAGAGCTGGTCTATGTCACTTCCTTCCTGTGGGACGGAGATGTGACCTGTACTCAGAGCTCACTGCTCAGAAGGGCCTGAGGTGACCGTATCCTTGGCTATAAGGTGTTATTACCTCGCATATGCTTTGTGACTGTTTGGTCTTGATGTAATGCCTTTATTGCCTGTCCTTCTGAAATAAATTTTCTTATCATGAATAGTATGTTACTAATATAAACTGAGGGGAGAATTACACTGATAAATGGAAAAGGAAAACCATCTGTAAATTGGAAAAGAAGTACTGTAACTTTATTTTACTTGTATATTAAATGTCACATATTTTGAAATAAAGATTTTTTTACCCTTACAGTTTAAGTATCTCTGAGGGAACTTTCCTTGAGGAATTATAGTGAATACATTTTGCTCACATAAAAACACATTTACATGCAGAACTAACTGAATATTCTTCCTTTCTTACCCTTCAAAGATGTTGGGTGGTAGATCACAAAGGAGAAGGAAAAACTGCTTTGTACCGCAGGCTGCAGTCAGAAAGCACAGGCTCAGGTTCTGGTTGTGTTTCTGTTTTCTGGCTGAGCAACTTTAATGAGGTTTCTTTATCTCCCCAAGTCCCCTTATCAAGGTGCTGTGGGGACAGTAACAGGCCCTACATATGGCACAGGGTTGTTGGAAGGTTTAGATGCAATAACATATGTAGGAAGAATGGTAAACTGCCAAGCACTAAACCGATGTAAGGTACTTGTGATCCCTTTTGCACCATACCTGTCCACCAAAATGATCTAGAGTTTCAGGTTAGCACTGTCGACCTAGGGCTGTAAAAAGTAGCTCAAACTTGAGTAAATCCACTTCTCATTTGGAACTGAATTCTGCTCAGGACACTGTACCACTCTTTGAAAATGCAAATAGCTTCTCATGTGCAGCTAAGAATGGAAGAAGAGAAGGAGGAAGTAGATGAATTATACCCTAAAAGAACGGGGAGCAGAGACAAAATGGGGAACAGTAGATAATGCACTTGACATTTATGATAAATTTATTGCCCCATGAGACCTATGTATATTTACTGACTTTTTTTGATTTAAAGGTTTAATGTTTTAATTACATGTATATGTACTCCGCACCCATGTCCTTTCTAGGCTAGCTGGGACTTCTTAGAGCCTGAGAAATGAACTTTGATACTTGTTTGTACAGTACATTTAAAATTACTGCAAGTAGTTAGATGCACAAGAAATCTCTGTAGCAATGATACATACCTACTTCAAAAACTTGAGAATTGACTTATAATATGACAGGAAAGTGCCAAAAGATTTTTTTTAATAAAGGAATTAGAGTTTGTATCAGTTGATTTTCCCCAGTAATGCTAAAGTGGAAATTTATGGTTAGTGCATACAACATGAAACTTCATATGGATATTTTCAGGGAGGAAAAAAACTCAGTCTTGAGATATATTTTAGAATTTGGAAACTACTTGTTTTTCGCTTTTGCTACATGGCCTCATGCCAGTTTTATTAGAAACCTTGAACTGCCAATTACTTAGTGTGGTGGATTTCAAAACTTGGTTCATTGTACACTAAAACTTGTAGAAGGAGGAATTTAGAGCAAGGGTTGTCTAGTTTTCGTTATGCTGACAGCCTATAACTTTGAATATTAAGCTGTGTTTTCATGAGAATAGCACTATAGACAGAAAGTTATATTTTGAATGAATATTGTTTTAAAGGCACTTTGAATACAGCCACCCTTTGTCTTCCTACTTCTTTCTCACTCTTTGAAGCAAGCGGTTTGTTTTGTTCCAAGCCCTCACTGGCTCCAACTTAAGGACGTCTTTGTTTGGTTGGGTGAGGATGAGGAACCCTCTGTGGGAGCTAGAGACAGGTTTACAAGTACATGTTCACTGCTTTAGTTGGGACACAGACACGGTGATTTCTTTTTTTTCAGATGTTCCTATTCATTCCTTTGAACAATCTTTTAAAATAGGATATATGAAAACAATAAAGGTTCATTTTTCTCCCCACCCCCCGACTCTGTAGATGTCAGTCTTGTGAAATAACAGCTTGCTTTTCTTGTGCTTGCTGAAATGACTCTCCTTTCCCATTAAAGGTGCTGCTTCATGTGTCATTTGATGACATGGGTTAAACTGGTGAGTGAGTAGGTGAACACCAAGTGATAGGACTCCAACAAGTTTCCTAAATCGTTTGCTAATGGCTTACCTCACTTGGCAAATATTGACACTGAGCCCGTTGGTAGAGTCACATGGTTTGGAAGCACTGTTGAAAGTTGCTGTGTTTAGTCCAAATATTGACTTTTCCTGTTTTTGTTCCTTATTTTCGCAGAGATTTTCATTATGAGTCTAGACTGTCATCAGCTGATTTGAGCCTTGCTCACGATTTTTTTTTTTTTTTTTTACAAAAGAATTTTGCAGTTTCCTTTTCTTTGAAGGATAAAAAGCCTGTGAATAACTGAGATGAGGTTGAGGGCAGTTGTCAGTGAGTTCAACGTTCTCTGTGCACACAGTGGTCTGTTAGGAAAAGCAAAAATCCGGGTGTAGATAGACTTTACTTTGACAGAATACCTCTTCCTCTTAGAAGACGGAAATCCTTTTAGTTGTTAGAAAATGTAGAAGCATTTGAAAGGGAAGTCTTGAAGTAATTATTCCCTTGTTTTTTTTTTTTTTTTTTTTTGCTGCCTATATTTCCTTAACTTAGAAAAGATTGAATGGATCTTGGGATGCCATTCGGGTTTAGGTAAGCACTGTTAAATTTCTGTCTGAATGAGGAAGTTCAGAATAAATTTGCTACATGGTAAATTATATGTCATCTTTGTTCCAAGTCTGTGAAACCAGTACAGCCTAACCAGATGACTCAAAACCGGCCTGAATGAACAATTATCTCACTCTTTGGCTCTGAGGTTTCCTTCCTGTTTATCAGACAAGTTTATTTATTTATTTATTTTTGTGTGAATTCAACAAAATTCTGTAACTATTTTAAAAGATGAAACAATTGCAGGTGAAACATATTTGCTTTGCTTTGCTGACCTAATTTTGTGGTGAATTCTGCCCTCCAATGATAAAATAGGAGGTTTTCTGAGAAAAAAAAAAAAGTTAATCTTGAAAATACCCTTGGTTTTTTTCTTCCCTTATCTCTTTAGATCACAGTGTGTTTATAGTGGATGAGGAGGAACTAGGAAATATCAGTTAACCCAGCACAGAATTAACAGAATTCAGAGTTTCTCATAAGGTAGTTCTATGTTTGTCATAGTTGGAAGACAGTTTTTCTTTTCGTTGGTTGAAGTCTGAACTCTTAAAATACTAACTTTATAGTCCCTTCACTGTGAAACAGATCGAAATGATTGTGGTTTGTCTTGTTGAAGTGTAAGGGCTCCCAGATTTCTACATGCAAATGAGGGCTTGTCAAAATAGTCATTATTAAGAGGACAGATTTAATTACCTTGTCAATACATTTCTTCCAAACATGCCGTCACTGATCAGTATATTTATTCCAGAAATGTCATCTGATCAAAACATTTTATCCTTTTTCATTTGGAATTACCCTTGTATTCTCTGGCAGATTGTTTAGAATATCCTCAGGAGCCAGCCATTTTTGTTTCTTGCATGTTATAAAATTAATATTCATTGTAAAACTTCAGGATATTCAGTTAATTCTAAAGAATCATCCTCAATCCCACCGCCTGTATATAACCACTGTCATATCTTTCTCAGACTCATTTCTGGGCATACTTTTATAGACATCCTTAGTTTGATATTTTAAAAAACCTCACAAATCCCCCACCCCTTTAAAAAAAATCTTATTTATTTCATTTTTTAATCTGCTTTTATTTCAGATATATTGAGACATTTTCTTACAGTCTTAAAATTTGATGTGAAGGCATTTAGAAACGAAAGCTGTATGATCACATATTGAAAGTCAATTTCCTTTATTAATTTGGTATATAAATAGTTACAGTAAGTTCTGATGTGATCTATCAAGGTTACTACTTTGGAGAGAAAAATTATTTTTGAGAAGGAAAAGGTATACTGTATTTTTTTTCTGGTTGCTTTTTTTGGTGTTGTGTACCTTAATCATTTTTCTTAAGTTCCATACTTTTTAATTATGGTGATAAAACTCATATAACATAAAATTTACTAGCTTAACCATTTTAAGTGTATTGTTCAAGTGTGTTACATATATTCACATTGTTGTAGAAAAGATTTTCATGTTACCAAACCAAAACTCTGTACCCATTCAACAAAAACTCCACATTTTCTCCTTCCCTACAACCCCTGGTAACCACCATTTTGCTTTCTGTTTCTATGAATTTGACTACTTTAGATGCTTCATATAGATGAAATCATACAGTATTTGTCTTTGTGACTGACTTATTTCACTTAAGGTTCTAATATTCCATTGTATGTATATATGGCATTTGCTTAGCCATTTATCTGTCCATGGACAGTTGGGTGACTTCTCACCTTTTATTTGTTGTAAATAATGAACGTGGGTGTGCAAATACATCCTTGAGGCCCTGCTTTCAATTCTTTTGCATTTATATCCAGAAGGGGAATTAATGGGTCATACAATAATTCTGCTTTTAATTTTTTGAAGAGTTTCCATGTTGTTTTCCTTAGTGATTGTACCATTTTATAATCCCACCAATAATGAATGCACAAGGGCTCCAGTTTCTCTCTTATCTTCTCCAGCACTTTTATTTTCTGTTTTTTTTTTCATAGTAGCCACCCTGAGGAGTATGAGGTGAGAAAATAATTTGAAAAATAGTGTAAATCATGCTAAAATAACTTTTCCTTATAAAAAGTCAAACAGTACAGTTATGATAATTATCTGTTTTCCATCATCTGTGTCCCTCTAATCCTCTTCTAAGAGAAAGCCTTTGTTACCAGTTTGGTGTGTGACCCTCCAGATTAGAAAGGATTGCTGTATCAAATGTAAGTACTGTACTGAATGCTTATTATGGGGGGAGGCATATTCTTTTGATGTTTGGAGAATGCAGACTCATTTAGTTTCTCTTTATTTTTTATTCAATTTATGGCTCATTACTAAGAACAGCAATACAGCCTGATTTGGGCAAAAATGTTTATTGTTTTCATCATTTTGTTTTACCCTAAATTCTTTTACATAATCTATTGTTTGTTTTATGTTCTTTTTTTAGAACATGAATAACCTCAAAAGTATTGTCAGTTTTCATAGACGTAAAAAAAAATCCCTATCAGATTTTTCCCTCTTAAACAACTGGAAAGAATCAGATTAAAAGCATTTTGTTTTTAAGTGAAAAATGCTTTCAGATGGAAATTTTTGCAGAAAAGGTTGATTGAGGATCAAAGAAGTAATGTAACAAATAGGGAGAAATTGCATAATTGTGCCTCGTTTCCTGTAAATATAGGAATATCTAATTTTAAATGGCATTTACTTTTAAAATGTTCCCAAATGCCATTTATTTTCCACCCACAGTGATAGATACAAAAGTGATGTTAACCAATAACTTTGGAAATAGCTACACATTTTAGTGTACCAGTTATGTGACAGCTAGTTATATAATAGCTAAAATGGGCAGTAATTAAAGCATTAGATTTATTTCTACAGTTTTGCTACCAGGTTATTTATTTTGAGTAGATTATCGTTGAAACCCCATCTGATCTTGAGATTAAAAGAGAGCTTCTGGATTGAGAATGTTGATATGTAAAAGTCATGGTTTATGGTTGCTTGTATTTGTTCCATCTAGAGATTGTAGCTGTTGTTGTTTAGACACTCAGTTGTGTCTGACTCTTTGTGACCCCGTGGATTGTAGCCCACCCAATTCCTCTGTCTATGGGATTTCCCAGGCAAGAGCACTGGACTGAGTGGCCATTTCCTTCTCCAAGGGATCTTCCTGACCCAGGGATCCAATCCAGGTCTCCTGCTTGGCAGGCCGATTCTTTACCACTGAGCCACCTGGGAAGCTCATAGATTGTAGCTAATTATGAGTATAACTGAAAAGATTGTAATGTGGAGTGAGAAATCATCCTTATGATCCAAACCTCTGTTTCTTTTGTTACTCTTTACAGAGACTGTTCTAGTGACATTGAGTCTTAACATCAATCGGTTGGGTGACTTTGCTTTAAAAAAAAGGAAGGAAGACAGGAAGGCAGGCAGAAACTTTCTGATCGTTGATTTTCCTTTCTCTCTACAGTTGTTCCCCAGAATTTCCAGTTGTGGTACATTATTCCTTTTTCTGTGTTACTCCTGTCCTTTGTCTGGTAATGCACTTATCACAAGTGGCATAATTATTTGTTTATCCAAACTTTATTAGATTGTGGGAGCAGTGACCGCATCTTATTGTCTTTGAAGTCTATTTTCACTGTTTCATTAAAGAATTGCTTTGATGGTGTCTTGTGTGTGGCTTGGTAGGGCTGTTAAAGGATGTAGGGAAACTCAGAGAAAAAGAGCTTTTTGGAAAAAGAGAACTCATTATGAGGTAGCAATTGAAAAACCTGATGGGGATGTCCATGGGGAGTTAGACAACCAAGCTGAGGCTTAGGGAGCGACCAGGCCTCGGAATTGGCCTACTGATTTAAGCCTGGTGGGCTGCCATCTATGGGGTCGTACAAAGTCGGACACGACTGAAGTGACTTAGCAGCAGCAGAGAATGGGAGTTGAAGACTTAGATGTAATGAAGTTGAGCTGGAGTGAGAAGAAGAGAGGATTAAGGACTACTCTGACTCATCAACCTTGAAGAGATGGGCAGACAGAGAAAGAGAAGGCCCATATAGGGATTGGTGGAGTGCCCTACAAAGCTTAGAGAATGGAGCTAGAGCAGATTCTTAGAAACTAAAGGAAGAGAGAGTTTGGTGGAGGGGTCACCAGTTTCAGGGCACAACTGAGATGCCAGGTGTCCTTTGCAGTTTAATTACTGGGAGGTCATCAGTGGCCTGGGAAAGGCCCCTTTTAGATATCTTGAGTAGTGAGGGGAGGAGGGAATAAAATAGAGAAAGGAGGCAGAATCTGTCTTTCTAACTTTGTGTTGACATATACATACAGGAAAGTGCACAGATCACAAGAAATTTTTGCAAACAGACTGTACTGGTATATCTTGTACTCGAGAAACCTTCAGGGCCCTTCTACTTACTCACCAGCTCACTAAGGATATCCACTGTTCTGTCTTCTAACCAGTCTTTTTTTTAATATAAATTTATTTATTTTAATTGGAGGTTAATTACTTACAATATTGTATTGGTTTTGCCATACATCAACATGAATCCGCCACAGGTATACACATGTTCCCCATCCTGAACCCCCCTCCTTCCTCCCTCCCCGTACCATCCCTCTGGGTCGTCCCAGTGCACCAGCCCCAAGCATCCTGTATCATGCATCAAACCTGGACTGGCGATTTGTTTCATATGTGATATTATACATGTTTCAATGCCATTCTCCCAAATAATCCCACCCTCTCCCTCTCCCACAGAGTCCAAAAGTCTGTTCTATACATCTGTGTCTCTTTTGCTGTCTCGCATACAAGGTTATCGTTACCATCTTTCTAAATTCCATATATATGCATTAGTATACTGTATTGGTGTTTTCCTTTCTGGCTTACTTCACTCTGTATAAGAGGCTCCAGTTTCATCCACCTCATTAGAACTGATTCAAATGTATTCTTTTTAATGGCTGCGTAATACTCCATTGTGTATAGGTACCACAGCTTTCTTATCCATTCATCTACTGATGGACATCTAGGTTGCTTCCATGTCCTGGCTATTATAAACAGGGCTGCGATGAACATTGGGGTACACGTGTCTCTTTCAATTCTGGTTTCCTTGGTGTGTATGCCCAGCAGTGGGATTGCTGGGTCATAATGCAGTTCTATTTCCAGTTTTTTAAGGAATCTCCACACTGTTCTCCATAGTGGCTGTACTAGTTTGCATTCCCACCAACAGTGTAAGAGGGTTCCCTTTTCTTGACACCCTCTCCAGCATTTATTGCTTGTAGACTTTTGGATCAAAGTCATTCTGACCAGCGTGAAATGGTACCTCATTGTGGTTTTGATTTGCATTTCTCTGATAATGAGTGATGTTGAGCATCTTTTCATGTGTTTGTTAGCCATCTGTATGTCTTCTTTGGAGAAATGTCTATTTAGTTCTTTGGCCCATTTTTTGATTGGGTCGTTTATTTTTCTGGAATTGAGCTGCAGGAGTTGCTTGTATATATATGTATTTTTTAATGTCAGTGGAGGGAGATAGAAGGATAGGATGGTAGTTAGGGGACTAGGGGTAGAGGGAATTGTGTTGTTTTTAAGATGGGAAAGATTTTCTTGAATGTAAATAAACCCCATAACTTCTCTAGTGGTTGGCCAGTCACTGTTTCTTTTTATGTTTAGGACAATTTTCATTTCATCCTTTCAAGTGTTTTTAAAAGTAAGTACAATTCAGTGTTTTTACAAACTTAAGTTGAATAATTGTTCCTCAAGCGTCTGCTTTTGGAATAGTGGTTTTCTAAACTTGGCTGATCATGGGAATAGATTCTTGGGACTCTCTTAGGTTTACTGACACTCTGGGGGAAGGCACTGGAATCTGTGAGTCTAAAAAAAATCCTCAGGTGATTCTGAAACCTTTTGCGTTACACAGTCCTGGTACACAGTACATTTTATTGAAAAGGAAACTGGTATGTGTATGTATATATACAGAAATACATACTCATATATGTGTATATATATTTTAAATTTATATATATGTATAGATAAATTTATTTTATTGACCTATAGTTGATTTACAGTGTTGTGTTAGGAAATTGGCATATATTTTTAGTGGAAATTCTAGTAAAATAATATATCTGTAATGGTGGGAGAATAAAAGGATACTCTTCTTAATAATGAGAGAGACTATATGCTATGTTTTCCATAAAATTGATAAAGCAAATTGTCAGGGTTTTGAGCCCAACTGTTCCTGAGCATCCTTGAATAATTCTGAGGATGACTGATTCAGCTTGAGATTTATATGTGTCCCTAAAGCAGTCTGTTTCGTCAGAGCTATG
Organism: Capra hircus; assembly: GCF_001704415.2. Lineage (NCBI taxonomy): Eukaryota > Metazoa > Chordata > Mammalia > Artiodactyla > Bovidae > Capra > Capra hircus. The sequence goes on from NW_017189516.1 coordinate 46,127,016, forward strand.
GTTTTTCCAATAGTCGTGTGCAGATGTGAGAGTTGGATCATAAAGAAGGCTGAGCACCAAATAATTGATGCTTTTGAACTGTGGAGCTGAGGGACCACAGCTGAGGGACTCTTGAAAGTCCCTCGGACTTCAAGGAGATGAAACCAGTCAATACTAAAAAAAATCAACCCTGAATATTCATTGGAAGGACTGTTGCTGAACCTGAAGCTCCAATACTTTGGCCACCTGTTGTGAAGAGCTGACTCATTAGAAAAGACCCCAATGCTGGGAAAAGATTGATAGCAAAAGGAGAAGGGGGCGGCAGAGGATGAGACGGTTAGATAGCATCATCCACTCAATGGACATGCATCTGAGCAAATTCTGGGAGATAGTAAAGGATGGGGAGCTTGGGGTGCTGCAGTCCATGGGGTCGCAAGGAGCCGGACACAACTTAGTGACTGAACAGCAATATCATAGCAGTTTTCCTGGGACACAATCAGAAAGTTGTCCTGGAGCTAGAGTTCTGGACAGTACACTTTTATTTGCAAAACAAGGACAGGTTAGCCTCTGGGTACCCATTGTGATCTGAGTGTGAACTCACCTGATTAATAGTTAACTGTGTACAGGAATCTGCCCTTGCTGCTAGTGCTGAAGGCTAAACTCAGTCTTATGCCTGAGTCTTAAAAAAATTTTTTAAGTTATAACCTGAGTTTTTTTGAGTTAACTCATAGTGAAGTGAAGTCGCTCAGTCGTGTCCGACTCTTTGCGACCCGTGGACGGTAGCCCACCAAGCTCCTCTGTCCATGGGATTCTCCAGGCAAGAATACTCATAAGCCTCCCGTAAACTCTCAGGACCATGTCTGCTTAAGTGTCGTATCATGGCGTGCATGCATATGTTCACTTCAGTTGTCTGACTCTTTGCGACTCTATGGACCATAGCCTGCCAGGCTCTTCTGTCCATGCGATTCTACAGGCAAGAATACTGGAGTAGGTTGCTGTGCCCTCCCCCAGGAGATCTTGACCCACGGATACAACCTGTGTCTCTTACGTCTCCTGCACTAGCAGGTGGTTTCCTTACCACTAGTGCTACCTGGGAAACCCATGTTACCTGATGTGGAAAAGATCTGTAAAAAAATATTTGTTTTAAAATGGAATTCTAGTTGACCTCTTCCAATTGTTATATCTTATATAACACTACTTTCCTAGCCAGATTTGTTTTTGTTCTTGTCAGTCCTTGATGAGCTCCAGTGGAGAGAGCAAGAAGTGGAAGCCTTTTAAACAGCGGTGGCCTGCTCTTTTACGATATTTCCTGTTAGGGCTCCATCCAACCAACTGCCAATCCTGGTGCTCAGTTTGCATTGACAATCAAGTGCTCTGTGGACTATGTGAAACAAAAGTTGAGAGACAAAGAGAGCCCACAGGTCTAAGATGGAGAATATACCTTGATAAGCACAGCATATAAGATGTATTCTTAGGGAATATAGTCAGACAGAAAGAAAGAGGGTTAGCCACATGAGCCAGAGAACTCCATGACACTCCCTCTGAAGTCTGCAAACTCAGGGTCACCCAGCTGACGTGTTTCTCCTATGACTATGGGTCTCTTACAGCTACCTTTAAAATCTCAAGGAAGCCAATACATTGGTCTCCTTAATTTGAGACCTTCAACTAGCTGAGTTCCAGGAGGGGCGTCTAGTGACTGAAGGGCACACTACAGAGGATAGGCTGGACCTAAAGCAGTGCAGCCTTTGGATCTAGTTAGTCCCATGGCTGTAGCTTAGCACTCATTGAAGATACAGAGTGGACTTGACTTTGATCTAGCAACCCAGACTCCTCTAATTCAAGGTAGAAAATGTTTAATCGGGCCTTAGAAGGTGCATATGTACCCAGTTTCTGAGCCCAGCCATCTACCCTGGGTGGAGAGTGAGCCTGGCAAACAAGGAAAGATTCTCAAAGACTGTCACTTGGGACAGTGAGTGCTCAGGCCATGGGTACACATAGTTTAGGGGTCCTAGCCCCTCACCAGAAGAGGTCCAGGGGCGATCTCACTTCCCAGGAGGTATTTTTAGTCTGGTTGTACCATGATGGGTCAGGATCCCTCATGGAGAGAGAGCACCTTTGTGTTCATGTCTCACAGGGCAGCATGACAGGAGTGCCCATGAAGAAAAGGTCAGAAAGCCAGCGCTTTAGTGATTATGACCCAGTTGGTTAAATCTTTCTTGAGGACATCAAACTTCCAGATTCCTATTCTTTTTCTTCACCAGGGAGATAAAAGATTAAAGAAGATTATTCTTTGCTCCTTTTATTGCCCTCACACTTTCCTGGGGTGATCTCTGCCCATTTTAACAGACTTTTCTTCTTAAATTCTGATATTGAGTGGCTTAACCCAAACAGTCAATATGAGCTCTGACAAATTATGATAGCCACCCGATAGGGGCCCACCATTGAGAATCTCCATTTTGATAACATCTGGTCAAGCCAGATGGAGTAGTCTCTCACCAAGAGCAGCCCTCTTTGCTACCAAAAAAGAAAATAAACCACCCGAGATGCTGGGTAGTGAATCAACATCAGACTTCTCTGCCTATGGATCCTTTACCCAGGCTCTTCCTGTGAGTTTGCACTGCACAGGTCAATACCATCAGAACCTTACCATGGTCAGGTGTGTGGCTGACTCATTGCTGAGAATGACCCTTGACCTGCAGTTTCCACCCATATTTTGGCATAAACGACATGATTTATGTGTGTGTGAATTTTTTTTGACATACAATTTATACACACTGAGATGCACAGGTTGTAAGTTATACGGATTATAATGTGAGCTTTGACAAATGTATACACCTTCTATAAGTCTCACCCAATCGAGATACTGATCATTTCTGTCACTGCAGAAAGTCCCGTTGTGCCCCTTCTCCACAAGTCAACCCCCCACACACTTCACCTCCCTAGCATTGTTTTTGTTCAGTTCCTAAGTCGTGTCTGACTCTTTGTGACTCCATGGACTGTGGGACGCCAAGCTCCTCTGTCCTCCGCTATCTCCCGGAGTTTGCTCAAACACATTCCATTGAATTGATGATGCCATCCAACCATCTCATCCACTGTCTCCTCCTCCTACTGCCCTCAGTCTTACCCAGCATCAGGGTCTTTTCCAAAGAGTCAGCTCTTCACATCACGTAGCCAAAGTATTGGAACTTCAGCTTCAGCATCAGTCCTTCCAGTGAATATTCAAGGTTGATTTTCTTTAGGATGGACTGGTTTTGTTTCCTTGCAGTCCAAGGGACTGTCAAGAGTCTTCTCCAGCACCGCAGTTCAAAAGCATCAATATTCTTTGGCACTCAGCCTTCTTTATGGTCCAACTCTCACATCTATACATGACCACTGGAAAAACCATAGCTTTGACTATAAGGACCTTTGTCGGCAAAGTGATGTCTCTATATTTTAATATGCTGTCTAGGTTTGTCACAGCTTTTCTTCCAAGGAGCAAGTGTCTTTTAATTTTGTGGCTGCTGTCACCATCTACAGTGATTTTGGAGCCCAGGAAAATAAAATCTGACCGGATGCCATGATCTTAGTTTTTTGAATGTTGAGTTTTAAGCCAGCTCTTTCACTCTCCTCTTTCACCCTCATCAAGAGGTGCTTTAGTTCCTCTTTACTTTCTGTCATTAGAATGTTATCATCTGCATATCTGGCATTAGAGTGTTGTCATCTATATATCTGCAGTTGTTGATATTTCTTCCAGCAATCTTGATTCTAGCCTGGGATTCATCTAGCCTGGAATTTCACATGATATACTCTGCATAGAAGTTAGGCAAACAGGGTGATGGTGTAAAGCCTTGTAGTACTCCTTTCTCAAATTTGAGTCAGTCTGTTGTTCCATGTCTGGTTCTAACTGTTGCTTCTTGACCTGCATACAGGTTTCTCAGGAGACAATTATTGACTGTGCTAATTTCTATCACGGCATATTAGGACTAAGTCCACAGATTTTAAAGCATAAAGATTTCCTTAAAATCTAAATGGTGAGAAATATCAGAAAATAATGTTTAATCAAGGAAATTGGCACTTCTCAAGGCAGGAGGAGGCCTCCAAGGAGACTTCTGTGAGTATCTGGACACATTTTTGACTTACGGCTGGGAGGGGTTGCACTGGTATCTAGTGTGTACAGGCCAGGATGCTGCTGTGCCCCCTACAGTGCACAGGACAGCCTCCCAACAGAGAATGATCCAACTCAAAATGTCAACATTGCTGAGACTGAGAAACCCTGAAGTAAACTTCTGCAGAGAGAATTGTGGCCCTGGGGAGTGTTAATTTCTGGATGGCCCAGGTCTCTGGGGATGAGGCTTTGTTGTTGTTGTTGTTTTAATTTGTTGAGAGCCTGCAATAAACTGAAAGGGCAACTGCAGGAGAGAACTTTCTTAAGTTCCTCCACCCTTGGAGCCACACTTCCTGCTGTGGAATGGGAAGGAAGGTAGGCTTGGGTCAGGAGAGGCTGACTGGAGAAGAGGGAGAGGAAGAAAACAACTTGGGCAATAAAAGGGCAGGCTTAGCATAATATTAAAACTAGAAAAAATGGGCAGGAGTGGGGAAAAGTAGAGATTAATGACTCCTAGGCACAGCAGCTAAGAATCTTCCTGCCAATGCAGGAGACTCGGGTTCAATCCCTCATCTGGGAAAATCCCACATACTGCGGAGCAGCTAAGCCTATGCTCTAGAGCCCTGGAATTGCAACTTCTGAGCCTGTGTGCTGCAGCTTCTGAAGCCTGCTTGCTTAGTGCCTGTGCTCCAGAACAAGAAGCCACTGCAATGAGAAGCTCCTGCTTCATTGCAGCTAGAGAAACCCCAAACAAAGCAATGAAGACCCAGCACAGCCAAAATAAGTAAGCTTAAAAAAAAGTTAATGACACCTAAAGTACAAGCAGCAGAATAAAAAATAAGTGAGACTACATCAAACTCAAAAACCTCTGCATAGCAAAAAAAAAAAACAAACCATCAACAAAGTGAAAAGACAACCTATGGAATGGAAAAAAATGTTTGCATACCATGCATCTGATAAAGGGTTGATATCTAATATATAGAAAGAACACATACAAGTCAGTAACAAAAAACCAAATAACTCAGTTAAAAAATGGGCAAAGGACCTAAATAGACATTTCTCCAAATATGATATGCAAAAGGCCAGAAGATACATAAAAGGATGTTCAACATCACATGTCATTAGGAAAATGCAAATTAAAACCACAATGAGATATCACCTCACTCCTGTTAGAATGGCCATCATGAAAAAGACAAGAGATGAATGCTGGCATAGATGTGGAGAAAAGGGAACCCATGTGCACTGTTGGTGGGACTGTAAATTGATACGGCTACTATGGAAAACAGTGTAGAGATTCTTCAAAAAAGACTAGCAGCAGAACTATCATGTGCTCCAGCAATTCCACTTCTAGGACTATATCCAAGGGACACAAAAGCACAAGCTCAAAAAGGTATCTGCACCCCCATGTTCATAGTGTTATTTATAATAGCCAAGACAAGGAAACACTCTAAGTGTCTATTGATAGATGAGTAAATAAAGAAATGTATGTGTATTGTGCACACACACACATACATATATATAATGGAATATTGTTCAGCCATAAAAATGAAATCCTACCATTTGTGACAACAAGGATGGACCTTAAAGACATTATCCTAAGTGAAATAAGACAGAAAGACAAATATCATGTGATCTCACTTATAAATGGAATCTAAAAACAAACTTAGGCAGTGATGTGTGCCGGTTAGTTCTCAGTAGAACTGGAAAAATGCATATAGATTCCAGCAAAATGTTTAATTTTAAAAGTAAATGAGTTGAGATTGAAAATAAAAGATGAAAGTGAGTGAGATTAATCATTAAGAACATAAAAGTAGAAAATTAAAACAGTAGAAGGCTACGAGAGGAAATATGTGAAAAGTAGGGAGGATTAAAGATTGAAAGCAGGAATCAAGAATTTAAAAGGTCAACACAAGGCATTGTATCAAATGAGGAGGAAACAGGGGTCAGCATGTACCCAGAATGCTTGGATGGGGAAGTGGGAAAGGGATGAGGCACCAACTGTTGCTGGTAAGAAGGGGAATTGAACAAAGTCGGGATGGGGCCAGCCAGCTGGCTCAGTGGAAAGTCCCCAGTATCAGCAGTGTTGTCAGTAGTCTGAACAGACCCAGAGGGCAGAGAGCGCTGAGTTGGCACCTCCAGATACCAGCAGCCTGATAGGCCATCTCCTGGGGAGTGGGGAGGGGCATACTGACAGCAGTGGCTCACTAACCTTTATCCTGAAAGCAAAAGAAATTAGTGGCAGTATTGTCTGGAAATTAATACCTTTCAAGTATTCCACTTAATGCTTTGGGGTGTAGTCATTATTTTTAAACCAGTTTAAGTAATAACCATTTCTTTAAAAAAAATAGCTTTCAGCTCTTTGTTTGCTTCTGAAATATGGGAATTTCCTTGTGTGTGTGTGTGACTCCAGGCGTAAATTTCAACAGACCTTTTGAGGTTTTAACTAGCACTATATGCTTTGTGAGTATTTCTGACTAACCTAGTCTTTCGCATTACAGGCATTGCAAATCTCGGGAACAGGATTTCCATGATGCTAAATCATGCCTGAGTAATTAGAACAGGTCAATCACTCATTTACTTTTTGCCTGTCTTCTGTCCCTTCATGTAGGCAGAAACTATTCTTGAGCATTTTTAATGTGTTAAACACAGTTGTAGGCATGAGGAATACAGGGTGAGACACAGCCCCATCCTGAAAGGGCTTGTAGTTTGGGAGTGAAAACTTCATAGACATAAATAAATGGATAAATAAGACAAGCAATAAACCTCTATGCTCCTGGGCAATTGTACAGAAAGCAAAGCAAGTGTAGAACATTCTATATGGAGGAACCAGCATGAATGAACCCATAAAGCTGGAAAACAGTATGGGAAGAATGCAGGAGTCCAAGTTTTATGGGAAAAGGCAGAGTGACTGATGAAGTTAAGAAGGTGGTTGGGGTCAGATCATAAATGGGCCTCTTAGGCTTACATAGAAGTCCTAGGTAATAAATACCAAAGGGTCTCAAATACGGGTAAAAGATACTCAGGTTTGCAGTGTGGTGGTTTGAGTCATTGAGAGGGCCAGGTGAACAGTTAGAATTAACTGTTGAAACAATCCAGGAAAGAAACAAGGGTCCAAGGAGAGAAGAAAAGAGGAGAGAGTAAATTAAGTTCTTTTAACAGGCAGAATTACCAGGACTTAATAACCAATAGGATGGGGGGTGTGGAGATGACCTTAGAGTTTCTGATTGGGTTGTCTAGTTGGAGGGTGGCACCATTCCTGAGAGAAAAAGTAGATGAAGAGTGGGCATTTCAGGTGGAAAGATTCAAGATGGTCAAGTGCTGTGTATTAATTTTTTTAATGTATTATTTTTTAAGACTTTTCTTGATTCTACAGCACACATTCACCTATCAGGCCTCATATAGACTTGGAGGCACAGTCACGATCCTGATGAGCTGGTTTTGGGTGTGTTTGGTGTTGGGAGCTTGTGTCCCATCCAAGTGGAAATGTCCAGAAGTAATAAGATAAGTGAGTTGAGAGCTCAGAAGAAAGCTCTGGCCTGGGGTTGCATGTCTGGGAGTCGCTGGCTTTGTGTTGAAGCCATGGGCATGAGTGACCTGGTCAGGGAGAGCAAGGCACAGAAAGAGTGTGAGTTCAGGAACTGGGATTAGCGGAGAGCAGCTCTGGGTAGGAATGGAAAGCAAGGGCTGCTGAACATTTCATTCTTAGAATTACAGAAAGGATCTTCACTCTGTTCAATGAATCAATTGGTGAGATCATTAAAAACTCCTTTCCCTGTTAATTGGGGGGTGTGTGTGTGTGTGTGTGCTGTATCTTTTATTTTACTTAAAAAGCTAAGTAGAAAACTCAGGAACTACTGTCTTTTGGAAATGAAGATAAAGGTGACTTGGAATTTTGAGTCCATGAGGACACGTTTTTTAGGTTCTGACTTCCATAAAACTTCAAGAATACATTTATTTCCCATAACGTACAGTAAGCCTTTTGGAGCAGAAGTGGCTGAGATTGCAAGTGTGCCCACGTTACACACCTTCAGTTTGGAGAATTGGGAGAAAGCTTAAATTGCTTCTGTGTTTCAGGTAATTCAGAGGTTCGTGGGGCCGGCCAGCCTGAGCCTGCTCACCTTCAAGGTCTATGCATCATCAAAAAAGGACTCACCTCACAAAGATACTGTGAAGGTTAATGAGGTAATATGTTGTGATATGTTTTGAATATCTGATAGTTACTTTGGGAAGGATACAAATTGACTATCAGGAAGATATAACAATTCGGAAGATATTTAAAAGGAGGAAATATATTTCCTTATAGTTTGTTTTTATATGTGGGATGCTGCTACACTATGGCTTTTTCAACTTTAATTAATGGTACTTAGCTAAGGGGATAATTAAGGAATATTTCTTAGATTTTTACTGGGAAAACTGCTCTATCCCAGTAAATTGTAAGCACAAGTCACTTCTAAGTGATCTTCCTGCTTCTAGACTGCTTATTAAGCCAGGAAAACATTCACATTTTTTCCTCTCCTAAGCAATTAAAGACCAGGGCTCATCCTGCTTCTTGGCTGGATTAGAGGTTTATAAGTGAAGTGAAGTCTCTCAGTCGTGTCTGACTCTTTGCGACCCCATGGACTGTAGCCTGCCAGGCTCCTCTGTCCATGGGATTCTCCAGGCAAGAGTACTGGAGTGGGTTACCATTTCCTTCTCCAGGGGATCTTCCTGACCCAGGGATCGAACCCGGGTCTCCAGCATTGGAGGCAGATGCTTTAACCTCTGAGCCACCAGGGAAGCCCATAGAGGCTTATAAGTAGATGCTCAATAAATATTGAATATATAAAACAAGAAATCATCTCTCCATTGTTTACATTCCCTTTTGTCTCTACTTCCCACTGATTATTTTGGCTATTTGGTTTCTTTTGAAACTAAAATACTCTGAGTAAAGTATCATAAAGATCTACCTTCAGTCATGATCATGGTTACTTGAATGGTGTTTACATAAAGCTAAATAGCTTATTTTTTTTGCCCTTTACTCTCTTCTTTTCAGGCCTTGGGGGAATGGCATCTTTGAGGGTGAAGAAGGCAGCCCGTGGTGGCTCTGAAACATTTCCTCTCTGCCTGGGGAACAAACCTGCTTTCCTGCTTTCATTAGCGTTAGACTTATCATTAGAAGATGACTAGAATAGACTAGACTAGAGCCAAGTCTAGACTGACTCTTCAGTTACTCTCAGGCTTTTTTTCCTATCCCACCACCCACCCTTTAGAATAATAGAATCCTTTTTTTCTAACTAAATCTAAGGTGAAATAACAGATACCAGTATATAAAATGGGTGAAGAGGGCTGCTTTGTCTGCTACAAGCAGGGACGGAGGAGGCTACGACACCTCATAAGAGCCCTGCTCTCTTGGCCTAGGCCATATTAAGAAAGTAAGTATGGTACAAAGATGGTCTAAAGCAAGGTTCAGGGTGCATGTAATCCTTAGTCACTGTAGTTCATGAATTACTAGAAATATGATGCTTGTAAATTTGACAGTTGATTATTATTTCATTTCTGTATACCCTTCTTCATTTTTTTCTGTTTTGTTTGTCAATCTTTACAGCTTTCACTCTACTCCGTTCCTGAGGATCAGTCTAAATATGTGGAAGAACCAAGGACCCAACTTGAAGAAAGCATCTCTCATCTCCGACATTATTGTGAACCATATACAAGTTGGTGTCAGGTACAGCTGTTCTGAAAATAGAATGAATGTATTTCTGTTTAGAGTCAGTAGTGAAAAGTCTATATTGGCTCTAAGTTTTCAGAAAAAGGCACAACAAAGGACCCCAAGTTAAAGAGTGCCCAACTTAAAAATGTTCATCAGTGCCATCTCTGGAAGAGAGCAGAGAGCCCTAACTTCCTGGTGGCAGCTGTTGCCATAGCTGCGGAGAGAATTTCCTTCCCACTGGGCAGAGAGTGTCACATTGCCTAGAGAGCAGAGGCCCATGGTACTTATCTTTTCTTTTTGGCCAGGCCTGCTTGGCTTGGGGATCTTTTAGTTCCCCAACCAGGGCTTAAACCTCAGCCATAGCCGTGAAAGCTCTGAGTCCTAACCACTGGACCAGCAGGGAATTCCCCCATGGTACCTATCTTGTTGGTCATGGCTATGAAAACATTACACCAGGGAAGATACTGGGACTGGAACTTCAGTAGGAGGAAAAGGGTACAATGCAAACATTTACATATATTAAAGTTAGGAGGTTTCTCTCCTCACAGAGATTCTGTAAGTCAGTACCACTTTAAGCAGGATGGGTACAGAGCATTTCAAATGTAATAATAGAGAGTAGATAACTAAAAGAGGGTGGAATTACATGTTTGAGTACTGAAATGTTTCCTCTAGTGATCAAAGATCTGCATCTACAGATTGACTTGTGCTGCTCAGGTTTTAGATCAGACATGTCATTACTTTCGTGAAAGCATATCTGCAGCTTTTACCATTGGAAACTGAAGCTTACCGGCTACAGAATGTTTCTGTGGACTTTGATCTATATATTTGCCATACTTGATTTTGAAAATTGATGACAAAGTAACAGAATGTAGATGTGTGTGCTGTGGTCTAGATTTACTTTGATTGAGATTTATAAACTCAATTTTCATCCAGATCTTTTAAAATTTTAAATTTCCACTGTCTGTGCCAGTGCTGAACTTTTGTTCACCAATTTAGAAAGAAAATGGTAAACATAGACCCTGTCAGCAACATAAATTAGGCCATAATACTAGAGTATCATAACCATATTATAGAGTTATGAAATACCCAAAGACTTTACACATAATGTGCTGTAACACATTTAGACTTTATTCTCTTGTTCTAGAAGATTTTTAAATCATCTGCTGGTGGTTAAGATAAGGTCAGCACATTTGCAAATATTTTTGTACCGTGTAGGCATGACTACATGACTACTATTATTTCTCTCTTGCTCTTTTTTTTTTTTTTGTGGTTAAAAGTACTTTGTCTCTTTACCTTTCAACCTAAGGTTGCTTTTTGTTTTTCACTTTCTTGTCTGTGCTTGATGCTTAGTGCAGCAAAATGCCTTTGAAGCTGACAGAATAGTAATCAACATGTTTATTTGTACTGTTTATAAGTACTGCTTATAAGTAAAAAGCTTTTTTGTGATTATACTAGTTTTATTTTCCTGTACATTAAACTCTTCATGAATGAAAATACTTTTCATTCCTGACTCCATTTTCAGACCTACAAGTTCTAGTCCCTTTCTTTAAGAACTAATTTAATTTTCTTAAATTAGAACTGATTCTAATTCTTAAGAACTGATTTAGTTTTTCTTCATAGTTAACGGATTATGCTAGCAGAAGAAGTGGGCAGTCAGTCTAGACATTGATCTGTAGCTTTTCTTTTTTTATGTGTAGAAAAAACTAATAATGGATTTTAATGAAGCAGCACTTGGGCTTTTTTTTTTAATGTCCTTTATGTCCTCCCCTAATAATAATTCAGCATTTATTATTTAAGGCCATTTAACAGTATTAGTATAACTTGCTCTGAGTTGAACTGAGTTAAAATAAACAAATCATTTTCCAAGTGGCAGCTGGTTCTGATATCTTCTAATACCCACATATCTCTTTTTCCATTTTTTACTGTAGACTTCTTGAAGGTGGATACTTTCTAGCCTAGTTCCTTGTTTTCTTTAGGATCATCTGATGTTCGTGTAAAAAGTCTTTTTATTATTATTAAGAGAATGTTAATACTTCATTTGCTCAGGATTGGGGTACATGTCTCCAAATCTGGATATAGACTCCTTTGTCACATTAAATCGGGTCATTTCTGCTTCAAATGGGCAGTTTTCAGATACAGGCTCTAAAATCATGGCAAATCAGGAGATAGACTTAATATGAAAGATTTACTCTCACAGGGAAAGGATTTCTACTTTAATTATCAAGGGGATTGAGTGTTTTTCATCCTCTTCAGTCTCAGTAGAAGAATAAAAAGGCTGGGTTGTTGAAACCACTCTATTTGAAATCTTTGCTTCCTGTGGCAATAATAAGCCATTCTACTAAGCAATTTGTGGTGAACAGGAAATTACAAAAGAAAAAAAACAACACAAAACCCCTCAGATAGACAGTAAATCCCTTTGTTCAAGAAGTGCTAATAACATGATAATTTATTCAGTAAAGACAAATACATATTTATTGTTACTTTCTAATCAACAAAGTCTATTCATTCTGTTTTATATCTTTTTAGGAAAAGTACTCCCAAAATAAGCCCAAGATGCAAAGTTTGGTTCAATGGGGGTTAGGTAAGTTGATTTTTAATTAGGCACAGTCAGTTTGTTTGACATTGTATGTTTTAACTGGTATTCTGTGGATGGACTCCAGGGGATCTGTGAATTCCTTAAAATTATATGTAGAATTTTAGAGCTACTTGGATATTTCTGGAAAGAGGATCTGTTTTTTCCATCAGATTTCAGGAAACTAGTGTCCCCATTCAGGTAAGTCTCTTCAGGATCATTAGGATTGTTGACATAGCCGGTCCAGATACACTGGATTTTCTTTTTTAATCTGTTTCCAGATGCAGTGTCCTAGCTCATCTATAGGTTTTCGGAATCAGGATTGCTCATTGGTATGACTGTTAACACATGTTATAGAAGTCTAGATGCAGGAAGGAACTAGGCTAGTGTGCTTAGGAAAGGCTTTATTGCATGGTTCACGTGTTCTTACATGTTTTCATTTGTTTTTTTATCGTCTTTAATTGTTTTTCACATTCACTTAACACATACACCCATAAACTGATTTCACAGTCTTGTGTTCAACTAATATTAGGGAATTAATAGACATTGATCATATTTCATTCCCTTTATTGGGCATCTAAACCAGTCATCCTCTTCTTTTTACAAGTGTTGGTTTCCATGACAGAATAAACATGAGTACAATTTATTTCTCTGTGAAGATCATCAGAGCATTGATGTGCTAATACCCCTGATACTACCTACCATATAAACAAAGTCTTCCTTTGAAGATAGACATATTAGTGGCTTACCAGTTCTTTAAATCATTCATGTGGATTAATATCTTAATTTTAAAAACAGTTATTCAGTGCTTATTAAGTATCAGGAGCTAATCTATGTGACTTGCAAGTATTAATTGATGTAGAATCCTCATAATAACTCTGGCAATTAGGTACTTTGTTACCTTCTTTTTTTCCCTCAGGAAGCTAAAGATGTCCTGATCTTTTATCTCTGTGTGACTCAGGTGATCTCTTTGTTGTCACCTGTCATTTCCCATAGAAGTAAGCAGTATTTGCAATATGAGTCTTTTTTTCCTTCTCTTGGACTCAGTTACTGCAACGGCTCTTAAGAAGAAACATTCCATTATGAGTTGCGTTGTTGTCTGCCAAGGAAACCAGTCCATTTCCCAGCAGTCACAGCCAAGATGTGTTAACTAGAAGCTGGACTTCAGCTTCAGTGCAGTCTTAGAGTCCCATTTCTTTGTGATTTTCCTGCTTTGGCTCAGCTCACCAAGGGATGTGGGTGTCCTATCACCTGCTCTGTGTTCATGGCTACAGTTGAAAATAACATGCTGGTAGGCAAAAATAAAGAGAAGTAGAAAATTGCCTCAAATGACCCAGGCAAGTTAAAATCAGGTTAAAGGCAAGACAGGAATTGGTGCAAACAGCACAAACCCTATTGGAGAAGGCAATGGCACCCCACTCCAGTACTCTTGCCTGGAAAACCCCGTGGATGGGCTATAGTCCATGGGGTCACGAAGAGTCAGACATGACTGAGCAACTTCACTTTCACGCATTGGAGAAGGAAATGGCAACCCACTCCAGTGTTCTTGCCTGGAGAATCCCAGGGATGGAGGAGCCTGGTGGGCTGCCGTCTATGGGGTCGCACAGAGTCGGACACAACTGAACCGACTTAGCAGCAGCACAAACCCTATAGCAGTATTTAAAATGATCACCACAGTTCTCAAAGAACCCAAGGAAAGGAAAACTGGCATGTGTCTAGTCTTATCTGGAGGAGAGAATTACAGAGTATTCCAGTTAGTTCGGTTCGACTTTCATTTGTTAAGTCACCACCATGGCAGGCATTGAAGAGAGAGGCTGAGGAAGACAGTGGTCACAACCACTGAGGTGCATATAATAAAGTGTCCAATACTATCTCAAATACAGAGGCAGTCGTAGACCACCATCGAAGGTACAGAGGAAAGAGACTAGTTTAACAGAGATTGGGGAGATGGAAGCAGTCAGGGAAGGAGTTCTGAGGAGGCGTCGTGCAAATGAGGTCATCAGGCATGCTCAGGCGTGGCAAATAGGCTCACATGTTGCATTTGTTTGTATTTATCCATCAACAGTGACTATTTCCCGCATGTACTTGCACTACAAGTTTCCTTCAGTGTTTAGATTTTTCATTTCTTGAGTCTGAATAATGAATTCAGATGGCAGAAGATACGTTTTTTTTTCCCCTGAGTCTATTTGGTTTCTGAGTTTTAGAGAGCGATCAGCAAAGCTTCAGACAGTGACACATCTGTCCAAAGATTTATCCAAGTTTATTCTAATCCTGTGTTTGAATAGCGAGAGATTCCTGTATTTGTATTTCTCCCCTTATAAATAATTGATTCAGATCTGTTGCCTTCAAGAATTATGAAGATAATCTAATGTTATCAGATGATAATCAGATTATCATCAGACTAAAAAGTGTTTGAGAATTGGATACTTGCTATTTGACTAGTAAATCATGTTTATCTCTCACATAAAAAGAACTTGTTGAAGCATATTAACAGCAGACTACATTATTTGAAAAGTATTTGATACTACATATAGTTTTATATATGGCTTCTTGTTTCGTTCTTTTTGTTCATTTTTATTTATTTTTAATTGGAATATACTTGGTATATGTGTTTTATTTATTAATGAGCAATTTATGGTACTGTTTTCTGGTCTGATTCTATTGTAGACAGCTATGACTATCTCCAAAATGCACCTCCTGGATTTTTTCCAAGACTTGGTGTTATTGGTTTTGCTGGAGTTGTTGGACTCGTTTTGGCTAGAGGTAGGTACAATTTTATAGTTTTTTTAAGAAAAAAATTCATAAATCAGAGATAAGGTATATGTTTGGTTCTTTGTTTTCATTTATCAGTTTTTGGAATAATGAGTTGGCTTCTGCATATGGCCTTCTTTGTGTAAAATTGATACGATTATCTTCTCCAGTATATTTGATTTTAAAAATATATAGAAATTGTAAAAAAATAAAATGAAAAAAATTGTGTACTTTTGATTTAAAGAAGTTAGTTATCCTTCATAGGCACATTTACTTCATTTACTTGGTCAGATTCCTGTTGCTCTTCAGTGCAGAAAGTGAACTTTTGTTAACTAAGACCTGTCACACCTGAGAAACTGTTTCTAAATATTTCACTCTTAAGATCAGGCTAATTGGCTGGAATTCTGGCAGTTACCTCTTAGATGTTATTTACACATGTAGAATGGCATATGTTCAAGGTTGTACAACGTAGTATTTTTTTGTAATATAAAAGATTAGAAAGTAAAAAAAAATCAGGCTGTTAATCACAGTACAGTGATTTCATAGAGAGCTTATAATTTCTTGATGTCTTATAGCTTCAGTCAGTGATGAGAAAAAAATCTTTTAAAATACTTAAAGTTAAAAGCTAACAAATATCAACTTAGAGATATTACTACACTTTACTACTGGATTACAAAGTATTTATAGGAAATACAGGATGATAAAATACTTTACCATAATGAGATGAATTTGTTATGAACTACTTGGAAGTTTCACTGGTTGTAAAATTCAGATTACAGAAATATCTAAATTAGAAAGATTATGAACCCTGTAATCAGGTTGCCATAAGAGATGACTATAGAGACTAGTTTGATAACCGTTTCTCAATATTAAGAACCTTTCTATATATGCCTTAACCGTTCTTTTATGATATGGAAGAATGCTGTCCTGTTGTAGTTCCTGTGTCCTCCTCCCATTTGGCGCAGAATATATAAGAATTAAAAGCAGAGTTTATTTTTGCTAATCGACTCCGGCAATAGTTGAATCAGCTTTTTGTCCCAAACTTCTTTCCCCTCCTTCTATAAAGCTGTCCAAAAAAGCATTCCTATCTTATTTAGATAGTGTTTAGAATTTATGGAGATCCCAAGGCCAGGGTGTTGGAATGTTGACTGGCTGTAGGGAGCCAGGAATGTGGAGTCAAATGAGCTTAGCTTCCTCCTTCCCTCTCCGTGGGGAGAGCACATGGGACAGTTTTACTGCTCTCTGTGCCAGGCGTGCGCTCCGCACTGTGTTCATCCTCCGCACATCCGCTGGGCTGGCCGTCCGGAGGACGACTGGGAGCTGTGCTCTCCTGAGCAGACCAGCAGCGGAAGGACATCTGCTGCTGTGGGGCCTTTGCCTTTGTCTTTATTTGCTTGTTTGTTTAGATGTTCCCCTCTCTTTTTCCTTTTCCTGAGAGGACTCTAGTTGTATTAAAATACTTTAAAACCTTAATTCTTTTCCAGAAAAGTACACATGCACACATACTGTACAATAGATCTTTCCCCATGGGTGCTGGGATACAGGAGCCAGAGGTAAACACCACTGGGTGGGGCTTCCTAAGCAAAATGAGTGGGAGGGTAAGTATGTTTATGGGTGGTCAGAGTGACTTGCAGGCCCCTTTAGGTAGATGCTGGCAGCAGTATGATGGGCTAAGTCTGTCCTGGTAGGATTTCTTTTCTTTCTTTTTTCAAACATTGTATTTATTTTAATATCATTTTATTTTATTTTTTAAATAAAGAAATTCAGTTTTTTTTCTTAAGTACACACAGTTGTATGAATTGCCTGTATACAAATTAACCAGGGCTTGACAACTCAATAGACAGGTTTCATTTATAATTAGGACTTTTTTTTTGATAGTAAATATCTCTAAAATGCTAGGCAATTGTTTATCCTTTCAAGCATAATTTCCCCCCTTCCCATTTTGTAAAGTAATATTAATTATTATAGAGTATGTTGTACTTAAAGTAGGAAAATAATCTGTAATAAAAATATATATGTATTTAAGGTATACAAAGTGATGTTTTGATATGTATATATGTATATGACAGGGCTGTCTGCTGTCACCCTATTTGTTTAATCTATACACTGAGCACATTATGAGAAATGCCGGGCTGGATGAGTTACAACCTGGAATCAAGATAGGTGGGAGAAACATCAACAGCCTCAGATATGCGGATGATCTCACTCTAATGGCAGAAAGCAAAGAGGAACTAAAGGACCTCCTGATAAGGGTGAAGGAGGAGAGTGAAAGAGCCGGCTTAAAACTAAGTATTTAAAAAACTAAGATCATGGCATCTGGCCCCATTACTTCATGGCAGATAGAGGGGGGAAAGGTGGAAGTAGTGACAGATTTCCTCTTGGGCTCCAAAATCACTATGGAAGGTGACTGCAGCCAGGAAATCAGAAGACGGTTGCTTCTTGGCAGGAAAGCTACGACATACCTAGACAGTGTGCTGAAAAGCAGAGACATTACTCTACTGACAAAAGTCCGTATAGTCGAGGCTATGGTCTTCCCAGTAGTCATGTACGGTTGTGAGAGCTGGACTGTAAGGAAGACAGAGCACTGAAGAATTGACACCTTCGAACTGTGATGCTGGAGAAGATTCCTGAGAGTCCTTTGGACAGCAAGGAGATCAAACCAGTCACTCTTAAGGGAAATCAACCCTGAATACTTGTTGGAAGGACTGATACTGAAGTTGAAACTCCAGTATTTTGGTCATCTGATGGGAACAGCTGACTCATTGGAAGAGTCCCTGATGCTGAAAAGATTGAGGGCAGAAGAAGAAGAGGGTGTCAGAAGATAAGATGGCTGCATGGCATCACCAGTGCAATGGACATGAACTTGGGCAAATTTCAGGAGATGGTGAGGGACAGAGTGGCCTGGTGTGTTGCAGTCCATGGGGTAGCAAAGAGTCCGACTGGGCGACTGAACAACAGCAGCAACAACATATGTGTATAAATAGTGAAATGATTACTGGAGTGGAGCTCGCTAATATATCTTCTCACATAGTTACCTTTTTTGTCATGAGAGCATCTGAAATCCCCTCTCAGTAAATGTCCAGGGTTCAGTATTATTAACTGTAGTTATCATACTGCACATTAGATCTCTAGACTTACTCATCCTACATAACTGCATCTTTGTATCTTTTGACCAATATCTCCACATTTCTTGCACCTCCCTACTCTTGGTAGCCACCCTTCTAGTCTTTGCTTCTGTATATTTGACTTTTTTAGCTTCTACATATCAGTGAAATCATGTGCTGTTTTTTCTTTCTCTGTCTGAATTATTTCACTTAGCATAATGTCCTCTAGGTTCATCTGTATTTTTGCACATGAAAGAATGTCCTTATTTTTAAAGGCTTAATAATATTCCATTGCAAATGTATACCACAGTTTCTTTATCCATTCCTCCACTCCAGACATTTAGTATGTTTTCATGTGTTGACTATTGTGAATAATGCTGCAATGAACATGAGGTATTTCAGGTTACTGACTTCATTTCCTTTGGATATACACTCGGAAGAGGGATTGCTGGATCATACGGATAGGTTTCTTGGGCATTTAGCAGATAATGGTGATGAGGGTGGCTAGGACCGTGGTGATGACAAGAGGTATCTCTCTGGAAGAGAGATGAATGGATGATTATTCAGAGGAAGTAGGCCCAGCCAGGCCACTCAAGGAGGGCAGGTAGTTGTTGCCCTTTGTTGTCGCCTTTTGGAAGTTCCCTCTGGCCATGCTGCCAGTTACAGTCTACATCACTGGCTTCTTGGGAAGTGTGGGAGTGGAAACAGGCAGGGAAGCAGGGGATTGTACTTCCTTCCAGAACTTCTAGGACCCCCCGGCTCATTGTGTGCACCAGTTGGAGCTAGAAACTCAAGAGCAGCTGCCTATTCAGCTTTCTCTGTGCACAGTGCTCAGTCGCTCAGTTGTGCCCAACTCTTCGCAATCCCATGGACTGTAGCCCACCAGGCTCCTCTGTCCATGGGGTTTCCCAGGAGAGAATATTGGAGTGGATTGCCATTTCCTTCTCCATGAGATCTTCCCAACCCAGGGATCGAACCTGCGTCTCCTGCACTTGGAGGCAGATTCTTTACCACTGAGCCATCTGGGGAGCCCCTATCAGATTCCTCTTATATATTCTTGATTATTTTCTTCTTCTGAATTATTTTACTTTGGTCATTTCCAAGAGCTCTTTTCTGCTCTGTTTCACAGAGCTCATTTTTCTTTTAATGCAGTAGCTTCTTAAATTTATTGATGATACCTAAGAACAAGTTTAATTTGGTTTTAAGTTCTTTTTCCTTTGGTCATTTTTGTCTTTCTTGTCTTGATGTTCTCTTTTATGTTGTGAGCTTTCTTCACCTTTCCGGTAAGGCGATTGAAACTCTAATAAGAACTTTTTACATATAAATGGGGCTTGCTGGGAAGCAGGTTCTCTTTCTGGGTGAGCTGAGAGGGAACTGACCTTAAAGGGGAGTGGTGACAAGGCCCACCTGAGCGAGGCTGGACTCTCTCCACTAACACGCACTTGCCGTTACACCAGCTGTCTTGGCTTTCAGCAGCAAATCCATGGCATTTCTTTAGAGGTACCTTGTGCCCCTTTTAAGATTTTGTCTGGAGAGTTGCCCTAACCACAGCAATTTGGCACTGGCATGGTGTGGAGGAGTCTTACACAGTGTTAGATGTACAAAGCAAACTGTGATGATAGAGATAATAAATCCTCTGATGGTGTCCACAACCTTTTATTTAATAGGTTCAAAGATAAAGAAGCTGGTATATCCACCTGGTTTCATGGGATTTGCTGCCTCTCTTTATTATCCACAACAAGCCATTGTATTTGTCCAGGTAAGTTATATTGGTAAGCTTGCATGTCCCTTGTTCTTGCTCATGTATGTATGGGTTTACTGCTTCATCTAATTTTATTTTGCAGACTTTTTTACACCAGAGTAAAATTTCTTTGCACATATAGATTTAAATGGTTTTGCAGCAAATTTTAATGATTTTCTCCACTGTATACCTCAGTTCTGGCCCTCCTTTCAATGTCAGTGTTCAGAGAAGGCAAGCTAATTCAAATATTAATCAAAGAAAATTTAATATACCTGTTTTGCAGAATTACATGAAGCCTAGAGACTCAAATTCCAGAGTTGGTGTTTACAGATCATTCTCAGGTTGGGTGTACCTGGTTATAGCCTGCCCGCCTTGGCGTTGTAGGCATGGGCCTTGTGCTCTGGCCCTCTGCGCCTTCCCCCTCGTCTGGTGCCAGCCTCACTTTCCTTGCTGAGGACTTCAGGGAGTGCAGTTCGCTCTGTTGGGAACACCCTTTTTAGGGCTGTCAGTTGGCTGCTCCTTTCTTACCCTTGAGGCCTCAGCTTGATGGCATCCTGGCAGGTAGAACATAGTGGCCGAGACATGAGTACAGCTGATGCCTTCGTCAGCTCAATCTGCCATGACAAAATACCACAGCCTGTGAGGCTTAAATAGTAGAAATTTATTTTCTCACAGTTCTGAAGGCTGGAAGCCCAAGAGCAAGATGTCAGCAGGGTTGGTTTCTCCTGAGGCCTCTCTCCTTGACTGCAGATGGCCACCTTCTCCGTGTCCTTGTGTAGCCTTGTCACTGTACGCACACTTCCCTGATGTGTCATCCTTGTCTTATAATGACACCAGTGGATTAGCGCTCCACCCTTATGACTTCACTTGACCTTAATTACCTCTTTAAAGGCCCTTTCTCCAAACAGTCACATTGTGGGCTAGGGCTTCAACACATGAGTCCTGGGGGACACAGTTCAGTCCATAACAGCTGGACCAGCAATTCTCAGACTGTAGTCCCTGGATCAGTGGGATCAGGGACTTATTAGAACTTACTAGAAATGCAAGTTTTCAGGCCCCAACCCAGATATGTTGACTCAGACACTGAGAGTTAGGGCCAGCATTCTGTGTTTTAGCAGGCCCTCTGTAGGGTTTTTGCAAGCCCATATTTGAGAACCACTGATAAAGACTAGACTCCCTCAGGGCAGTGGTGTCTGGACTTGGAGGGACTGTACACATGAAATCCCTTGGAAAACTGGCAAGAACGAGGCTGACTTAAAGTTTTGAGGTCCCCATTTGGAGAAGGGGATTCATTTGCTAGAACTGCCATATCACACTGAGACTGGTTTCTAGGAAGAAGAGCAGTGCCATCACCAGAACTAGTTCCTGAAGCTCTGAGTCAGTCCAACCAGACACTGTGCCCCCTGGAGTCCTTACACTATCATCAAGTCTAGATTCCTGGATGGTGCTGCAGTTGTAGGTGGGAGCCCAGTGGATCCAGCTGTGGGAAATTGTTGGCTTTGGTGGCAAATACCAGTACAATCTTTATAACATGGGTTTGGCGTTGTTTATAGCAGTCCTGGAGGCAGTTACTGATCCTCTGTCTGCTTCAGTCCCAGCTCTGGAACAGTGAACCATGTCTTCCTACCCTAGATCACAAAAATAATCAAACATCATCTCAGTCTGTTATG
Organism: Capra hircus; assembly: GCF_001704415.2. Taxonomy (NCBI): domain Eukaryota; kingdom Metazoa; phylum Chordata; class Mammalia; order Artiodactyla; family Bovidae; genus Capra; species Capra hircus. Next base: position 46,148,606 of record NW_017189516.1, read on the forward strand.
GTTTAAATAGTAAATTGGCTGGTGGTTGAGAAGCATATGTAGTAGCCCTCTGAGTAGAGGTCTTTTTTTTTATCTTCCATGCCACAGCATGCATTGCAAAAGAATTTTTTGTATTCACAACCAAGATGGTAGCATACAAATCTGGGTTGTATTCTAATTTATTTTTAAAGTCAGTGGGAAGGAGTTTTGTCTTTTTTTTTTTTTGTACCTAGAGTAAGCCAGAACAAAGCAATTAACTGTTTTCACGAGATATAAAACATTAGTGATCTGTTTGGAATGATGAAAAAGTTCTGAAAATAGTGGTGGTGATGGTCACATAACATTGTGAATGTAATTACCACTGAATTGCACACCTAGAAGTGGTTGAAATGGTAAATTTTATATTATGTGTATTTTGCACAATAAAACAAAACAAACATCAGTGATTGAAAGAGAATTAGTTCCTATTTCACAGTTTCTTTTCTATTTCCTCTTTTTTTTCCTCCTGATGAATGCCATGACCTTGGACAAGCCACTTAATCACTTATGTTTTGTTTTCTGTTCAGTAGTGTTTGGAGAATAGTATTGTCAGAAAACTCTGAAAGTGATGGGCGAATATTATTTTTCTCTCAGAAATTTATAACACTGAGAACAGTGCCATACTGATAGTAAATACTTGTTACATCTACCAATGAGTCTGAGAATCATATCATATTTTAAGAACAGTTGGCACAACTGGAAGAATATAACTTGTAAGAAACCAGTATGTTGCAGCCAAATGCTGGATTTACTAGCATTGTGACCTTGGATGAGTCATTTGGCCTCTGAATATATCCTAATAATCTTTGCCTACTTACCATATAGGATTGTTATATAGAATAGAGATAAATCATGTGAATGTGCTTGGTAAAGTAAAATGCTATATAGAGACAAATGATTATAAAAACTTGGAAGAGAATAATAACTGCTTTCAGAAAATCAAAGTAGTTTCATGTAGAAAACTAATCAATATTGTCATAATAGGACCAATGAATGCAAATTATTGGAAGTTTCTTTTTAAGAAAGCTCAATAGTTTTTAAAAAAGTTTCCAATAATTGAAGTCAGCAGGCCAAAGGTGGATCAGCACCTTTTAAGGTAGGGAGCTCACTTATCCCAAAATATTCTCTGACCCTGGAGCCTACCTTTCTGCATGTTGTAGAAAGGATTTTGGAGCAGACAGCAAAAGTCCTATAAAAACTCAAAGACTTTTATGTTTTGAGGGATCTGGGAAGACTGACCATCTTTAGTGGGCTCACTTGTTTTTTTACCTAGCCCCTAAAATGAATGAATGAGTTTCATCTTGAGTTTGGCTGGCTTGAGACTTGGTTGGCTGTTATGTGCTAGATGTGATAGGTAGAAGCCTTCTTTTTTATCTGCTTTTTTAGGAATTTCTCATATCAGCATTTTTTCCCACATTTTTTCCCTTGAAATTGTGAAAGGTTGAAATATACACCTATAATTTATGGCACATTATTTTAAACAGTAGCTATACATAGGCAAACTATTTTTTCTTCTTACCCCATCATTCTTGGCTATCTTTTATTTGCTTACATTGTATAGTTTTAATGTGTATGTTCAACCAAGATTCCTGTGGTAGTTGTATGCTTAAACACGGTTCTTTTGGAAACGGGACAAAAGAAAGCAATAAATTCTCTTCCTTACCACTTCATATATGGAATAGCAATGGATCTTTTATATTTTATTTCAAGGTCAGTGGAGAGAAATTGTATGACTGGGGTTTACGAGGATACATTGTCGTAGAAGATTTGTGGAAGGAGAACTTTCAAAAGGTGAGAAAGATCTTTTTCATTATCTTCCTTTCAGTTTAAATGTGTGGTTTCTCTCAGGTTTTATAAAATTCTTGATAACCCTGTTGCTTGCTCCTGCTTTTTGTGTTTGTATTTCCTTATGCTTGTGGCTCAGATTCTCGGGTGGCCTTTATTGGAGGAGCAATAGGACTTCTATGCATTTGATTGTTTTTAGCAGGGCTGAATATTGTTATGCCCAAGGTCCCAATCCCCAGAACTGAGAGAACAAGACATCCACAGCAATGCAAACGCAAAAAGGGAATTTATTGCTAGCTCGAGCCAGGGCCAAGTTTCATCCAACGCAGTGGAGTGGAACAAGGGCCCTGGGCCCTGAATTACAGCAGTATTTATAGGGTTAAGACAAAGACAGGGAATTGGCAGGGGCGGATTGGTTGCAAGGGTTCCTTAGCATCTACTAATTGGCTAGATTTCCGCGCGCGCGCGGGCTTTCTCAGGGGGTTTTCATCCTCATCCTGATAAGCCTGAACCAGGCTACAGGGAGTACACTGATTGGTCGAGTCCTGGCGCCAGCGGAGGATGATCTCGGCTCCTCCTTGGCAATAACTCAGCCCCTCTGTAAAGGAAACTTAGGCCTACCTTGGCCCCCTGAAGCCTGTCATGGCGCCTGTTTGGTCCTAACAAATATAAGTGGGGATCATAGAATGCATTCCACTTTAGTCTTAGACCATAATTTCTGCTCTGTAGTATTTACAGTTTGTTCAGAGTGTTGCATATTATCTGAAAGTTTTATCAAAACTAGAATAGATGGAAACAGGGTATGTTCCCAGCAGAAGACAAATAGCCGAGACTCCTCCTCTTGCTATTTCACTCATCATAGGCTCCATTCTTTGCTTTATCAGTACTGTATCTGTTCATTCCGTAGCCTCTGAGCCCTGTTAAGGGCATATAGGGGCCCAGCCACCAGTTACAGGCCACTCTACTGACTCGTAGGCGAGCATCAGAGGGGAAGAGGTTGTGGAATTATAAAGACATGCCATTTTTGGTCTCTTCTCACAGCCACTTAGCTGATAAGTGTTGCCCATGTTTGCTGGAACATTCTCTCTCTTCTGATAAGGAAGAGTAAGTGTAGAACAAGGCATCATGTCTTCTCTGAGCACTCAGAGGCACAGCTCAATGAAGAAGAATTAGGGTTCTTATTATTAACATACCTTATCATAGAACACTTGATTCTGGTCATCTCAAATCAAAGTACTCTTTTAAAAAAATATAAATATCTGTCTCAAAATTAAAGTCCAGGATTTCGAACTGGAACTTGAAAGTAACATTGTAGAATAAATTATAAGTCCTTCTCATTAGTTACATAAATAGTCTTCCAGTGAAATCGTAAGACTGGGTTTTGTACTGGTGATTTCTAAAGGAATTAACCTCTATTGAGCCTGTTTAAAACCAGCTAGCTTTTGAGTAGGAAGTTGTATATTAGTATCAAGTGCCCTTTGGCAATCCATTTTAAAGAATAAACACTCATAGTTTTATTTTCATTTCTCTGACATTTTCTTTGGAAGCTCTCTTTCCTGTTTAAAAAATTCCTTAAGTCCACACTGAGTTTAATATGAGAAAGGAAGTAGACTGTCAGGAAAGCTATACACACACAGCCTTAGAAAGAAATGCGGAAAATGAAACCACCTCAGTTCTGCGTGCTCGCTGTGATGTCAGTACGGAATTGATGCACACAAAAGCCATGGTGTGGGGGTGTCGCCTGGGAATCTGAGCATTCACTGTGGTGTCAGGTAGACACGTGCTCACCAACTGGACTGTGGTTGGAATGCAGGCTGAACAGGCCAGCACTTTATGACTGTTTGAAAACGTTGGATATGGGGAGTGAGGTAGTAAAGATGCCTAATTAGCCTGAGGTTGGTCTATATATCCTCTCTGGTCTCCTGTCTGTGCCCTTGCCCTCTTGAACATCACTGAGAGTTCCACTCATTTACTCTCAAAGCACAATTCTCCTGAAAGCTATCTGTAATAAAGTAATAAAATAGAGATAAAATAAAATAAAGTAATAAAATGGATATTGACAACTTAAACATTTAGCACAAGTTCTAAGTGAAAAATATCAGAAGGCCTTATTAATTCAAGATTTGATGTACTTAGATTTGGGGAATTATTTGACAGTGAAATGCTTTTGTTTTTTATTGATTTCCCTGCCCCCACTTGTTGGACTTTGTGGGTTTCAGTGTTTTTTGTTTGTTTTTCTTTACTAATGAGAGTAAAAATTTAAGCTACCCTGGAACAGGAATCTTTTGGAGCTCAGGAACTCTTTGAAGTGAATTGGGGAACACTTCATGGAGGAGATTTTTGTTTGTTTCTTAGCATGTTTAGAAATTGATTTTCAAGTCAGGCTTTAATTACCAGTCTCAAATTCAGCACAGTCTGATTTGTAATTGTTTGTACTACAATCATGTAACAGATATACATACTTTAGGTTGTAAATAGTCAAAAGAAATTTGTGGCCATTGTGTTTAAAATGGGGCCCTGAAATTTTAAGTGGCATGAATGATGGTTCAGTTCTTAATTATTTCCCATGGAGCTGTATTGCTCTCAAAAACCCTAAGGAAATCTGTGGCATTTTTTGGTCCGCCACATCCCTTTTCCCTTTCAGGAATTAATTCTAAATGTTTGCAGTGAGTCTTCTACCAATGAAATTGGAATGAGGTGATCTTTCAGTTCTGTGATTGGTTGGTGAAGAGGAATTAATCTGCTTCAGCTAAAATGAATTCTTTGCTTTGGCAGAACTGTGAAGCAAAGATGGGTGTGTCCAGAAATATTGTCGTCATAGTGGGTCAGGGTTTTTTCCTTTTTTTGAGATAAAAGAATATATAAAATAAATGTACAATAACTGTGTATATGTATATTTACAGTTTAAAATCCAACAATATAATGACCATTCATATACCAACCAACCATCCATCTTTAAAAATAGGAAATTACCGATGTCTTTCAACTTCTTCCTATGCCCCTCTTTCTACCCAGAGAGAACCACTATCCAGAATTTTGAAGTTTTTATTCCTTTGTTCTTCTTTAAACTTTTCTTGTAGTTTACCCACATACATATTTATTCTAAAACACTGTAGTTCAGCTTGCCTATTTTTTGCCTTTTAACATAAGTAACTATATCAGATACACATATAAATAAATATATAGTTTATCTAGATGGAGTCTTACTATATGTATTATTTGCAAGTTGTTTTGTTCCCTAAGCATTATTTTTATGGGCTGTGTATGGCCGTAGTTTATTAATTTATACTGCTATAGAATATTTCTTTGTGGGAAAATCCCATGTTGATGGCTAGTTGGGTGGTTTTCAGTATATTGTTGTTGCACACACAGCTGTGAGCATATTTTTGACATGTGTCATGGTTTATTAAGAGTCTTTCTAGGCTGAGATTCCTAGTTCATAGGGTCTGCACATCAATTTTACTAGATGACAAGTTTTCTATTTTTGCCAATCTGGTACCTTTGAAGTAGTTTTTCACTGTGGGGTGTATGTGTGGCTTTGTTTTGTTCCCCAATTTTTGTTTTGAAAAAAAAAATTCAGAACTGCAGAACAGTTGCAGGAATAGTATAATGAACATACCCTTCACTCAGATTCACCAGTCACCATTTTGCTGCATTTGCTTTGTCTGTCTTTTCACACATGCTTGGGCACTCACACATCTGTATTTTATTTTTCTGAACCGTTTGAGACTTACAGATATGGCGCTTTCTACACATATCTAATTCAGCATGTATTTCCAAAGAATATGGTCATTTACTGATAGAACCACAATACCATTATCATGCTCAGGAAAGTTGCCATTTCTTTATTTACGTAGGTGTTATCTAATATGCAGTCCATAGTCAGATTTCCTTAGTTGCCCCAATAATGTACTTTCCTTCAACTATTAATAGCTTTATCACCTAAGTATCTATCCCTGCCTGTTTAGTCTTGCCCACTATTATTTCTGATTTAATATTTCTTTTAAGGCTTTTTTCCCCTTCTAAGTCACTTTTAATCTACAGTTTCTCCTTCTATCCTCTTATTTTCCTTACACTGTGTCTGTTGAAAGAACCTGACATGTTGGACCTGTAGAGTTTCCAACAGTTTGGGTTTTACTGATTACACACTTAGTTGAAAGTGTTCCTCTTTCAACACTTTCAACACACAGTTGAAAGTGTTCCTCTCTTCTCTACATTTCCTGAAGATTGGCTGCTGGGTCCACAGGCTGCCTAATCAAGTTTGTGTTAATCCAGTTGGCAAGGCTATAGGTCTATGCAGGCACCTAAGTTTTTGCTTCACTTTACCAGTTTGGTATTAGTGGCTGTTGAAGATCAATGCCTAGACTCATGGATTCACTGGGAGTTGGAAAATGGTGATATTCTATTTCTGTCATTTAATTTTCACATGATAGCTAGAGCACTTGAATAAAGAACTCCTTCCCCTCATAAGCTAGTTAGTTAGTTATAAGAAAGACAAGATAAATGCTCAGCTTTTTCTCTTGGATTTGTCTGGCTTTCAGAATAATAAATTTGTTCCCTCACATCCTCAGAATGTCTCCAACTAGTTTTTTTTTTTTTAACAATCATTTTGAATTTGTCGATTTAAACATATTTGGGTTTGAATGCTTTGTAATTCTTATCCTTGTTGGAGTTCAGGTTGCTCATTTTGGCTGGTAGAAGCTGGCTCTGTGTCCTTCTGATGTGATGCAAGAACTCTGCAATAGTTTCCTGGCTGTCTGGCATGTCACAGTGGTCTCAGAATTTCTCTTTGTTGTTTTAGTGTACATTCCTTTGATTACTAATGAGGTTGAACATCTTTTCACATGTTTATTGGTTTCTTCTTTAAATACCTGTTCATGTCTTTTGGCATTTTTTATGTGGGTCATTAGTTCCTCTCTTAATGATTGATGTAAAAGCCTTCATTTTTTCCTAGATACTAATATTGTGGTCACATGTTTGCAGATGTCTTCTCCCGGTTTGAGGCTAGTCTTTTCAGTTTTGGTGTCTTTTGATGATGATCAGGAGTTCTTAATATAGTTGATTCATAGATCACTTCCATTACAGTTTTCACTCATTGACTCCAGGCATTTAATAAAAGCAGGAAACTATTCATTGATTGTTCATTGCTAATCTGAAACCCCTTCAGAATAGTCCCAGCCCAAAGTCTAAGTTTCAGAGATGGAGGCCAGTGGTGGGTGTCAGGCCCCAGGGTCACAGATGGCCCTTTTGGAATTGTCTTCTAAATTAACCAAACACAGCAATGTGTTTCAGTAAAAGTCATGTTTAATTTTCAGTAGGTTTTACAAACTTGTGACAATTTACTATCAAAGAATTATAAAATGACTGTTAAAGACCAACAATAACTAAAAGCCAAGAACTTGATACTTCTTTGTAGGGCAGGAAAATATAAAGAAATATAAACCTGTTACTAATGTGAACACTGAGCAGAATTTCTAATGCTGAGCTTTTAATAGTTGTATTCAAGCCTTTGCTAGCTCAGCAGGAAAATAAAAGGGAAACAGTGGCCACCATCCTGAGTAAATCTTGTTTTCTCTTCCTCCATTCAAAATTCCTCAGCTTTCTAAACACACTCAAGTTCAGCTGTAAGTGATATGATTTTAAAATGATCATCTCTGAAATAAGGCAGTCACAGGAGAAATACTGTTTGAGTTCACTTACATGAAGTATCTAAAACAGTCAGATTTATAAAAGCAGAGTAGAATGGTGGTTGCCAGGGCCTGGGGGTGAGGGGAAAATGGGGAGTTGCTATTTAATGGGTATAAAATTTCAGTTATACAAGATGGATAATTCTAGAGATCTGCTGTACAGCATATGCCTATAGTTAGCATTAAAATTTGTCAGGAGAGCAGATCTCATATTAAGTGTTCTTACCACAATAAAATAAAAATAAGGACAATATAGTGGGTTTTCTGTAAAGCTAAATTTGTTCTGAATTTCTGCCCATTCTAGCTTTTGTTATTAAAATGCTAAGAAATAAAGGTACTAGGCAATGAGTTTTCTTTTGTTCTTTAAAAACAATATTACTTAGCAAAATAAAAAGTAAGAAATCCTGAAAGAAAAAGTCTCTCCTTTTTTTGAAAGACATACACTTTTGGTATCAGAAAACATAGACGAGGCAGGATGCAGCGTGACCTGGTAGCCAAGAGAGTGGACTCCATAGTGGACACGCCAGGCTCTTCTCCAACTCCCACCCCACCCCCACCTCTTACAATCCTTGAGTGAGTGAAAGTGGCTCAGTTGAGTCCGACTCTTTGCGACCCCATGGACTATAGAGTCCATGGAATTCTCTAGGCCAGAAGACCAGAGTGGGTCTTCTCCAGGGGATCGTCCCAACTGAGGCATTGAACCCAGGTCTCCCGGATTGCAGGCAGAGTCTTTACCAGCTGAGCCACCAGGGAACCTTGGGAAATTGCTCTGGTGCTCTGGTAAATGGGGGTTGTTTCGAGGATTCAGTGGGTTTATCCATGTCAGAAGCAGAGAAAATGGACCAACTTTAGACATGGTAGCCATGATAGATGTCATGTGACATTTGCACGGGAGAAGGTAACATCTCCTGATGGAAAATGGAGCCATAGAGCTTATTATACTCATTAGTCAAAAGTCCTTGTATCTGTTTTAGTTTGCTATTTGCTGCCGTAACAAATGACCACATTTACTGACTGAGAGGAATGCAAATCTATTTTCTTAGACTCTGTAGGTTAGACGTCCAGTGCTAAATCAAGTTGTCCTTGATTCCTGCATTCCTTTCTGGAGGTTCCAGGGGAGAATCTGCTTCCTGCTCATTCAGGTTGTTGACAGAATTAAGTTTCTTGGCGGTTATAGGATCAAAGTCTGCTTTGCTGGCTGTCAGCTGAGGGCAGTTCGCAGCCTCTAGAGGCTGCAGCATTCTGTGTCTCCCAGCCCTCTTCCTCTGTCTCCAAAGCCAGCCTCTGCAGATGAGCCCTGTTCACGTCCTGTTTCTTTGACCCTGTCTTCTGTTCTCTTACACTATAGGAACCCATGTGATTCACCTGGGCCAACCTAGATAATCCAAGATAATCTCCCTATCGTAAAGTCAGCTGCTTTGCCACCTTAACTCCAGCGCCACTGTAATTCTCCTTTGCCATGTACAGTACCACAGTCACAGGTTCCAGGGTTAGGATGCAAACACCTCTGGGGAGGCCATTATTCTGCCTACCACATCCAGTGAACTGGAATTCCATTGGGGTTTTGACAGGTCATTTTTCCTTACCTTTTATTTCCTCATTGAAAAAGTTAAGTGACCTACCACATAGGATATGTGACATTTATGGAGTACTTGCTGGGAGCTTGTCCCTGGGTGCTAACCTCTTTGCTCAGGAAGAGTCTGTGAAGCAGGTTCTATTATTTGTTGTTCAGTCGCTCAGTCATGTCCGACTCTTTGTGACCCAATGGACTACAGCATGTCAGGCTTCCCTGTCCTTCACCATCTTCCAGAGTTTGCTCAAACTCATGTCCATTGAAATGGTGATGCTATCCAACCATCTCATCCTGTGTCATCTTCTCCTTTTGCCTTCAATCTTTCCCAGCATCAGGATCTTTTCCATTGAGTCAGCTCTGCATCAGGTAGCCAACGTATTGGAGCTTCGGCTTCAGCATCCATCCTTGCAGTGGGTATTCAGGATTGATTTCCTTTAGGATTGACTGGTTTGATCATCTTGCTGGCCAAGGGACTCTGAAGAGTCTTCTCCAACACCACAGTTCAAAAGCATCAATTCTTTGGCACTCAGTGTTCTTGATGGTCCAACTCTCATATCCATACATGATTTCTGGAAAAACCATAACTTTGATTATATGGACCTTTGTTAGCAAAGTCATGTCTCTGCTTTTAATATGCTGTCTAGGTTTGTCATAGCTTTTCTTCCAAGAAGCAAGCATCTTTTAATTTCATGGCTGCAGTCACTCTCTGCAGTGATTTTGGAGCCCAAGAAAATAAAGTCTGCCACTGTTCCCATTTTTTCCCCATCTGTTGGCCATGAAGTGATGAAAGGTTGTTGTTGAATTATGACGCCGGGATTTTTGGCCCCCGGAGGAGAAGAATTTAATCTGGGGCCAGAGATGAGGCTTGATCGCTCAGAGCTTTTGTGTAACAAAGTTTTATTAAAGTATAAAGGAGATAGAAAAAGCTTCTGACATAGGTATCAGAAGGGGGCAGAAAGAGTACCCCCCTGTTAGTCTTTAGCTGGATGTTATATAGTCACCAGCAGTCTGTTAATGAAAGAAAGGAATGTCTCAAAACTTAGAATGGCACCAGGCCCCTCACCCATAGGATGTATTTTGGGATAATCTTGGCTCTAAGTGGTTCCTCTTGGGCCATAAAAGGATTAACTTGCATCTTGAAGAAGGGCAGAGCACCATACAAATAGTGCATACAAAATTACATAGATTAGAGGAAGGAGTATAACATACTGGTTTATCAAGTAGGTTCTGAGCCCACAAGGCAGAACCGACTTGAAGACAGAGTTTGGGGTAAATGCATAGTACATTAGCATAGCTTAAGAAAAACATGTTTATAAGAAAAAGGCAATGGTTAACTTCAAGTGAAACCAAGTGTCATTATGGCAACACAGAATTTTAAGAGAAACCTCCTTTTAAATTTGTATAGAGAAGGAAAAAAAAATATCACTAGTTTGTTTTTTTCTGCCGCTTAAGGGAGATAAAAATGTCTGACACTTGCAGGCTATTTCCTCTATTTGGAGACCTCTGGCCTTTCTGCTTGTTACCCTCTCATTCCCCCCCCGTTTTTTAGGAGAATTATGTTGCCTAGGGAAAAGGGGCATCGTTTTCGTTCCATAACTGCTTCTGAGCTAAGAAGGGGTGTTGTCCCTAAATTGACGAGGCAACATATTCTCCTAATCTTCATATTGAGGATATCTGATCCAGGGGCCCCAAATAGTAGTTGGAGGTGTTATGCACCGAGCCTGTATCTCCGAACCGACCGAGAGAGCAAGTCCACCACAGTAATGCAAAGGAAAGAAGGGAGTTTATTTCTAGCACGCTAGGGCCCAAGTCTCATCCAGCACAGTGGAATCCGGCAAGAGCCCCGAACAAAGGAGTATGGTGGCTTATATACAGGCAGTTCTTTGTCTCAGTTACAGGAGTAGCTGGCATTACATGATTGGCCAGGCAGGATGAGCGCATGTCCTGTCTCTTTCTGGTTGGTGTGTGCGGGAAGTCTTCCTAATTTGGTCAAGGAATGTTCTGTTAAGGAAACATGACTCAGGTCCTAGAACCCGTCGTTTGGTCCCTAACAGGAGGCAGCTGCAGCAATAGCAGGAGTTTGAGCAACCATTTGTGACTTGAAAGCTTTCATGCGGCTAGAAACAAATCCAGTTATACAGTTGCAGATGTAGGGAGCAAACAGTAAAAACAAAACAATCAGAATTATTGTAATTAAGATAGTTGTCCACCATGGGGAACTAGTTAACGTCTCTCAAAGTGAGGCAATTGAGGCTTCGGGAGTATCCATGGCCTCAATTATTTTGTTCATGTGTTTAGTAAAATGAGTAACATTTGTGTTTATATCAGGTATATATGTACAGCATTGGGTATGAATAATAGCACACATTCTTCCTTGTGCAGCTGTCAGAATATCTCAAGCCAATCTGTTTTGTAAAACCACCTTTTAAATTTATTTGTTCAGCATTAAGAGCTGAAATAGCCTTTTGAGAATCTTGTAATGTCTGTTGAGTAAAATTAGTCAAAGCATCTATTTGTAGCATAACATCTGTAGTTCCCAAAGAGGGAACAAAGACTGCAGCCAAATAATTATACCAGTGAAATACAGACCTTGCCCACCGAGTTTTAAGGTGGGGTAAATTAAGCAGGCTTTTCTGGGAGCTCTGAAAATATAAAGCCGGGAGTAAAGGCTAGACCCAGGGTGCATCTCCCTATCCAACCAGGGGGAAGCCATGCCCATACGTAAGAGCCACATATCCAATAAGTCCCGTTTGGAGTAAGCCAGCGTGACTGAGATACACAGTCCCAATTAGTGCCTGGCCAGACAAAGGGAGAACCTGAACTGGGGTTGGAAAACACAGGAATGATTACGTTGTATCTTTCCTGAGGCAAAAATCCCAATTGTTTTTAATTATTGTAATTGTTGGCTAACTTTTGGGGATGGCTCTGTTTGTTCTCAGCATATAGGGGCAGTAGATATTAAACATCTTTTTTTAGGAGTTAGTCACATAACCTCATCTCATATTTGATAAACGTCAGGTAAAAAACCATTAGATCTAGACCTATTTGCCTTATGTGTAGCAAAATAGTCATTGAACTGAGACAATGTATAATCAAAATTAAAAGTCACATTATGTCTATAGTTAAAGTACAAAGTGCTGCACCAGTCCATTTTAGGGTTGGTAGATGTCATCAGATGAAGGAGAGGCATCGCATGTAATTGTTGTCGAAGGTATTTACACACTTGGAGAAAGTCTTTTCCTTGAAGTGGATATGTCCACCACGGCAAGCCTTCCACTGATGAAGAGGGGAGTGCTTCACAGACCCAGCAGTTAGACCGATTGTGGAACACAGCATACGAGTGAGCCCAGGACAGGAAGGCATTGTCTTGAGGATCAAACGGCAGACTCAGGATATTTGGAGTGAGCAGAAGTAAGCTCACATAGGTTATCAGGCCCATCTGAAAAGTGCAAAGTCAGAGCATAGAAAATAAAGACATAAAAAGATGTCACTTAGTTTTGGTCAGGGTGTCACCTCTTAACTTGAGTGTGATGTACCCACGAATCAATTTCTGGCACTTTGACAGCTGTGGGAGAAGAAAGAATAACCTGGTAAGGGCCTTCCCAAAGGGGCTCAAGGGATGGGCCCCCAGATCTCAAAGTTTTTATGAGGACCTCAGTTCCTGGCTCAAATAAAGGCTTGCTTGACTCAGAGGCGGGGTCAGGAGTCATCTCCCGGAGTTGTGTTAATGCCTGTTGAAAAGCTGAGAGCTGAGTTACATAACTAGTTAATTTAAAGGCTTTAGGGTCTATAACAATGTCTGTGCATAAGAAAGGCCTTTTATAAATACATTTAAAGGGGGACAGTCCCTCCTTTTTGGGGGCAGTTTGAACCCTCATTAAAGCTATGGGTAGGACTTTAATCCAATTGTCCTGCGTCTCTTGAGTTAATTTGTGCAGATGTCTTTTGATAATGTCATTAGCTTTTTTAACCTTTTCTGAGGATTGGGGTCTCTAGGAACGGTGTAAGTGATATTTTATTCCTAGAGCTTTAGATACCCCCTGAGTTACAGCAGCTTTAAAGGCAGAGCCATTGTCGCCCTGAAGGCTCCATGGCAGCCCAAACCTGGGGATAATTTTATGGATTAAAATCTTTATAACCTCCTTAGCCTGTTTACTACGACAGGGAAAAACCTCAATCCATCCAGTAAAAGTATCTACCCAAACCTGTAAGCAAGAATATCTGTTAGCTTTTGGCATATGAGTAAAATCAATTTCCCAGTCCTCTCCAGGATACTTTCCACTTTTTTGTAATCTAGATTTTGCTAGCTTTTTAGTCTTTGGGTTATTTTTTTGACAAACCTCACACCTTTTGATAATATTTTTTAAAGTTTTTATTACATTTCTACCTTCAAACAAACGAGAAGCCATTTGGTAAGTACTCTCTGCACCCAAATGAAAACTCTGATGTAAACCCTTAAGAATTTTTTATTGAGCATTTTCAGGAATTATTAATCGTCCATCCTCAGACTGTAACCATCTTTTATCAGTAATCTGTGCTCTTCTTTGTTTATATTTTTTTAATTTTTTCTCAGTATATTGTGGTTTTTCCTGTTCCACAGGACCTGTCCAGATCACAGGCGTCTGCAGTGAAGGGGTTTCGTAAAGTGCCGCTTTTCTGGGTTGACAGTCAGCCAGCTGATTCCCTTCGGCTACTTTACTCCCATCTCTGCTGTGCCCTTTGTAATGCATAACAGCTACTTTTTTAGGACAATACATAGCAGTTAAAAGTCTCTCGATCTCTCTGAAATGCTTAATAGGTTTACCTGTTGCTGTTTTAAACTGTCTTTTTTTTTCATATTGTAGCATGAGCATGTAAAGTCAAATAAGCATACTTAGAATCTGTGTAGATATTTACCCGCTGCCCTTTGTTTAACTCTAGAGCTTGGGTCAGAGCCACAAGCTCCGCTAACTGAGCAGTGGTTCCCTGGGGGAGAAATTTTGCTTTTAAAACCTGTTCAGCAGTCACCACAGCATAACCTGCTTTACGCTTTTTATCCTGAACAAAAGAACTGCCATCTGTAAATATTTCCAGGTCAGGATTGTCTAATGGGGTATCTATTAGATTTTCCCGAGCTGTATAGTTTAAAGTTAGGAATTGAGAACAATCGTGATCAGGTGTTTCATTTTCCTTCCCAGGAAGGAAAGTGGCAGCATTTAAATTTCCACAAACTTTAAGCTTAGTTACTGGTCTTTTTAACAACAGTGACTGATATTTAAGAAGCCTACTGTCTGTCATCCAAATATTAACCTTAGAATTTAAGATTCCACTCACATCATGAGAAGTCAGTACAGTAAGGTTTTGTCCATTAATTATTTTTAAAGCTTCAGGTGCTAATAAACCCGCTGCCCCAATTACTCTTAGGCAGTGGGGCATCCACGTGAAATTACATCTTATTTTCTGCTTAGATAAGCAATAGGTTGCTGGTGAGGCCCTCAGGGTTGTGTCAAAACTCCCAAGGCCATACCTTTTTTTTCAGTGACAAACAAATTAAATTTTGGCCCTGTGGGCAAGCTCAGATGACCATTATATCTACTACTGCGGGCAGGAATCCCTCAGAAGAAATGGAGTAGCCATCATGGTCAACAAAAGAGTCCGAAATGCAGTACTTGAATGCAACCTCAAAAACAACAGAATGATCTCTGTTCGTCTCCAGGGCAAACCACTCAATATCACAGTTATCCAAGTCTATGCCCCAACCAGTAATGCTGAAGAAGCTGAAGTTGAACGGTTTTATGAAGACCTACAAGACCTTTTAGAACTAACACCCAAAAAAGATGTCCTTTTCATTATAGGGGACTGGAATGCAAAAGTAGGAAGTCAAGAAACACCTGGAGTAACAGGCAAATTTGGCCTTGGAATGTGAAATGAAGCAGGGCAAAGACTAATAGAGTTTTGCCAAGAAAATGCACTGGTCATAGCAAACACCCTCTTCCAACAACACAAGAGAAGACTCTACACATGGACATCACCAGATGGTCAACACTGAAATCAGACTGATTATATTCTTTGCAGCCAAAGATGGAGAAGCTCTATACAGTCAACAAAAACAAGACCAGGAGCTGACTGTGGCTCAGATCATGAACTCCTTATTGCCAAATTCAGACTTAAATTGAAGAAAGTAGGGAAAACCACTAGACCATTCAGGTATGACCTAAATCAAATCCCTTATGATTATACAGTGGAAGTGAGAAATAGATTTAAGGGCCTAGATCTGATAGATAGAGTGCCTGATGAACTATGGAATGAGGTTCATGACACTGTACAGGAGACAGGGATCAAGACCATCCCCATGGGAAAGAAATGCAAAAAAGCAAAATGGCTGTCTGGGGAGGCTTTACAAATAGCTGTGAAAAGGAGAGAGGCGAAAAGCAAAGGAGAAAAGGTAAGATATAAGCATCTGAACGCAAAGTTCCAAAGAATAGCAAGAAGAGAAAAGAAAGCCTTCTTCAGCGATCAATGCAAAGAAATCGAGGAAAACAACAGAATGGGAAAGACTAGGGATCTCTTCAAGAAAATTAGAGATACCAAGGGAACATTTCATTCAAAGATGGGCTCGATAAAGGACAGAAATGGTATGGACCTAACAGAAGCAGAAGATATTAAGAAGAGGTGGCAAGAATACATGGAAGAACTGTACAAAAAAGATCTTCATGACCCAGATAATCATGATGACGTGATCACTCATCTAAAGCCAGACATCCTGGAATGTGAAGTCAAGTGGGCCTTAGAAAGCATCACTACGAACAGGGCTAGTGGAGGTGATGGCATTCCAGTTGAGCTGTTTCAAATCCTGAAAGGTGATGCTGTGAAAGTGCTGCAGTCAATATGCCAGCAAATTTGGAAAACTCAGCAGTGGCCAGAGGACTGGAAAAGGTCAGTTTTCATTCCAATCCCAAAGAAAGGCAACAACAAAGAATGCTCAAACTACCGCACAGTTGCAGTCATCTCACATGCTAGTAAAGTAATGCTCAAAATTCTCCAAGCCAGGCTTCAGCAATATGTGAACCGTGAACTCCCTGATGTTCAAGCTGGTTTTAGAAAAGGCAGAGGAACCAGAGATCAAATTGCCAACATCCGCTGAATCATGGAAAAAGCAAGAGAGTTCCAGAAAAACATCTATTTCTGCTTTATTGACTATGCCAAAGCCTTTGACTGTGTGGATCACAATAAACTGTGGAAAATTCTGAAAGAGATGGGAATACCAGTCCACCTAACCTGCCTCTTGAGAAATCTGTATGCAGGTCAGGAAACAACAGTTAGAACTGGACATGGAACAACAGACTGGTTCCAAATAGGAAAAGGAGTACATCAAGGCTGTATATTGTCACCCTGCTTATTTAACTTCTATGCAGAGTACATCATGAGAAACGTTGGACTGGAAGAAGCACAAGCTGGAATCAAGATTGCCAGGAGAAATATCAATAACCTCAGATATGCAGATGACACCACCCTTATGGCAGAAAGTGAAGAGAAGCTAAAGAGCCTCTTGATGAAAGTGAAAGAGGACGTAAAGCTCAACATTCAGAAAACTAAGATCATGGCATCCGGTCCTATCACTTCATGGGAAATAGATGGGGAAACAGTGGAAACAGTGTCAGACTTTATTTTGGGGGGCTCCAAAATCACCGCAGATGGTGACTGCAGCCATGAAATTAAAAGACACTTACTCCTTGGAAGAAAAGTTATGACCAACCTAGATAGCATATTCAGAAGCAGAGACATTACTTTGCCGATTAAGGTCCGTCTAGTCAAGTCTATGGTTTTTCCTGTGGTCATGTATGGATGTGAGAGTTGGACTGTGAAGAAGGCTGAGCGCTGAAGAATTGATGCTTTTGAACTGTGGTGTTGGAGAAGACTCTTGAGAGTCCCTTGGACTGCAAGGAGATCCAACCAGTCCATTCTGAAGGAGATCAGCCCTGGGATTTCTTTGGAAGGAATGATGCTAAAGCTGAAACTCCAGTACTTTGGCCACCTCATGTGAAGAGTTGACTCATTGGAAAAGACTCTGATGCTGGGAGGGATTGGGGGCAGTAGGAGAAAGGGACGACCGAGGATGAGATGGCTGGATGGCATCACAGAGTCGATGGACAGGAGTCTGAGTGAACTCTGGGAGATGGTGATGAACAGGGAGGCCTGGCGTGCTGCGATTCATGGGGTCGCAAAGAGTCGGACACGACTGAGCGACTGAACTGAAAAGCCTTTTGAGTTTCTGGTGACCAAACCAGTTTGTCAGTTTGGGCCTGCTGAGTTTCGGCTATAAGTTTATATAAAGGCCGGGCAAGTTCCCCATAACCCAGAATCCAAATGTGACAGTAACCTGTGATTCCCAAAAATCCTCTCAATTGTGTTAAAGTCATAGGTAGGGGATGATTTAGTATAGGCTTAATTTTCTCAGGGCCTATGGCCCTAGTCCCTTTTGATATGATTAGGCCCAGATTATCTAACCGATTGTTGACAAAGCTGAGCCTTTTCTCTTGATGTCTTGTAACCACAGCCTGCCAGAAAGTTTTAGAAATCTTCTGAGGCTCCCGAACAAGCTTCTTCTGTCTCAGCACAGAGCAAAATATCATCTACATATTGTAACACCACCGCTTCAGAGCTATAAAGTTTTGGAGATCCCGGGACAAACTTTGTCCAAATAAGTGAGGACTGTCACGAAATCCCTGGGGCAAAACTGTCCAGGTTAACTGAGAAGCTGGCTGCGTAGGGTCTTCAAAGGCAAATAGAAATTGACTTTTCTCTGCCAAAGGCACTGAATAGAAGGCATCTTTTAAATCAATTACTGAGAAATATTTGGCTCCTTCAGGAATTTTAGACAATAGAGTATAAGGATTAGGCACCACGGGGTGTAAAGGAACTACAGCCTCATTTATTATATGTAAATCTTGAACTAGTCTCTATTTACCATTTGATTTTTTTATATCCAAAATAGGAGTGTTGCAAGGACTGTTACAGGGAATTAATAGTCCCTGTTCCTTTAAATTTTCGATGATGGGTTTTAACGCTTCCTTAACCTCAGGTTTTAGAGGATACTGCTTCTTATGTGGAAATAAGTGTGGGTCTTTGAGCTTGACAACTACAGGAATAGCATTTTGTGCTGACCCACAGATTTTTTATCAGCCCATACTCTAGGATTTACATTTTGTTCAACTAGAGGGAGAGAAAGGGAGGGCTCCATAGTCATAAAAACAGAGGCATGGACCTTGCTCAGTATATCCCTCCCCAAAAGGGGTGAGGGAGATTTTGGCACGATCAGAAACTCGTGTGAAAATAGCACAGAATCCCAGTTGCAAGATAAAGAATAACTGAAATAATACCTTTTGGCTTGTCCAGACAGTCCCATTATGGAAGTGAATCGGGAAGAAAGTGGGCCAGGGGCTTCAGTAAGCACAGAGTAAGTTGTCCCAGTATCTAAAAGGAAATCAACGGATTGGCCCCCCACAATTATTAATACCGGGGTTCCTCAGGTGTAATTAGGACGGGAGCTTGTGTGGGGACCCCCGGGCACCTTCAGTCCTGATTGTCTTGAGAGTCCAACCCCGGAGACCTACGCCCCTGAGGGCAGTCTCTCTTCCAGTGTGGTCCTTTGCAGACCGGACATGGAGCCGGGGGCGGCTTAGATGCCTGAGGGCAATCCCACTTAAGGTGCTCCTCCTTTTCACAGTAATAGCAAGCCCATTTCTTTTCACCTGGGTCCCTCTGGGCATTTTTTTCCGGCTGTTTAAGAGCGTTTTTCATAGCCATTGCGAAGGCTTCTGCCTTTTCCTTTGTCTTTTGTTGCCTTTTTTTCCCCCTCCTTTTCCCTACCGTAATAGACTGTCTGAGCCAGTTGTAACAGAGTATCTAAAGACTGATTTGGTCCATACGCCCGTTTTTGTAGCTTATGGTGGATATCTGGAGCCAACTGAGTGAGAAATCTTATCTTTTAAGGTCACTTTTCCTTTTTCACTTTTGGGATCAATCTCAGTGAATCTGTGAAGAGCTTCTCTTAGTCTATCTAGGAATTTACCAGGAGCTTCTTTCTCCTCCTGTTCTATGTCTGCCAATTTGCTATAGTTTAAAGGCTTAGAACACGCCTGCCTGAGTCCTTCAAGAATGCATCTGACAACATGACTCTGATCCCATCTTCCTTTAGCTGTGTTGTAGTCCCAGTCTGGTTCTATAATTGGGACCACCTGATTCCCAGTGGGGAGGGCCGCTATCTCGTCCTCCCTCTTCCCTACTGATTTATTACCAAGCCATTCATCTCCATAAGCAACCGCTTTTCCCAAAACTCGAGTCTTTGAGTCGGGAGTCAGCGTTTGTCCCAAGATATACATCACATCTTTTCAAGTAAGGTCATAAAGCAGAGTAACACCTTTAAAAGCTCTAATACATTTTTTTGGGTCCTCTAAATAGTCTCCCAGATCCTCCTTGATTCTTTGTATTTCTTAATAAGAAAAAGGCTTATTAACTCTCATAGACTGATTATTTCTCCCAGTGGGTGTTTTATAAAGAGGCAACAGCTTGTGTGGCTGTTTCTCAGTCTCTCTGGCTGTTCTGTGCATATGATCCCAGGGATAGACTGGAGAAACCTGTTTTTCTTTTTTTCTTTGTCTCCTGTCCATCTCATCTCTAACTTTGATGGTCTGAGTTTTTACTGAAACCAGAGTAGTCTGAGGTCGTACTGGGACAGGAGTTGTTTGGACCTCCACGTAGGCAGTTTGAATCTCAGTTTGGGTTTCCATTGAGACCAAAGCAGTTTGAATCTCAGTTTGGATTTTCACTGAGACCAAAGCAGTTTGAATCTCAGTTTGGATTTTCACTGAGACCAAAGCAGTTTGAATCTCAGTTTGGGTTTTCACTGAGACCAAAGCAGCCGTTCTAAGGGGGGTTTTCTGGCTTTCAGTTAGCTCAGCTTGGAGCCCCTGGCACAGGGGCAAAGTAGCAGGACAGGAGGCAGCTGAACGTTTCACGCCCAAATCTATACCCTTAGGACATAAGTCTGGCATATTTCGCAGAGAGAAAAAGGGCAACACATATGCTACTTCTACCCATTTCCCTTGTTCCTTACAGAACCGGTCTAATTGTAAAACAGTATTATACTTAAGAGACCCTCCAACTGGCCACCGTTCACCGTCCTCCAATGGATACCATGGCCATGCAGTATCACATAGGAAGACCAGGTGTGTCTTCTTTAAGCCCTGGGGATCAAATCTATCCCAGTTTTTTAGGATACAGTTCAAAGGAGTGAGGCTGGAATTGTTAGCTCCCATCTGGAAGAGAGAAAAAAAGCGACCAGCGCCATTTTTCTACCGGAGGCGTCCCTCCCTGCTCTAGATGGGGGTGTAGACAGACTTTACACCAAAAGCTTTTCCTTTCTGGTCGGACTTAGTCTGTCCCTTACCAACGCAGGCACCGTCTCGACCCTCCCGGTTCTACCACCGAGATGGGGTGGGGATGTACCAGGGGTAGACCTGATAGCATCTCTATCTGATGTCCAGCTCTTCACCTTTAACCTTGTTTGCCTCTGATGCCACCCGGGGTGCAATCAGAGTAACCTTCCAGAATGCCTCCCAATGCTAAGACCACTGGGGGAAACATTTGTCACCTGAGTGCCTGTGCACGACCCTGAGTATATTCCTGACCACAATAAGACTGATATGAACATAAAGCTGGGATGTTCTTTTCAAGCATCACCACACCAGTATAAGAGCCTCCTCTGGTCCACTAAGAGCCAGCATTACCAAAGGAAAAAAAACCCATTGCCTTCCCAATCTGAGTAACCTTTAACCTCTGAGATGTTCTTGGGGCTAAAGCTCCATCTAGCTTCCAAACTTTCGATTCCTAGCGAGGCTAGGCGCTTTCTTGACTACCAATCCAAGTTTGGGACCTAAGCCACAGTACACAATAACAGTATAGATCACAAGTCCCTTGAAAGTCTATGATCCGATAGATTAGGTTAGTACTTCTAATTCCCAAGGAGTTATGAAATGGTCAAAGAGATCGAAAAGTTTGACCGAGAAAGGAGAGTTTGGTCCACATGCTTTGCCCATTTCTGGTCGGTTCCCGAAGGAGACATTGGGTGTCTCTTGGCCTTGGCAGGTCGGTAGAAACCCCCGACAGGTTTCTGCCATAAGCCGTATGAGATCACCGTGGAACCGCAGAGCAGGGCTCTTCACTTGCTTTGCGCAGGGCATGTCATTTATTCACACAAGCACACCGTAGAGTTAGTAAAGCACAGCAGAAAACGTGTTTGCTAAGAGAACAAAGAACTAGAGCTCCAAGCATCCTTACCTTGTCCTGAAGGATCCCGGACGAGCCCCCAAGATGAAAGGTTGTTGTTGAATTATGACGCCGGGATTTTTGGCCCCCGGAGGAGAAGAATTTAATCCGGGGCCAGAGACGAGGCTTGATCGCTCAGAGCTTTTGTGTAACAAAGTTTTATTACAGTATAAAGGAGATAGAGAAAGCTTCTGACATAGGCATCAGAAGGGGGCAGAAAGAGTACCCCCCTGTTAGTCTTTAGCTGGATGTTATATAGTCACCAGCAGTCTCTTAATGAAAGAAAGGAATGTCTCAAAACTTAGAATGGCACCAGGCCCCTCACCCATAGGATGTATTTTGGGATAATCTTGGCTCTAAGTGGTTCCTCTTGGGCCATAAAAGGATTAACTTGCATCTTGAAGAAGGGCAGAGCACCATACAAATAGTGCATACAAAATTACATAGATTAGAGGAAGGAGTATAACATACTGGTTTATCAAGTAGGTTCTGAGCCCACAAGGCAGAACCGACTTGAAGACAGAGTTTGGGGTAAATGCATAGTACATTAGCATAGCTTAAGAAAAACATTTTTATAAGAAAAAGGCAATGGTTAACTTCAAGTGAAACCAAGTGTCATTATGGCAACACAGAATTTTAAGAGAAACCTCCTTTTAAATTTGTATAGAGAAGGAAAAAAAAACATCGCTAGTTTGTTTTTTTCTGCCGCTTAAGGGAGATAAAAATGTCTGACACTTGCAGGCTATTTCCTCTATTTGGAGACCCCTGGCCTTTCTGCCTGTTACCCTCTCAGATGCCATGATCTTAGTTTTCTGAACATTGAGTTTTAAGCCAGCTATTATTATCCCCATGTTATAACTGAGAAAACTGCATTTTGGAGAAGTTAAGTAATTGATCAAAATGATTCAGCTAGTGAAGGGCTCAGACATTTCAGTGGGTTACTATACCTTAAAGGTTTAGCTACAAATACCCCTTTATATGGCAATACATAGAAATAAATATTTTGATTAAGTCCTGTAGCCCTTTGCAGTCTAATATGGCAGACACCAGCTATGGACTACATGAAGTGTAGCTGATCGGCACTGAGGTGTGCTATAAGGGCAAATTCACACCAAATTTGAAGACATGGTCTAAATTAAAAAGATTGTAAACTATCTCAGGATTTTAACATTGATTGATGTTATATTGATTACATGTTGCAATAATAGTATAATATTTTTTAGATGTGTTGGGTTAAAGTGCATTAATCACTTAAAAAGAACAGTGAAACCCAATATGTATTAAAATTAGATTATAAGGAGAATGGTTGCATTGTAAAATATTTTAAATAAAATTGTCTGGAGATGCAAAAAAAAATTGATTTCTGGCTTGTGCTAAGTCACAAACTGTCTTTTGTTTTTGCTGAAATCATGATTCCTGCCAAGAGAGATCTGATTTGTAATAGCGTGGATGGGCTCACTATTTCATTAGTGAGATATTTGACTGTCATGTTTTATTATACTACAAGTAATATGTAATCAAACAAGAAAAATTTCCTAGCAACAGAGTTGTTTTCTTCAACCAGAAGAATGTTTTTATGTGCTCATTTTTTTAATGTCCCAAAGATTAAAAAGCTTATGAACTTAGCATTTTATATTTTTGAGATCGAGTTGCTGGCAAATACCCATAGAATATATAATAGAATAGAATAGTAGAATATATAATATATCACTGAAAGTACTTGGCAAGCATTATGTTAAGGTAATTCAAACCTGAAATACATTTAACTAGGTAGAGAACCACATGATTTTTATGACACACCCAGTTGTTGGACATGGTTATCTCACTTATCTTCAGAAGCTTGTTTTTATCTCTTCATTAATTACATGCCCAAACTTTTTTTAAACACTCATCAGATTTCTAGGTTCTACCTCATTCCATTTGTTTATTCAACAAATGTTTGAATGCTCTGTGCTAAGAGGTCCTAGGGATATTGTGCCCTTGTGAAACATATATTAGTGAAGAATTCAAACATGAATGAAAGAATTCCACAAATCAGAAAGTGCATGGGTGCTATGAATGTGAATAAAGATTCTCATCTGAATAGAAGGGCAAAGGACAGAGGAAAGCCTTGATCTGAAGGACCAATAGCATTTAGCCAGGTAAAAATTGGGAGTGACCAGTCTAGGTCAAAGGATTTGTTTTGTAAAGGTCTTATCCCAGGAAGGAGCTTGGCAAGTTGGAAGAGCAACAGCAAGAAGGCCTCTGGTGTGTGCGTGACTGTGTGAGAAAGAGGCTGTGGAGGAATAGAGTAAGACACACAGGCACTGAGTCCTGTAGATTGAGAGCAGCAAGTGGACCTGGGTATTATCTGATGATCCACCAAGCAATCTTGCTTTATTCCCCAGAACTCCATCATCAAGTGGTTGTGGTCTGTAGATACAGTGGTCATATAATTTGTCATCCAAAACGGGATACTCTTAGGAGTGAAAGGGGACACTTATTAATTATACTGAAACAGAGGGTATAAACCAGTATGGATAACTTGAGCAAACCAGAATGTATGATCACTGTGCTTAGAGATAGGTTCTTAGCCCCTGCAGTCAGCCTGACGTTGCCTAGAAGCCATGCTCTGAAATTATAGGGTTAGGCGTTTGTTCCTGCTTTTTCGCTTTCCCCTCCTTCACTCATGGGTAACTCTGAGAGAAGGCCACTAGGAGAACCTGCACCAAGTCGCCCACAGAATCACAGCCCCATTTTCACCCAAATGCAGCCTAGTGTTTTTCAGATTGCCACTCATGGGAGCTCAGTTCCTTGACGTACATCAGGTCTTATTAATGTGTTTTCAGAATTACAGTCTTAAGAACTTATGGGAAAGAAAGTAAAGTCTTAAACATGTAGCCCATGAATTTTTCCCTCTAGAACCTTTCCTTCATCACTTCTCATGGATGACATGACCTAATTATATGTTCTCAGATGACAGCCAGGCGGGATGGGTGTGGTCTGATTATAACCTCTTTCAGAATAAACATGTTTTGTGATTTGACCCCTATAGTGAACGATATACAGAGTAGAGGACCTATAGGAAGTATTACCATATGTGTAAAACCTTTTTTTTTAATGTTCCAATCATAGTGACTATTCTTTGTTTCTCTAAATTTTACTGCAGTTTAGTTGATTTACAATATTGTGATTTACAGTATAGTTTCAGGTATACAGCAAAGTGATTCAGTAACCTTCTTTAACAAGGACAATGACATGAAGTAGTGAAGAAATCTTTTCACTGTTGATTGGATGTTTTATCAAATCAGCTGTTGGCCACATCTGTGTAATGGAGTTTTATTTCCTCCTCTCCTCTGGGCCCGAGTCAGTTTCTACAACAGGGCCCTCAGGGAGCCCTAGTAATACCTTTAGTTTATGGAGACATGGGTCACTTTGCATCAGATAATATTCAAATAGTGAAGATGTGTACTTTGAAACAGTGCACTATTTCTTTAGAAGTTTTACTATTTCTTTTCAAACTGCATTAATATTCTTACTTTCTGTTTTACAAGTCAGGAAATGTGAAGAACTCACCTGGAAATAAGTAGAATACTCCATGCTCTTTCCATTTTAATCAGGTAAAGAACAAAAAAACTTTGTGGTTATTTCTAGCATTATTAGCACCAATTGAAATGACTTGTCTTTAATTAATTAGTTATAGCCATTTAAACTTTGTGTGGTGGAAACATAAGGGCCAGGATGATATTTTCATTTTGTCTTTAATTTCTGGGCTTAAGTGCTATGACTTCTTTAATTGTGTGTGTTCCTGAGAAGTACCTGGGTTTTTTAGACAAGCTAGAACTCGACAGTTGTGATTTGTCTACAAACCTATTTCAGACAATCATTTCTTAAGCTTACCTTTTTTCAGACTGCATTTCACTATAGTCAGCACACTTGTATTGACCTAATAATCATTCAATAAACATTTGCTGAATGCATGACTTTGGTAGAGACGCTCGAGATTATATAGAATAAGTGACATAGGGAATTCACAGGTGTAATTTTCTTTCCTTAAAGATTGAGTAACTGGAGGCTGGGCTTCCCAGGTGGTTCAGTGGTAAAGAATACACCTGCCAATGCAGACGATGCAGGAGATGTGGGTTCAGACCCTGGGCTGGGAAGATCCCCTGGAGGAGGAAATGGCCGCCCACTCCAGTATTCTTCCCTGGAAATCCCATGGACAGAGGAGCCTATGGGGCTACAGTCCATAGGGTTGCAAAGAGTTGAACACGACTGAATTGACTTAGCACACACACATATGCACAATTATCAAATGAAAAAAAGAAGCTAGTATAATACGTTTTTAGAGAGGATAATTACCAGAAAATACAAAAAAAGTTTAAGTATGTATCTTCAGGTAGTAAGATTATAGATGATTTTTATACTTTTTCTTCTATATAACTATGTATTTTTAAATTTTTGCAATGAATGTGAATTTTCTTTTATAATAGATATTTGTTTTAAAAAAATCAGTGTTACATTTATCATAAGTCATGGCTACTGTTTAAAACTCATGAAAGCTCTGGGTTTGAGGTTTTTCTTTCTCACGTTGTCCCAATATTTTTGAAGACCCAGAGAGTCATATAATCTTAGAATTTTAAAGAAGTATTTGGTATAACCCCCAGCCTCAAGCAAAATTCTCTGTAGCCCTGTATGTTCCCAGTTTTTACCCCCACTGATAGGAAAAGCACCCTACGGGGCAGCCATCTTTGGACAGTTCTAATTTTTAGGAAGCTGTTTCTTATACTAAGCAAAAATATGTCTCCTTATAACTCCTACACAGTGGTCTGATCTTGCTTTAGCGGTCACAGAAAATAAATTCAGATCCTCTTTCACATCCCAGCCCTTCACATAGAAACCCTAAGTCAGCATTTCTCACATTTTGTGATACAGATTACCTGGGAGATTGTTGAAAAGCAGAGGCTTAAGCCCCACCCCACAATTGGCATCTCTGGGGAGTGGGGCCAGATGTGCATCTGGGTGACTAGTGGGTAAGCAGCCAGGAAGTCACACATGTTCATCAGAGATTTGACACTAGATATGATTATATTTCTCTCTAGGGACAGTGAGTCACAGAATATAGGGAAACTGTGTACACATTCATTTCATTTTTTCAAAAATGTTCCGAGCCAGAGTTCAGCTTATTGTATATACAACCTTGATTTCGTTTTTTTAAGTTGTTTATTGGAAATGTAGTTTTTAATTATAAAAGTGATGCATATTTGCTATAAAGAATTGTTTTTAGCTAAATGTTTTGAAAGCTTGTTTTGTCTTCCATTCCTTTCCCAGAGGTAATTTCTGTTAATAGTTTGTATATCATTCCAAACTTTTTTCTCACACACACATCCAAATATGCTTTTGGGTTTTTGATAGAGTGAGATCATATTCCTTGTATTGTTTTGCAAGTACACCGAAAGCTCCATGCAGGCACATATTGCAATTTTATTATCACATCTAGAGAAATTAACACTAATTCCTTAATACCATTTAATATTCAGAGTATGCAGATTTCCCTGATCATCTCATTAATAACTTTTTACAGTTGTTTTGGTTGTTTGAGTCAGGATCATAACAAGATCTGCCCATTGCATTTGACTGATGAGTCTCTTAAGTCTCTTTCATTTTTTTTTTTTACAAAGATATAAACTATGTTTTCAGATATTTTAAGTCCCTCTTAAGCTGTAATAGTTCTTCTCCCTCATTTTTCTCTTAGCATTTATTTGTTGAAAAACTGGGCTTATTTGTCTTTTAGAAATTTCCCATGTTCTGGCTGTGGCTGAGTGCATCCATTTAGTGTCATTCTGTTTTATCTTTTGGTTCCTCTCATCTCTGCATTTCCCATAAACTGACTGTTGGATTTGAAGGCTTAATCAGATTTAGGTTCAATTTTTTGGTAAGAATACTTTGCAGACCCTGCTATGTTTAGCTATGCTGAATGAATTAACTTGCTTTTTTGAAATTAATTTTTATTGGAGTATAGTTGCTCTACAATGTTGCCTTAGTTTCTGCTATACAACATAGTGAATCAGCTATCAATGACAGGACTTACCTGGTAGCTCAGATGGTAAAGAATCTGCCTGCAGTGCAGGAGACCCAGGTTCAATCCCTGGGTTGGGAATATCCCCTGGAGAAGGGAATGGCAACCCACTCCAGTATTCTTGCCTGGAGGTCACCACAGAGCATTGAGTAGAGTTCTCTGTGCTATATAGTAGGTTCTCACTAGTTATCTATTTTATACATTAATTTGCCTTTTTTTTGTCACAATATATTGTGTACATCTTTCCCTGTTGGTACTTATTCCTCCTTTAGCTGCTTAATAATTTCCTAGTATGGACTGCCATAATCTATTAAAATGTTATTAATATAGATTGTTGGCAGTTTGAAGTTTTTTTTTAACAATGCAGTAAATCTATTGAATTCTTAGAGAAGTTCAAAACAGATTAATAAACTGAGATAGAAAAGGTAAGCTAGTAGTTTACATGTTTAAAAATGTTTAGCTTTATTTTAAAAGATCAAGGAAGTAGTCATTGGCCTCTAAAATTGTTATAAATCTCTAATTACTAAGTAGATTCATTACGTATTAGGAGAAAGGCAATCTGAAGAAGAGTTGGCTTGTCTTTGCTGTATCTTTAGATTTGATGTGTGTTTCATTCCAGAAAAGAATGATGGGGTGATGTGAGGAAAGGTATGTGTCGGACTTGCTATGATATCATCATGCTCTCCCCCAGCAGATGGATGGAAATATAGTTGTTTGATTTTCAGAAGGGGAGGAATGTAGTGTGCGCTGTGCCATTTAAACAGTTATTTTTTATTTATTCACCCATCCATCTGGTTAATTTATCTCAGATATACAGCCAGTCAAGAATCTGCATATAGTATTGGAAATAAAAGATAAACCAAAATCCTTTCTGGTTTTTAGTGTACTCATTTATAAAATGGGAATAAGTACAGTCTTTACCAGCTCATTGTGATGTCATATAATGGTAATATATGTATTTGATATGACTTTCTCTATTTAAACCTAAGAAATTTTAAAAATGCAAACTCTTAGAGCTGTTTTTTTCCCTGGGAGGACACTGTATTTATGTTTTTCTTTTTTTTTTAGTTATAGGTAAACATTGGAAACTCCATATGGTAAACCAGTATTTCTACAGAAAAATGGCAGAGAAGTCAGTATTGAATGTAGTAAATTGGCATTCTTCTTCTGGAAAAACTATCCTAGGCCTCTTTGTTATCTTGGGTGATGCCATACTCCAACTGGACTAATCTGAAATTCTTCCACCTAGAGATAATGTATAAGCCTTAGAACTCCTCGTTCTCATGTTGCTATTTATGTACATAATTAAAGATCTAAGTTAAAAAAATTGCCCTTTTTATTCCTGATATTGTTTGAGTGACAGTTTAAGTGTACCTGATGTCCTTTCCCTGTGTGTATATATGGTATGTGTCTGAGTGTACATGTATGTGTGTGCATCTTGTGTGTGTGTGTGTGTGTGTGTGTGTGTGAAGGAAAACCAACCACTTTTCTTAGCATCAGCTGGCAGTCTCCAAAGGTTTCATTAAGAAGAGTGACTCTAGGGGACATAGGTTCGATCCCTGTTCGGGGAACTGAGATCCCACATGCTGTGGAGCAGCTAAGCCTGTGAGCCACACCTGTAGAGTCCATGCACTCTGGAGCCTGCTCAGCACAACTAGAGAGAAACCTGAGCAACATGAAGAGCCTGCATGCCACAGCTGAGACCCAATGTAGTCAAACATAGGTAAACAAACATTTTTTAAAAATAAAAAAAGAAGAGTGGCTCTGGAACTGAGAGATCATGCTTCCATCGCCAGCCCAAGGAACAAAACTTGTAAGTAATAGTTTGCCTGAGCCTAATGAGAAGACATACAAAAGAAAACAATGACCCTGACTCCTTGTTTTATGCCATTGCCTCCCAGCTTGTATAGATCTTCCAGTTCTTGACTGCCAGTGGGAGACACAGAAAGGTGCTCCATGTGGAGCACCCACTCCAGTACTCTTGCCTGGAGAATCCCATGGACAGAGGAGCCTGGTAGGCTACAGTCCATGGGGTTACAAAGAGTTGGACATGACTGAGCGACTAACACTGGAACTTCACTTTCTACTTTTCAGAGTACCATTTTGTATCTTTCCTTTTTGGCTTATTTCCTTACCTCAGTGCATTTGTACTCTGTTTTTTTAAATCCTGAGTTAATATTCTCTATTTACAGTTACACTTTTTATTCTGTTTCTTATAACCTTTTTTTTCTTATAATAAGACTGACTCTTGGGGACTTCCCTGGCAGACCAGTGGTTAAGACTCCATGCCTCTACTGCAGTGGGCGCAGGTTCAATCTCTAATCAAGATACTAAGATCCCACATGCTGCACAGCATGGCCAAAAAACAAAGCAAGACTGACTCTCAATGCAGTTTACCTGTAACTTAATCAGGGTAGTTCTGTTTGGATAACTTTAATGCTTTGGAGGAAGCTTCTCTACCGTACAGTGTGATCTAAGCTTCTCTGAAGAGACAAATGTGGCATGCTTTGTTCTGTGATAATATGTCCTAAGAAAGATTGCTGTGTCAAAAATCAAGAGTTAAAAGCAGTTGTTTCAGTGTGGGGGAAAAGAGACTAGTGATGTTAGAGAATGCCTTCATCAGTCTTATCACCTGTGTCACACCTTGGGACAAAGTTACAGTAATAGTAGTGGAAGAATCGAGGCCCGCTGGGTCAGCAGCTTTTGTGCTAAATGCAGGGCTGGATTCCAGCCCAGTGGTGGCCCATGTGATGCAGATGGATCAGTGGCATTCCCTAATGGATCAGTGGCATTATATCTAAATGGCCCAAAGAAAATTCAAAATGTATGTATAACGCCTGTGTTCACATATAAAGATAGAAAAATGCAACTTACTTGTGGTTAAATGGCAAATCTCTGACGTCACATCACATCACTTTGCCAACAAAGGTCTGTCTAGTCAAAGCTATGGTTTTTTCCAGTAGTCGAGTATGGATGTGAGAGTTGATCCATAAAGAAGGCTGAGCACTGAAGCATTGCTGCTTTTGTATTGTGATGCTGGAGAAGACTCTTCAGAGTGCCTTGGACAACACAAGGAGGTCAAACCAGTCAATCCTAAAGGAAATCAACCCTGAATATTAACTGGAAGGACTGAAGCTAAAGCTCCAGTACTTTGGCCACCTGATGCGAAGAGTCGACTCATTGGGAAAGACCCTGATGCTTGGCAAGATGGAAGGCAAAAGGAGAAGGGGGTGGCAGAGGATGAGATGGTTAGATAGCATTACCTACTCAATGGACATGGATTTGAGCAAACTCTGGGAGATAGTGGAGGACAGAGTAGCCTGGCGTGCTGCAGTCTATGGGGTTGCAAAGAGTCAGACACGACTTGGTATATACAACAACAACAAAAATGACAGTTAAAACTAGGCCAAGTAATGAGTAATAATGATTTTCATTAGTTTGAAAATAAAATTCTGATACTTCTGTGGTGGTCCAGTGGCTAAGACTCTGTACTCCCAGTGCAGGGGGGCTGCGTTCGATCCCTGATCAGGAAACTAGACCCCACATGCCACAACTAAGACCCAGTACAGCCAAATAAATAAATAAATATATTTTAAAATTAAAAGAATGTTTTGAGTTCAACAACAACAAAAAGAGATTTTTCCTCATTTTTCTATCTGTGAACACACTTTGCACTTACATTTTGAAAAAGGCTGGGTGTTTAGAGGGACATTTTTCTTTGTAACCAGCATTATTCATGATAATTTATATGAGCTGAGAGATTTACTGTGAGTGTAAGTTTTCACTTTTTAATTCGTTAATGGAATTTTTAAGTTAATGGAAAAAACAACTGTCAGAGGGACCAGCAGTGTATTGTGCAATGAACCCTCACCTGAGGTTTAATTAAAAGTATTTGCAATCATGGTTTTGTTTACTACTGAAAGAAACGCTTGAGATTTTGGTATTCACCTTGTCCACTTCCTGTCTGATGTTTTGTTTCCCTTCTGATAGGTTCAGATTTCAAGTCAATAAATAGCCAGCACATAGTTCTAAGGGTACAGTTAAGTCAAACTCCAAATATAACTGAAGTTCAGACTTATTTAGTTTATGAAATGATAGACAAGCGAATGTCTCAGGGGGAGAAAAGTTTGTTTTCATAAACAGTGTTTCACTGTTTCACATTTTGTTCAGTGCTGAGTCACCTGTATTTCACATTGAAGGGCCTTTATCTTCTTGATCAGCTCTAGAGCTTCCTTGTTCGTCTTTAGCTATGACACCTGAAGGCAAAAGAAAAGCGAAGGAAGTGACTGTTTCCTGCCAACCCTCCCGCCTGTGAAGTAGTCTTCACACTCAGCATTGGCAGAGTCAGTCCATTAACTCTCTCTGCTCTCAGATACACGCTGAAGTTACACTGAAGAGTTCTTTCGGTGCTGGCCTGTCTTGGGAGTGTACAAGACAGGTAGAAGAAAAAGCAAAAGGCAAAGATGGAGAAAAATATAGGATGCAAAGGCTGCTCTGACACTCAGAAGTAAAGTCATATGCTCATTTGGTGCAGTACTGGTTTTTGTTCGTGACTCCAAATTTGAGTGTGGTTGGAGGAATGATTTTATATCCTTTTGTTCACTACAGGGAAAATAGCAGCTTTTAAAGATCAACCATCTCATTTATCTTCCATAACTCTTCTGAATTATGAGAAAACAGCTTTCAGGTAATGATAGAGTCTGAACACATACATTACTTTTCTCTGGAAACCCCAGGAAGATGAGAAGAAAGGGGTTGTTAAGATGGCCCTAGTGCCCTAGGAAAGGCTAGGGAGAGGCAGACAATAACGATTCTGTTTTTTACAGCAGACTTAGTGGAACTGTTCAGCTCTTGAAACCCTATACCCACATAACATTGACATAAAGAAAAAAATGAAAACACTTAAATTCTAAGAAAAGGAAGGAAGTTAATATTAAAAGTCTCATGTTTACTTGGTACATTTTGGTTTCATGTGTCCAGTGGGGCCCCTCCTGTAATGAATGCATTGTGACACATTTCTCCCCACTTTTTAAAGTTTGAGAAGGTTATGGTGTGTCTTTGTCTTTATGGCATTTTCTGGTTGATGTCTGGGATTCATTTTCTGAGTCCTTCATCAGGAATGCAACCCTCGATTGCAGCATTGCTCAAGAGGGAGGCTGTGATGCGCTGGGGGCATGTTTTCCAGAATAGGAAGTCCATTGTTTCCTTTCCTTAACCTTTAAGGATACCCATAGGCATTGGATTTGTTTCATTGTCACCTATTTGAGGGTGTGTCCCTGTGTTTCCCTATGTTTCTGACTCCCAAAACAGAGAAGATTAGACTGAGTACTCTCTAAAGACCTTCAATCCCTATAACTTCCTCTTTAGATTTATTAAGAATCAGTTGAGTGCATGGTCTAGATATTTTGTTTGGATAGGAGAAATACAGTTTACAATTCAGATACAAAGACAAAGCAAGTACACAAAACAGAATAATTACAGGAGAGCAGCATTTTACTATACAGATTAACTGTCTTATAGACAGTGATTCTGCATATTGCTGCTGCTGCTAAGTCGCTTCAGTTGTGTCCAACTCTGTGTGACCCCACAGACGGCAGCCCACCAGGCTCCACCGTCCCTGGGATTCTCCAGGCAAGAACACTGGAGTAGGTTGCCATTTCCTTCTCCAGTGCATGAAAGTGAAAAGTGAAAGGGAAGTCGCTCAGTCGTATTCGACTCTTAGCGATCCCATGGACTGCAGCCTACCAGGCTCCTCTGTCCATAGGATTTTCCAGGCAAGAGTACTGGAGTGGGGTGCCATTGCCTTCATTCTGCATATTGGTCTTGTGCCCAAGGATATTTGTTCTTTAGAGAAGGAGGTCGAGTAATCAGAGGAAACAAGCCTGGTAAAACAGAACATTGAATGAGTGATTTTACTGCATGAGGACCTAACTTGTGCTGTCTTTGTGTGATCGCTGTTTCTCCTTGGAACACCTCCCACAGTAAGTTCAGCAGGAGTTAGCCTGGAGTTGGGCTTTTGAGGCACCCTTGTATTCTTCTAGCTTATTCCTTAATGTTATTGCACGTGTTGTTATTGCATATAGACAGATTTAATGTCTTAATACTTTCAGCATGAATAAGAATTTAAATGTCTGGCTAAGAGTTATACCAGTTGAGATCCTGCAGGTTGTGCTTTAATGAATAGATATACTTAATTTGAAATTAGAAACTTCCCTGACAGTCCAGTGATTAAGACACCATGCTTCCTCTGCAGGGAGCGTGAATGAGTTCAATCCCTAGTGAGGAAGCAAAGATCTTGCATGATGCATGTGGCCAAAAAAATGGGAAAAAAATTAAAATTAATACCCATTTGCATGATAAGGTATACCACTGTCCTTTAAAAATCTTTTTGCTTTTTTTAAATAGCATCCCATTGTAGGAATAGTCCACATTTTACTTGTCTGTTCCCCCTATTGGTAGACATTTAGATTTTTTTAATTGTTAAATACAGCCTGCATTAAACATTGTTTTGCACACCCAAAAAGAAAAATCTCTTAGCTTAAACATGCACCATGCAATATCTACTGTTGTAATATACTTAAAAAAATTTATTGATCTAACTAAAGTGATGACAAAAATCAGACTGTTACTAGACCCCAAGTTTGAATGTTTCCTTAAGTAAATTTCAAATTAGAGCTTGAGTGAATGTCATGGCTTCTGTGCAGTAAGAGAATTAACCTTGCAGTTCTGAGACTGCGGTCTCCAGAGAGAACTCAGGGTTGGCTCTTAGGAAAAAGCTTCCCAGAAGTCCCCAATCTGATAAAGACTGGGACACCAGATTCTGCGCTGTCAGGTCACATAGATTGTTTGTGTAAATGCTGTGATTTATGGTAAACATTTGATTTCCTTCTGGGGATCATGAATTTTGGTAGTTGCTGGGTAGGGGCTGCCTCTGTGACCAGCCTCCAGTAAGAACCGTGGCTGCTGGGTCTCTGTAATCGGCTTCTCTACAGCAGAAGCACTGCATGTGTTAAGCTGCAGTTTTTGTACTGGAGAAAGGAAAACGCTCATGTATCCCTCCCAGGCTGGGAGGGCGAGAGCCTCTGAAGCTTGTGCATGCATTTGTCCAGATTCTGCCCTTGTCTTTTTTCCTTGCTGGCCTGTGTACCCTTTGCTGTGATAAACCTACACGACAAGGACAACTGTATGCTGTCCTGTGAGTCATCTCAGTGAATTGTTGAATGTGTGGGTAACCTTGGGGACCCCCCAAAACTGCATATCAAAATGGTATTTGTTTTATTTATGTTGCACCATCTCCCTCTGCTTTAGAGGCAAAACATAAATAAAAAGACTATTATATTTACATTAAATATTTCCAGGTCACAAGACATTAAAACAGTTTAAAAAAATTTTTTTTAAATTTTTTAATTTTAATTGGAGGCTAATTACTTTGCAATATTGTGGTGGTTTTTGCCATACGTTGACATGAATCAGCCACGGGTGTACACGTGTCCTCCCATCCTGAGCCCCCCCTCCCAACTCTCTCTCCTCTCCATTCCTCTGGGTTGTCCCAGAGCACCAGCTTTGAGTGTCCTGCTTCATGCATCGAATTTGCACTGGTCATCTGTTTTACATATGGTAATATACATGTTTGAATGCTATTCTCTCACATCCCACCCTTGCCTTCTCCCATATAGTCCAAAAGTCTGTTCTTTATATTTGTGTATTTTGATGTCTTGCATAAAGTGTCATTGTTACCATCTTTCTAAATTCCATGTATATGCATTAATATACTGTGTTGGTGTTTCTCTTTCTGACTTCACTCTGTATAATAGACTCCAGTTTCATCCACCTCATTAGAACTGACTCAAATGCACTCTCTTTTTATAGCTGAGTAATACTCCATTGTGTATATGTACCACAACTTACTTATCCATTCATCTGCCAATGGATACCTCGGTTGCTTCCATGTCCTATTTTAAATAGTGCTGCAGTGAACATTGGGGTACACGTGTCTCTTTCAATTCTGGTTTCCTCGGTGTGTATGCCCAGCAGTGGGATTGCTGGGTCATAAGGCAGTTCTATTTCCAGTTTTTTAAGGAGTCTCCACAGTGTTCTCCATAGTGGCTGTACTAGTTTGCATTCCCACCAACAGTGTAAGAGGGTTCCCTTTTCTCCACACCCTCTCCAGCATTTATTGTTTGCAGACTTTTTGATAGCAGCCATTCTGACCAGCGTGAGATGGTACCTCATTGTGGTTTTGATTTGCATTTCTCTGATAATGAGTGATGTTGAGCATCTTTTCATGTGTTTGTTAGCTATCTGTATGTCTTCTTTGGAGAAATGTCTGTTTAATTCTTTGGCCCATTTGTTGATTGGTGTTTATGGAATGGAGCTGCATGAGCTGCTTGTATATTTTTGAGATTAATTCTTTGTCAGTTGTTTAGTTTGCTATTATTTTCTCCCATTCTGATGGCTGCCTTTTCACCTTGCTTATGCTTTCCTTCGTTATGCAAAAGTTTTTAAGTTTAATTAGGTCCCATTTGTTTGTTTTTGTTTTATTTCCATTACTTTGGGAGGTGGATCATAGAGGATCTTGCTGTGGTTTATGTCAGAGAGTGTTCTGCCTATGTTTTCCTCTAAGAGTTTTATAGTTTCTGGTCTTATGTTTGGATCTTTAATCAATTTTGAGTTTATTTTTTTGTATGGTGTTAGAAAGTGTTCCAGTTTCATTCTTTTACAGGTGGTTGACTAGTTTTCCTAGCACTACATTAAAACAGTTTTTATTCATTTTCTTCAAGCAAAGAGAAAGTAGTTTTTGAAAGCCACTGAAAACTCGAAGCTCCCTTGTTTAGACCAAATTAGTGATTGGATTTTTTTTTCCTGATTCTTACAATAGAGTCTTTCTTCTTCCTCACGCTATGGAGGCAAACTGTTTGGGCTAGTTCATAAGTAAATAGGTCATAAACTGTACTCCATTCAAAAGTGACGTACTTCTGAAAGCATTTATTTGTCCTACAGAGAGAGCACTAGCTAATTTCAAAAATATTGTTCTCAGCCTAGATCAGAATGCTAAAGAGCACACATTGCACATTTTGTTTTAAACACAATAGTTTAATTGTTTGTTTTTTGATGGTGCCATAACCATTTCCCTGGAAAAGCACTACCAAATAGGTAAGACTTTTAGACTGTGGGATCATAGACCTAAATGTAAGAGCTAATATCAGAACTCTCAGAAAACAATGTAAGAGTAGATTGACTCTTGGTAAAGGAGTAAATCATGACCTTGGTTTGGGCAATGGTTCCTTTGATACAACAACAAAAGCACAAGTGAAAGAACAGATAAATTGGGCTACCTCAAAATTTAAAACCTCTAGTGCTTATAAACAATACTTTCAAGAAAATTAGAAGACAACCCATTATATATATATGTATAACAGATTCATTTTGCTATATACCTGAAACTAACACAACATTATAAATCAACTACATTCCAATAAAAATTGGAAAAAAGAAGACAGCCCATTGAGTGTGGAAAATATTTGTAAGACGTATATCTGATAAAGGATTGTGTCCAGATATATGAAGAACATTAACAACTCAACAATAGAAAGACAAATAGCTTAATTAAAACTAGGCAAGGGATTTGAACAGACATTTTTCCAAAGAAGATTTACAAATGGCCAATAAATACATGAAAAAGATGTTCATGAGAATTCCCTGGTGGTCCAGTGGTTACAACTCTTTGCTTTCACTGCCAAGAGCCCAGGTTCATTTACTGATTCGGGAACTAAGATCCCACAAGGTGCACAGCACAGACAAAAAAAGAAGATGTTCAACATCTTTAGTCATTGCTGCTGCTGCTAAGTTGCTTCAGTCGTGTCCGACTCTGTGCGACCCCAGAGATGGCAGCCCACCAGGCTCTTCTGTCCCTGGGATTCTCCAGGCAAGAACACTAGAGTGGGTTGCCATTTCCTTCTCCAATGCATGAGAGTGAAAAGTGAAAGTGAAGTTGCTCAGTCATGTCCAACTTCGCGATATCATGGACTGCAGCCCACCAGGCTCTTCCATCCGTGGGATTTTCCAAGCAAGAATACTGGAGTGGGGTGCCATTGCCTTCTCCGTCTTTAGTCATTAGCGGAATACAAATGAAGACCACAGTGAGATACCACATCACATCTACTAGGATGGCTATAAAAAATGGGGAGAATGTGGAGAAGACAGTCCAGGAGTTCCTCAAAATATTGAGCCTAGAGTTTTCATATGACCCAGAAATTCCAGCTATATACCCAAGAGAAATGAAAACATGGTCTTCATGAAAACTTGTATACAAATGTCCACAGCATCATTATTCATAACAGCTAAACAGTGGAAACAACTGAATGTCCATCAACAGATGAATGGATAAACTAAATGTATTTTCACACAGTGGAATATTGTTCAGCCATGGAAAGGAATAACATACTGATAAAGGCTACATTGATGGCACTTTAAAACCTTATGCTAACTGAAAGCAATGAGTCACGTATTGTAAACCATATACTGTATTATTCCATTTATTTGAAATGTCTAGAATTGGCAAATCCATAGAGAAAGAAAGTAAATTAGTGCTTGCTTAGGACTGTGGAGGGTGGGAGTGGAGTTGACTGTTATCAATCAGGGTTCAACTAGAGAAACAGAACAGCTAGGAGATATATAGAGAGAGGTTTGCTGCAAGGCATTGGCTCAGGTGATTGTGGGGTTAGCTAGACAAGTCTAAACTCAATAGGGCTGAGCATCAGGGAAGGCAGACTGGAACTCTCAGGTGTGAACTGAAGCTACCGCTCAGAAGTGAAATTGCTTCTTCAGGGAAACCTCAGTTCTCTTAGGCCTTTTGACTGATTGAACCAGGCCACTTAGATTAAAGCCAACTGATTATGGGCTGTAATCACACCTATAAAATAACTTTCACAGCAGTTCCCGGATTAGTGTTTGATTGGATACTTAGGGATAGCCAAGTTGATGCATAAACCTGACCACTGTTGGCTAGAACATGTGGGACATGGAGGGAAAGTGACTGCAAATGTTTTGTTTTTTTTTTTTGAGATCATGAAAATCTAAAATTGTGGCAATGGTTACACAACTCTAAATATATAGAAAATTTTTGAATTGTACAGTTTAAATGGCCACATTGTATGGTATGTGAATTATATTTCAGTAAAGATATTTTTAAAAAGACTGTGTATGTATATGCATACCTGTGTTTATAGCAACACTATTCACAATAGCCAGGAGGTGGAAGCAACCCAAATGCCCATCAACAGAAAAGTAAAATGTAATATACTGATAAATGGAATACTAGTACCTTAGTGGGTGTCTCAGTTACCAGGTTGACTGTCCCAGGATTGCAGTGCTTGTATTCAGCACAGCACAGGCATACAGAGATAGAGCAGATTCAGTCCCAGACTACTGCAGTAAAGTGAATATCACAATAAGTCAAGTCACACGAGTTTTTTGATTACCCAGTACATACAGAAGTTGTGTTTATACTGTACTGTAGTCTATAAGTATGCAATGGTGTTTTGTCTAAAAAAAGCAATATATGTATCTTAATTACAATACTTTATTAATAAGAAATGCTGACTGAGACTTCCCTGGTGGTCCAGTGGCTAAGACTGCACTCCCAGTATAGAGGGCCCAGGTTTGATCCCTGGTCAAGGAACTAGATCCCATGTGCCGCAACTAAGAGTTCACATCCTGCGTGCCACAATGAAATTCAAAGATCCTGCCTGCCACAACTGAGACAAGGTTCAGCCACATAAACAGATAAAGAAATAAACATGCTGACTGTTGTCACCCCTTCAGAAAATCATAGTCTTTTTGTAATAGTAACATCACAGGTCGTTATAACAAACGATAATGAAAAAGTTTGAAATACTGCAAGAATTACCAAAATGTGACACAGAGACACAAAATGAACAAATGTTTAGAAAAATTGCACCAAAAGACTTGCCTGACACAGTGTTGCCACAAACCTTCAATTTGTAAAAAATGCAGTATCTACAAGGTTCAATAGAATGAGATATGCCTTTATGTATATAGGGTTCCGTGCTACCTGTGGTTTCAGGCATCCATTAGGGGTCTTGGAACAATGTATCCCCCAAGGTTAAGGGGGCATGACTATAGTCAAATCATAGAAAAGAAAGTGGTAGTTGCCAGGAACTAGGGTGAGGGGGAAATGGGGAGTTCTTATTTAATGGGTAACAGTTTCAGATATTTAGAGATGATGAGTTCACATGATAAAATTTGAAGTAGAGTTGTTTATTTTTCCAGTTCACTGTTCAGTCGCTCAGTCGTGTCCGACTCTTTGCGACCCCATGAATCGCAGCACGCCAGGCCTCCCTGTCCATCACCAACTCCCAGAGTTCACTCAGACTCACGTCCATCGAGTCGGTGATGCCATCCAGCCATCTCATCCTCAGTCGTCCCCTTCTCCTTCTGCCCCCAATCCCTCCCAGCATCAGACTCTTTTCCAATGAGTCAACTCTTCACATGAGGTGGCCAAAGTACTGGAGTTTCAGCTTTAGCATCATTCCTTCCAAAGAAATCCCAGGGCTGATCTCCTTCAGAATGGACTGGTTGGATCTCCTTGCAGTCCAAGGGACTCTCAAGAGTCTTCTCCAACACCACAGTTCAAAAGCATCAATTCTTCGGCTCTCAGCCTTCTTCACAGTCCAACTCTCACATCCATACATGACCACTGGAAAAACCATAGCCTTGACTAGACGGACCTTAGTCGGCAAAGTAATGTCTCTGCTTTTGAGTATACTATCTAGGTTGGTCATAACTTTTCTTCCAAGGAGTAAGTGTCTTTTAATTTCATGGCTGCAATCACCATCTGCAGTGATTTTGGAGCCCAAAAAATAAAGTCTGACCCTCTTTCCACTGTTTCCTCATCTATTTCCCATGAAGTGATGGGACCAGATGCCATGATCTTCGTTTTCTGAATGTTGAGCTTTAAGCCCACTTTTTCACTCTCCTCTTTCACTTTCATCAAGAGGCTTTTTAGCTCCTCTTCAGTTTCTGCCATAAGGGTGGTGTTATCTGCATATCTGAGGTTATTGATATTTCTCCCAGCAATCTTGATTCCAGCTTGTGTTTCTTCCAGTCCAGCGTTTCTCATGATGTACTCTGCATAGAAGTTAAATAAGCAGGGTGACAATATACAGCCTTGATGTACTCCTTTTCCTATTTGGAACCAGTCTGTTGTTCCATGTCCAGTTCTGACTGTTGCTTCCTGACCTGCATATAGGTTTCTCAAGAGGCAGGTCAGGTGGTCTGGTATTCCCATCTCTTTCAGAATTTTCCACAGTTTATTGTGATCCACACAGTCAAAGGCTTTGGCATAGTCAATAAAGCAGAAATAGATGTTTTTCTGGAACTCTCTTGCTTTTTCCATGATCCAGCGGATGTTGGCAATTTGATCTCTGGTTCCTCTGCCTTTTCTAAAACCAGCTTGAACGTCAGGGAGTTCACAGTTCACGTATTGCTGAAGCCTGGCTTAGAGAATTTTAAGCATTACTTTACTAGCATGTGAAATGAGTACAATTGTGCAGTAGTTTGAGTATTCTTTGGCATTGCCTTTCTTAGGGATTGGAATAAAAACTGACTTTTTCCAGTCCTCTGGCCACTGCTGAGTTTTCCAAATTTGCTGACA
Source organism: Capra hircus (assembly GCF_001704415.2). NCBI lineage: Eukaryota > Metazoa > Chordata > Mammalia > Artiodactyla > Bovidae > Capra > Capra hircus. Next base: position 46,189,708 of record NW_017189516.1, read on the forward strand.
TATTGGGTGCAGCCCTTTCACAGCATCATCTTTCAGGATTTGAAACAGCTCAACTGGAATGCCATCACCTCCACTAGCCCTGTTCGTAGTGATGCTTTCTAAGGCCCACTTGACTTCACATTCCAGGATGTTTGGCTCTAGGCTGGTGATCACATGATCGTGACTATCTGGGTTGTGAAGATCTTTTTTGTACAGTTCTTCTGTGTATTCTTGCCACCTCTTCTTAATATCGTCTGCTTCTGTTAGGTCCATACCATTTCTGTCCTTTATCGAGCCCATCTTTGCATGAAATGTTCCCTTGGTATCTCTAATTTTCTTGAAGAGATCTCTAGTCTTTCCCATTCTGTTGTTTTCCTCGATTTCTTTGCATTGATTGCTGAAGAAGGCTTTCTTATCTCTTCTTGCTATTCTTTGGAACTCTGCATTCAGATGCTTATATCTTTCCTTTTCTCCTTTGCTTTTCGCCTCTCTTCTTTTCACAGCTATTTGTAAAGCCTCCCCAGACAGCCATTTTGCTTTTTTGCATTTCTTTCCCATGGGGATGGTCTTGATCCCTGTCTCCTGTACAGTGTCATGAACCTCATTCCATAGTTCATCAGGCACTCCATTTATCAGATCTAGGCCCTTAAATCTATTTCTCACCTCCACTGTATAATCATAAGGGATTTGATTTAGGTCACACCTGAATGGTCTAGTGGTTTTCCCTACTTTCTTCAATTTAAGTCTGAATTTGGCAATAAGGAGTTCATGATCTGAGCCACAGTCAGCTCCTGGTCTTGTTTTTGTTGACTGTATAGAGCTTCTCCATCTTTGGCTGCAAAGAATATAATCAATCTGGTTTCAGTGTTGACCATCTGGTGATGTCCATGTGTAGAGTCTTCTCTTGTGTTGTTGGAAGAGGGTGTTTGCTATGACCAGTGCGTTTTCTTGACAAAACTCTATTAGTCTTTGCCCTGCTTCATTCCACATTCCAAGGCCAAATTTGCCTGTTACTCCAGGTGTTTCTTGACTTCCTACTTTTGCATTCCAGTCCCCTATAATGAAAAGGACATCTTTTTTGGGTGTTAGTTCTAAAAGGTCTTGTAGGTCTTCACAAAACCATTCAACTTCAGCTTCTTCAGCATTACTGGTTGGGGCATAGACTTGGATAACTTTGATATTGAATGGTTTGCCTTGGAGCCGAACAGAGATCATTCTGTCGTTTTTGAGATTGCATCCAAGTACTGCATTTCGGACTCTTTTGTTGACCATGATGGCTACTCCATTTCTTCTGAGGGATTCCTGCCTACAGTAGTAGATATAATGGTCATCTGAGTTAAATTCACCCATTCCAGTCCATTTTAGTTCACTGATTCCTAGAATGTCGACGTTCACTCTTGCCATCTCTTGTTTGACCACTTCCAATTTGCCTTGATTCATGGACCTAACATTCCAGGTTCCTATGCAATATTGCTCTTTACAGCATCAGACCTTGCTTCTATCGCCAGTCACATCCACAACTGGGTATTGTTTTTGCTTTGGCTCCATCCCTTCATTCTTTCTGGAGTTATTTCTCCACTGATCTCCAGTAGCATATTGGGCACCTACTGACCTGGGGAGTTCCTCTTTCAGTATCCTATCATTTTGCCTTTTCATACTGTTCATGGGGTTCTCAAGGCAAGAATACTGAAGTGGCTTGACATTCCCTTCTCCAGTGGGCCGCATTCTGTCAGACCTCTCCACCATGACCCGCCCATCTTGGGTTGCCCCGCAGGCATGGCTTGGTTTCACTGAGTTAGACAAGGCTGTGGTCCTAGTGTGATTAGATTGACTAGTTTTCTGTGAGTATGGTTTCAGTGTGTCTGCCCTCTGATGCCCTCTTGCAACACCTACCATCTTACTTGGGTTTCTCTTACCTCGGGCGTGGGGTATCTCTTCACGGCTGTTCCAGCAAAGCACAGCTGCTGCTCCTTACCTTGGACGAGGGGTATCTCCTTACCACTGCCCTTCCTGACCTTCAAGGTGGGATAGCTCCTCTAGGCCCTCCTGTGCCTGTGCAGCCACCGCTCCTCGGGATGCTCCTCCCGGCTGCTGGCCTTGGCCTTGGGCTTGGAGTGGCTCCTCAGGGTCATAGCCCTTGGCCTTGGGTGCAAGGTGGCTTCTCCTGGCCACCCCTGACCTCGGGCAAGACAACTGCTAAAAAGCAACTAAAAATCTGATGTTGAATGATAAAAATGTGACTGCTTGGCCCTTCTCTGAGTTTGGTGGACTGCTGCAGGGTCCTCTTCAAGGAAGTGATGCAGAACCCAGACCCGTGATAGCCACCTGACTGTACCCTGTGGTTTTCTGATACTGTCTGGCTGCAATTTTAGGCTATGAGTGGGGAAGAAGAGCAATCCACAATAAAGGGTTGAACCACTTTCTGGTTTGCCACTTTCATTTTTAAAATCTATTGCCAGCCTGACTTCAGGCTCTACTACAAAGCCACAGTCATCAAGACAGTATGGTACTGGCACAAAGACAGACATATAGATCAATGGAACAAAATAGAAAGCCCAGAGATAAATCCACACACATATGGTCACCTTATCTTCGACAAAGGAGGCAAGAATATACAATGGAGTAAAGACAATCTCTTTAACAAGTGGTGCTGGGAAAACTGGTCAACCACTTGTAAAAGAATGAAACTAGATCACTTTCTAACACCGCACACAAAAATAAACTCAAAATGGATTAAAGATCTAAATGTAAGACCAGAAACTATAAAACTCCTAGAGGAGAACATAGGCAAAACACTCTCAGACATAAATCACAGCAGGATCCTCTATGATCCACCTCCCAGAATTCTGGAAATAAAAGCAAAAATAAACAAATGGGATCTAATTAAAATTAAAAGCTTCTGCACAACAAAGGAAAATATAAGCAAGGTGAAAAGACAGCCTTCTGAATGGGAGAAAATAATAGCAAATGAAGCAACTGACAAACAACTAATCTCAAAAGTATACAAACAACTTCTGCAGCTCAATTCCGGAAAAATAAACGACCCAATCAAAAAATGGGCCAAAGAACTAAATAGACATTTCTCCAAAGAAGACATACGGATGGCTAACAAACACATGAAAAGATGCTCAACATCACTCATTATTAGAGAAATGCAAATCAAAACCACAATGAGGTACCACTTCACACCAGTCAGAATGGCTGTGATCCAAAAATCTGCAAGCAATAAATGCTGGAGAGGGTGTGGAGAAAAGGGAACCCTCCTACACTGTTGGTGGGAATGCAAACTAGTACAGCCGCTATGGAGAACAGTGTGGAGATTCCTTAAAAAATTGCAAATAGAACTACCTTATGACCCAGCAATCCCACTTCTGGGCATACACACTGAGGAAACCAGAATTGAAAGAGACACATGTACCCCAATGTTCATCGCAGCACTGTTTATAATAGCTAGGACATGGAAACAACCTAGATGTCCATCAGCAGATGAATGGATAAGAAAGCTGTGGTACATATACACAATGGAGTATTACTCAGCCGTAAAAAAGAATTCATTTGAATCAGTTCTGATGAGATGGATGAAAATGGAGCCGATTATACAGAGTGAAGTAAGCCAGAAAGAAAAACACCAATACAGTATACTAACACATATATATGGAATTTAGGAAGATGGCAATGACGACCCTGTATGCAAGACAGGGAAAGAGACACAGATGTGTATAATGGACTTTTGGACTCAGAGGGAGGGAGAGGGTGGGATGATTTGGGAGAATGACATTCTAACATGTATACTATCATGTAAGAATTGAATCTCCAGTCTATGTCTGATGCAGGATACAGCATGCTTGGAGCTGGTGCATGGGGATGACCCAGAGAGATGTTATGGGGAGGGAGGTGGGAGGGGGGTTCATGTTTGGGAACGCATGTAAGAATTAAAGATTTTAAAATTTAAAAAATAAATAAATAAATAAAATTTAAAAAAAAATCTATTGCCAGTTGTCACAGTTGACAGATTGACCAAGAGGGAGTGGTGGTTGGAGCTGGTGAGGCCAAGCAGGCCAGGCCCAGTGGTTCTCAGGAGACATTTCTGATTTCTCAAGTTAGAATGGATTCTACTAGATCTTGTGGGCAGAGGCCAGAGATGCTATTGCTCTTCCACCAACCCACAGGACAGCCTCACAACAAAGAATGATCTATCCCCAAATGTCAGTAGTGCTGGCGGTGAGCAACCCTGCCCTGGACCTTTCCAAGACTAGCTCTTTGCCATCTAGGTCTTGACCTGAATCGATCTTTGGTTGGGTGGGTTTCAGTCAACCAATGTAAGGTAGCTTTATTTTCCATCTCCACTATCACTATACTTTGTCTATCTTTTATCTACACCATCTCTTCCCCACATACGATATACTGACTAATATAAATTCCAAAAGTCTCCGGAGATTAGAGACCTTGTTCCTCCTCACTGCTATAACCCCAGCTTCTTGCATAGTCTTTGGGACATAGTGAGATGGAATCAAATATTTGTTTCATCAATGAATGAAATGGATTTAACTTGCTTTAGTCACTTGGCCTCCTCCTTGCTCCCCAAGGCATGCTGACTGCTCTTTCTTAATCCTAAAGCCCTTGGTCCCTTCTTGCCTCCCCAATTCCTCCTCCTACCATGGTTGGATGTGGGGAGGAGCAAAATTCCTGGGGGAGGCAGACCTGCAGGTCTCAGGGGAAGTCTCTGGCGCATGCACCATCAAGGAGAAGAAGGACTCATGGGAGACGAGCTAAATGGCAAAGGGTAGGATGGGGGAATCTGAGTCTGCCTGGCTGCCATTTTGGGTGGAAAAGAAAGGAACTAATATTTACTGAGTGCCTTTTCGGTGCAGGGCAAAATAATCTCACTCAATCCTTTTAATAATTCTGAGATGAGGGCACTCAAGTTCAGCATAATCAAGTCCACATAACTAGCAAGTGGCCGAATTGAGATTTAAAACAAGAATTCTGTGATCCCAAAGGTTCAGTCCTTTGGGGAGACCAGATAAAATGGGTCCTGTCATTAAAAGAGCTTCTAATCTTGTGGAAGAGGGGGCAGGTAGGCCCACAAATTAGCATATGAATGTTGTAGATATGACCTCTTCACCAGCTTGGAGTTCCAAGTGTCACTTCCTTGTTGTTGTTCAGTCTGTGAGACGTGTCTGACTCTTTGCGACTCCATAGACTGCAGCATGCCAGGCTTCCCGGTCCTTCACCGTCTCAGAGTTTGCTCAGACTTGTGTCCATTGAGTCAGTAATGCTATCTAACCATGTCATCCTCTGCTGCCCGGTTCTCCTGCCTTCAGTCTTTCCCAGCATCAGAGTCTTTTCCAATGAGTTGACCCTTTACATCAGGTGGCCAAAGCATTGGAGCTTCAGCTTCAGCATCTGTTCTTCCAATGAATATTCAGGGTTGATTTCCCTTAGGATTGACTGGTTTGATCTCATTGCAGTCCAAGGGACTCTCAAGAGCCTTCTCCAGCACTTCCTTATAATTAATCAAGTTAATTGCTCAAATACCCACATACCCAAATTAGTAGCCAATCCAGTATTGTGCTCTCGCTCTTGGCCCATCCCCCCACCAAATTGTATTCAGGGACCCCAGGTGCTTACTAGGTCTGAATCTGTGAATCCTAAATCAAAGGTGATTACCACTCTTTATATTCCTGCAGCTGATTTGTACTCGTGAACTTGGCCTTTGTTCCACAAGGAGTCCCCATGCCAACAGAGTCCCAGCCTCAGGCGTGTACCCCAAACCTGCTGTGATCAAATTTGGCCACAGCACTATTTCTGTTTCCACATGTTCTTGAGGAACCTGACCAGGCCTTCTAGCAAGAGGAGGAATCTAAGTCTCATCCCTTTAAGTATGATTTCCTCATATCAGATTGGATGCTGCAGAAGTGAGCTCCGTGACTTTTAAGGTTAGGTCCAAAAAGGCAGTGTGGCTTCCATCTAGTTGCCTTACTAAGCTCACTCTCAGAACCTGGACACCATGCTCTGAGGAAGCCCAGGTCACACCGAGAATCCACGTGTAGATGTTCCACTGATAGCTCCAGCTATGATCCTGGCATACAGCCAACCGTGACTGTCAGACATGCAGGTGAGCCTCAGGTCTTCTGGGCAAGACACAGTGGGGCAGCCTCTGTCCCTGCTGAGCCGTGATGGAATTGATGACTTGCAGAATCCATGAGTATAATTAAGTGGTTGTTTATCTGCTTCCAAGTTGGGGGATAATTTCTTTTGCCACCATTGCAACCGGAAACCCACATATCACTGGTGAGAGTTTCGACCCTGCCTTTGAGGTCACCATTCCAGATACTCTTGTCTTCATTGTTTTCAAAGGTCTAGTCAAGGATCAACCTGTAATCATTCTGATGCCTCTTAGGGAGTATTCATCTCCTTGTACTTTTTTTTTTGCCTGTAGTTTTGCCAGTATTTTGACATAATGTTTGTCATATTATATTAAAGCTACTTGTGTCTGCCTCCCAGGTTGACTTTGAGCTGTCTTGCAGGACAAGGCAGACCCATGTTGTACTCTCTCCACTGGCACCTAATATGTAGCAAGGCTAACAGCTCCTTCTGTACTCACCACATGAAGCATAGACTCAAAAATCAACACTTTGATACAGTATCAGGTATCGTCAGTGGCTTTGTTTATGTACCTATATCTGTGTGTTTTCTTTAAAAACAGTTCCTGGGACTTCCCTGGTGGTCTAGTGGGTAAGACTTCGCGGGGCTTGGGTTCCATCCCTGGTCAGGGAATTAGATCCCACATGCTGCAACTAAGAGTTTGCATGCCACAACTAAAAAGATCCCACATGCCAAAATGAAGGTCAAAGATCCTGCTGCATGTCACAGCTAAGACCTAGTGCAGCCAAATAAATAAATAAAAATTTTAAAAATAAAAATATAAACAACCTCTATATCTATCCATATCATGAAACATAATTCAGCCTTAGAAGAAATAGAATTCTGACACATGCTACCCCATGCATGAACCTTGAAGACATTATGTTCAATGAAATAAGCCAGACATAAAAGGACAAATGTTGTGTGAGTCTACTTGTATGAGGCATCTAGGGTAGTCAAATTCATAGAGACAGACAGTTGGGTGGTGACTGTTGAGAGCTGAACAGGGGCTTAGTGTTTAATGAGGACACAATTTCAATTTGGGAAGATGAAAAAGTTCAGTGGATGGATGATTCTGGTGGTTGTGCAACAATGTGAATGTATTTAATGACACTGAACTGTATGCTTAAAAATGGTTAAAATGATAAATTTTCTATTAGGTAAATTTTATAACATTAAAAGAAAGATTTCTATATAACCTGTTGTTTCTGAATATCACCAAGGAGACCCATACTGCAAATTCATCCCTGGAAGAAGCAGTAGAGATGCCTTCTGGACAGTTTCATCTCTTCCTTGCAAGCCTGCTATGAAGGAGCCTCATGAGAGAAGTCACGCGCACATAGTGGGAGTCTCTTCCATTTCCCATCACGTGCTGCTCAGAGCCTTTGCATTGAACACTCAGCCTATGATCCTTCCCGTGTGCTTCCCACTCCTGTGGCTTCTAGTCCATCAACAGATTCCAACTTGCCAGAACTCTTATAGTGCACACGTCACCCTCCACATGCTTTGTGGTACCCCTGGCCTTGGTTACACCAATTTTGAAGTGGAAGGCCAACACGCCTGACTCCTTGGCTTGAAGGAAAGAACACTGAATCAGAAGCTAGAAAGCCTGGATTCGTGTCCCAGCCCTGTGCCACACCGCCTGGTGACCTCACAAGTTGTTTTACAACCATGTTCCGCCCTCTCTCTCCCTAAGTGATAAATGCATTCTGAATTATACACCCATAGAATGTGTGCTCACCTACCCTTCTCCCTAGATAAAGACTATTAGTCATTCATTCTCACTGTGAATCAGTTTAATCAGATTGTAAGTGGGTGTTGGACAGTACTGGCGAATGGAGAAGACAGGCCTAAAAGAGGCCTAGGAGGAAAGGAAGCAAAGAGGCCAAGGGGAGTCTTTGATAAGCACCGCAGTACTGCACTAGCTTCTAGCAACAGGAAAGAGGAGTCAGGAGCCAGGAGACCACTGGTCACAAAAAAAAAAAAAAAAAAAAAAACACTACCTTTGCAAGAACACAGGAATTTATCATGAAAACAAAGAGGTACCTTTGTGAGGTGGAGGACTGTTACCCTCCCTAAATTGAGTTTGATGTATTAAGGAGAGAAAGGGGAGGGTCTGAGACCTCTCCCTTAGTTATTTTCTGAGATCACAGATGTATCTCCTTGGATTGTGTTCAGCCTAAAGTGGGTAAAAATCCAGAAGTTTATTTCTCAAGAGAACTTTAAAAGAAAGTCCAAGGCTGGTGTGACAGCTCCATGGTCATAGACTCAAGCTCCCTCCAATGTCCCTCTGCCATTCTTAGGATAGAGTCTTCATCCTTATGGTCTAAAGTGGTGCTGGAGGTCCAGCCATAACACTGTAGTTCCAGGCAGCAGAATAGAAGAGAGTGTGGTACACCTGCCACATCCCTTCCAAGACTTCCCGGAACGTCTCCCTATAACTTCAGCTTACTTGTTGACTCTGACTTAACCTAGCTACAGTGGAATCTGACAAATACCTTTTTAAACAATTTTTAATTGATTTTTGACTGCGCTGGGTCTTTGTTGCTGCCAGCAGTCTTTCTCTAGTTGCGGTGTAGGGGCTTCTCGCTGCAGTGGCTTCTCTTGTGGAGCGCGAGCTCAGTAGTTATGGCGTGTGGGCTCAGTAATTGCAGCTCACAGACTCTAGAGTGCTGGCTCAATAGTTGTGGCTCTCGGGTTTAGCTGCCCCATGGCATGTGGGATCTTCCCAGACCAGAGACTAAACCCAGGTCCCCTGCATTGGCAGGCGATTCCCAACCACTGGACCACCAGGGAGATTCCTGACAAATGTCTTTTAGCTGAGAAGCAATATGCCAAGTGAACAACTGGGGTTCTCTTAATTTGTGAGATATTTGGAGAGTAGATATTTGGTAGGCAGCTAGACCCTGCACCACAACAGCCTAAAAGACAACAGTGGACATGGTCAGTAGGAAATCCCGTTCATTCAGCCACACATTCCCTTAGCGTCATGGAGCTGTCATAATGCGACAGCTACTTTTACTTTAAAACTTTCAGCTCCTTTTCATGTGTAGAAAGATACCAAATGTGTCTGTCCTATTCATTCAACAAAATTTCCTGAATTCTAGCAACTGGCAGCGTAGTGCTGGAGAGGAAAAGCTGAGGAGGATCCAGCTTTTGCGCCTCCCCTCACTTCATCACCGCTGCTCTTGCTCTGTAGACTCGTGCCACCTACGGACTTTCCACGCTCATGTGCTAACACGGCTGTGACCGCCGCGAAAGGGGAAATGCTTACTGCGGGGGAAGAAAAGAGTCATGGCATTTTAGGCAACACTGAGAACCCAGAAAATATGGAATGCAGTGTGAATATCTATTGTTTCAAGCTGAAGAGAGCTTTTTCCCTGAATGGGAAAAAGTTAGATTTAGTACCAAGAATAGAGTAAGAGCAATGTCGGCCAAGTGCCTTCATCTGAGAAATGAATTTCATTAGAGTCACAGTTATTGTCTATTGTCCTGATTGGTTGTTATAGTTGAGCTGAGACCTAATTTCCACTTCAGTTCTCACAGTTGGCATTATTATTTCCCTTTGTGTAACTTTCGGGAAAAAATTCAATATGAATCAGATTTTGTTTTTAATTCCCACCAAAGAGACTTTTTTTTAATACAATGAGAACAGATTCAGCCTTAGATCAAAATACTTATATCACAATGGAATACCTTTTCAGAGCACTATTGAGTCCTCTGCCTTTTATTGTTTCAGTGTCCCCACGACAGTTCCTGTCCTGATTTAGAACAGAGTGCACCTGCTGCCTCCAACATTTGGCTTCCTTTAACCCAGCCTTCCTCTTTTAGTATTTTTCCCCCCATGATATTTACAAACCTGCGATTTCTTTTTTTACTGGATGTCTCCCAGTCAGAAGAACATACAAAACTCTCCTACTGCAAGGTAACACCCAATTTCCTGCTTCCCGCTCTTTCCCTGTTCTTTCAGGCAAAGTTTGGATCTTTAGCCTTCTCAGATTCGATCCATGAATGATCACATTATCTTCCAAATTTTCTTCCTTCAAGTTCTGATGTTTGAAACCAAGGTTGAAAAAAAAATTGTAAAAACCACATGACATAAAATTTATCATCTTAACCATTTAAAATTTTACAGTGTAGTAGTAGTAGGTATAGTCACATTGATGGGAAAAAGATCTCCAGAGTGTTTTCATCTTCCAAAACTAAAACTCTATTCTGTCAGGGAGCAAGAAATTTTCCTCTGCCTTTGTAGGTTCCTCTGGCTGGCCTAAGAATTAAATTGACATGAGACAGATTAATTGGAAAAAATCAAACAAAGTTTTAATAACATGGATACATAGGAGAGACCCAGAGAAACTAAGTCACTCCCCAAAATGGTCTCTGCCCTCACCTTGAATGCCATCTTCAGCTAATGACAAAGGAGCATGTTGGGTGTAGTGGTTTGGGATTTCAAAGGGGAGGGAGGCAATTCATACTGAAGATGGAACCGTCAGCAAATGCTTAATAAACAGTGTTTGCTGGGCCAGGCAGAGACGATGGGATACACAGTAGATTGGTATCTCTAGGCCCTGCTGAGTCTCCTTCATCACATCCCATGCAAGTTCTTTGCCAAGATCTCAGGTGATCTCTGTATTTGGGGAACAGGCTCTTTATCTAAGTTCTTTTAGGCTAGTCAGAGGTTCTTCCTGAGTCTTGGGCCTTGGTTGTTTTCAGCTCAAAATAATTGAAGAGACACATTTTAGGATAGCAAATTTTGCTCATTAAATGACAACTCCCAGGACTTCCCTGGTGGGCCAGTGGCTAAGACTCCGAGCTCCCGATGCAGGGGGACTGGGTTTCGATCCCTGGCCAGGGAACTAGATCCCACATGCTGCATCTAAGAGGCTGCATGCCACAAGTAGAGCTCCTACATGCCGCAACGAAGATCAAAGATCCTGCGCGCCGCAATGAGACCTGGCACAGCCAATTAATATCAAAACAGAAAAATAACCCCCCACTCACAGTTCCCTATTTTTCCCTCCCTTCAATTCCTGGAAACCACATTCTACTTTTTGTTTCTATGAATTTGACTAGACAGATACCTCATAAATGAAATCACATTGTATTTGTCTTTTGTGACTGGCTTATTTCACTTAACATAGTATCCTCGAGGTTCATCCACATTGTAGCATGTGACAGGATTCCCTTCCTTTCTAAGCCTGAATAATATTTCACTGTATGTAGAGACCACATTTTATGAATCCTTTCATACATCAACGGACATTTGTGTTGCTTCCGCCTCTGGGCTATCGTGCATAATATTGCTATTAATGTGGGTATATAGGTGTCTCTTTGAGACCCAGCTTTCAACCCTTTCGGATGAATATCCAGAAGTGTGATTGCTGGAGCATGTGATAGTTCTATTTCTAACTTCTTGCGGAACTTCCTTACTGTTTTCCTCTTTCAGTTTTAACCCAGAGATATGTAAATGTTAATCTTTTTGCAAAGTCAGAAGTGTATATCAAAGAAATACCAATGTTTTTGGCAGATACAGAAAAAAAGGGTGGAGCAGAGTTTATATCAATTGGAATGATCAAAGTGAAGTTATAATGAAGTCACAGCAGTGAGCCTTTCATTTTGAGGGCAGACTTGAAAACGTGTCTTCATTTTCAATCTGATATTCACTTCTTCATATTTTTTGTTTTTACTTCCTCTCATTAAACCCCATTTTCCTTCAGTAGAATCAGTTCTCCAAGATACAGAGAAGTCAGAGGTCACTTTTTTTTTCTTTTCTTTTTTTTTTCAGAGGTCACTTTTTTCCCCACCTGGCTCTCTTTAACTGTTAGACAGGTGACATAAAACTAGACAGAAACCAAAGCCCCTACATGTGCGTCATTACATAAATATTTCTATGGTTAAAGTTTCTGGTCAGGTGGAGGTATCAGTAAGTCTGATCTCAAGCACCTTTACACTAGATTTCTCTGATGGTTGTTAAAACACATACACATGCAGGGTCCCATCTCTTAAGCAGTCTAGCTGAACTTTTGGGGGGTTCAAACTCAGCCTAAGTGGTGGTTAGCAAAACGAGCATGAGAGATGCCAGCATCGGAAGGTTTCCATCTTTTTCTTCCAAACATTTGAAAGAATGGGAAAATTAAAAGATGGGTTCTTGTTTTGTTTTTTAAAATTTGGCCATGTTGTGTGTCTTGTGGGATCTTAGCTCCCTGACTAGGAATTGAACCCATGCCCTTGGCAGTGAAAATGTTCAGTCCTAACTACTGAACCCCCGGGGAATTCCCTAAAATGTGTTTTTTTTTTTTTTCAAATTTATTTCTTTATTAGAGTATAGTTGATTTACAGTGTTGTGCCAATCTCTGCTGTACAGCAAAGTGACTCAGTTATATGCTTATATTCCATTATGGTTTATCACAGAATATTGGCTATAGTTCCCTGTGGTATACAGTAGGATTTTGTTGTCTAACATAATAGCTTACATCTGCTAATACCAAACTCCCAGTCATTCCCTCTACCTTCCCCCTTGGCAAATACAAGTCTGTTCTCTATGTCTGTGAGTCTGTTTTGTAGATAGATTCATTTGTGCCATATTTTAGATTCCACATATAAGTAGTTTGGTATTTGTCTTTCTCTTTCTAACTTCACTTAATATGATAATCTTTAGTTGCATCTATGTTGCTGCAAATGGCATTATTTCATTCTCTTTTATGGCTGAGTAGCTCGATAAAGAACAGAAATGGTATGGACCTAACAGAAGCAGAAGATATTAAGAAGAGGTGGCAAGAATACACAGAAGAACTGTACAAAAAAGATCTTCATGACACAGATAATCACGATGGTGTGATCACTCACCTAGAGCCAGACATCCTGGAATGTGAAGTCAAGTGGGCCTTGGAAAGCATCACTATGAACAAAGCTAGTGGAGGTGATGGAATTCCAGTGGAGCTATTTCAAATCCTGAAAGATGATGCTGTGAAAGGGCTGCACCCAATATGTCAGCAAATTGGAAAACTCAACAGTGGCCAGAGGACTGGAAAAAGTCAGTTTTCATTCCAATCCCTAAGAAAGGCAATGCCAAAGAATGCTCAAACTACCGCACAATTGCACTCATCTCACATGCTAGTAAAGTAATGCTCAAAATTCTCCAAGCCAGGCTTCAGCAATACGTGAACCGTGAACTTCCAGATGTTCAAGCTGGTTTTAGAAAAGGCAGAGGAACCAGAGATCAAATTGCCAACATCTGCTGGATCATCAAAAATGCAAGAGAATTCCAGAAAAACATCTATTTCTGCTTTATTGACTATGCCAAAGCCTTTGACTGTGTGGATCACAATAAACTGTGGAAAATTCTGAAAGAGATGGGAATACCAGACCACCTGACCTGCCTCTTGAGAAACCTACATGCAGGTCAGGAAACAACAGTTAGAACTGGACATGGAACAACAGACTGGTTCCAAATAGGAAAGGAGTACATCAAGGCTGTATATTGTCACCCTGCTTATTTAACTTATATGCAGAGTACATCAGAGAAACGCTGGGCTGGGAAAAGCACAAGCTGGAATCAAGATTGCTGGGAGAAATATCAATAACCTCAGATATGCAGATAACACCACCCTTATGGCAGAAAGTGAAGAAGAACTAAAGAGCCTCTTGATGAAAGTGAAAGAGGAGAGTGAAAAAGTTGGCTTAAAGCTCAACATTCAGAAAACGAAGATCATGGCATCTGGTCCCATCACTTCATGGGAAATACATGGGGAAACAGTGGAAACAGTGGCTGACTTCATTTTTGGGGGCTCCAAAATCACTGCAGATGGTGATTGCAGCCATGAAATTAAAAGACACCTACTCCTTGGAAGGAAAGTTATGAGCAACCTAGACAGCATATTAAAAAGCAGAGACATTACTTTGCCAACCTCGTCTAGTCAAGGCTATGCTTCTTCCAGTGGTCATGTATGGATGTGAGAGGTGGACTATAAAGAAAGCTGAGCGCCGAAGAATTGATGCTTTTGAACTGTGGTGTTGGAGAAGACTCTTGAGAGTCCCTTGGACTGCAAGGAGATCCAACCAGTCCATTCTAAAGGAGATCAGTCCTGGGTGTTCATTGGTAGGACTGATGTTGAAGCTGAAACTCCAATACTTTGGCCACCTGATGCGAAGAGCTGACTTGTTTGAAAAGACCCTGATGCTGGGATAGAGTAAGGGCAGGAGGAGAAGGGGACGACAGAGGATGAGATGGTTGGATGGCATCACTGACTCAATGGACATGGGTTTGGGTGGACTCCGGGAGTTGGTGATGGACAGGGAGGCCTGGCGCACTGCGGTTCGTGAAGTCGCAAAGAGTCGGACACGACTGAGCGACTGAACTGAACTGAACTGAATCCTCCGTTGTATACATGTACTGCATCTTCTTTATCCATTCCTCTGTTGATGGAAATTTAGATTATTTCCATGTCTTGGCTACTGTGAATAGTGCTGCTATGAATATTGGGGTGCATGTATCTTTGTGAATTATCGTTTTGTCTGGGTATATTCCCAAGAGTGGGATTGCTCTGTCGAACAGTAATTCTGTTTTTAGTTTTTGGAGTCACCTCCACAGTGTTTTCCATAGTGGCTGCACCAACTTACATTCTCACCAACAGTGTAGGAGGGTTCCCTAAAAGGTGTTTTTTGATGTCCAGATTTTGTAGAGTTGAAACTCTCTGAGGGTGCACCTGGGGTGAAGGGTGCTAAGCTAAGGGGGAATGGGATCAGGACTATGGATATCATCTTCTTCAAGAAATTCCCTTCCTTCTCTGAGCAGCTGCCTTGCTTTCTAAGCAGTTTTGAGGACAGTGGTTCTTGCTCTTACCCACACATTTGAATCACCTAGGGTGATTTTAAAAAGTCCAGTGTGCAGTCTGCACTTAGACCAATGACATCAGGGTCTCTGGGGCGGGTGAGAAGGAAACTTAGTCATAAGGATTTTGTCAGACACTCCAAGGCTGGGAACCACTGTTTCGAAGAGAAAAGGCAGATTGCTACTATTTTCCCCTCAGCACCATGATTTGTAAATTTACCATTTTTATTAATACAGCACACATTCATTTCAAAGTTGAAGTACCATATAATCTGTGATATTTATGATCTGAAATACACAAGAGCAAGTATCCTTGAAGGATTATT
The DNA here is from genome assembly GCF_001704415.2 of Capra hircus. NCBI lineage: Eukaryota > Metazoa > Chordata > Mammalia > Artiodactyla > Bovidae > Capra > Capra hircus. Next base: position 46,204,990 of record NW_017189516.1, read on the forward strand.
CTCTCTACAAGAAAGAAAAATGGCTAGTGTGCACATACTACAGATCAGTATATCTCCAAATTAATTTCCATTAAAAATCATTTTTCCATCTTAGGAAGATTTTCCCTAACTGACTTTTGTTTCTCACATTTTGTATAGAACTTAATATTCTTTTCAAAGAGTTCCAGGTCTCTTCTTCCTTGGAGTATACACTTGCGGGTTCCCACACTGTTTACTTCTTATGGTTCTAGTGAGTACTGAATGCTTGTGACTCACTGGAATGTTTACCCTTTCAATTCTTTTTCACAGTTGGCCTCCTGGTCTCCTTTTACCTTTGATGTGAACTGGCTAACACTGTGGTTCATTTCCTGTTATTTATAATTTTGGAATTAAGAGTGTAAATGAAGTCAAAAAAATGAAAGACCCAGGTCAGCTATCGTGTTAAGGGTCGCAGCTGTGGTTCTGGAAGGTTCCAGTCGAAAAACTGGCTTGTTTTCCCTCCCTCCATTCCCCAAATGTAGGCTTCTCCTGTGGAGGCAGTTATTAGGGTTGGCCAAGGCGCTCTCAGAAAAATGTGTTATCTTTGTGAGCGGTTAGTTTTTTCTATGCTGAATCGCATATTTTGTTGCTTGGGAATGTATTTGATGAAGCTCAAGCAAATAATTTGTCTCAGTTTATTCAGCTTGTCCTTCAACATCCTTTATCCCTGAGATACCAGGAATAACAAGGTGCTGTAAGTTGGCTTCTTAGTTGTGGGGAATGGGGTGAAGAGGAGGCATTATGGGCAGTTTGCTTGCTTAGGCAGAATTTGGAGTCAGAGGTACTTGTGTTCATTGCAATGTATAACTCAGTTCAAAATTCCAAGGTCATAAACTTGAACATCCACCTCCCAGGTTGGGTGTGCATGTGAAACAAGATCAATGTAAGTCCTGCTCTGTAAGTGCTGTTTTTTAAGCAGTCACCTAGTGTGCTCACTTATTAGAAAAACATTCTGGTTTTAGTATACCTTCTGTCGCAAGAAAAGAATTGGACAGATCTCACATTTTACCCTACTACATGCCAGGCTTGTGTCTTGGAGGAAAAAAGAACAACATAACATGACCTGCTACCAAGCAATTGAGGACCTCAGTGGGGAGAAGACCTTTCCCTGTGGGGTAGATTCAAGAATATGAGGTGTGGCTTCACCTGGTGGCCCAGTGCTTAAGACTCCAAGCTTCCACTGCAGGGGGAGCAGGTTCAATCCCTAATCGTGCATGCTGGAGCAGCAAAAAAAAAAAAAAAAAAAAAAGAATATGAGGCAACCTATAAATGGGAGGGGACTACACCACTTCCTGGTGAGACTGACCCCGTGGACTGGGGTGGAGCATGAGCTGAGGGTTACAGGGAAGGAGAAACATCTCAAACCCAGCGATTGTCTCTGGTTCCCACAGACCTCGGCTCTTCTCGCAGCAACTGCTCCCTCAAAGTGAGGAAGATGGCAGCCATCAGCTCCTGGCTTCTGCTGGGAGCTGGGGAGCCTGGAGACACCAAGCCCTGAGCCCAGTCCTGGGTTCATGGGATCTTAGAAAGGAGCGGGGCAGGCACCTGAACTGATAATTTTTCCAGGACCCCGGGACCATGTGGGTGGAAGAGGAGTTCTGATAAACAGAAGGATGGAGATGGGGAGTGGGCTGAGCAAAAATTAGAGCATTTGCAGACCATGATATTTGCACATTTCTTTTTTTTTTTGCCTTCTAGACATAAAACTAAAAACCTGGACTGTTCCAGAAAAAAACCAGAAGCCAAACGACCTTACATGTAGTATCCCTATATTGTCTACACTGACGCTGTACAGACACTTCAAAAAATGTTCAAAATGGTACTCGCCTCTCTGCCCTGCCACTCAGCACGATTTTGCTGATTTCTCACAACCCCTCGTTTTTTTTCTTCTTGCTTTTTTCCTGCTTGCAAATCATGTGATACTATTTTTAAATGCTGTCTCTTTCTCATCTTCCTTATCCTGTAGACTTTTCACCAGATCATCTTTTGGACTTTTTGTAAAACAAAACAGTAATTATGAAAAACTTTCTTAAAAGTTGTTAGGATGTGGTATGCAATATATACTGAGAGAATTGGAGCTCTCCCTGCTGAAGCCACCCCAGGGTTCAGGCTGGGAGTCCAGATAGGAAAAGAATAGATTGTGATGATGATATGGTTCTGTTTTACAAGAAGAAAGAAGTTAGGTATGAATCTAAAAGCATCAGCCACAAAAGTTTCAGAAATTATCTTCCATAAAAATACATTAAAAGAAAAAAATTTTCAATCAGAATAATCCCTTCCTGAACCTTTAAATAATCATGAAGACTTGAGATATTATCCCCCAAACAAACTTAAATGTGTTTCGTATTTTCAAACCAAGAAAAATATGGTGGCTCAGATGGTAAAGAATCTGCTTGCAATGCAGGAAACCTGGGTTCGATCCCTAGGTTGGGAAGATCCCCTGGAGAAGGGAATGGCAACCCTACTCCAGTATTCTTGCCTGGAGAATCCTATGGACAGAAGAGTCTGGTGGGCTACAGTCCATGAATTCACAAAGTGTTGGACACGACTGAGCAATTCACACTTTCAAAGTATAGAACGACTTGTCCAAACCTTTAAATAATCATGACTTATTTGAGATACTATCCCCCCCAGCATAAATGTTTTTATCCTTGGTTTGTTCTCAGTACTCAAATAGTAAAGGCAAAGGCTTATCTGAGTTTTGAAGACAATGTTTCCTGAACAGGAAATGAAACTGCCAACGTTCCACAAAGCAGACAAAGTGCCTGATTCGGTGAAGAAATTATGCTGATTCACCAGAAGAAAATGGTCTTAGTTGTAATCAACTGAACATTTGTGTGTGAGAGTTTTTTTAAATTAAATTGCCGTAAAAAATCGAATTGCTTTACAGGCAAAGTCATGTCCTAGTGTGATTCACAATTTAAAATGTATTTTAAGGATTTCTGACTTACATGCTGATTAGGAAATGTGAATGTCACAACCATTTAACACATTGGAGTAGGGTGGTTGGAGTTGGGAGTGGAAAGAGAAGTCACTGGAAAATGTCAAAAACAAAGCAATGTCAGGCCATATATACTAGCTTCCAATTTTTTGAGAGTCTACATTTTTGGGTGAACTGTTTATATTTTTGGTTCAACCTAGTTAGAAAGTTGTGTAGCTTTATACATCATTAACGGTTTGTTTTGTTGTAATAACTGTTTTGTTAGCTGATTATTTAATTTACCTTGCAGTCTTCCAGATTACTTCTAAAACTGCAGCTTGTCATTTTTCTAATATGTGATCTATCACTTTGCTCACCTTATACCCATGACTTCCTCTACAAGACCAAGAAAAGCAGGGACTTGCCTGGTGGTACAGTGGCTAAGACTCTGAGCTGCCAGTGCAGGGGCCCAGGTTTGATCCCCAGTCAGGGACCTAGATCCCATATGCTGCAGCCAAAGAAATAAAATTTAAAAAAAAAGGAGTAATCAGAAAGCAGCATACTAGAATTGCCAGCTTCCTTTACCACTAAGAGTTCCCTGTGACACATCCCAGCCAATGAAGTGTAAATGGAAGTGATTTGAGATGGCTTTCTTATGAATTTTTTTAAAAAGCCGAGCTGTTTAAGGACAGGCTGTGTGTTTTACCGTCTGCCGTCCCCCATTCCCTGTGTAGAAAGTGGACACATGGCTTGGAGGCACCAGAAGTGACATTTAAGTTGATTGCTGACAAAGAGTAGGAGCTAATTAGGGGAAGGGAAATGGAGATCATCAAAGAAGGATGGTGCCCTGACAAGAAATAATGTAATACAGAATTGATAAAAGATTGGCTATCAGATATGATTATCGTGAAATCATTAAAAGCATGCTCAATGGATAAGGGGACTATTCCAGCTCCAGTGGGAGAGTTTAGGCCACAGCTGGGTGAATAGAAACAACAGAGACAGCTTTTGACTCCAGGCTAACTGAACTTTTTAAAAAATGGAGCTTTCCAACAATGCTTTGTGCTAGCATATAGGGTAGTAATTTCCCCATCACCAGATGTGTTCAAGCAAATGCTTAACTGACACCCACCCAGGAAGAGTAGAAGTGGGAGTCCTGTGTTCATGCAGTGATTGTATTATTTCAGTTTTGTTCAAGCATTTCTATTCTCATAAGCCCTAAAAGAATTTTGAACAAATGTTATATACCCCTCCACATATTTTGTCTTATAAAAATTTAACTTTCACATTTTCTCTTGCACATTTTGAATCGACAATTTCTATTTGTAAAATCACCAGTTAAATAGTTGCAAAGAACATAATTTCTGATGTACTGTGCATTCTGCACATACTTTAAATCTATTTTTATTGCTTTAAAATCTCGGCACAGTTCATTTAGCTCATTCAGTTAATGGAAAGTGCCCGCTCTACTCATAATGGTACAGCTAGTCCTCATTGGCAAACCAATCAGCCTCATCAAACTAACTTTGAAAGAATTGTGCAAATTATTAACTCTGTCCCTGCTCACCAATCAACGATGGGCCTAAAACTGGCATGATTCTTGCCCTTATGTGCTTCTCTCTAATGAGAGAGAGAGATCTGAAAGAATGTCACAGATAAACAGCAAGTCACAACTGGCAAGAGTGCAGTGAAGGAGATGTTAGTGGAATGAATAATACAAGGTGATCTGGGAGGGCTCCCCTGAGGAAGTGACGTTTAAGCAGAAACAGCCCCAAGTCAACTGACCGTTGACACTCTTTAACCGGTAGTTCCTTAATTGTACACTTAGCTTGCTCCTGAGAGAGACTCTTTGAATTGGCTTGCTCAGGAGCCTCTTTCTCTGTGGAGTTAGAAATAAAACCTTAGTTTATGCTCCTAAGTAAGCTGAGAAGCTGGTGAAGGGGGGCAGACTATCCCTCCCTCCCAAAATGCCTCTTTGGCATGAGATTATTTTAGGCTATTTTTAAAAATGAGTAGACCCAGGAGAAGCTCTGAAAACCAAGTAGAAATTATCTTTTTGTAAGAGACGTTTACACTTAGAAATCTCCATTTGTAAGGGTGTTTCTGTCTCTGTACCAGGAAGAAGAAAATGTCTAACTCTCTCGAACCTCTATCAATAGAGAAGGCAGCAACTTAAATCTGCCTTACCCTTGTTTACTGTGCTTTTCCTGGTGACCATCTGTAACCAGCTCCCCTCCCCCCCAACATCTTTCTGTGTTTATATATAATTTGATTTATTTTTGGCTGTGCTGGGTCTTTGCTGCTATGCGGACTTTTCTCTAGTTGCGGCAAGTGGAGGCCACTCTCTAGTTGCGGCACAGGGTCTTCTCGTGGTCGTGGCTTCTCTCATTGTGGAGTGCCGACTCTAGAGCACAGGCTCAGTAGTTGTGGTACACAGGCTTAGCTGCTCTGCAGCATGTCAGATCTTCCCAGATCAGGGATTGAACCCATGCCTCCTGCATTGACAGGTGGATTCTTGACCACTGAGCCTCCAGGGAAACCCCCCCAACATCTTTCTTTTGGCTTTACCTAGAGATGGTATTGAAGGTTGTGGTTTGGGCCATTTTGGAGAGTTACTTAGTTTTCCTGGGTATACAGTAGTGTACATGTATTAGACTTCTGTTTATTTGTCTCTCGATAATCTTTTATTACAGGGGAATCTCAGCCAAGAACCTAGAAAGGTAGAGAGAAAAATTCTTTTCCTCCCTGACCCAGGCTTAACTCTCAGGAAACTCTTCCCTCTGGAACACTATACATTGCTGAATTATTTGGTTTGGTGCCCAGAGGTTTTTATACTTTGAGGTAACACACTCTGCTAAGATTCAGTGTAGATGAGGGATACACCTTTTTGTATTCAAGTGCAAGAAAAGTGAAAGTGTTAGCTGCTTGGTCATATCCAACTTTTTGCGACCCTATGGACTGTAGCCCACCAGGCTTCTCTGTCTGTGGGGATTCTCCAGGCAAGGATACTGGAGTAGGTTGCTATGCCCACCCCCAGGGGATCTTCCTGACCCAGGGATTGAACCCAGGTCTCTGGCATTGCAGGTGGCTTCTTTACTGTCTGAGCCACCAGGGAAGCCAAGAAGTATAAGAAGGCTATTATAAAAGAGGAGATGCTAAAGAAGAACCACACAAGCATGGCCTTGTTACCCCAGGGGCATTGTCAAGCAGATTATTTCCAGAAAGAGTACATATGGATTTGAGGTTTGGAAAGCAAGTTCCTAAAATTCAAGTCACCTGAAAGTTCTCATATACCTCAGTTTCAGTTCAGTTGCTCAGTTGTGTCTGACTCTTTGTGACCCCATGGACTGCAGCTCACCAGGTTTACCTGTCCATCACCAACTCCTGGAGGTTGCTCAAATGCATGTCCAGCAAGTTGGTGATGCCATCCAACCATCTCGTCCCCTTTTCCTCCTGCCTTCAATCTTTCCCAGCATCAGGGTCTTTTCCAGTGAATCAGCTCTTTACATTAGGTGGCCAAGGTATTGAAGCTTCAGCCTCAGCATCAATCCTTCCAATGAATATTCAGGATTGATTTCCTTTAGGATTGACTGGTTTGATTTCCTCTCAGTCCAAGGGACTCTCAAGAGTCTTCTCCAACACCACAATTCAACAGCATCAGTTCTTTGATGCTCAGCCTTCTTTATGGTCCAACTCTCACATCCATACTCGACTATTGGGAAAACCATAGCTTTGACTAGATGGACCTTTGTTGGCAAAATAATGTCTCTGCTTTTTAATATCATATACCTCAAGTGGCAAGTATTTCCCAGTTTGAAGGCTTGAACTAGAAAACTCCTCTGTCCTTGGGGCAAAGGCTTATAAAAATGATTGTAGGGAGTGATTTATCAGAGATCATATCAAGAGATTATACTTCGGGTTCTGGAACAGAGGCACCTGGGGCACCAGCCTGCATCTGCCCAAATGTCCTCAAAACTCACTCTTCTCAGTGGTTCCTTTGAGATAGAGTGATTATTATTCAGTGGTTATTGCAGAAAGATCACGTTGTGCTTTAGTTTCTGAAAAAACTAGTAAACTAGGAAAAACCAGAAACTATTCTGTTTCTCCCCTAGATGTTGGAGCCTATGAAACTTAAAGGTTTGTTTTCAAAACGAAGTCTCAAATAATTATCATTGGACCCAAAAGATTGTGTATTTTTCATTGGAAGAAAGGCATGTTCTTAAAAATTAGTACTTTCAGTTTTGTCTTATCACTTGTTAAATTTTCACTTCCTTTCTCAATCCAAATCTCATTCTTTCCCACAAGCCATTACCAGGAAGCACCTAGATTTGAAAACATACAGCTTGCTTTTTTTAACTGAGTTTTAGTTAGAAAGAATAATAAACTTCATGAAATTCAAACACAGGATAACGCACCCAGAAAAATACTAACAAAACAACCTGGGTTGCAAAACTTGTTTAGCAAGTTTCAGGTGGAGGTTAATTAAAACCTGCTTGGAAACCTCTTAAAACACAGACAGGAATGCAAAGTACACACACCACCACCTAGATTCTTCCCTCGGGAACTTCCTCCTCTCTACTTCCCTGGATTTCGGTGGTAACATTTCCTGAAAGTTCCATCTGGTCAGGTCTAGTGTCCATGACCAATAGAAGTCTGTTTCTCCCATCCCAGTGGAGGAGCTGTGGGACTGTGGGTAGGCAGCCTACTCCTTAGCAGTGATAACAAACAGCCACTCCTTAAGATTTTAGCTCCTCTGGGAGGTGGAGTGCTGGTGGGGTGGGGACTGAGGGATTGTAAGAATTTCCTCCGGTGTTTCATGTTTAAGTCTCCATGTTTCAAGACAGAGAGGAGTTAGCGATGTTGTTCTGGACAAGACAAGAGAGCACAGAGAGAGGTCAATCACAGTACAGGAAAAGGTAGGAACGCTGCCTGATGTCTGACCTGTCTGGAAGAGAATATTGAGCTGGCCGAGCATTCTAGAATATTAGCTGTATATTCTTTCAGAAGTTCCTCCAGGTGACCGCTATTATTTCTTCTGTCCAGGCTTGTTTAGAGTGATTGTCAGCTAACACCCCGTTGGTGGATAAGCATCTGCGAGATGTGCAGGCAACAAGGCCGGGGTGTAATTATAACATAATGCTGTAGCAACATTGCACAAGACTGCCTCAGTACTGTCTGCCAGAGTACATAGCCACCCTCTCACTGACAGTCATTTGGATGGTGATTAGTGTTGGATCACGTCCTGGAATAAGGCTTGAAGCCAGAGAAACTGGAAAATGATTTTTGTTTTTCAACTCCTTGGAGGCCCATGTGGAAAATTTAGGAGAGCAAATGTTTGTTTCTAGTAGCAGAACTTGTATATACTTTGAGGAAGAGAAAGTGAAGTGGGATGGTTCCAGAACCACTTGCCTTGCCCTGAAGCTGGTCCTCCGCAGAAAACTTATTTTCTCACGGAGCTGGCCAGAAGTGTTGAGGCAGGAAGCAGTTGATGGCAATCCCACTCTCCCCTGGCTCCTCCACAACTAATCTAAGCACAGGCGAGACCCTTTCCAGGTGACAAAGAAACAGTCTCCGTCCCAAAGCACCACCAGTATTAATGACTCAAGGCCACCGTGTATGGTTAAACTAGACAATGAGTTGTGGTTTGTGAGGTGTGTCTGGGGCCTGACTGTCCAGTTCAAATCTCAACCCCATTGCCTTCTGGTTGTATAATACAGAACAAGTTGTTTCACCCCCTATACTTTGCCTTCCTCATATACAAAAGGCTGGCTTTGTTTTAAGGATTAAATGACATAATCCATGTATATCACGTGGAACGTAGAAAGTGCCCTATAATTATCAGCTTGCTTCCCCCCCCCCCAATTAAATTCTAACTCTCAACATGGATACTTGTTACAGGGAAAGCATGACATTAGAATCGATTCTGTCTCTCAGTTTTCCCCCCAGACTGGGGCTGGTTGATCCCATTTATTTCATGAATGTTTGTTAAATGCCTACTGCATGCCATGCGTGGAATGAGAGACTCTGAAGATATAAACATCGTGGGACATGGTCCCTGCTCCTGGGATGTTGACGGTCAAGGAGGTAGACATTTTTGGTCACGCTGCTATGCCAAAAGCATAGATACATACATAAATCCAAGGTCAAAGATCAGCTGCTTTGAGGAGGGCCAGGGATTTTTGAAAGCACATGTTTGTGGAGGCACAGACTGGGTTAACAGCCCAGACCTGCACTCCCTGCAGTGAATGCAAATTGCTTAACCTCTCTAAACCTCCCTTTCCACATCTTTGAAATGGGCCTGATTCAGTGGTGTGCTGAAGCCTGCTCCTATTGGCTTGGGAGAGCCTCCTGTTAAATATTCAAAACTTTTGCAAGCCAGTGGTTAAAGCCCTTGGTAGCTTGAAATCAGCCTTGGTGGAAATATTTACACCCTGTTACTCATCAAAGTCTATAGTTCAAAGATCCTCCCTAACCCCTGCTGGCTCACTGGCACACCACAGGAACCTGTGGAGGGAAGGCAAAACATGACCTTTATCCTCTTGGGGGTGTTTGGCTGGGCCTGAGAATTTGATTAACATAAAACAGATCGACAGGAAAAAAAGCACACATATTGACTGAATGTGTTTTACAGTGACAGGGCAGGGGAGAGCCCTCATAAGGAAATGAGCACCAAAGAGGTGGCAGAACCTGAATGCTTTTCCAACAGATTGGACAAAGAGGGGTGATTGTGGAGAAGTAACTGAAATATATAGAAAGAAGGCTAAAGGTGGGCCTTGACTCCCAGGTGAAGAATGCTTCTTTTCTCCTGGGACAGGGAAGGCATCTTTCACTTGGGAGTGTTAGCTCTTGTTTTCAGAATGAAAAAAAGAGAGATTAGAATGCCCTTCATGCACCTGCTGTTTTTCAAGTGCCTTTAGCTCGAAATAATCCTTATGCCAAAGCAGCATGTTTTGAGGTGCCATATTCTGCTGCTGTTATGAAGATGAATGAAATAACAACAGTGTGGTATCTGACGCATCTAGAGGCTCACTATTTCATGTAGAATATATTAATCATATACATCCTGCACTTCCACAGTCATAGTCTTATTTAGTCCTCATAGCAGCCAGGAGGTAGTTTATTTTTAGTTCTGTAAATGAAGTTTTTTTTTATACCTACGAATGAAGAAGAGCCAGGATCAAATTCAGTTTCCCTTGCCTCTAAGTGGAGTGTTCTTTCCACCAGACCCATCTGCCTCTGGATGGATGGTGTTGTTCTGCAAACAAGTATCATTGCTGTGGATTTAGCTGTTTTGTAACCACTTTTGTTGTTTTTTGTTATTGATTCACTGGATGAAAGAAAGCAGGATAAGTACCCAGATGGAAGAAGACAGCCCTGGGCCACACAGCTGGTGGAAGGCTCCCTGAGCCAAGCTGGAAGTGAATGCCACCAGTCTGCTGTGTCCATGTCATTGTCAAGACAGAACTGTGACCACTACTCTCAGTAAATGTCGCTTCCTGGAAACTTCAGAAGCTCAGGATTCTCTCACCATTGACGTCAGGAGCCTCTTGATGAAAATGAAACAGGAGAGTGAAAAAGTGGGCTTAAAGCTCAACATTTAGAAAACTAAGATCATGGCATCTGGTCCCATCACTTCATGGCAAATAGATGGGGAAACAATGGAAACAGTGAGAGACTTTATTTTTGGGGGCTCCAAAATCACTGCAGATGGTAACTGCAGCCATGAAATTAAAAGATGCTTGCTCCTTGGAAGAAATGCTATGACCAACCTAGACAGCATATTAAAAAGCAGAGACATTACTTTGCCAACAAAGGTCTGTCTAGTCAAAGCTATGGTTTTTCCAGTAGTCATGTATGGATTTCAGGAGTTGGACTATAAAGAAAGCTGAATGCCAAAGAATTGATGCTTTTGAACTGTGGTGTTGGAGAAGACTCTTGAGAGTCCCTTAGACTGCAAGAAGATCCAACCAGTCAATCATAAAGGGAATCAGTCCTGAATATTCATTGGAAGGACTGATGCTGAAGCTGAAACTCCAATACTTCGGCTGCCTGATGTGAAGAGCCTACTCATTGGAAAAGACCCTGATGCTGGGCAAGATTGAAGATGGGAGGAGAAGGGTATGACAGAGGATGAGATGGTTGGATGGCTTCACCGATGCAATGGACATGAGTTTGAGTAGGATCCAGGACTTGGTGATGGACAGGGAGGCGTGGTGTGCTGCAGTCCATGGGGTTGCAGAGTCAGACGTGAATGAACAACTGAACTGAACTCAACTGAACTGATATCATGTCTGGGGTGAGAAATACACAAAACGAACCCGGGATATCTTAAAAGCCAGGAAGCTAACAAAGAAAGGCTTCTGGGATCATGGGCAATGGATTCTGAAGCCAACTTGAAGAAGTTCTCACTGGACAATTAAAGCAGTCTGAGCTTCAGTTAGAAACATAATGTCAATGATTTGAGACACAGGAAATGTTTCAAGTCCACGAGTTAATAAAGATACTTGGGGGGAGAAAACCTAATTGGAAGATGCCAGAAAGCCAATCCATTCTTTTCCAATCTAGTAAATAACAAGAATCAAGCATGTATCCTGCTTTCTCTGGGTGAATTGTACTTCATGGCAACAAAATACAAGAGAGGAGAAAATTCTTTTTATAGAAGTATTTTAGCTAAGGAATGAAGAACGACTGATAAGAGTACCACATTTTGAAATTCCCACTGAATTTCGGTATTGACATCAGTATTGACTGCTAGCATCACAAAAAGAGATAATCAAATGTTATATGCCTCTTGATGGAAAAAAAAGCATATTATCTGTGAAATATTTTTGCTGTAAATCAAGCCTAAATCTGATTACATTGGAGCTCGGTGGGTAGAGTCTTCCCTCTGATGCCACTGGCCTTTTATTTTTTGACCAATCAGAAGTAGGCAGTATTGCATTATGATCACAGCAGTGTTTCTCCAACTTGGGTAACTCGGATTCCTTTTAAAGGAAAGGATTCTTACAGAGCCCCAGTGGTGATTGAAATTATCCTTTTTTAAAATATGTGTATTTTAAATTACTTTTATTGGAGTATAAATGCTTTACAATGTTGTTAGTTTCTGCTGTACAACAAAGTGTATCAGCTGTATTATGTATGCATATATTCCATCCCTCCTGAGCCTCCCTCCTTCCAAAATTATTATACTACTTACTGTAGACCTACAGCTAGACATGGACATTTTACGTTCATGGCTCCTATACAGCTGTGAAACCATATACATTTACAAGTCAGATACAAACAAAACTACCAAACAAAACTCAAATGAGCAACACTGATTTAATGTGAGGGAAGATGTTTTGCTGAAATGAAGCGACTGCTTGCAAAGGAGCATGGTACTGCTGGCAGTTTTCAGTTTCAGCACTGTATGCAGTTGGCTGACACAGTTCTCTCGCCATTATTTTTCTAAAAATTCTCCAGGATCGTGAGGTGTGATGTGATTTTACTTGGTCTTTGCTTGGCAAGAGTTCACTGTTAATGATGGGGTGTCAAGGTGAGCAGCATAAACACAGATAGAAGTGGTTGTACTCACAAGTGCGGCTGGGATTTGGTTACAAGGTGATTACCTAGCTCAGTGGCCATCAGCCCTGGCTTTACTTTGGAATGTACATTAAGAAATAATTAAATTAAGATTCTCTCAGGGTGGGGCATTAGTATTTCTTAAAAGCTTTCTAGGTGATTGTCATGTGCAGCCAGTATTGAGAACTACTGATTTTGAGGATCCAGAAAGTGCTTATACACTTGGCCTTCCCTTATCTGTGAGCTCTGCATCATTGGATTCAAGTAACAGTGAATGGAAAATATTTGGAAAAAAAAATTCCAGAATCCCCCTCGGATACTGAAGGAAAACTGTACTGATTATTCTTTAGACTATAATCCAAAAGAAACACCAAATTCAATCATTCTGAGAGAGAATATGCCAGTGAACCCCCAGGGGTTTGAGAAATTTGGTTTGGAGTTTGATTCCCAGGCCTAGTTGTGTGGCCTTAGGCAACTTAACCTCTCTGAGGGTTAGTTTCTCATTATAAAAAGAAACTAATAATAGTATCTACCTCACAGGATGTTCGTGAGAATTAGATGACATCATGACTGTACAAAGCGTCAAATGGAATGCCTGGTGCCTGGTGAGTACTTACTAACGTTAGCTCTTATGAACTGTTATGTTGATAACCATGTGGAAGCTACTAAAAACATTTGCTGCGTCGATGTGAGCTCCAAGAAAGAGAAGTAACAGGGGCAAGAGGGTCCTGGGAGAACCTTTCAAGGAAGGGCAGTTAGTGGCCTTTGATAGAAGAGGAAACCAAGGCAATGATGGCAAGGATGGGGGTGGTGGGCTCCATAAGGGTGTGGACCTGAGCCTGGGTTTTGGGTGACGGCTGACTAGGTTGAAACCTGGACCAGCAGCACAAAAACAAGGGATGAGAATAAAACAGAGTCACCCTGACATGGCTATCCTCAGGAAGACATGATGAAGCAGGGAGACAAAGATGAGGCCAGTCAAGTAAACAGAATCTTGGGAGCAGACATGGCCACCTGCAGATTCTGAACGGGAGGCTGGGCCTCCCAGGGCCTGGCCAGCTCCCTCAGTTGCTGCTGAGCAGCCCCTTGCTTCAAGGAGCAGAGATGAGTCATCATTCTAGCCCCTGCTGGGGACTCAGTACTGTGTAGAGTGGGTATGAGGCCTTAGATTTCTTCCAAATCGTTGATTGTGCATTTCTGTGAAAAAGACTCTACTTTCTTTCCTAGAAAGGCTGCCTGGTGAAATCTACACAGCTGATGACTTTGGGCTCTGGTTTGGACCGTGACAGACCATCCCTCTACTATTGACCCTATAACCAGGTTGGTGGCTGGATGTCTTCTGAGCCTATGTGTGGACAGACCCAGCCACTTCCTGTTTTAGCTGTATCAAGAATTACAATTTTATTCTTTTAAGGGAGATACTAAACTTAGCAAATAAGAGTTATTTTCTTAAACTACGCAGAGAAAACCAGAAAATATTCTTACGTAAGAACTGGCAAGTTCTTAGGCCTGAAATACTATTCTTCCCAAATGATATTAGGCATAACATATTAGTAAAATAGTACTTTTAAAGTTATCTTTACAGAAGTCTTGTTTACCTGGAGTCTCTCCCCGAACCCTGCCACTTTTTCAGGTTTTTGTTTTTCATTCCCTTTGATTTCCCTGGAACATGCTTTCTTACTTGCCTGGTGATTTCAAGGTTTGCCGATTTGTTTTTAGTTGTTTTTAAACAGGTGTCTTTGTAATGAGAGTTGAATATTCAGTGGGCTGATGCTGTGGTGTTTCAGTTTCTATGTTTTAAACTTAAGGGACGTCTTTAAAGTGGACACAAAAACTTCATTAAAGCTTTCATGGTGACAACACTGGGCCTTTAGGGCTAAGCTCTAAGAAGGATGAGAAAACAAAGAGTTACATTGTAACTCCCTTGGTTAATCTAATTTATTCACATATTTAACCACAGTCAGCATGTAGTTGTTTTCCTCAAAGAGGCCCACTTTCCAAAACACAATTTTCAAAATGTCTTTCCCCACAAAGCTCCTTGTGTTTCATTAACCCTTTTTATGCTTGCCAGCATTTCTCTCCTATAGTTATTTGCCAGCCTAGCAGGACCCTGGTTGAAAATTGACTCGAATCCTGTTTTCATGACATACTCTCTAAGCTACCAATTAATCCCAAGGCTCTCCTGTTAAATACAGTACAGGACCCTACTTGTGTATATGGCTGCCTTCTAATTTAGGAAGCCACAAAATACTGAAACCAAGGCATGCAGGCCAAAATCCTCCTTTGAGTGAGAAGCCCAGTATTTATTTCCTGGAGAACACAGAAAGAAGATACTGAGTACTGCTTTTCAGTTATCTGATGAATTCTTTTGGAAAAGATTCATCTTGGAAATCAGTACATTGATTATTAACTAACATTGTGGGAATTAGTGGCTTTAGGAATTTAGGTCAGTGTCATGAGTAATAAAAAGGAGTTCACCTATCTGTCTCCTCCTCAGCCCTCTTTTGGAGTTTGATTTTCAGTCCTGGAGAAAGGTCTTAGCTACTTCTTCCCCCATCCCCAGTGGCTTTAACCACCCCTGCGGTTTCTCTGCACAAATGTCCATGGTGTTAACACAGTTCCAGAAACTTGTTCTCCAAATAGGATGGTGATTTCCCTGACTGTACCTGTGTCCAACTCCAGCCTTTTAGTTTACCACGTTCCTGTAAAAATGTGGAATTTTTATTCCTGCCTGACTAGCAAAGTGATCTACTTTCCCTTCAGCCTAGTGTTTTGTGTGGGATGAGGTTGTTGTGAGCAAGATGTTTTTTCCTCCCAATTTCCAGTGTTTCAGAATCCCATTCCCACCTCTTTTACTGGTGTAACAAATGGGCTTTTTTACTGGGGGGCCTGAGTTTGTAAGCTCTTGAAAATTCTGTTGGGTTAAGTGTACAGTGTCATCAATAGAAGGTCATATTTTATATGTTGCTACATAAAAAACCTTGGGATTCAACTGGCTTCTTTCTAGACATTGGGAATACAGGCACAACACAGCTCCTGACCATCAGACACTTTAGACTGGATTAAAAATTCTTTGAAAAAAATTGTAAGGTTATCATGTTTCTTGGCCATGTTTACTTTGTACTCAACAGCAAGAAAAATGACTATGAAATAAAGGATCAGTAAAAATGCTTATACCAGAGAATTAAATCAAAGGGGACTTTATTAAAAAAAAAGAATCAAAACAGAAACTCTAAGTACCAGTGTGTACATTGTACACATTTAAATGACTCACAAGAATGAAGTTTTTTTCATAGACATTATCACACTACCTGTTGTTTATCAAAAGATGTTAATAGAGAAATCGGTCTCCAATCTGTATACAAGATTGCCATCTTAAACAGAACTTATTTCAAACATGCAACAACGCCACTGGTAATAAAGCTTTGGAATGGGTGCTCATTCTATTATTTCACTACAAAGAGAAGAGAAAGCAAGATAAGTTGAGAAATTACTCTAAATAGAATGGAAGCTGTCATTCTCTACACCAGCACTCCTCACTCCTCTGCTGCCATTTTTAGCAAGTACTCCTTGTCGATCTTGAAGAGTCTCCATCCCTCTTCGCTGGATAGATCAGAGGCACCTCTTCTTTTGTAGAAGTTGATAGATGGTTCATTCCACTCTGCCACCAAGAAGTGCATGCTGCTGCAGCGACACTTCATTGCAACCTGTTACACGGGAGAGGAAAATGAACTCAGTGACAGTGCACCTGCTTTCCAAGACCCAATTTCAATTCAGTCCTTCAAATAATCCAATAACCCTTGCAAATTTGGAAATCAAACACCAAGACATACCTGGCTTAGCTTCTTCAGAATTTCTGAGCCTATGCCAAAGCCTAAAAGAACGAGAAGTGCCATTTTAAAAAGTCATTTTAAGGGCTTCAAGCCCCGATTTCTCTTTAGAGCAGCCCCCCTGAACTCAACCATACCTCTATAATCGCTCATCACAAAGAAGTCCTCAAGATACAACAGTTTGCCAATCCATGGATCATAGGTAAAATAGTACATGGCAAAACCAACAATGCTGTGTCCTGTAATAAGAGTATCACATGACTTATGGATGAAAAACAATCTGTCAAGGTTGTAGGTGCAAAATCAGAAGCCTATCATAAGTTTAAAAAAATATACATGCATGTATTATAAAAATAAGTAGCCATTGGACCGGACTATCTTCTGACTTTTAGGCTAGTGCAATCCAGGTCACTGTTGGATGATCTCACTGTTCTTAGAACGTTTTCACAAAAAGCACACGTTAGAGCTAGCCGAACCCAGGCTAAAACCATGGACTGGCCACTTGGCAATCTGTTGGATCTCACCCTCAGGAAGTGAGAATGCTTTCATTACTTGCCAGAGTGAAAGTGCTATGGTCTTAAACTAAACACACACATTATTCACATCCTATTGATATACTGGTATGTTGACTTGGGAATAAGTCAGGTTTACACGGCAGTTCAGAATAGTAAGTATTTGTAGTTTAGAAACCCTGCTTCCTTAAGGTCAGGACATAAGGCCGAAACAGTAAGGTTTAATTTCAGAACTTGCCTTCCAATTCACACATTTTCAATTTACTTTCCCCAGTGTTTAAGTCGGAAGAAACAGAGGTACTCAGGTATGATGTAACATCCACATACCTCTGGAAAGTACCTCATCCCTTATGTATTTTGCTCATTTTTTTTCTAGCAGGAGGAAATGACCTCAGAACAACAACAAAAAAAACCCTTAATCACCCCCCAACCGGGCGCATCAACTTCCCCATTTGGCTTTGTCTTTTGGCCATTCAACAATGACCAGGAAGAAAAACAACAACAAAGAAAAAAAAAAGAAAAATAAAAGGAAAAAAGCATCCGACTTCTTCTTAATAGGTGTCTGTAATTCCAATTGGAGGCATAAGTTTCAAATTAAACTTTCTAGCCATCTTATAGTCCTTCCCAAATAGGAAGCGAGTACATTGGAGCTTCTGATCTACCGTGTTTTAAGTGTGTGATAATAGGGCCTTACCTCATTTATCATGATCATCTACTTTATTGTGTAAAGGATCTTTTAGTTACCTCCCCGCCCATCCATGTACACGGAAGGGCCATGTACATGGCGAAGCTAGAGACTGTAACCTGAAGATTGGGACAAATTAAAGAAAAAAATGTAATTTAACACAGATACAAAAAAGGTTACGTTAGGGTCAAACAAGAACCATTTATGAAACTGAATTTACAACAAATGACTTTATACCTAACTTTTCCGGGTCTCCACCGCATTCTGATACTTACATAAACAGCTCAAACTCTTCCGGGTCTCCACAGCACTGATACTTAAAGAGCTCTTTCGACCCGCCCTATTATCAAGTGCAGCACATTTTTTTTTCAGTACTTTGAACACTGGCTGGCTATTATTTCTGGCCAATTTCTCAGTTAAGTAACTTCAGCCTGTGTTGTCAGTGCTTCTACAGAGCGGACTCTACGTCTTACACAACACTCGGTCTCTTCGGCTTCTAGAAGGACAGGGCGATTACCTTCCGGAGTCAGGTGCTCCTTGGGCACTTCTGCAACTAAGCAGTGGTAGAAGGGGTGCTCTCCGAAACCGTCTTCTAGCAGATCTGCAAGAAGGGGAAGCAGAGACAGTGTTGGAGTCGGTGACGGTCGTCCCCCAGACGCTCGTCCCTTGCCCTGCCACTGATGCGTTACCTTTTTCAGTTAACATTACTTGCTCTTCCATGTATTCGTATTTAGCCAATTCCTGGGTTAAGGCACATAAGAAAAAGGAAAAAGGAAGAGAAGCAGAAAATTAAGTGAGGCCCCGGCCCGGACAGCTCGGGGGAAGGGGGTGGGCGGGGCGGGGATTGGTTCCGAGTTTCGCCCGGAGCGGCGCCGCCTGGCCGGGGCTGTGGGTAGGCGGGCGGAGAAAAGGGGACCTGCGGGGTACAAGGACCCCAACTCCGCCTCGGGAGGAGCCCGAGCTTCCCGCTACCTTGATCAGCCGCAGGATGTCACTGCAGTCGGCAGCGGTGGCCGGGCGGATCACGAATTTAGCCATTTTCGTCTTTTGCTTTTCTTCCCTTTGCGGACCAGGCCCCTGTACTTGAACAGTAGGAGGAGGTGGTTCCTCATTCGTCTCCCGGGAGCGTCCTCTTCCCAGTCAGGATGGCACCATGACCTGGCGAACCTCGGCGAACAACGTAAGACAAGCAGCTCTCTGCAACTGGAGCCGCGCGCGTTCCTGCCGCCGGGCTCTCTGCTTTTTAGCCTGAAGAAGCCCCTCCCCAGGACGTGAGGCGGAGGCGCCTCGTCCAATGAGGTCGCGACCGCCCCCTCTTCCGGGCCGCCTCCCTCTTTTCCGGGCCCCTGTGTGAACCTGGCCGGCGCGGGCGGGGCGCGGGCGGCGAGGCGCTAGGCTGAGCTCTCTAGCGGCGCCCTCTCGTGGCACGTGGTGGAGGCTTCCCGAAAGTCCGACCGCCCAGCCTAGGCGTCCCCTAAGTGACCTTTGCAAAAGGAAGAGAGAGGTTCCCCTTTGGGCCCTGGACCAATGACTTGACAATTTCTTCTCTGGAGACACCTGGCTTTGAGCGGCGAGGGGATGAGAGGTTTAGAGTAGCGGCTCGCATAGGGTGGTCTGGGCGGCCCTGTGGGTTCCAAGATCATTTCAGAACTAGCTAGCTTCATAGCAATAATAGGGTTTCATTTGCCTTTCTTAGTTTCGCTGGAATTTTCCAGAGAACTGATGTATGATGACGTCATTGCTCTCATGACTAAAGGAATGTGTGCTTGCATGTTCTTGTGTTTTCTAGAATTTCCCAAGGTAAGCTATTTGGCTTCCTCAATAATTCTTTCCCCCTCTGCTGGCAATTTTTAGAGTTAACAGAATATTTTCTTTCTTACTTTTTTCGTTTTCATTTTTTTCTTAAAATCTCTGGCTTTCCTATGAAAACACTTTCCTTTTGCCTGAGGTACACTCCTTCTGACTTGCATTTAGTGAGGGTCCGCTCTTATAACATTTTCTGTTTTGCTTGTCTAAATATGTCTTTCAGTTATCCTAAAGTTCTTGGAGGATTTATTTCACTGTGAACGAATTTGAGGTTGGAAGTTCTTTTCTCTCAGCATATTGATGACATCTATCTTCTGGCTTCCATTGCTGTTTAAAGTTGTTATATTCCCTCCTTGTTCATTCCCTGCGCTTCTTCTCCCCTCCTTTAAAACTTTTTCTTTTGAAGTAATTACAAATTCACAGGATGTATGATGACATCCTTGCTTTGGTGACTAAAGGAAGGTGTGTTTGTATGTTCTCATGTTTTCTAGAATTTTCAAAGGTTAGCTTTTAGAATTTGTCAATAATTTTTAAATGTCTTGAGAGGAGAATGTCCGAGAACAGTTGGATTAGATTATAGCTCTTCCTGGGTTTATACCCACTGGAGCAAGTACTCCATCCTTTTGCAGATAGAGGTTTTTATTTACAAACCACCTTCCCAGACAGGCCTTCTGAGGGCCCTGCTTTGACTAACCAGCCTGGGTTCCTGACTGAGTCAGAGCGAAAGCATAAAAGGAGCCTGCAGTGTTTTCAGTCTGTAGGTTGGATTATCACCAAATGACCCCTCCCCCAACATTCAACATAACTCTGCCTCCGCTCGCAATATCCTGTAGGCAGAAAAGAAAGCAAAAGCAGCTCCCCTTCCCACCCTCTGGGGCTATCATGCCTAGTGAGTCATTGTGAGAGTTTATGGAATGTTTCTCAAACATCTTTAAAAATAGCATTGATTCTCATCTGCCTAAGCCACTTTAGGTAGTGTTTCCTGACACTATTGCACTTGGGATGACCATACATAAGCCCTTCCTTCCTCTGCTTTGTTTTGTGTTGTGGGAAGACCCAGGAGAGCTTGTTACGGAATTAGTACTAACAGTAAGTTAGAACTCTGTGACTAAGCATTAATAATAACTGCCTCCTTGAAGCAAAAACAAGGCCGTTTTCAATGTGGTCTGCTTAGTCTTTTAGAATAATGGTTGTTTGTCATTAAAACACACAATATATGTTTTTCTATTTATTCTGCTTTTCCGGTTTCAGTTTCATGTTTTTATGCTTCACTTTGCCATTATGACAATAAGAGCCCATTCCGAAAAACAGGTGGCTAGAAAAAGCTCATTTATTGTGTTTTTTGCACGAGCTTAGAACCCTAAGAAATGTGGATTTTCTTTATGAGTCAAGTTAGGTTTTGAAGAATCTAAGCTACTCCATTTTGTTAACAGAAAAACTCCATTTTGTAAGGTTCCGGGAAAAGAGCCTTTGGAAATCCAAGAGCCTTTGGAAATCCCCTGACCTCACCCCACCGCCCACAAGCCAATAGGACCCCAGACCAAAATCTCCTGACTTAACGCTCAGGAACTTGTGGTCTACCTAGACAATAGGGACCAATCAAGAACCAACACACAACCCTTCGAAAGAAAGTGACCGATCAGATGTTCCCCTACCTAGAAATCCTTTTTTCCATGTATACTCCCTATATAAGCAATGTAATCCAAGACCCGGGGCTCCTCCCTATAGTCGCTGCGTCGGTATCGGTGGGAGCCCCAGCTCGAGCTTGGTAATAAAAACTCTCTTGCTTTTGCATCGGATATCGGCTCCCTGGTGGTCATTGGGAGATTTCACGACTTGGGCATAACAGTTTCTCCATTGTCAGGAATAGATAGATGCCATGAGTGACCAACAGTACCTGCTCCTGATAGTGGAATTTAAATTTAAAACTGCATAGAAAGAGGTTAACTGCCTAGCATTTGGAAAACTTTTATTTGGTTAATGAGTCAACAAATCAACAACTATTTATTGACTCTTATGCTAGGTACTTGGGGGTTTATAATAAAGTAGGTCTAAGTTTTGAAAGAACCCCTCAGGACATACAGTTTACTTTAGAGATATATTTGTAGTTTACTACAATCAGACTCCCTGATGGCTCAGAGGTTAAAGTGTCTGCCTCCAATGCGGGAGACCTGGGTCGGGAAGGTCCCCTGGAGAAGGAAATGGCAACCCACTCCAGTATTCTTGCCTGGAGAATCCCATGGACGGAGGAGCCTGGTGGGCTACAGTCCACAGGGTTGCAAAAAGTCAGGCAAGACTGAGAGACTTCACTTTCACTTTAGGCTCAGAGGGTAAAGGGTCTGCCTACAATGTGGGAGACCCAGGTTCAATCTCTGGGTCGGGAAGATACCCTGGAGAAGGAAATGGCAACCCACTCCAGTACTCTTGCCTGGACAATCCCATGGACTGAGAAGCCTGGTAGGCTACAGTCCACGGGGTTGCAAAGAGTTGGACACGACTGAGGGACTTCACTTACTTACTTACAACCAGATTTAATCTTTATCAGAAATATAATTCCTATAACTGAAGAGGTCTGAGCAGGAGAAGAGTTGCAGGAAAGGAAACGGCCAGGGACATCATGGATGTTTTACAGTCATTGTCTCATTTGATATCAGCTGTCTTGTGAAATAGCTAATGTTAGCTCCATCTTTGCAACAAAGGAAACCAGAGGCTCAGAGGGCTACAAAACTGCCACAGCTAGGAAATGGTAGAACTAGCAAAGAAGGAATTCTGTTGATTTCCATGCCAAAGTGAAGCTGTCCAATTTGCTCTATTAAACTATTATGGAAGGTGTCATAGTTTTTTTTTCTGTTTATAAAAATAATGCATATTGATTAGGAAAATTGGAGAAGTGCAGAAATAGAAAAAGTTAATAATAATTCCAATTAGTAGGCTGACTTCCTTCTAGTCTTTTCTATGTACATACACAGGTAGGGCTGATACTAAGTTGGTATGTACAGTGTAGTGAATTAAAATGGCCACAGACTCATCGAAGCTCTTCCCATCAAGAGGTGGAGTCTGTTTCCCCACTCCTTGAATTTGGACTGGCTTTGTGACTTGCCTTGACCAATAAAATACAGTAAAAGTGGTAGTGTACAACTTCTAAGCAAGACCTCAAGAAATCATAAAGCTTCTGCTCACGCTCTCTTGGATTGCTGCTGCTGCCATATGAGGAAGCTTGAGCTAGCCTCCTTGAGGATGAAAGATCTCATGCATATGTAAGGCCAGATACATAAGTGACACCATCTTGGACCATTTAGTCCCAGTTGAGCTGTCAAGTGATTGTAGCTACACAAGTGACCCTAGGTAAGACCAGTAGAAAAACCTCCTTGCTGCTCCCAGCCCATGTTATCAACCCACAGAATCATGAGTCAATAGAATGCTTGTTTTAAGCCACTACACTTCAGGGTTTTTTGTTACACAGCAAAAACTTACTGAACTCAGATGGCCATTTGGGTTGTTTACTTCTGACTTCCATTCTGATTGGTTGCAGCGTCCATTCTGACAGGTCTGTGCTTGCTTGTATTTGCTTAAAAATATTTAAAAAATAACCTGTGTGGGTTATGCCTATGTAATAAAAAGTTGGAATCATGTATCTATAATGCCTCTCCTGCCGAATAGTGTAGTAGCTTCTTATCTACTGGGCTTCCCTGGTGGCTCAGACAGTAAAAGTGTCTGCCTGCAACGTGGGAGACCTGGGTTCAATCCCTAGGTCGGGAAGATCCCTTGGAGAAGGAAATGGCAACCCACTCCAGTACTCTTGCCTGGAAAATTCCATGGATTGAGAAACCTGGTTGGCTGCAGTCCATGGGGTTGCAAAGAGTCAGACACGACTGAGCAACTTCACTTTCACTTTCTTATCTACTACAGATTTGTCCTTACACACTCCCCATCTGTGTGATTACGTCACTACATAACCTTGTTAAGTCACTGTTTCTTCATCTGTAATGAGAAAATATTAATAGTATCCTTCATATGGTAATTATTGTAAGGATTAAGCAAAGTAATACATATGAAGTACCCAGTGGGAATTCCCTGGTGGTCCAGTGGTTAGGACTCTGCACTCTCACTGCCAAGGACCTGGTGTTCAGTCCTTGGTTGGGGGACTAAGATGCCACAAATAGTGTGGTGTGCGTGCC
Source organism: Capra hircus (assembly GCF_001704415.2). Lineage (NCBI taxonomy): Eukaryota > Metazoa > Chordata > Mammalia > Artiodactyla > Bovidae > Capra > Capra hircus. The sequence goes on from NW_017189516.1 coordinate 46,228,500, forward strand.
CCCACCCCACGAAAAAGAAGTACCCAGCATCGCACCTGGTATAATTGCCAGCATTATTACTATCAATAGTATAAAGTATTTTTCTGTGTCAGTGAGTGTATTTAAATTAAATATATATAGTGACTCCCTAGAGTTGCATTGTGTGCAATTTATTATACCATTCTATTGTTGAAGACTCAGGTGTTTTTCCAGTGATAAATAATATTTTGATAAACATCTTTTTATCCAAGCTTTAGCCCAGCTTTCTGATCGTTATCTTACGTAGGTTCCCAAAAGTGAAATTACTAGGTAAGCAGAGATGTAATTTTGTTGGTCTGGAGCCAGAGAAACACTCTAAAACTTCAGGTCCTCAGTACCTGAAAGTGTAATTTGAGATGACTCTCCAGATGTGCTCATTCTAGACTGAATTATCTAAATTTTGGTAACTTGTCTGTGTTCCACAGGTTGTAATAGATGTTTCTCAGAGGATGTTTTTCTTGCTACATAACACAGGTGGGTGATAATCTGAGAATGATCAATGAATAAATACAACCACCTCTAAGAAAGCATCTTGTTTGGGGCCAGAATTTTTTTTTTTCAGATTTATTTTTTATTGATATGTAGTTGAATTACTGGCCAAGATACCTTCCTTTCTTTTCTTTACCTTACCTTTCATTTTGAGAAATTACAATTTAGGACATGGAAAGCTCTTCCATCTTTGGGAGTAAACCATGAAAAGTGTAAGACTTCTCTTTGTAAACATAAAGTATTATATGACTTTAGGCCGCAGTTGAAAGAGCCTGGTCAGTAATAAGCGAGGTATTAACCAGGCCTCTTGTTTGCAAGTGAACTTACCCCATTCTAACTGGCTTAGGCAAAAGGAGAATTCACTGCTCATTGCAAGAAGCACAGGTATGACAGGAACCAGGACCTTGTGGTACCACCTGAAATGTATATTGAGTGAGAGAGACGATCACAGCTTGTGATGGGCAGATATTTATTTCCCAGAACAGCATTTCCTGCTTTTGAAAAATTATTTCCCCCTACTCCCAGGTGGCATTAGTGGTAAACAACCCTCCTGCCAGTGCAGGAGACGTAGAGACACAGATTCGATCCCTGGGTCTGGAAGATCCCCTGGAGAAGAAAATGGCAACTATTCTCCAATATTCTTGCCTGGAGAATTCCATAGGCAGAGGAGCATGGTGGGCTACAGTCCATGGGGTCGCAAAGAGTTGGACACAACTGAAGCGACTTAGTGCACACACACACACACACACACACACAGAGAGCTAGATGCTTTTTCTTGGTCATGCGTGTGTGCTCTTTTTGACCCTATGGACTGTAGCCCCCAGGCTCCTCCATCCATGGGATTCTTCAGGCAAGAATACTGGAGTGAGGTAGCTATTTCCTTCTCCAGAGGATCTTCCCAACCCAGGGAATGAACCCCTGTCTTTTCTGTCTCCTGCAGGCAGATTCTTTACCACTAGCGCCACCTGGGAAGCCCTTTTCTTGGTCAGGGAGCTGCTAATTAGAACATGCCACGCCCTTGGTCAATATTGTGATCCAAGCCATACCAATCAGAGTCTTTTCTCATTGGCACCAAGAAAGTGCTTTCCTTTCTGCTGGCACACCTGGGAAGATATGGAGGTATGAGACAATGACTTTGACTTGCGGGAAAGACTGACCACCTTAGGGTTTTTGGCTCTCCATAGCCACAGCTCAGATGGCGTATATCCTCTCAATCACTGCTGTTACCTACCTCTGATGATGTCATCTCTCCCGCCACTACTACACACACATGGAAGGAGGAGAGAGCCAGATGGTCACAAAGTGTCCATTGCTTTCACTGCAGAAAGAAGTGGGGTTAAGATGTTCCTTGGCCAGAGATGGAGATTGGAGGTGGTAAGTGCTGTTTGGGAATATGCAGAAATAGGGGTGATTATATTTTAATTCCCAGGAACATGCCCAGCTGTGCTCATTTCTGACCTTCACCACAAGGAATATCTATAGCAAGGCTGGGAATGAAAAGCTGTATCAGAAGACTGGAGCAGAGATACTGTCCTACTGCAAGAAGCCATCCCAAGCTACCCCTGTCCGTTTATAAGATGGAATGTGTTTGCCATCCTAGCCTAAATCCATCCCAGGCTGTCACTCTTGCCCGCCATGGGGCTCTTGCTGAGGATCATAAAAAATTGTGTTGGAGAGAGATCATTGAGACCCTTTGGTTGAAGTTCAAGGGAGATGATCATGCCTCCTTTCTTCGTTTCTAATGCTCCTTGTCAGGAGGCTGGAACATTGGCAATTGTGGTAAATCCACAGGGATTGCCCCCTGGAAACCAGGCATAGAGGCTGAGAGACTTTTAGGCAAAGACATGGACATATTCCAAAGCTAAGACTGGTCTTGCTCTCCCAATGGCCTTTGCTCTCTATCCTGGACACTTTGTTTCATGGTTCCACAACAGAAAGGTAGTTATTTGAAAGCAAGTTGTGTTATACCATTGCTTTTGTGGTAGTTAGCTATTGCCACATAACACATTACCACAAACTTGGTGGCTTAAATTACATGCATTTATCATCACGGTTTCTGTCGTTTGGAAGTTGAGGCATGGCTTAGCTAGGTCCTTTGCTCAGGGTGTCAGCCAGACTGTATTTTCATGTGGCAGCATGGCCGAGGAAGAATCCACTTGCAAGTTCAAGTTATTAGCATCGGCAGAATTTATTCATTTCTTTGACCGAGGGTCTTAGCTTCTTAATGCCTGTCAGTTGTTGCCACTCATGATTTCTAGAAGTTGCCTGCAGTTCCTTGTAATGAGGGCTTACCCAATATGGCTATTTACTTCATCAGGCCAGCATGGAGAGTGTCTAGAGCAGTCTACTAGCAAAATAGAGTCATTTTTTTTATTGTGAAAAAAAAACACAAAGCAAAATTTACTGCCTTAGCCATTTTTGCGTGTATGATGCAGTAATGTTAACTACTGATGCATAATATTGTGTAATAGATCTCTAGGACTTCTTTGTCTTGCAAAACTGAAACTCTGTACCTATTGAACAACTCCCTTTCCCCTTCCTCTGTGCTTTGTGCTGTGCTTAGTCTCTCAGTTGTGTCCGATTCTTTGCAACCCCATGGACTGCCATGCCCTCCTCCAGGAGATCTTCCCAGCCCAGGTCTCCTGCACTGTAGGTAGATTCTTTACTGTCTGAGCCCCCAGGGAAGCCCCCCTTCCTCTGCCGCTGCTGCTGCTAAATTGCTTCAGTCGTCTCCGACTCTGTGCGACTCCATAGATGGCAGCCCACTAGGCTCCCCCGTCCCTGAGATTCTCCAGGCAAGAATACTGGAGTGGGTTGCCATTTCCTTCTCCAATACATGAAAGTGAAAAGTGAAACTGAAGTCGCTCAGTCGTGTCCGACCCTCAGCAACCCCATGGACTGCAGCCTACAAGGCTCCTCTGTCCATGGGATTTTCCAGGCAAGAGTACTGGAGTAGGGTGCCATTGCCTTCTCTGCCCCTTCCTCTAGCCTGCTGGTAACCACCATTCTACTTACTGTCTCTGAGTTTGACTACTCTAGGTTCCTCTTATAAGTGGAATCATACTGTATCATTTTGTGACTTGTCTCATTTAATATAATGTCCTCAAGGTTTATCCATGTTGTAGCCTATGACAAAATGTCCTTCTTTTCAAAGACTGAACAATATTCCATTTTATGTATATACCACATTTCTTTATCCATTCATCCATCAGTGGACATTTAGGTTGTGACCACCTTTTTGCTATTATGAGTAATGGTGTAGTGAACACAGGTGTGCAAATATTTCTTCAAGATACTCTTTTAAATGATTTTGGATATGTGCCCTGAAGTAGGATTGCTGGGTTATATGGTAGTTCTGTGTTTAATTTTTTGATTCCCATCAACAGTACACAAGGATTCCCTTTCCTCCATATCTGTACCAGCATTTGTTATTTTCTGTTTTTTAAAAATTTATAGTGGTCATCCTAACAGGTGTGAGGTGATACTTCATTGTGATTTTGATTTTCGATTCTCCTGTTATTAGTAATGTTGAGTGTCTTTTCATATGCTTATTGGCCACTTGTATATCTTCTTTGGAAAAATGTCTATTCAAGTCCTTTGCCCATTTAAAAATCAGGTTATTTGTTGTTGTTATTGTTGAGCTGTGGGAATTCTTTCTATATTCTGGATGTTAACCTCTTAACAGATATGTGGTTTGCAAATGTTTTCTCCCTTTTAGTAGGTTGCTTTTTTACTCTGTTGTTTTGTTTGATATGCAGAAGTTTATAAACATTTTTTTGGTTGTTTTTAAGTTTGATATAGTCCCATTTGTTATTTTTGCTTTTGTTGCCTGGCAAGAAAGAGGTTTTTGTTTGACTGATTGTTTAATTTTGGCTGCACCAGGTCTTAGTTGTGGCATGTGGGATCTTTAGTTGCAGCAAAGACCCTGATGCTGGGAAGGATTGAGGGCAGGAGGAGAAGGGGACCACAGAGGATGAGATGGTTGAATGGCATCACTGACTCAATGGACATGGGTTTGGGTAAACTCCAGGAGTTGGTGATGGACAGGGAGGCCTGGTGTGCTGCGGTTCATGGGGTCACAAAGAGTCGGGGATCTAGTTCCCTGAGCTGGGATGGAACTCTGCCCCCTGCATTGGGAGCATGGAATCTTAGCTATTGGACCACTAGGGAAGGCCCAAGAGAGTTTTACATAATGTAGCATAATCCTAGGAATGACACCCTATCACCCTTACCATATTCTGTTGGTTAAAAGCAAGAAACAGATCCTGAATGCACTCAACCAGAGGATCACAAGAGGTGTAAACACCAGGAGGCAGATTCCTGAGGGTCACCCTGGAGTTTGTCTGCATTTAAAGGGCAATAATTGCCTGCTTCTTGTTCAGCATTTACCAAGCATTTATTAAGGTCTGTTTCCTGCCAAACATTTTGCTTGGGAAATGCTGAAACCAATACGGTGTGGTCCATGCCCTCCAGGGACTTACAGTTCAGCATCCCAGGCCCTTACAGTTCTAGTTATGGTTGGAGGGATCCAGCCTTCTGGAGAAAAAGGACAGGAACAGTCAGAACCTGTGTGACCTACCTCCTCCAGGCAGGCCTCCCTCTCTCCCCTTGTGAAATCAAATCCAAAGGGAAGACTACTGCCCAACATTCAGCTCAGGGATCAAGGCTCTAACTCTTCATAAATGACTAGGCGATCTGAAAGTGTGATTAGTCATTCCTAGGCCTCCTAAAGTATCAGCTCAGCTCTTTGAATCTGGGTGTGGCGGTTACTTAGTAAGAAGATCATAGGAAATAATTGCCTGTTAGGGCACAAAGTATAAGACACCCCCTCTTTTCCCTATGCCCCCTGGGTACATGCAATAGATTTTAAAGGTCAGAATCTAGTTTACCAATTTCTGTACCATTCATAAACTGGCAATTAAATGTTAACAGTGAATTCAGGAAAATAGAGGATACTTCAAAGAAGGAAATGGAAAGGAGTGAACTCCAGGCAAGCAGTATGTGTCCTGTGCAGCAAGGAATAGACCCATGTTCTGGCCCTGGTATGAGTGGACGTTGGGCTTATTCTGCTGGAGACCACAGAAATTATTACCTGAGAATCATTCAGGAGGTAGAGGATATGGAGATGAGTCATTTCTTTTAGGGGGGTGACGGAGGTAGGAGAAGGGTGCAAGAAGATCGAAAGAGGACCTAGACCATAGAATTGGGAAAACTGTGATACATTTTAAGTTCTCTTTAAAAGATTAGTTATAAGAGGGTACTATAGGAGAGGAAGAACCAAGAAAGATGCAACTAGCATCTCCTAGCACCTACTATGAGTGATATGCCTTGTTTGGCATTTTACAGATATGATTTCATTTAGTCTTAATTACCTTGTATTATTACTATTTTTTTCCACTTTGTCGTCTAAATTCTGATGAATTAAAAAGATATTTGGTGCCAGGACCTATTGTACAGCACATGGAACTCTGCTCAGTTTTATGTGACAACCTGGATGGGAGGGGAGTTTTGGAGAATGTATACATGTACATGTATGGCTGAGTCCCTTTGCTGTTCATCTAAAATTATCACAACATTGTTAACCGGCTATACCCCAGTACAAAATAAAGAGTTTTAAAAAATAATAAAATAATTAAAAAAAAAACTAAAATAAAAATTTCAGAAACCACCCCTCACCCCAAAATGGGCAAAGGATTTGAACAGACATTTCTCCAAAGGTGGGAAAAAAGATATCTGTTGCTCTTTTATTTTAAGGTGATTTATACATTTCCATTCCAGAGCTTCAGGGAAAACAGGGAATGAAACCAAACAATTTTTTAAAAATAATTTAATTAATTTCTTTATTTTTGGCTGTACTGGGTTTCTGTTGCTGCATGTGGGCTTTGTCTAGTTGCAGTGAGTGGGGACTACTCTTAGTTGCTGGTGTGGGCTTCTCCTTGCACTGGCTTCTCTTGCTGCAGGGCACAGGCTCTAGGGCATGTGGGCTTCAGTAGGTGTGGCACACTGGCTTAGTTGCTCCGAGACTTGTGGGATCTTCCTGGACCAGGGATCAAACCTGTGTCCCATACATTGGAAGGCAGTCTCTTAATCACTGGACTATAGGGAAGTCCCTTAAATAATTTAAATAAAGCTGGCTTGGAAAAAAAAAAAGCTGGCTTGGATGAATATAATCTGGGAGAATAGGTTTTTTTCCCCCTCTGAAGCCCTCCAACCTGTATTGTTGAGATTTATGTTATCAGAGAAGCATAGAATGTTAGTGATTCTCTAGTCCAAATTCCTTACCTAATAGCTAAGAAACTGAAGCCCAGAGAGGGTTAAGTGCTTGCCAAGGTACTTTCCACACAGCTAGAAAGTAGCAAAGTCAGAAATATAACAGGAGTCTCTTAAGCCTTGGTCGAGAGATCTTTTACTACACCACTATGGAATTATAGTCCTCATAGATTTTCTGGGGGAAATGGAAAATTTAAAAACAAACGTTGTCTTAAGGCTGGAGCTCAGGTGAAAAATTGTAAACATTCAACACATTTGATCCACTTCTTACAAATTAAGTTTTACTAGCACATGCCTTGTTTTATTTATTTACTTTTCCCAAACTTTAAACTTTTTATTTTGTATTGGTATATAGCCAATAAGCAATGTTGTGGTAGTTTCAGGTGAACAGTGAAGGGACTTAGCCATACATATACATGTATCCATTCTCCCCCAAACTCCCCTCCCATCCAGGCTGGCACATATACAATAGGTCTGTGTTGGGTATCCATTTTGAATATAGCAGTGGGTATATGATATGACCTTCCCAATCTCCCTTACTATCCCTTCTCCCTGGCAACCATAAGCTCATTTTCTGAGTTTGTGAGTCTCTTTCTGTTTTGTAGGTAAGTTCATTTGTATCATTTCTTTTTAGATTACACATATAAGTGATGTCGTACGATATTTCTCCTCTGTCTGACTTCCTTCACTCAGTATGACAAAGTCTAGGTCCATCCATGTTGCTGCAGATGGCACATGCCTGTTTTAATTACAAGAAGGAATGTACACTCTTGACAGTTCTAGTCTCCCCAGTGTCTTCCTCTTTGTAAACCTTCTTTCTCTGCCTTGTACCCATGTCCCCATCCCAAGAATGGGACTGACAAGTAAGACCCTGCAGTATGGATCAGGAGTCCCTACTGAGACAACTAGAAACAGTTAATTAGCTGGGGAGATCCCTGCCATCCTAAGAGGCTATAGAAAGCTTCCTCTAGCCAGGCTCATTCACAGAAGAATTCCAGAGGCCATAGGACCTTCTCTCATAGAAGAATACTCTGTGAACATCTAGTCGTTGAATCTGGGGCACCACGATAGCATTCTTCTTTCTGAGATGAGTGCTGTCCCAGTACTTTTGAAAATGGCCCACAGCTCTTCATTTATGTTCTCCTTTCATAGGTAGAATACATGCTCAATCACCTGACAGGAAGAGTGGTTTTTCTCATCCAAGCAAGTGACTTTGAGAATGCCAACCTGTTGGTGTGAAGCCAAAAGGTAGTTGACTCAGTAAGTACTTATTGGAAGGTGGAGCTGAGTGCACTTATGTGGCAGAAAAAGCCAGGATCTTTGAGGCCCAGCAGATATGGATGCAAATCCCAGCACTGCCAGTTACCAGCTGTGTGATTTTGGACAAGATTCTTATATCTCAGTGTGCTTGTATGTCAAATGGAGTTAATAATAATAGTTTCCTCCTCCTAAGGTTGTGAATATTAAATGCTGCTGTAAAGCCCTTTATGAAGTACTTAGAATACTGTGAAAAGAGCAGCTTCCTTGCATGTGTGGTGTGCGTAGGGTAGGGAGGGATCGGAAGAACTGACCTCTAAATGTTTATTCCTTTCTGTCTATATAGTAAAATAAAGACTGTAACAATTTTTGGATGAGGAAGAATGATTGTGAATGGTCCAATGGGGAGAGAGAAAGATTTGTCCCAAGACAATTTTTATCCTGCCTTACACAGGGATTATTCTCTTATTCATTGACCTTTGTCATGAAGCTTCACCTTCCTCATGAATAATAAATGTGCAATGATTCTGTTAATGTTTGCCAACCAGTGAGGTCTCCCCCAATGGAATCATCACAGAGGCTGGGTAATCAGTATTGTAATGCCTATTATATTCTGCCTGGAGTTTTTTTTAATCTGCCTAGCCAGACATCATGTGGACAAGGTCCAATCCGGAGCACAGCATCCGGGATAAATTATCTACAATCCTGTCTCTAGAAGTGGACCTCTCTCTGACCTAATTAATATTCCAACTGTAAACCACATGCAGAGATTTTTTAAAAGAGACAAACTTAGTGGAAATAGGAGAAAAGGTTGAAAAGGCATTATGCAGAACATGTTAATTCACACAACTTTTTTTCCTTCTCCTTTTTACAGACATTTTAATGTTATACCAAATAGAAGGAAATTATGCAGTTATAGTGCTAAGAATATGGGCAGGACAGCAGATAGAACATTGTCCCATTCTTTTTTTCAGTACCTAGTCTGTGAATCCATGGTTAAAAACAAAAAGCTGTTAAAGAGCTGTGAATGGCGGTTAAGTATTCTTCATTTATCTTCAGCAATCTAAAACAATGAAACACAATTTACACTGGATATAAAATTCTGGGTTGATGGTGTGTTTCTTCCAGTGGTTTAAGGATGTTGTTCCACTGTCTTTTGGTTTGCACGGTTTTTGATGAAAAACTAGAGATTAGTCTTAACTTTAAGATTTTCTCTGTATCACTAGTTTTGAGAAATTTGATTCTGCAGTGCCATGATGTGGGTTTCTTTGTGTTTATGCTGCTTGGTATTCACTGGGATTCTTGGATATGTTTGTTTGTAGTTTTCAACAAATTTGGAACAGTCTGGAAATTGAGTAAGTCAATAGAGGGGACAAAATAGATTCATACAAAATAATACAAGGGAAGACAGAAAAAGAGGAAAAAAAGGAATAAAGAACAGATGGGACAAACAGAAGTGTAGAACTACTCTTGTTTCTGATATCTTATACCTATCAGGTAACAAATCACCAAAGCAAATACCCAAAGCATCTTTTATTTACCTCCATATCCAGACTCCCACAAATGGAATTCAGAAGCTTTTCTTGAGGATAACATCAACTACATTCTGATTCATTCAGTATTGAAATCAGTTCTGTTTATCATTATGAAAGAGATTATTTTGGTTCAGAAGTGCCAGTGACCTGGCACAACTTGGAAGGATTTGAAGGAAAGAGCATATCAGGCAGAAGAGTGTGGGAAAGGAGACATGAGGTGCTTAGCGCTGTCACAGTTGGGGGTTGCATGATTTGTGTAGTGGTATTAGAAATCAGTGAAATTAGCATAGCTTCTAAAAGTGAAATTAAAAATCAAGCAGAGATATTTAAACTGTATCCCAGGCCTGTTAATATTTGACTATAAACTGACTGAATGAATTAACATACCTAAAGTGAAAAAGTATATCTTTTAACAAACTTGATCACTTTATCAGTTAGGAATGCTTTTGACTACAGCTAACAGTTAATTAGAGTAACTTAAGTAAGTCATAAAAACTTAAAAAACAATTCAGAAGACTTGAGGTAGCTAGTTCCAGGGCTAGTTCAACAATTAACCGTGTTATAGAGAACCTAGGCTTTTAAAACCCTTCCAGTCTGCCAATTATCCTCAATTTATCTCATGAACATAAAAGGGCTGCAATAGCTCCAAGCATCATGTCCTCACATCAGCATCCTAAGCAGGGAGGATAGGTCAGGAGCAAAAATCTTTCTCCAACTGAGGCTCTGTTTTATCTAGAAAGCAGCATCTTTCCTAGAATACTCTAGAAGTCTTCCTTTAATATCTTATTGGACAGTTGTTTTGCCCAAAGTTTTAAATTTGTTAACAAAAGAAACCACTCATTACACAGAAAAATTTCAGTTTTTTTTATAAAGGATTATTTGACTTAATCTCAATATTCAATTATTAAAAGAAAAGAAACAATAGAGAGAAATAACAGCATATATATCAAGAAACTGGGCCAACAACCTACATCCAAACTTGAACAGTGCTGAGAAATTCCTTATTAACAGCAATCTGGAGTCCCCGTTGGGAAAGGGTTCTGGGTGGTACATCCACCCCATGAGTGAGACTTAAAATTGCAGTTTCGGAGGCTCTCATTTATAATCCCAGGCCACAAACTGATATGCAGACATGCAGCTCTGATTTTGCTTTAACTTATACAATGTTGTTTGTTTCACCTTGTGAGTTACAGGATTTCATTAGACCCTTGGGGGCTGGCCAAGCTCTCAGGGGTTTAAGAGATTCCAAGACCCACTCCTATCTTATCTTACTTGCTGGTAACAATTGGTGTGCTTACAGGCGGGCATATAGTCCATACAAGGTCAGAAGCTGGTCAGAGGCTGGCTCCCCTGCTTCTGAAGCCTGAACAAGACTGCTGCTGCTGCTAAGTCACTTCAGTCATGTCCAACTCTGTGTGACCCCATAGACGGCAGCCCACCAGGGTCCTCCGTCCATGGGATTTTCCAGGCAAGAGTACTGGAGTGGGGTGCCATTTCCTTCTCCAATGCATGAAAGTGAAAAGTGAAAGTGAAGTCGCTCAGTCGTGTCCGACTCTTAGCGACCCCATGGACTGCAGCCTACCAGGCTCCTCCATCCATGCAATTTTCCAGGCAAGAGTAGTGGAGTGGGGTGCCATTGCCTTCATTTAATTTCCCTAATGACAATACTGAGTAATGGCTAACCATGGCTACAAAGCAGGCTGGGACAGTGAGTATTTGGCAAAGGAAACAGATGATATGTTTGGGCAAGATGAATGGTGATCTGTTCTTTGAGGATGGGCACATTGCTGCTGAGAACAGAATTGGAATGTTCCTAGCAAGAAATTAGAATGAAATGGCTGTAATGTAGGTAACTAAAGGTGTTTACTGGGATCAGTCCTAGAAGCACAGGTAAAGAATCTCAGACGCCAGAATCGAAATCTCCTGCTCTGGCACTCTTAATGTGAGAACTCCAGTAGCTGAATCTTGAGATTGGTTTTTGCATATTGTGGAGATGGATACTTAAGATTCTCCTTATTCATTCATTTATTTAACACATTTTTATTGAATCAGGTGTTGTTATTGTCTCTGGAATTTTAGCATTGGAAAGATCAGACAAAAATGTTTGCCTTCATGGTGCTTACAGTCTAGTGACTGTTTTAGCTTAGTGCAACTGATTCCATACTCATCAGTAAATTTTCTGTTTATAACTGGGTTTCTCATGTGTCTCAGGCAGTCTTACATCTCATTATAAATTACAAAGTTAATATTGTTATTTCATGGTTATTTCTTGGTTAATATGAGTCCACATAAGGACATGGATTTACCTTTAGTGAAGTGACAAGTCAGGTTTCTGACTTGCACATCTGAGGGCCAGGACCTAAACTATGGTAAATTAAAGAAGGCATTTCAACCTTCTTGTGAGCCATTGTGGGAGACAGCCAGTTAATACCCCAGCAGTGCATGTTTTCCCCATTTTAATGTTTAGACTTATTCATATGTATGAAAGGGATACAGGAAGAAAATATTAAATTATAAACATTGAAATCTATCAAAAAAAGAAGTCCTCACCTTGAAACTGTGATTCATGCCATAAATTATGAACTAATTGGATTCAAATTCATCCTCAGAGGATTCGAAGTTAAAAAAATTTCCTACTGATGAATATTTAGACTGTGTCCTCCCCGCTTCCACTGCCCTTTCCAGCAATGCTCTTATGAGCATTCTTGTATATGTCCTGGAGTATAGGAGCAGTGATTTATAGGGTATTTGCCTAGGACTGGAATGCTGAGTCAAAGGGTAAAATATTTGGGTTCAACTTTATGAAATAGAGCCAAATTGTTCTCCAAAGTGATTTGGCCAATTTATAGCTTCTCCTAGCAGTGAGTGAGAATTCTTATCAGTCTCTGTCCTTGCCAACAGTTGGTAATTTCACTTCATGGTTTTTCCTTATATAATGGGTATGAAATAGTATCTTATTGTGGTTTGAATTAGATTAATATGATATTGATCTTTTCATGTGTTTATTGGTCATATTTTTTTCTTCTATTGAATCGCCAATCCCTGACCTTTATCCATTTAAAAATTTTATTTATTTTTGGCTGTGCTGGGTCTTCATTGCTGTGCGTGGGCTTTCTCTAGTTGCATTGTGTGGGGGACACTCTTTGCTGCAGTGCATAAATAGGCTTCTTATTGCAGCGGCTTCTCTTGTTGTGAAGCGCAGGCTCTAGGTGAGTGTGCTTCAGTCATTGTGGCACGTGGGCTCAGTTGTGGTGCATAGGCTTAGTTGCTCTGTGGGATGAGGGATCTTCCCAGACCAGGGGTTGAACCTGTGTCCCCTGCATTAGCAGGCGGATTCTTTACCACTGAGCCACCAGGGAAGCCCCCATTTTTGGTTGGCTTCTTTTTTTTCTTATTCATTTGTAGTAACCCTTTTATAGAATTTATTATTCTCTTCACTCTTCTTTTTGGTTACTTTTTCTTGCAGACATGTGCTAGGGTTTTTGTTGTTGCTAATAGTGTCTTTAGTCATATGGGAGTTTTTCAATTTAAAGCAGTCAAATTTAGCAATCCATTTTGAACTAACACTATTATTAGGTGCAAGCAAGTTTGGAATTTTTGTATTTTCATGGTGACTTTTTCCTGTTCACATGTTTGTGCCTTTTTATTTTCATACTGGTTTTTTATTTCAGTACATTTTAATGAAATAAATACAGCTAATACAGGAGGAGAAGGGGATGACAGAAGATGAGATGGTTGGATGGCATCACTGACTCAATAGGCATGAGTTTGAGCAAACTCTGGGAGATGGTGAAGGACAGGGAAACCTGGTGTGCTGCAGTCCATGGGGTCGCAAAGAGTTGAACATGACTGAGCGACTGAACAACAGCAATACAGCTTTGTTTTCATATGTATTTACCTGATATGTTCTTTCTCCCAATCTTGACTGTTTGTAGACATTTATTTATCTCTTTATCTTTGGCTGCGCTGGGTCTTCCCTGCTGCTTGAGCCCTCTCCAACTGTGGAGAGCAGGAGCTGCTCTCCAGCTGCAGCGTGTGGGCCCCTTGCGGTGGTGGCTTCTCTTGTTGCAGAGCATAGGCTCTAGGCATGTGGGCTTCAGCAGTTGTGCTCCCAGGCTTCAGAGCACAGGCTCAATAGTTGTGACTCATGGACTTAGTTGCTCTGTGGCGTGTGGGATCTTCCCAGACCAAGGATTGAACTTGTATCTCCTGCATTGGCAGGCAGGCACTTTACCACTGAGCCACCAAGGAAGCCTCCAATCTTGACTTTTGACCTTATTGTATCATACCAAGAACAGGCCAGTAGGAATGGTCCATGTCAGTTATAGAAAATAAGGACCTTGCACCCTTAGAACTGGGCTTCCCTGGTGGCTCAGTGGTAAAGAATCCGCCTGTAATGCAGGAGATGCAGGTTTGATCCCTGGGTCAGGAAGATCCCCTGGAGAAGGAAATGACAGCCCACTCCAGTATTCTTGCCTGGAGAATCCCATGGACAGAGGAACCTGGAGGGCTGAAGTCCATGGGGTTGAAAAAGAGTTGGACATGACTTAGCTACTAAATGGCAGCAACAAAGGCCCAGCTTGCATCTGGTTTTGAATTTCATGCTTGTTTTTGTCCCCTTATCACTTGCTGCTTCCATGGTGGATAGGACCAAGTGATAGATGAGGTTGATATGTATGTAAGGATCTAGCCAATAAATGAGACAGACTCAGATCCACCTGAAAGGATCAAATTAAATAGTAATAAGTTCTGAATCTATTTTTGCCAAAACATAGTGCAAAGAAGTGGAAATAAAGTTCCCTTATTTACTGGCCTGAGATAGAAAAAGAGTTCTAGATTAGGAAAGTTAACATTCAGATATAGAATTCTGAAAAGACAAATTTCAAAACGTTTTGTTTGCAGTATGTTGGGGAGCCATTTGATGATAACACATCAAGTTAGAACCATGTGTCCTTACTTAATAATTTATGAAAGTAAAAATTAAATGTAGAATACATTTGTCCACATGGGGAAACAAACCAGAAAGAGAGAGATAATTGGCTGAAGGCTTAGAACATGCTGAATATGAACATGAGAGGGGAAACTTGAGGAATATGATTTGAGGCCTTATGGTCATCTAGTTTTCTAGATGCCTTCTCATTTCCTGGTTTGGTTCCTCTGTGAAGGATCCCCCAATTCTAGCAGCGATTGCTATTATATGTGACTGAGGTCATGAGTCTACTTACCCAGATCTACTCATACCATCAGTTTTTCAGGGCAAGTCTGGGGTATAAAACTGTGCCCTCTGGTGGAGAAGGACACTACGCACTGTGCATCTAAACCCTGATTTTCCTTATCTGTAAAATGGGAATAATGGGAATACCGATCTCCTGTGGTTGTTGTGAGGGCTTCTCTGGTAGCTCATTGGTAAAGAATCTGCCTGCCAATGCAGGAGACAGAAGAGACATGGGTATGATCCCTGGGTCAGGAGGATCCCCTGGAGAAGGAAATGGCAACCCACTCCAGTATTCTTGCCTGGGAAATCCCATGGACAGAAGAGCCTGGAGGGCTACAGTCCATGGGGGTCACAAAGAGTTGGACACAACTTAGCAACTAAACAGCAACAACATGGTTTTTGTGAGGATTAAATAAGATAATTGACCAATTCGTTCTCAATAAATAACACTATCCTTCTTGATAGTCCCTCTTCATTCAACAAATATTTTTTATACATTTTCAACATGTTAGGCACTGAGATAAGTACTCAACACATGGTAGCTATCACTGCTGTTTTGTAATTTCATCAATCTATTTTATTATATAATTACAGGGTATCAGGCACTGTGCCAAATTTAGGAGCCAGTAAATAAGACTCAGTCGTGCCTGACTCTTTGCTACCCCGTGGAGTATAGCTCACCAGGCTCCTCTGTCCATGGGATTTTCCAGGCAAGAATACTGGAGTGGGCTGCCATTTCCTTCTCCAGGGTGTCTTCCCAACCCAGGGATCGAACCCAGGTCTCCCACATTGCAGGCAGGTGCTTTAACCTCTGAGCCACCAGGGAAGCCCGACAAATAAGACTTAACCTTCAAGACTCTAGATAAGCTTTTCTGGTTCTACTAATGGGAATCCATTTCTCTTTTGTGAGTTCTTTGGAATTCTTCAATGATATCTTCTCTTCAGTAAAAGAGATCACTGTCAGATGCCTTCCTACAATGTGCCAGGTTCTGGCTGACTATAGGACAAAAGAAGGGTATGAAGGTTGTGCAGACTTTTGCCCCACATAGGCTCATGACAGGACTTTTGCTCCTCCTTTCCTTTCCTTTTCATCTCCTTTCCCTTTCCCAGAACCTAGTTTACTAGGGGAAATGTTCTGCGAAGTACCAGGGGGAAAACACTAGTGTAACAAGAGAAAAGAATATAGACATGAAGCAACCCAGACCCAATGTCCACTCCAGCCTCTGCACAAGAGACCAGAAGGAAGTGCTGGACTTGCCTTTTTTCCAGCCTGTGGGCAAAACCCAGCCCTTCATTCGTCTTCCATTCCATAGCCTTCAGCAAGATGTTCCTCATCTAGTTCCTGGATGAGATAGGCCAGGGGTCAGAAAAGGATTAAATTTCCTTGGGCTTGAATCCTACAAGAAGGTAGAAAAGGAGAGAAAAAACAGAGTCCATTAACCATGGTTATGAAAAGTCAGACCTTTCCCACTGCCAACCTTCATGTCCTTTCAGGCATTGTAATGCTACAAAGAGTTGCTGTCTCTTTCCCTACTAAATGCCTACTTCTGTTAATCAGGCTTTCCTAGGTGGTACCAGACCCTAGGAATAGGTTGGGAGAGGGAGGAAAAAACAGTCCTTTATGGCAATAATAAAAAAGTTATTTTTAACTTAAAAGTGTCTCAAAGTGGGGAATTCCCTGGTGGTCCAATGGCTAGGATCCTCGCTCTCATTGAAAAGGGCCCAATTCAGTCCCTGATTGGGGAACTAAAATCCTAGAAGGCTGTTGGCCTCAAAAAAAAAAAGTCTCAAACGGTTTAGGTTAATGCATGGATAATAAGTTGGTTAAATTAAATTTAGGATGCTGGGGAGGCTAACTTTTGAGGCTGACATTTACATTGTTGGCTTCCCTGATAGCTCAGTTGGTAAAGAATCTGCCTGCAATGCAGGAGACCCTGGTTTGATTCCTGTGTCGGCAAGATCATCTGGAGAAGGGATAGGCTACCCACTCCAGCATTCTTGGACTTCCCTTGTGGCTCAGCTGGTAAAGAATACACCTGCAATGCGGGAGACCTGGGTTTGATCCCTGGGTTGGGAAGATCCCCCGGAGAAGGGAAAGGCTACCCACTCTAGTGTTCTGGCCTAGAGAATTCCATGGACTGTTTAGTCTATGGGGTTGCAAAGAGTCGGATATGACTGAGTCACTTTCTTTCTCTTTTTTTAAGTTGTAATGTGATTTTTTTTTAATTTTTAGTTTTACTTTATTTTACTTTACAATACTGGACTGAGTCACTTTCACTTTCACTTTCCCAGGTGGCCCTGGTGGGAAGGAACCCATCTGCCAGTACAGGAGACAGAAGAGACATGGGTTTGATCCCTGGGTTGGGAAGATCCCCTAGAGTATAACATGGCAACCCATTCCAGTATCCTTGCCTGGAGAATCCCATGTACAGAGGAGCCTGGTGGGCTACAGTCCATGGGGTTGCACAGAGTTGTACACGACTAAAGTGACTTAGCATGTGTGTGCATGGCTATAATAAATCATCTTTTTTTTTTTCTACTGCACTGGACCAAATCTTTAATTGGATAAATTGTGAATATGGTCTATATTGTGGACCCTTTCATTTTTATGTTATGCTCTTGTGGAAGGTTCTTTAAGCCCAGTGCAGCTGGTTTTTGAAGGCAGTATTAGGACCAGACCAGCCTTTAAAAGGTGGAAGCATTCCTTACCATTCCTCTCCTCCTATTACTGCTCAAGAGCTGGTTTCCATCATCCAATCAGTTAAATCTTGACTAGATGTTGAGAGTTAACTATCTGCCCAGGTTTGAAATTTAAAAGATGACTCCTGCCTTCTAGAAGCTTGCAGTATCATTGGAGTACCACGATGGACACTTTACATAATTAAAGAAATAATACAGAGAAAAGTATAATAAGTTGTCAGACACAGACTTAGTGAAATAGAAATGTAGAGAAAGTAGATGATTACAGAGTCAGGAAATCCTCTTAGAAGAAGTAGAACTCCAGTTGGGCTCTGTGAATACAGGGAAGGAGGAAGGTACTCAGAAAAGGGAATACAGCATGAGCAGAGCAGAGAAAGAAACCAGAAAGTTCAGTTTCAGTTTCCTCATCTGTGAGATGAGTCAGGAAGCCAGATATGAGCCCCTCTGCAGCACAGACTGTTGTCTTCAGTCCTGTGGCTCTATCATCAAGCAGGATTTCTCTCATAGAGTAGGCACTTGATAGATGCATCTTGACTTGAGCAAACGTGACATATGGAGGAGATGGCTTGTAAATTTGTCCACCCAGGGACAAAGTTTATGTTAGCAAGCCATGAATCTCCCTCAGCAATCTGGGGCTCAGCTGAGAACCATCCTGACTGAGACAGGCACATTACTCCTCCCTGGGTGTGGGACTAAGTCCTCTGAGAATGTAGCAAAAGGGTTATCTTGCTTGTGCAACTCGCTTCCACTGGGGACACAGAGCCCTCGTTGCCTCCAACATAAGTTTCAACTAGGTCGGTCGTGATAGTGACACTACTAGGTCGCTCAGGGAACTTGCTTGTTGGGAAATGAGCAGCTGGGCTGTGGGTATATTGATAACATTGATACCTGGCCACCCTCCATGGGTACCTTTAATTAAAATGACATATTTTGATTAGCCAGGTATGTGCGATAATGTGAGACAGAAAAACAACAAATATTCCCATTTAACTCCTTGGAAAACATTCTTAACCTCTTTATAAAGTTTACTTATGAAACTGGAAAATTCAATTTGGATAGTTTAGTCTCTTTTTGCCTAAGGGAAGAACTCTCAAATGTCACCTCTTCCTGTGATTCTACGGGCCACTAGTCTATGTCCTCACCAAGACTCCTCCAACTCTCCCTCCCAGCAGAATGCATTATTTATATTGCTTCCTCTGAGATCTTATGGCACAGTATTCATTGGAGCAGTTGTCACAGTGCATTTGATAATGTTTCTACTTTTTCTCTTTGGGTGGTGGATTCCTGGAGGTCAGGAACTCTCTCTGTTTGATTGTTGTAGCCTCAGCACCCAGCAAAGCACCTGGCATATAGTAGGTGCTTAATAAATGGATTAAATTAATATATTGGCTCTATTGATTACTTTTAAGGAACATAAGATAGAATTTGCTTCCTTGGTGGTTCAGCAGTAAAGAACCCACCTGCAATGCAGGAAATGCGGGTTCGATTCCTGGGTCAGGAAGATCCCCTGGAGGAGGGCATGGAGACCCATTCTAGTATTCTTGCCTGGAAAATCCTATGGACGGAGGAGCCTGGTGGGCTACAGTCCATGGGGTTGCAAAGAGTTGGACATGATTGAAGTGACTTATTAGCAGCAGCAGCAAGATAGAATTCATCAGAAACATTCCTCCTGTTCATTATCTTTACTTTCTCTGACTGAGACTATAAGAGCCTCTTGGCCAACTAGAAACCATCCACAGAATTGGATTGTAGGGGATTCTGAAATGAATTCTCTCCTAGAACCTCCAGGAAGGAAAACAACCCTGCCAAAACCTTGTCCACTGAGTCCTGTGTCAGATATCTGACATCCAGAACTGTAAGATAATCAATTTGTGTTATTTTAACTCACATAGTTTGTGGTAATTTGTTACAGCAGCAACAGGGAACAAATATAGTAGGTGAGGAAAATACTGTCTATATCACATTGCCCAGGAACAATTCACTCTTGCTGTACCAGGAGTATTTTGCATGTTCCTCCATTAGAGTTAATGTCATATTATATTGATTTGTTTCCTGTTCTCTCTCTTTTAGCCTGTTTGCATTTCCTTGTGCAGGACTGTGCTTTTTTCATCTCTGTATTCTTAGTCCCTTAAATGTCACTGACTTTCTATGTGTGTCTCTGGTGACGAAGGAGGAAGAGGGGAGGCACGTGGAGAGGAGACGTGATCATGGTGGCGTCAGCACGAGGGAGGGGAAGCTCAGGAACTGGTGAAGACTGGATCTGGCTGACGTTAGTTCTCTGTGGTGTGGGCTGGCGGTGCTGGAATGCAGAGTATCTGCAGGTTCACTGCAGGCAGGAGGAGGCAGCGCCAAAAGCAGCTTGGTTTCTGTGGGTTTCTTGGTCCAGGAATGATTGATGAGCATGTCTCATCAACAGTGAACTCCTCTCTGATTCCCTGTCACCCACTCCCTCACTCAGAGTGTTTCTCAACCCTTGTAGTCCCAGACTGGAAGCCACAGACTTCAGTTAGAATTGGAGCAGCTCCAGTCACTGAAGTATTCAATTTGGGCTTCCAGTGAGTGACACTGTTTCTCTAGTTTCCCAACACTAGATTGCAGTACCTTCAGGGGCCCTGAATGTGCCCTTTATGAGCAAACCCATATTCTGGCAGACTTGGTCCAAGACATTTATTTCAGTCCATTAACGCAGATTGCTCTTAGTACGTGTGTGTGTGCATGTGAACGTGCATGTGGTTAAAATTATATACAAGATGGAGGCGGGATTTGAGAATTCCCTGAGCAGACAAAACCATTTAACCAGTAAGCTCAACTTGCTGCTGCTGCTGCTAAGTCGCTTCAGTCGTGTCCGACTCTGTGCAACTCCAGATTTGGCAGCCCACCAGGCTCCCCCGTCCCGGGGATTCTCCAGGCAAGAACACTGGAGTGGGTTGCCGTTTCCTTCTCCAGTGCATGAATGTGAAAAGTGAAAGTGAAGTCGCTCAGTCGTGTCCGACTCCTAGTGACCCCATGGACTGCAGCCTACCAGGCTCCTCCGCCCATGGAATTTTCCAGGCAAGAGTACTGGAGTGGGTTGCCATTAAATCTAGCTTATTTTATGAAAGTAAGTGAAACTTAACCTAGGTCATTTCTTATAAATGCCTGTGACAATCATAAAAGAAACTTGAGTTATTGTCTTTAACCAATCCCCTGCCACCTTGACCTCCCCACCTTGTAATAACCAGTCATTGTAAGCATTAATAACTTTCTCATTTTCACTTTATAAGCCCTGCTGTAATTTAATGCCCCCGAGCTTCATATCCATCTTTGAATTTAGAAGTCTCCAGTCCCAAACTGTTTTTATTTTATTTAAAAAAATTATTTATTTTTGGCTGTGCTGGGTCTTTGTTGCTGTGCAGGCTTTTGTCTAGTTGCGGGAAGCAGGGGCTACTCTCTAGTTGTGATGCGTGGGGTTCTCATTCTCTATTGTTGCAGAGCATGGGCCCTAGGGCACACAAGCTTCAGTATTTGCAGCACGTGGGCTCTAGAGTGCAGGCTCAATAGCTGTCGAGCATCGGCTTAGTTGCTCCACAGCATGTGGAATCTGTCTGGATCGGGGTTGAACCTGTGTCCCCTATATTGGCAGGCGGATTTTTTTTTTCTTTTACAACTGAGCCACCAGGGAAGCCCCCAAACTGTTTTTATGTGCACAACAAACTCTTATTAAATACTCTTTGTTGATTTGGTGGTTTTAATTATGTTATGCGTGTACATGTATGCTCAGTCATGTCTGACTCTTTGTGATCCCATGGACTGTAGCCCTCCAGGCTCCTCTCTCCATAGCATTTTCCAGGCAAGAATACTGGAGTGGGTAGCCATTTTCTCCTCCAGGGGATCTTCCTGACCCAGGGATCAAACCCATACCTCCTGCATTGGCAGGTGGATTCTTTACCACTGAGCCACCAGAGAATCTTAATTGTGTTATTTCTGGATTTTTGACAGTTTTCTGGCATCAGAAGTGGGATCCAAATAAGACCTTCAACAACTCTGAAGCCAGCGAGCAACTGCGTGCTGGTACCCACAGGACCCAAGGAGCTCAGTGCTTTCTCACCGACCTTGCAGTCAGCCTGAGTGCTGCTCTCTTTGCGTGTTGAACTCTACAGCTTTATCATGCATACCTGTATTCTGTATTCTAGCTTCTTGGTAAGTCACCCTTCTGTCTGTAAGGGGAGAACCTGTGATTCCCTGGAATTTAGGCAGCAGTAGGATTACTGAGCTCCTCATGGATTGTTTCAGGGAATCTAAAGGCAGAGATAGATTCCACTTGGTCTAAATCTCATTCTCCTCCCCGATTAAAGACTCCCGCTTCTTGTATGTATAACCACTATGGGCCAAAATCTTGTGCGCTTCTGGCAAAATGAGTGAACTTTACAAAGAATAATTTGGAATTATCATGGCCGCTTTGGGGAAATTTAACTTAGATAACATAGTCTACTTTAAGAGGTGCCCTTGAAAAGAGGATTACAAACTTCTCAGAGACAATGGAAAATACTCTTTGATCGGTAAAAGTTTCTAAGAGACCAACTGACTCCAAAAATAGCTTTTCTTAAAGAATTTTTATAATGCACATGTGCACGCGCGCACACACACACACACAGTTTATAGTTAAAAAAAATTTTTGGCCATCTGAACAGGTAATCTTAACCTTAACTTAGTCTGTTGGCCAGAAACAGTTTGGATTCAGATTCTTTTGCATTTTGTATTATTATACTTGAGACATAGTTAAAATTTAAAAATGAAAACTATAATATCTCTGTATCTGTACCTGTATCTGTACCTGTATCTGTATCTGTATATCTCTGTACCTACTTGTTTAGGTATATCCATATATGCACGTGTATTATGTATTTATGATTTTTTTTGGCTGTACCATGTGACTAATGGGATCTTAGTTCCCTGACCAGGGATTGAACCTGGGCCCTCAGCAGTGAAAGTGCCAAGTTCTAATCACTGAACCACCAGGGAATTCCCATGTATATATGATATTTTTAAA
Source organism: Capra hircus (assembly GCF_001704415.2). Taxonomy (NCBI): domain Eukaryota; kingdom Metazoa; phylum Chordata; class Mammalia; order Artiodactyla; family Bovidae; genus Capra; species Capra hircus. The sequence goes on from NW_017189516.1 coordinate 46,251,013, forward strand.
AGAATTCTATTTAGTTGGCTTAAAGAGAAATAAGTGCTTATATAAATTAAGTATTCCTAAAACTTTTCTGAAATAGTAACTCTAACCCAATTGTTTTCTTTTTTTTATTTTAATTTTTTATTTTTTTTAAATTTTAAAATTAATTCTTACATGCGTTCCCAAACATGAACCCCCCTCCCACCTCCCTCCCCACAACATCTCTCTGTAACCCAATTGTTTTCAAGTCCACATGATCAGAAAAATCCTTGATGAAAAAAAGCTAGTTTAAGTTTGTTGGTTTAATAAAAACAAACATTTTTTGGAATTGTCATTATTAAATGTAATGCAAGCATATAATTTTTTCTACCTTTGTTTACTTATCAAATAAGCTCATGCTATCTTTATGTTACAAAATAACTTTAGATGATGGCTAGCTGTTTGATGTCTAATCTAAGCATAATTGTTAAAAACAAGTAATTTAAATAAATGTAAATAAGATAAAAGTTTATACTAGGTTAAATAATTAATATTTATATCTAGTTCATTTCCAAATAAGATAGTATACTGAGACATTGATCACTGAACATAAATTTAAATTTATTTACTTTTCTTAATTTTTACAGAGATAAATGATATTTGAGTCTATTAATAAATATGTCTTTTGTCACATTAAAACCGCATTAAAATTGTACTATGAAAAGCATAGTTCTAAAAATAGAAATTTACATAATTATGTTTTTATAAATTTGCTATTTTACTATGAGATGCTAAATATGTGATAAATAGCTCACTACTGCCTGCTTCCTAATTTTCCCCGGGAAGTTAAAGATTCAGTTCAGTTCAGTTCAGTTCAGTCGATCAGTCGTGTCCTACTCTTTGCAACCCTATGAACCGAAGCACGCCAGGCCTCCCTGTCCATCACCAACTCCCAGAGTTCACTCAGACTTATAGTTAAAATTTATAAACAATGTGTAAAATTAGAGCTACTACAAACAATGAAGAATGAAAGAAAACAACTTTGTATACAAAGTAAGGGAAGAAAATCAGATTTTAAAAATCAGTACAGGTTTATTCCATTTCCTCATAGAAAACAACTCCATAAAATATTTGAATAAAAAAAAAGAGCAAACAGTTTTCAGTAAGTGTTTGCGTATTTTTTCTACATACTTTTCTTCTCCCTTCAAATTCCAAAACACAGTAGAATTGAGATATTCTTAATTTTGTCACAGTCACATAGCCTTTAATTCTGTCAACACACATTCTATCCATTGTCCATAAAGCCCCTGAATATCTGGCATGAGGAAATTAAACTCATTGTCTAAACTCGAGTATATAAATTCCTTCCAAGTGTCAAATTGCTCATTCATTATGAGACTGGCTCTTCCATTTCCTTGCTAAGGATGTAGAGGTGTGTGTTACATCCTGAAAATAATAAACTATGTTTGCATGGCATGGATACAAGCAGTAGTTACTGCACAAGTGGATAGGACACAAAACTACCTGAGCTGGTGGATTAGTGTGTTGCAAGGAAGAAGAGCTGGTGGCTGGTTTTATCTTTCCCTCTAACTCTTTGACAGCCAACAGCACATGAACATTATTTGTTAAACTATTCTGCCCGTGCATTTTTTCACTTTGATTCAAAGGAAAACTGACATTGCTCTCTCTCACATTGATTGGAAGAAATCAATATGATAGTGAAGATTTTGTTGATTCTAGGAGTAGGAAACATCAAAGTAATCTTTATTATGAGGCATGAACTTGGAATTTTTAAAAACTGAAGTATAGTTGATCTATAGTGGGATGTATTTTTATTTGAGAAGTATGTGAGGAATATAGGATGTAGTTTTGTTAAGGAGAAAGAATAATGTCTAAAATAAACTTTTTTTCAGAATAAAAAAGGAAAAAGAAGACAAAACCTAAATGGATATAAAAAGATGCAAAAGGTTTGTGGAAAAGAAATTTTATGTTGTGAGGTTATAGCTGGCTAAATTGAATAGATTTATACAGGGATTTTTAAAATAAAAAATTAGAGTTTAATTTTCTCTCTGTTAAAATCACAAAATTTCTTAGATTATTGGTCTGTTTTTAATAAAATATTATAAAGGTTTTTCTTTACCTTTAATGTAACCTGCCTAGGAAACAGGGATTCTTTGTCATGGGAAATATTTCCCTTATTCCAAATTGTCTTTGTCATATCTTTGATTAATTAGGAAAACAGAGTCTTTTCAGTTTTAAAAGCTAAGGTTTTTTTGTTGTTGTTGTTTATTTTGGTTTTGTTTTTTACAGCTACTTAACTTTGTATATTTGCCTTTGAAATCTTTCAGTTGTCACTTTGGTGAATGGATAACTAAGTATTATTTCATAGTGACTTATGCTCCTATTTGATGAACTATTTCTAATCTTTTGACATTTTTAACAAACTTCCCCAAATCAAATTCTGAATGAAGTCTTTTTGACCACAAACTAACTTTGGGATTTTCTGGAGGGCCCTTAGAAGATCACAAAAGATTTGCTCTTTCTCCTTATGAAAGAGAAATCTCAGTTTATTTAGGCTTACTTGATATTAACTTCTGTAGGAAACATTGTCAAATAAAAAGTAATGTTCTTCTTAGATTATATTTACATAGTATATATTATTAATAGGTGTTCTAGAAATTATATAAAATTCCAAAAAATCTGATATGTCCTGGTATAATATGATCAGTCAAAATTCTAGTCATTATTTTATAACAATGTATGCATAAAATAATAGTTTGCTTCTCAATTGCATCACTTTTTGGTAGCCTCTCACTAGATCGTTAACCATGCTGGTTTTTAAGTCTTCTGTCACTCATAGTTATTGTTTTTCTCTTGATTCCTCTCTGAAAACATTTATAATTAGCTACCAGCAACCCCACTTCCAAGGAGTGGCGGCTGCACAGGCACAGGAGGGCCAAGAGGAGCTACTCCACGTTCAAGGACAGGAGACGCAACCTCGTCCAAGGTAAAGAGCAGTGGCTGCGCTTTGCTGGTGCAGTGTGAAGAGATACCCCAAGTCCAAGGTAAGAGAAACCCAAGTAAGATGGTAGGTGTTGTGAGAGGCATCAGAGGGCAGACACACAAACAATAATCACAGAAAACTAGCCAATCTGATTACACGGATCACAGCCTTGTCTAACTCAATGAAACTAAGCCATGCATGTGGGGCCACCCAAGACAGGCGGGTCGTGGTGATAGAGGTCTGATGGAATGTGGTCCACTGGAGAAGGAAATGGCAAACCACTTCAGTATTCTTGCTTTGAGAACCCCATGAACAGTATGAACAGGCAAAATGATAGGATACCGAAAGAGGAACTCCCCAGGTCGATAAGTGCCCAATATGCTACTGGAGAATAGTGGAGAAATAACTCCAGAAAGAATGAAGGGATGGAGCCAAACCAAAAACAATACCCAGTTGTGGATGTGACTGGCGATAGAAGCAAGGTCCGATGCTGTAAAGAGCAATATTGCATAGGAACCTGGAATGTTAGGTCCATGAATCAAGGCAAATTGGAAGTGGCCAAACAGGAGATAGCAAGAGTGAACATCGACATTCTAGGAATCAGCGAACTAAAGTGGACGGGAATGGGTGAATTTAACTCAGATGACCATTATATCTACTACTGTGGGCAGGAATCCCTCAGAAGAAATGGAGTAGCCATCATGGTCAACAAAAGAGTCCGAAATGCAGTACTTGGATGCAGTCTCAAAAACGACAGAATGATCTCTGTTTGTTTCCAAGGCAAACCATTCAGTATCATGGTAATCCAAGCCTATGCCCCAACCAGTAACGCTGAAGAAGCTGAACAGTTATATGAGGACCTACAACACCTTTTAGAACTAACACCCCCAAAAGATGTCCTTTTCATTATAGGGGACTGGAATGCAAAAGTAGGAAGTCAAGAAACACCTGGAGTAACAGGCAAATTTGGCCTTGGAGTAAAGAATGAAGCAGGGCAAAGGCTATTAGACTTTTGCCAAGAGAACACACTGGTCATAGCAAACACCCTCTTCCAACAACACAAGAGAAGACTCTACACATGGACATCACCAGATGGTCAACACCAAAATCAGACTGATTATATTCTTTGCAGCCAAAGATGGAGAAGCTCTATACAGTCAGCAAAAGCAAGACTGGGAGCTGACTGTGGCTCAGATCATGAACTCCTTATTGCCAAATTCAGACTTAAATTGAAGAAAGTAGGGAAAACCACTAGACCATTCAGGTATGACCTAAATCAAATCCCTTATGATTATACAGTGGAAGTGAGAAATAGATTTAAAGGACTAGATCTGATAGACAGAGTGCCTGATGAACTATGGACGGAGGTTCACAACATTGTACAGGAGACAGGGAGCAAGACCATCCCCAAGAAAAAGAAATGCAAAAAAAGCAAAATGGCTGTCTGGGGAGGCCTTACAAATAGCTGTGAAAAGAAGAGAGGCGAAAAGCAAAGGAGAAAAGGAAAGATATAAGCATCTGAATGCAGAGATCCAAAGAATAGAAAGGAGAGATAAGAAAACCTTCCTCAGTGATCAATGGAAAGAAATAGAAGAAAACAACAGAATGGGAAAGACTAGAGATCTCTTCAAGAAAATTAGAGATATCAAGGGAACATTTCATGCAAAGATGGGCTCAATAAAGGACAGAAATGGTATAGACCTAACAGAAGCAGAAGATATTAAGAAGAGGTGGCAAGAACACACAGAAGAACTGTACAAAAAAGATCTTCACAACCCAGATAATCGTGATGGTGTGATCACTCACCTAGAGCCAGACATCCTGGAATGCAAAGTCAAGTGGGCCTTAGAAAGCATCACTACGAACAAAGCTAGTGGAGGTGATGGCATTCCAGTTGAGCTGTTTCAAATCCTGAAAGATGATGCTGTGAAGGTGTTGCACTCAATATGCCAGCAAATTTGGAAAACTCAGCAGTGGCCACAGGGCTGGAAAAGGTCCGTTTTCATTCCAATCCCAAAGAAAGGCAATGCCAAAGAATGCTCAAACTACCACACAATTGCATTCATCTCACACACTAGTAAAGGAATGCTCAAAATTCTCCAAGCCAGGCTTCAGCAATATGTGAACCATGAACTTCCAGATGTTCAAGCTGGTTTTAGAAAAGGCAGAGGAACCAGAGATCAAATTGCCAACATCTGCTGCATCATGGAAAAAGCAAGAGTTCCAGAAAAACATCTATTTCTGCTTTGTTGACTATGTCAAAGCCTTTGACTGTGTGGATCACAATAAACTGTGGAAAATTCTGAAAGAGATGGGAATACCAGACCACCTGACCTGCCTCTTGAGAAATGTGTATGCAGTTCAGGAAGCAACAGTTAGAACTGGACATGGAACAACAGACTGGTTCCAAATAGGAAAAGGAATACGTCAAGGCTGTATATTGTCACCCTGCTTATTTAACTTCTATGCAGAGTACATCATGAGAAACGCTGGGCTGGATGAAGCACAAGCTGGAATCAAGATTGCCAGGAGAAATATCAATAACCTCAGATATGCAGATGACACCACCCTTATGGCAGAAAGTGAAGAGGAGCTAAAGAGCCTCTTAATGAAAGTGAAAGAGGAGAGTGAAAAAGTTGGCTTAAAGCTCAACATTCAGAAAACTAAGATCATGGCATCTGGTCCTATCACTTCATGGAAAATAGATGGGGAAGCAGTGGAAATAGTGTCAGACTTTATTTTTTTGGGCTCCAAAATCACTGCAGATGGTGATTAGAGCCAGGAAATTAAAAGACGTTTACTCCTTGGAAGGGAAGTTATGACCAACCTAGATAGCATATTAAAAAGCAGAGACATTACTTTGCTAACAAAGATCCATCTAGTCAAGGTTATGGTTTTTCCTGTGGTCATGTATGAATGTGAGAGTTGGACTGTGAAGAAAGCTGAGCGCCGAAGAATTGATGCTTTTGAACTGTGGTGTTGGAGAAGACTCCTGAAAGTCCCTTGGACTGCAAGGAGATCCAACCAGTCCATCCTAAAGGAGACCAGTCCTGGGTGTTCATTGGAAGGACTGACGCTAAAGCTGAAACTCCAGTACTTTGGCCACCTCATGCAGAGACTTGACTCATTGGAAAAGACCCTGATGCTGGGAGGGATTGAGGGTGGGAGGAGAAGGGGACGACAGAGGATGAGATGGCTGGATGGCATCACCGACTCGATGGAAATGAGTTTGAGTAAACTCCAGGAGTTGGTGATGGACAGGGAGGCCTGGCGTGCTGCGATTCATGGGGTCGCAAAGAGTCAGACACGACTGAGCGACTGAACTGGAGCTGGAACCCGCAGAAATGCTTCATCTTCAAAGAGATTCTTGGAAAAGACATTAACAAGTACTTAGAATACAGGTTTCTGATAACTTTAAGGTAATATCACTGCACTGGATAGGAATTTCTAAGACTCTCCTGGAAAACTGATTGATTCATAAAGCTATTAACCTAAGATGAAGCAAAATAAAAATTAAAAATAGGAGACTGAATGAACTGATTAAGATGATTATAATTTTTATGACTTCATTTGAAATATTGCTGGTTGTTTAATGTTTTGTTTTCCAGATTTAAAAGACCTCTTTTGCTCCTCTCTTTTAAGCTATTCATAACATGACAGCAATTTGATAAACAGTACTTTTGTAAACAAAAATTGAAACATTTTTGTCTTTTTCTTTTTACCTAATCGCTCAACAATTCAGAAACTCTTATTAAAATACTCATAGTTTGGGGACTTCCCTGGTGGTCTAGTGGTTAAAGAATCTGCCTTGCAATGCAAGGAATGTGGGTTTGACCCCTGGTCAGGGAACTAAGATCCACATGCTGCAAAGCTATGAGCCCGGGCACTCTGGAGCAGTGTACCGCAACAAGAGAGCAAGTCTGCCCCGATGAAGATCCCACATGCTGCAACTAAGACTCGACACAGCCAAATAAATCAATTAAAAAAAAAACACCTCTGATTTTTCTGACAGTATATGTCTTTATATAAAGCCAATAAGAACTTGTTCTTGCCATACATCAACATGAATCTGCCACAGGTGTACATGTGTTCCCAATCCTGAACCCCCCTCAAAACCAACACAATATTGTAAAGTAAAAAAAAAAAAATATGAAAAAAAAAAAAGAACTTGTTCTTGTTGCAGGATGCAATTAGACAAGTCCTTATCTTGGCTTCTTAGCCTAAAGAGACTTTAAAGGCCTAATCTGAAATTCCTTATTATCAGACAATTTTAAAGAAGCAAAGGTGGCTCAGTAGTAAAGAATCTGCCTGCCACACAGGAGATGCAGGTTCAGTCCCTGGGTCAGGAAGGTCCCCTGGAGAAGGAAACGGCAACTCACTCTAGTGTTTTTGCCTGGGAAATTCCAGGGACAGAGGAGCCTGGCGGGCTGAAGTCCATGGGGTTACAAAAGAGTAGGACACAGCTTAGCAACTGAACAACAACAAAGTTGAGTTTGGAGCTAGTAAAGCCTCTTGGATATTACCAAGGCTTTGACTAAAATGTCATATTTGAGACTCTGCATAGAATTACTATTCTTACTACATTTATGTAAATAATCAATCCAAGTTTAATGAGATGACTTTATTTAAAGTTTTTTCCTGCCCATGCAGCATGTGGGATCTTAGTTCCCCAACCAGGTATCAAACCTGTGCCCCCTGGAAGCACAGAAGTACTGAGTCTGAATCACTGGACAGCCAGAGAAGTCCCAAGATGACTTATTTTATAAATAAATTAGTTTCACTATAAATATCTTTGATAAAAATGGAATGACTATGGAAAAAATTATTTCAGTAGAAAACTATGGTTATCATGGTATCTCTCCTATCAGGTAAGTATAGAAAAGTATGCTGTGTTCATGATCAGATTCTAGTCCTGTTAATTGTCTTTGAGGTTTTGTTATTTACTTGTAAGCTTCGGGGAAATCATTACTATAGATCACATATGGACAGCCTTCGTGCTTCATGCTGTATGGACCACTCAAGAAAGTTCAATGGAATACCTGATGATATCAAGCACAGTCTGCAAACCAGGAAAACCGACCAAATTGAAAGTACCATCCTTATTTCACCCCCTAATGATGCTTCAGATTCAAATCTAGAAATGTTCTGAACTGACTGCTCCCCAAACAAACTGAATTTATAATTTGCTTAAACTAGTAACCCTTCTTTTTCTTTTATTTCCATAGAAATGCCTCTTATTAAACTACCTTATTGCTCATATCATATAGAGGCCTAATTTAGGTGGAAGTGTACCTACAGCACCACCTCCTGAGCTAAAATACAAAGTACCCTCATGTTCATCCTGTCCTAAGTAATCATGAGGATATATGATTGCTGATACATCATGCTGTGCCTATGTAAAAAAATTTTAGATAGATAGATTGACTCAGAAAGCTAAAGGTTGAAGTTGGTTACAACCCATTTGAATTTAGTTGGTTAAATCTTAGCTTCTGGGAATCTCTGCCCTGGAGAATTTGAAAAATTCTTGGCTGTTATGGGTTTTAAATGCCTTTGGCAGCCTATACCAAATAGGAGAAGGCAGTGGCACCCCACTCCAGTACTCTTGCCTGGAAAATCCCGTGGGTGGAGGAGCCTGGTAGGCTGCAGTCCATAGGGTTGCTAAGAGTAGGATATGACTGAGCAACTTCACTTTCATTTTTCACTTTCATGCATTGGAGAAGGAAACGGCAACCCACTCCAGTGTTCTTGCCTGGAGAATCCCAGGGACTTGGGAGCCTGGTGGGTTGCCATCTGTGGGGTCGCACAGAGTTGGACACAACTGAAGTGACTTAGCAGCAGCAACAGCAGCATATACCAAATGATATCCATCAGTATTAGACAACTTGAAGAACTCAGTGATATGACTTCCCTGGTCTGTGATGATGCAGCTGTCGGTAACAGCAACTACGTGACTCTCTGTCCTGATGACTCAACTACTGCAGACAATGAATGTGTGATGCTTCAGCCTCGCTGCATCAACAGTGGTCACTAAGAGCAGTGCTAAACTAGTTGGTCACACTCTGCGCTTGCTGAGATAAGGACCTAAAAGCGGGGAGCTGCTACACATAATCCAGTTTTACCTCCTGACAAGTGCTAAGAATAACAAGCACTGCTTGTATTATAGTATACTCAGCTGCTGCTGCTGCTAAGTCACTTCAGTCGTGTCTGACTCTGTGCGACCCCATAGACAGCAGCCCACCAGGCTCCCCCGTCCCTGGGATTCTCTAGGCAAGAACACTGGAGTGGGTTGCCATTTCCTTCTCCAATGCATGAAAGTGAAAAGTGAAAGGGAAGTTGCTCAGTCGTGTCCGACTCCTTGCGACCCCATGGACTGCAGCCTACCAGGCTCCTCTGTCCATGGGATTTTCCAGGCAAGAGTACTGGAGTGGGGTGCCATCGCCTTCTCCGAGGGAAGTCCCTACATGTACTATATTTAACAGTATCTGTATCTATGTCTTGATCTATAGCTATGTCCTTAGGGAATTTTTAAGGGAACTGCTAGGGACAGGGTGAGGGAGATGGAGGAGCCTGAACAATATACAAGGAGTGAGTAATTGTGGTTTATGGTAGGAACTGGAGTCAAGGAAGAAATGGCCCCATTGAAGAGCCTTTTTAGGAGTAAAATAGGGATATTTCCTCTCTCCAGGCATGGTTTTTGCATCGCCACAGATGAAGCCAAATGCAAGCCATATGTGGTGACCTGTGCAATGTGCTAATGAGTTACTTATATAAACAGACCAAAGCAGGCTAACAATCCCATAAAGATCACACATAAAGATAAACTGCTAGAATAACGTCACTGTTTCTGAAGATAAAGTCAGCTAATACTAATGGCACCATCCTGTGTTTGTGTGGCCCCATCTCCAAATAGCACAAGATACACATTTATAGTGGAAAAAATGTGTAAATTCAAACAGCATGATTTTTAGTATCTCTAAAATATACAAATCCTCATTGTGAAGGCAGTTTTGAAAGCTTGCCGGGACTCTGAAGCATGAACTTTTGCAGTGATACTGCAGTATGTTTACAGCTTTGTTCCCTCTGTGTTATGCATCTGGTGCAGCTGTAATTGTATTGGAGGTACTTGTTGATTTTCCTTGGGCTGAGGAATGGAAGTGTTGGTGCCTCCACTGGCCCAGTTGAATGGACTGCCTTGGGGTCTGAAGGGAGGCTCTATTTCCCAGCTGGAATGGTAGCAGTTGAGGTGATGTGAAAAAATGATGGAAAGTTGGTACACAAGAGAATGGAGATAAATAGGATGCAGAGGGAGAAATGAATGGAAGAGAACTGACTTTGTTGGAGAAAGTGGGTGAAGTGGGTGGCAGGGTGGGCATGACAAGGTGAAAATGATAGAAGATTAGGTATGGGTAGGAGAGATGCCCATTGTAATTTTACCTTTTAAGTTCTATTTTATTGAAAGACATCTTTATTGAAGATGACACTCTGAAATGAAGATGTCCTAGCCTAATGAGACCCTCTGACCCCATGTCACTAATAGTATGCCATGTTTTACATGTTTGCCATTTTTAAGCAAGAGGATACTGTTAGAGGGAAAGAGCATTGTTGAAGACATAAACCTTTCAACACTTGGATTTGATGAACAGTAGTAAAAGTGGAGCTCGGGAAAGGTAAGAAAAGTGATAAAAACTACCACCGCTTTGAAACTGCTTCGCCTGGGTTTTACTTCTGCTGGAGCTGCTGCTGCTGCTGTTCAGGTGCTCAGTTGTGTGCGACTCTTCGTGACCCCCTGGACTGTAGCCGCCAGACTCCTCTGTCCATGGGATTTCCCAGGCAAGAATACTGGAGTGGGTGGTCATTTCCTCCTTCAAGGGATCTTCCCAACCCAGGGATTGAACCCACATCTCCTGCTTGGCAGATGGGTTTTTTACTACTGTGCTACTTGGGAAGCCCAGGCGGAGAATAACAGGAAACAAAAATGTGGGGTAGAACATCTGTTACTTAGGTGATTCTCACCACTACACAACTGTTGCCTGTTTCCTGGCCTGGTTTTGTGACCACTTTGCCTTCTATCCCTGCTACCCCAAATCTGGTATGGCATATACCAAATGTACACACCACCCCCCCCACCCTGCCACACACATACACAGATATCAGGGTTGCTGAGCTGTTTTAAGAATTTTACACAGGCTGCCAATTGAGAGAATTATAGACATGTGGATGAATGCTGGACTGGCTGGGTTTTAACAGGGGTTCCCTGAGGTTAGAACTAAGGTAAGCGGGCTAAGCGATGATGAGATGATTTTTTTGTTCTTTAAATAATATCTGCAGTGAGACATCTATGGGGTTGATTGCTCTGTACTCCTTTTCCAAGGAGAGCTCCATATCCGCATTTGAATGGCTACTTATGAAGATAGCCATATGAGTAGATTGTGACGTGTCCACGGGCCTGGGTGAGGAGGTTCCTGTTAAGTCAAATGGGCTAGTCATGTGACCTTGCCCTGCTGCCACAGTTGACCAGCTCAGGGGTGTGTACCTGATCCCACCTGGATCTACCTCTTTCAGGACTTTTTGTATTTGGGCTACAGATTTTTGGGATCAGTCTCCAAGCATGTGGATGTGGCTGTCATGGTAAAATGTAAAATTCAGGAGCTGCTTTGACCATGTGGAGGATGCCATTATATAGGGAAAAAAGAAAGAAGCCTGTGCACAAAGTAAAGCAAAGATAAGTGATGGAGAAAAAGCATCTTCATGGCATCAAGTCAGTGAGTCTAGCTGTTCCAGCCCAAAATGACACTATTTATACACTGAATCACCGATGGCTCAGTGGTAAAAAATCCATTTGCTAATGAAGGAGACTTGGGTTTGATCCCTGGGTCAGGAAGATCCCGTGGAGAAGGAAATGGCAACCCACTCCAGTATTCTTGCCTGGGAAATCTCATGAACAGAGAAGTCTGGTGGGCTGCAGTCCATGGGGTTGCAAAGACTCAGACACCACTGAACGACTAAACAACAATACACTGATTACAGGCTGATGAGAATGTGTCTGGCTGGAAAGTGACTTGATTGCACAAAATTATAAGCTATGCCTACCTATCATTATACCATCTATGTAACCTAAAAGATTCTCTTGCACTTAATTTTTCTCCCTGAACCTACTGTTGCCTCAACCAAAAGTTCAAGTAAAAACCAACAAGAAAGTGTAATTTGATAAAATATTTATTGCACCATGTTAGGTATGGTAGAGTCCAAAAAATATTGTTACCAAACCAAACCTGAGTCTGCTCACCTGACTGCTGGTAAAGCCAATCTACTGATATCGGGTTGTGGTGAAGGAAAGTATAGTGTTTATTGCAAGGTGCCCAAAGTGGTCTTTAAAGGCCATATTATAGGTGACATTGTAGGTGCCTGATCAGTGTGTGGACATTCTTCTGATTGGTTGGCAGTGAGGTAACAGTGGTATTTTGGGAGTTAACCATCATTAGCCTTCTGGTTCCAACTGATCTGGGGTCTAAGTGCTTGTAATCAACATTCAGGTGGGGGTTTTAGTATCTGCAAAAAAAAAAAATCAAGGATATGGCTCAGGATTTTATCTATCACTCTTGTGCTATGTGCTAAGTTGTTTTCAGTTGTGTCTGACTCTCTGTGACCGCATGGACGGTAGCCCGGCAGGCTCCTCTGTCCATGGGATTCTCTAGGTAAGAATACTGGAGTGGGTTGCCATGCCCTCCTCCAGGGGATCTTCCCAACCAAGGGATCGAGCCTGCATCTCTTATGTCTCCTGCATTGGTGGGTGGGTTCTTTATCACTAGTGCCACCAGGGAAGCCCCAGTAGCTCTTGAGGAGTAACTAAAAGTCCTTGACTTTGCTTTGTGGCTAAATTAATATTATTTTGTCTTGCTTGACTGTTTTCCTTTGCTTCTGTATTTTCTCACTTCTCCAGTTAAATTTGCTCCATGGAACTTGGGGCCGAGCTATGAGGCTAAAGCTTTTCTACAAATGAGAGGCAGGGGACATGGTGGGGGTGGGGGTAATGGGTTCCTGGGAAGGCCCTATAGGGTCCTGCTCTGTTTCAGTTGAACTGTCATAAAGCAAAACAACAACAACAACAACAACAACAACAAAACCCCAACACTGGAAAGGTATGGACAATATGAACAAAAAGAAAGGTGAGATCCATGCAGGCCAAAAGGAGAGTGGTATTTCAGGAGTTAACCATCATCTGGATGTGGGACTGATAAAAGCAGGGAAAGTTAGGTGGAGAGGAAAGAGGAAGCCAAAGACCATGGTCCATCTGTAATTCATAAATTGATTTTTTTAAAAGCCACCTTAATTAAAACTGACAATTTTTTAGTAAGCATGGGGTATCAGAAAAAGCATACAATATCGACCCTGCCTTATAGGAAATTACCATCTTCAAGGACAAAGCAAGACGTGCGTATATTTTGGAAAGATCCCTCTCATTTCCTTCTTTTCTTTCCTCCTTTGACCGCTTTATCACGTTTGAAACGATGCAATTTGCTAACTTGCTTGATGATTATAAGGTAAGCCTCCTAAGGGCAGGGAGTTTTGTCTGTTTTGCTGCATCTTCAGAATCTACAGAGTCCTGCACACTGCAAACAGCTGTATAAGAATTCGTTGAATGAACTGGAGAATCACAGCCTAGGGTAACATCGTCTTAATTTTCTGGCCTTGAATCTCTTGGGCGGGCCAAGATCTTCCACTGCCATACGCTAGGGGGCAGATCGAGATTAGAAAAGGAACAATTTTTTCCCCCGGAGGGCAGAGTTCTCAACCTTTGCTAACGTTAGCATCACCTGGGCTGCCTTTAGACATACTGCACCAGGATGCAGTATGATGCAGGATGATGATGTTCAGTCGCCAAGTCGTGTCCAACTCTACCTCTGACTAAATCAGCATCTCCAGAGGGTGGGGCCCTGAGTGGGATAACGGAGACAAGCTCCAAGGACGCGGCTGAACCTATCCTCTGCGTCACACTCCGGTGCCGCCCGGTGCATTTTATCCACAGTATTTGTGATAGGCCAGTGTCGTAGTTAGCAACACTTCCGCCGCTGCTGATTGAGCGGGAACCTGAGGGGAGACGGATTCCAGCTTCTCGCCAATGAGGGGGCCTGCAGGCGCAGCGTGGTCCCGCCCCCAGGCAACGAGGCCCCGCCCTTGGACAGCGAGACTCCGCTCCCGGACTGCGTAGCCCCGCCCCCAGCCCCCTTCCGCGGCCGTGGAGCAAGGGTGCGGTCCGGGTGAGGTCGGGTCTGGCGCCCGAGCGCTCTCCGTCTTCGCGCTTTACATTGCTTCGACTTCTCTCCACCGACCGGTGCGTGGGGCCCGGCTCTGTGGTCAGGTGTGCAGCGGCTGCCAAGCGCGATGAGGCGAGCGGCGCTGCGGTAGGTAGCCGGGCGCCTGGCGGGGCGCGGACCGGGGGCGCCCACTCCCTCCCTCGGCGCTCCTAGTGGGCCTGGGCGGAAGGAGCCGGCCGCAGCAGGCGGAACTAATGCCGGGGGCTTATGGGCAGAAAACAGGGTCGGGTAGGGAAGGGCACTAAGGTACCGTGACCCCGCCGGCTTCAGGTGGGGCACCGCACCCCCGACCGGCGCGTCTTCTGGCCGGAGTTTGATGATAAAAGTGAAGCGACACTTGAAGGGAGGAAGTTGGGCGTTCCCTGACGTTCCTTTTTCTTTGCTCATCTGGGGTGTAGTGTGGAGTTAGCCTTTTGTCGGAAGGCTGGAGTTTAGGATTGCATATTACTTTCATCGCCCTCTAAGCTTCTTTGCAGAGCATGTTTAAGGTTAAGTGCTTGACAGACTTGGACTCTGACTTGAGTGTGTTGTAATGTGGGTAGAGATTGCAGGGTACCTTCTGGCCTCTCAGGACCTCAGAACTGTGTGACTAGGTCCCCTGGTGCTGATTGAACTTTACTTTTACTGAGCAGCAAGACCCATAAGGCCAGGTAGGGGAGTGGCTTTGATTGGGCCACTTGGACAAGGAGGATGCCTTTTTGTGTAAGTCATCATCCCAGCGTGTCCAGTGACGGTTTAAAGCTTTAGACTCCAGAGCATGTCTGGCTCTCCCCCAACCCGCTGCACCGGAGCCCTCCAGCTGTTCCAAGATCTTTCTGCTTGGTTGCGTGCCAGGGGGGCGACGCTTGTTGCAGCCTCTGAATTCATCCTGCCACAGGTGTACCAGCCCCCCTGGTATGGCCCGCAGTGGTTCTGAGTGACGGTGATCCCCAGCCGTTCACTTGGGGGCCCTGAATCTCTCTCATTGTTTCTGTGGACCCTGCTGGCAGTTGAAAAAGGTTCTCTGCGTCTGTCTGTCTCTCATTTTCTCATTAACTTTGTTTTACTGCTTGAAGACAGGTTGAAGGTCATTAGGAGAAGAACCACAGTTGCCTTTAGCTTGTATTGACATGATGTGGCAGGTCTTGTACAATCTCCAGGGTTCTGTCCATGTGCCTTTTCCCAGGAAGCCTTCCTTGATCTCGCCTCTCCCCCATTCAGAAGTCCTTTTTTTTTTTTGCCGTGAGCTCCTTGTATACCTGCCATTCCTTTGTTCTGATTCTTGTAGACCCTCAAGCAGGTACTCTGGTAGTGTCTAGTGAGAGTACATAAATGAATACAGACTGTCTGGCATATTTAGGTTATTTGACTGGTAGGTTGTTTTTGTACTTTCTTTTTTTCCCCTTACTAGTGGAAGAGTCACTTATATTTGTTTAGTCTCTAAACTGAGGCATTTTTCCTAAGTGGAGGGCCTGTGAGTGTCATTGCCTGGTTTTGTACTGAAAACTCTTCCCAGACGCCCATCCTAAGCTTGGAACCCAGAACAGCTAAGACTTCTGTTCACACCTGCATGTGACTTTGGTGACTCCCTTCAGTAGCCATGGACAGGTTGGGTTCCTTCGTTTCCTTTCATTGGGAAGGTTCAATAATGGAGTCCTAGGGCCTGACTCTCCTAGAGGCCTCTTGACAGTTTCTTCTAAAGGCCTAGAGGTTTTGCTGTAATTAAGACTCCAGAGGGCTTATTGGGGAATAAACCAATAACTCAGGTACTGAGGTGTTAGGCAGTGGTTGAAGCATTCCACCGTGCCCCTCCTCCCCCCGAATCTCAGTGTCTCGTAGATAAAGAGAAATAGTCTGGAGTTATGAAAAGAGCAGCTTCCCAAATGTCTGGTGTATGTAGGGGGTGAGGAGGGATCAGAAGAACTTGGCTGTATACAGTGTGCTAGTTGACTGGCAGGGGAAAAGTCATCTAATTTCTTTGGGCCTTAGTTTTTCCAGGAGGTTGATCTGAATCACAATATTTTAAGTCTAGGGGCCCGTGGGGGTATCAAAAGGGAGTGGTCTGTGAACCATCTGAAATAATATATATCATTGTGTGTATCAATAAAATATATCCCCCCACCCCAGCTACTAGGCATGAGGGGCCACAGGTTTCATCAGATTATCAGTAGGGACAACATGAAATTGTAGTGAAAAGTTACAATACACTGAATATTCACAGGATAATAGAAATTTGTTATACTGATACATGATCAGTATAATTAATGATTTTTAAAAAGAGCATTCACATTAGGTCTTCATTGTGCTACAGGGATGTATTTCCACATTTTTTATGGCAGTGTGCAAAGAGCAGGGTTGCAGGACCAGGACCACAGTTTTCCAAATAATTTGACCCAAGTGTTTCTCTGTATTTATTAACTTTTTTTACTGTCTCCATTTGATACTCTATTCAGAGATGGTCCATTACAGTGCCTGGATTATTCCCAAACTTCTGGTCACTTTTGACTTTTAGGGGAGGCTCTGAAGAAGCATGCCTTTCTGGAATAGCTCATGTTTTTTTGAGGACTTGTCAATGTACTAGGCATGCCCCTCACAGGTTAATGTGTGTTAACTTCTCTATTTTACATATGAGGAGACTGAAGCTCAGAGAGGTTAGGTAACTTGCTCAGCTAACAAGCAGCATGGTCAGGCTCTTAACCTCTGTATGCTACACCGCTCTTCACTCAGGCAGAATGAGATAGTTTTCCTCAGTCTGCAGAAAATGCTGCTTCTTAAGGAACAAGACAGAATGCTTGTATAAATGTGTATTTACCCAAATATGTAGGATGAGTTGTATAGCTCCTGTTAGTCCGTGATTAGTATTTAAAGTTTTTACCCACTCACAGTCAGATCTCATTTCTTATATTGCGATCATCCCAGTTAATGTATTGAGGGCATGATTTTTTAATAGTGGCAATGGGAGAGTTTTAGCTTTTTCCAGTGTGCTTTTTAAAACCCAATATATTCAGTTGCAGAATAGTAGTTTCTGAGATGGGAGAACGAAGGACCACATGCTCTATTTCCTTCAGTGAGGGATTTGAACCTACAGAGTATACAGAAAGTGAAATAGTGAAAAAGTTCAGCTCATGTTCTGAGAAAATGCAAATTAGAAGGTCAGGAATAAGAAGATTGAAATATTAATCCACATATAAAAATACAGAAATGAAACATTTATTGGGAAAAGATAAACCAAAACTGTGTAAGGTAGAGTCTTGTTAGCTGTGTGACTGGAGAATAAACACAAAACCAAAACCTGAACCCTTTAGGAAGCGTTCTGGTCTTAGTGGATGAGCAGGGAGCATATCAGAAACAGTGTGATGTCTGGCTGGCTAAGGAGTTAATTTAGCCATTGAGCATGTGCTCCTTTCTGTATTCTTTGCAGTTAGAGTAGTTGACTTGGTGAAAGGACCAGGATTTGTTCTACTAGCACATGACTGAAAACTACATGGAGATTTTACCAGATATTTTTAGTCAGAGACCCTTTGTGGATGCTGTAATTCAGAAGAGAAATCTATAGTAAATTTGGACTCTAAAGAAAATAAGTTAGTTATTACTGAACCTGGCATTGCTGCTGCTAAGTTGCTTCAGTCGTGTCCGACTGTGCGATCCCCCGTCCCTGGGATTCTCCAGGCAAGAACACTGGAGTGGGTTGCCATTTCCTTCTCCAATGCATCAAAGTGAAAAGTGAAAGGGAAGTCGCTCAGTCGTGTCCAACTCTTAGAGACCCCATGGATGGCAGCCTACCAGGCTCCTCTGTCCATGGGATTTTCCAGGCAAGCGTACTGGAGTGGGTTGCCGTTAGGGAGTAAGAATTTACTAGTCACTTGAGTTGGAATGAATAACAATATCTGGGGTTCTTGACGTTTTCAATGCCTTGCCTTAGTCCACTGGGCCCTCAACAGATCACTCTGTCAGTCCCTGATACTATATGTGTGTTATCCCTGATAGCAGAGTGTGTGGTTAGGAGTCAAAACTTACGTACTAGCCAAAATCAAGTTAAACAGTTTGTTTTGGGGGAACAGGTTAAGAATATTTGGGTGAATACCTTGGCTTTTATTCCATTGGGGAGTAGGAAATTTCTGCCTAAGTACAATAAATATTCTCTTTGAGTAACCCTGGAAAGGGTTAATTCTGTTTTCAAAGCTGATTGACTTTTAATTGGGTTTAGTTTATTTATTGAGGAAGTATGGTATGACAATAACAAAATATTTTTTGTTTACTCAGCTGTTTACCAAATAGATTTTGGGCTTCTGAAGGTAATAAGTTAGAACCATGAAACCTGGTTGATATCTTTTATTTATTTATTTTGTAGATTGTTAACCTAATTTACTCTCATTGGAGAGATGGTTTATGGTGTAGCCTCATAAGCAAATATACATACACTTGAGAAACAACTGCAGACACTGTAAAGACAGTATTTACTAAGAGTGTGCAATGGCAAAGTGCTCCAGAGGAGGCACAGGTCTTTGGAATTGCGAAGAAAGAAGCCGTGGAACCTTCTCTAAGTGTGTTTCTTCTTGTTTTATAGGCTTTGTACCCTGAGCAAGGGCCTGCTTGCTCCCAGCAGAGGACTGACTCAAGAACCTCAGAACCCGGAAAATGTCTTCCACATCCGTGAAGGCAAGCATGAGTACTTACCTTTTAGGCCCATATAGGGGAAAAAAAAAACAAACCCTGTTTTATTTGAGAGGCATGTAGGTAGACAGTTAGGGCAAATGACGCATAGTAAAGGTTGCTTTTTCATAAGATTCTCATTTAGAAAATGACCAGGATAGCTTTGGATAGAAATCACATTCAGAATTTGACCTTTGGTTCCTTAGGGACCAAGCTTTTAGTTAAGTGATTTTTACATCCTCTGTGTAGGTACTGTGAAGGCATGGAAAAAACATATAATTCATGAGCAAGAGACAGGCCCTTCAGTTGTACCAACTAAAGACTCCTAGTCTGTAGTTTTGTTAGAGGTATCCTATTAATCTATGGTTAATCAAAGTTAGTTTCAGTTACTAACACGATATGCAAACTATGGATGTCTGTGTCAGTGTAGGAATATTCATTATAATGAAAATTATGGCTTCTTTAAAGGATCCAAATATATATATATGTGTATATATATATACACAAAATTTAAAATTTGCTTTGTTTTCTTGGCCCTCAGCACCTGCCTCTCTTCTTAAACTCATTATAAACTAATAATAATCATTTTTTATCACTGAGTGTCAGTAATCTGTGTACTATTTGGGATACTTTCTATCCATTCTTTTATTTAAAGGACTTGGGAGGGAAAAAAAGTCAGAAATAAGACTAATTTACTAATGGATATTTTTGGCACAGTACTCTATGGTTTAATTGTAATTAGTGTTTGGACCTAATTTATGGTATATAACAGTTGGGTTTTTTTGCCACACTGTGTGGCTTGCGGGATCTTAGTCCCCTGACCAGAGATTGAACTCAGGCCCCAGCAATGAAAGTACAAAGTTCTAACCACTGGACCACCAAGGAATTTGCTATAACAGTTGTTTGATAGAAAAATCAACCACTTTTTAATGAAAAGTAAAATGCATGTTCATCTAACCATATTTGGTTTTGATCACTTAGTTTTTGAAGGAACAAGGATTGCTGTAGGTAATTTTCTGTAACCGGAATGTATATTTTAAAATGCTAGATGACAATGCATGAACTCAAAACATTATTTAAAATCCTATAGATTTATTTTCTAATGTTGACTAACTACTGTTTAATCTTAATTTATTTCCCCTTTATCCATATAGCATGTTCACCTATACATGTGAATCATGGTGTGTGTGTGGTAATTGGTATCAACTCTTTTTTTAAGTGCTTAAATTTTTTTTGCAATAATTTATTCTTGCAATATGGGGCAATGGGCATTAACTAAACTTAAATTGCTTTCTTTGCCTTTCCTTTTTTGCTTCATTTTCCTTGCCTCAACTTTTCTAACATTTAGGCTAATATAAATGTATGAGAAATCAATTAGAGTGAGACTCAAATTTTGATATTAGTCCCACTGCCTATAAGAGGATAGGCTGGGATTCTGTTCATAATGTCTTCATCATAAAGGGACTCCTACTGATGCTGATACACAGCCTCATCTGATGAATAATTGGAGTTACCCTTTTCTGCTTATTTATAAGGAAAAAACTTTGGGTTTTTCCGTATCATCTTATGGAAAACCCGAACTTTTTGGCCAGCCCAATAAATCCCAGTGATTGACACAGGATATTCTTTTCTGCACTAAGGAAGGAGAAGGAAATGGCAACCCACTCCAGTGTTCTTGCCTAGAGAATCCCGTGGACGGAGGAGCCTGGTGGGCTGCTGTCCATAGGGTCGCACAGAGTCAGACGCGACTGAAGCGACTTAGCAGCGGCAGCAGCACTAAGGAAACAGTAATTGTTTTAAGTTTTGGGGACCCAGAGGCCTGATCCCTTCCCTGAGCTGTTTGTTTATGGCATTAAATGGAAATTCATAGCTCTTTGAATATTTTGAATGCATGACTCACTTTTTGGAGTTCTGGAGCTCATTGCCGTAATCCAGTGCTCACCTTCTTAGTTTCATGGAATGACCTCTATTTTTGTTTCAGTTCGAGATAAGTTGCGGGAGATAGTAGGAGCATCCACAAACTGGAGGTATGCACTCTGTTCATTCGTTCTTCTATCCCTGGAGTGGTATGCCAGGCTTATTTAGGCTCAGTCGATGCTCCCATTATAGGAATGGGGGAAACCCATTGTTAAGAAATGGATTGAGAGGTTTTTTCACTTGGGGGAGAAGATCAACATTCCAACATACTCATCAGTTGATGCTTTGTTGTCGTAAAATCATGTAATTTACATGTACTCTACATTTTTCAAAGTGCATTCAGGTATATTACCTCACTGATTGTCAGTGAAACTTAGGACACGCTTATGACATATGTTTCTGTTCCTTTTTTGTATATGATGAGACTGAAACTCAGACATTGAACGATCGAGTGCTGGGGTTTGGAACTTGAACCCAAGTTTCCTGGTTTATCTGTTTCATGAAGCATGACTCCTTTATTGCTTCTTATGAGTTCATAATTAACCAGGTCTCCCATACAATCTTTGTCTCTCAGTATTTCCTTATTGTAAAATAGGGTAGAATCCTTCTTGGTATACAGAATTTTGAGGCTAAAATGAGATAAACAGAAAGCAAAATAATAATCTATTATTGGTATAAAAATTACCTAATAACTTCTTTTTATCTCATTTTATGAAAAATTTCAAATTACTGAAAAGTGGAAAAAATGAATACCTTTTGTTCCCACCATCTGAATTGGGTGCTTAGGAACATTTTTCCAAATTTGCCAGTTTACATATACTGGCTATATAGGTTCATGACACTTCAGCTCCAGTTATGTTCCAGTACATCTCTAATAAATAAATATATTTTCTTATGTAACAAAATAAGCAGTTGTAAATCTCCAATAAGTAAGATGCTCTCTCCTGTGGTGAAATTGACAGTAATTCCCTAATAGTATATTATTCATCCGTATTCAGCATTCCTCCATTGTTCCCCACATTTTTTTAATAACTTTTAGTAAAAATCAAGATCCAGTAAACAATTGCATGCTTATGACTCTCTAGTCTCCCCTAATGTAGAATAATAATTACCCCTGCCTCCTTTTTAATCCCTATGAGTTTAAAGAGGCCAAGCCATTTGTCTTATTGAATGTTCCATATTCTGGATTTATCTGGTTCCATTTGTAGGCTTCACCTTTCTGGCAGTTATACTTCATAAGTAAGCTTAGAAAGACAACTTAATGAATGATACTGTGAACATTTTAGTTCCCTATCCCCTTGTGTCTCTCTTCTCTTCCACCTTAATTGTCTCTTCTTTTTCTTCCCTGTCTCCTTTTCATATTATTTTCCTCTTTACCTTTTGGTCTGCCTTCCAAACTTCTTTTGGATATACTCCATTTTTCCTCCTCTGTCTCTCTTTCCTGAAATTGAAGGCAGAGAGAGAGAGAGAGAGCTGGGGCACAGAAAAAACGAGACTTGTCCAGGTGAGAAATGGGAATGTGGAGTTCAGTGGCCATGTTGTTCTTTAGTGCATTTACATATATTTTAATATATATATATATAATTATGTCCATTTCTGTGTTTTTAGTTTGATTTTTAAGATTCTATTCTTTCAATACACTTTTTGATGAGGGTGAATGTATCATTCATTTGGATATATCTGTATCACTTATATTTTTCTTATCTACTAGGCTGAGAAATTTTAAAAGAAATTTTTAATTTCACCAAGTGGCAGGTGGGAAGGGAGGGAAGGAAGGGAAGGAAAAGGAGATGAGGTAGGTCCAGACCTGCTCTTTCCTTCTTTCATGGTGTCTGATGGGCCTGTATAGCACTGAAATTGTGGGAGAGCAGGTTCCTGTGTTTTATGAAGCTTGTATCCTTTCTTCTCAGAGACCATGTGAAAGCAATGGAGGAAAGAAAACTACTTCATAGTTTCCTGGCTAAGTCACAAAAAGGACTGCCTCCTAGGACCATGAAAGACAGTTACATTGAAGTTTTCTTGCCTTTGGGCAGTCAGCCTGAATTACGAGAGAAATATTTGACTGTTCAAAACACTGTAAGGTAACACAGCAGTATTTTTGCTTGTGCCATTTGTTTTTATTTTATTTCCTTTCTTTGTTATAACTTTGAGATCCATTCACTTAAATGTGTGATTCTCTGATTTTTAATATATTCAGAGAATTGTACAATTTTACTAGATATTTATCAGCCCATGATGTGTTATTTTTTTTTAAAGGGTGATCATCATGATTTTCATTTCATCACAGTTTTCTTTATTTTACAGGTTTGGCAGGATTCTTGAGGATCTTGACAGCCTAGGAGGTACTGATATTTTACTATTTTTGAATAGGGACTTACATCAATGCATTGATGCCTCTGGCTGGAAAAGGTCTTTTTTTTCTTTAACTTGCACAGATGAAGATATTCTAAAAGAGCAGAAAAAGAATGGCATCTGTACTAATTCTGAATTGTCATAATTAATTAAATTTACCGAAAAGTGGCAGAGTACAAGGAGTTGTTCTTCCCTGAATCATGTGAGAGTATGTTGATGACACGATGCACATCAGCCCCAAATATTTTCACATGTGGTTCCTACAAACAAGGACATTCTTCTTCATTAACTACAAGATAACCCTCAAAATCAAGAAATTAACAGTGACGTTTAGACAGTCTAATCCTCAGAGCCCATTCAACTTTGGCCAGACGTCCTTTACAGCAGGAGGATCCACTTCTGAATCATGTATTGTGTTTAGTTGTTGTGTCATAGATAGTTCGTCAGTCTTTCCCTGACTTTCATGACCTTGATACTCCTGAAGGTTATGCGCCAGTTCTTTTGTGGAATTTCTTTTTATTTGGTTTTGTTTGATGCTTCCCCAAGATTAGGTATGGGACATGCGTGTTCGACTGGAGTGACATAGAAGGGGTGCTGTGTTTCTGTTGCATCTTAGCAGGTAGTGCATAATTCTAATTTGTCCTATTCCTGTGATGTTATCTTTGATTCCTTGGTGAAGGTGGTGTCTGCCAGGTTTCTTTGCTGTAAAGTTAGTCTTTTCCCCTTTTTAATTAATAAGTACCTTGTTGGGACTTGTGAAAATCACATTCCTCATCAGACTTTTATCAATTATTTTGAACTCAGTAGGGACTCAGGGATTCCTGTGTTAGTGAATGGATTAGAATGTATTTCTGTCGTCTGTTTTGATGTTCAAATTGTCCCAGGACTGTTTCAGTCCCTTCATGCTGACTTCTGCGGTTTTTTCTGTTTTTTTTTTTTTCTTTCTTTCTTTCTTGGATGTGTCCCCGTCATTCTCTGAGCACTTCCTCACTTCTTGGCACAAGATCTTCTAGGCTCATTTCTACTTTTTGTGTTCCAGTCCTGGAATCAGCCAAATCTCTGAGGAGCCCTGGATCTTTTTAATGGAGAAACCAAGATCTGGGTGCTGGAGTGGTCATCGTTGCTGGGGTATCACTATTCCAATGCCCTTTTAGTATGTGAGCTGGGGAATATATGCACATACATGTTCATTTCCATTTATACCTGCCTGCCAATCTATCTCTTCTCTTCTTCCCATCTGTCTATATCTCTGTCTGTTGGAACCCTGGGTTCATACTGATAGTCCCAATTCTAATCCAGCCACAGGTCCATTCTTTATTCCTCCTTTTTCACATTTGTAATTCTCTTCTCCAGCTGGCTCCATTATCCAGAATATAATTACTTATTTGATCAGTTCCCCTGTATATAGCCAGTTTCACGTGACTGCCACCTCAAAATCCTCCTGGATGCTCCCCTCACCTCGCTGGGGTGCTGCTCTGTACCAGGTCACCCTCTGCAGGTCACCGTCCTCATTGTGCTTGGGCTGCAGCTTGCTGGGCCATGGCTCTCATTGCCTCACGGTGTGTCCTCCTGACCCCACGTGGGCTTCAGCACTCGATTTGGGGCTGTGCTGCTTGCTCCTACTGAATGGCCTTTGGACTGAACTGTTGGGAAAGCATTTAAAGAAAAGCTCTGTTAATCTTTAAAATAGAGACGTAAATCCGTTGTTGGGCTTACACCTAGTTAACGTTTTTCTTGAAATTAATAAACTTGCTTAAAAATTCATAAGTTAGTTAATGTTAGTCACTCAGTTGTGTCTGACTGTATGTGACACTGTGGACAGTAGCCCGCCAGGCTCCTCTGTCCATGGAATTCTCCAGGCAAGAATACTGGAGTGGGTTGCCATTTCCTTCTCTGGGGGATCTTCCCAACCCAGGAATCGAACCCAGGTCTTTCGCTTTGCAAGCAGACGCTTTAACCTCTGAGCCGAATAAATGGGCTTCCCTGGTGGCTCAGATGATGAAGAATCTGCCTGCAGTGTCTGCCAGTGAAGGAGACACTGGTTTGATAGCTGGGTTGGAGAATTCCATGGACAGAGGAATCTGGCAGGCTGCAGTCCAGGGGGTCACAAAGAGTTGGGCATGACTGAGTGACTAACACTTAGCTTAAATACGCAAACACCCCTGCCACTATGCTGTTTTTCTTCATCACCTCATGTAGATGGCTAGTCCCTTTTCCTTGTTCATTTGATACTGTTCCATCCCTTTCTTTAAGAAACTCGCCTTTTATCACATACACTTTGTCCCTCGTATCTCAAGCCTTTGGTCAACTTCACTTTTCCCTCAGTTTCTAAACATATTCAAGGCTGTTAATGAAAAATAGGTAAAATCCCCTTCCCTTATAGCGCTCTCCAGTTTTCTTTCCCTCTCACTTGAGAGCTAACTTTGTGTTCTGGCTTCTGCTCCTCTGTGTCATTGAGCTGATCATGCCAAGCAGTCTGTTGCTGCCTTACTGTGTGATCTCACAGGTGCTTCTTGGCATACCTGACCCCTTTGCAGCTCCTGACAATGTCGAACTCACCTGTGGGCGTTGGCGATATTTCCTCCCACCTCTCAGGCTGCTGCTTCCCAGTCTCCTTTGTAACTTCCTCTTTCTCTGTTGATCCTTTAAATGTTGCTGATCCCCAGGGTGTTGTCTTCTGCCCCTTTTTGTTGTTGATAGATGCACTTTCTCTATAAATCTCGAATCCCAGTGCTTCAACTGTTCTCAGTATTGCTGAGTTGTTCAGTCGTGTTCTACCCCGTGGATACCAGGCTTCCCTGTCCTTCGCCATCTCACGGAATTTGCTCAAACTCATGTCCATTGAGTCGGTGATGCCATCCAACCATCTCATCCTCTGTCGTCCCCTTCTCCTCCTATATTAGCTGTATTTATTTCATTAAAATGTACTTAAATAAAAACCAGTATAAAGAGGCACAAATATGAGAACAGGAAAAATTCACCATGAAAATATAAAAAGTCCAAACCTGCTTGCATGTAGTAATAGTCTTAGTTCAAAATGAATTGCTGAATTTGACTGCTTTAAATTGAAAAACTCCCATATGACCAAAGATACTGTTAACAACAACAACAAAAACCCTAGCACAGGTCTGCAAGAAAGAGTAACCAAAAAGAAGAATGAAGAAAATAATAAACTATATAAAAGGGTTACTACAAATGAATAAGAAAAAGATAAAGAAGCTAACCCAAAATGGGGGCTTCCCTGGTGGCTCAGTGATAAGGAATCCACTTGCTAATGCAGGGGACACAGGTTTAATCCCGAGTCCAGGATGATCCCACATCCCACAGAGCAGCTAAGCCCTTGTACCACAACTGCTGAGCCCACGTGCCACAGTGACTGAGGCCCACTCGCCTGGAGCCTGTGCTCCACAAGAGAATCTCTGTCGTCCTCTTCTCCTTCGGCCTTCAATCTTTCCCAGCCTCGGGGTCTCTTTGTATCAGGTGGCCAAGTACTGGAGCTTCAGTATCAGTCCTCCCAATGAATATTCAGGGTTGATTTCCTTTAGAATTGACTGGTTTGATCTACTTGCTGTTCAAGGGACTCTCAAGAGTCTTCTCCAAAACCATGGTTCAAAAGCATCAATTCTAGTATGGGAGCTATATAAGATACATTTCCTGGCCTGCTCTTGTGAGTTGCAGACCAGTTTGTCCTGCCTTTTGGCCATCTTCATTTGGATCTGCCATGGACTTCCTGAATTCAGTGTGTTGAAAATAGTCCACTCTGCTCTTCCTGTGTATATCCTTTTTCTTAGTGAATGGTACATCGTCTTCACTCATGCAAGTTAGATACCTGAGTTAATTTAAGTCTTGTCAAACCTGCTTTCTTCTTAGCTCTTGGATCTTTTCTCTTGTCTTCATTTCCACTAATGTGCCGTAGGTCAGACACTTACAGTTTCCTTTCTGGGTACCATAAAGGTTTGTAAATGGAGTTTCTTGCCTTTTGCTCTTCATCCCCCTCCTAGTACATCCTTTAGCAGGTGCATGGATGGAAGAGTTTATTGTTACTCAACAGATACTGAGCACAGACCCAGTCCTGAGGGTTGATGATACAAATTTGAATGAATCATCGGGTAGGCAGGAATGCTATTGAAGAAGTACAGTACAATTTTAAATGAGTTGATGTTTGTAAGGTACATAGAGTCATGCTTAGCACCTGTACATACTTGTTAAAATATGGGAAGTACACAGATCACCATGGGGTAGTGTAGGAGCCGAGGGTATTATGGGGAAGGAGGGAGAGCTCTAAGCCAAATAATAGCTTCATGATTCAGGAAGAGTCAAGAGAAAAAAGGTAGGTGAGTCCTTGTCTTTTATTTCTCTTTTTGAAGAAGTTTGATGTTTTCAGACTCATGTGTTTGGGTCTTTTGCTGCCTTAGGCACCATACCTTGGTTGAGTGATAATAAGCCACCTGGTAGACCTGGGCTTTGGGCTTCAGTTTCCTCATCAGAGCTAAAATTCAACAGTCAGATTAGAGGATTTCTAGATCTCATTAATGTATCAAAATCTTTGGTTCTAGGATATGACCACTAGTGGGATATGGGGAATTGGGTCTTCAAAACCAGATAAGACTGTTTATGAATTTCAGGGAGTAAATTGTGAACATTAAAAAATAATTTTGCTTTTTCCTTTATTTGGTTCTCTTCTGTTTTCCTACAGTTCTTATTTGCTACATGCACAACAAAATTCATTCAGCTAAGATGTCTCCTTTATCGATAGTTACAGCCCTGGTGGACAAGATTGGTAAGTGATATTATTTTCTTGGCATACTTAGAATTTTTAGTAATTATAAAATATTGATATTAGAGGAAATAGTTTCCTTTTATGGAGGAATTTTTATGTATATATATGTATATGCATATGAAAATGTCAACTATGTATCAACATGTTTTTTATAATTATCTTCGAGTGGAAGGGTTTTGCATGATTCTGGTTTCACTTTTTATATTCTTTGCATTGCCTTACTTTTCAGAAAGACATACGTATGTCTTCAGTATGTCAAAAAGGAATCATATTTTTAGTTTTCAAGACAAAAAAGAAATATAGTGGAATTTGTGAAAATTTCCAATGAAATATGTCGATTTACAGCGCAGAAAAGTTGGAGTATGATTTGTGCTCAGGTTGATTTTCTGTTTTGTAGATATGTGTAAGAAGAATTTGAGCCCAGAACAGGACATCAAGTTCAGTGGCCATGTTAGTTGGGTTGGGAAGACATCCATGGAAGTGAAGATGCATATGTTCCAGGTGTGTCTGTGCCCAAAATCTGCCCCCTTTTTCTGATACAGCCAACTAGCCTGAGTGAAAGAAAAGCTTACTTACCCATCTATCCATAGACAGGTGTATAGTTTTATAAGTTTTCCACTTACAGAACAGCAATTCAAGTTCACGTCATACAGATGGTGTATTAGTATCCTCCTGGACAAAGACTGACAGATTATTTAGTGTTTATGCGTAGTGTTTATTATTTTCAAATCATATATAGCTCCATGTTAAGGTACTTATTTCTGGTTTTACCCTAGAGAATTTCACAACAGTCTGAGTTCTGTTAAACATAAATGGAATTGGTCACTGTTAGTTTCTTAGGTCTGCTGTAGCAAAGTACCACAAACCAGATGGCTTAAAGCAACAGAAATTAATTGTTTTACAATTGGAAGGCTATAAGGTCTCAGCAGGACCATGCTCCCTCTAAAACCTGTATAGGAGAAGCCTTCTTTGCTTCTTCATAGCTTCTAGTGGTTCGCTGGCTTTTTGGCATTCCTTGGCTTGTAGTTGTAACACTCATTGTCTTCCTTCTTTATTACATAGCACTTTCCTCTTGTGTTTCTATGTCTCTTCTATTCTTACAAGGGCATCAATAATACTGGATTAAGGGCCTACCTACTCCAGTGTGACCTCATCCTACTTGATTATATCTGCAACAACCCTATGTCTAAATACAGTCACCTTCACCTGTACTGAGGGTTAGGACATCAACATGTCTTGTTGGGGGACACAGTTGAACCCATAACAGTCACTTAGATTACTGTAGCATCTAGGAACAGCCTCTCTGATGAACACAAGTCAGAACAGCTATTTTAAGATAATGAAGAAGGACTTCCCTGGTGGCCTAGTGGCTAAGACTCTGTGCTCCTCATGCAGGGGGCCCGGGTTTAGTCCCTTCTCGGGGACCTAGATCCTACATGCTGCAACTAAGAGTTTGAATGCTGCTAAGACTCGGCACAGCCAAATAAATTAAAAAATATATTTTTAAAAAGAGATAAAGAAATTTGTCAAGAAAAAGTACCTGAAGATAATAGTACAGAAATCAAATAATTCAGAGTATGTTCAAGATTTCATTGTGAAAACTTATCTAAGAACAACTTAGTTATATCAGGGTATTAGATGGATCTATCATTCAGATACATTTTTCTTTTCCGTTATGAAATCATGAAGCATTTCACCTTTTGGAAAAAGTCTGAAGGTTGCTCTGCAGTAATTAAAATTATTTTGTCAAAATCAATTCAGTTCAGTTGCTCAGTTGTGTCTGACTCTTTGCAACCCCGTGGATTGCAGTCCTGCAGGCCTCCCTGTCCATCACCAACTCCCAAAGCTTACTCAAACTCATGTCCATTGAGTCGGTGATGCCATCCAGCCATCTCATCCTCTTTCGTCTCCTTCTCCTCCCACCTTCAATCTTTCCCAGCATCAGGGTTTTTTGCAATCTCAGTTCTTTGCATCAGGTGGCCAAAGTATTGGAGTTTCAGCTTCAGCATCAGTCCTTCCAATGAATATTCAGGACTGATTTCCTTTAGAATTGACTGGTTGGATCTCCTTGCAATCCAAGAGACTCAAGAGTCTTCTCCAATACCACAGTTCAAAAGCATCAATTCTTTGGTGCTCAGCTTTCTTTATAGTCCAACTCTCACATCCGTATATGACTACTGGAAAAACATAGCTTTGACTAGATGGACCTTTATTGGTAAAGTAATGTCTCTGCTTTTTAATATGCTGTCTAGGTTGGTCATAGCTTTTCTTCCAAGGAGAAAGCATCTTTTAATTTCATGGCTGCAATCACCATCTGCAGTGATTTTGAAGCCCAAGAAAATAAAGTCTGTCACTGTTTCCATTGTCTCCCCATCTATTTGCTGTGAAGTGATGGGACTGGATGCCATGATCCTAGTTTTCTGAATGTTGAGTTTTAAGCCGACTTTTTCACTCTCCTCTTTCACTTTCCTCAAGAGGCTCTTTTGTTCTTCTTCACTTTCTACCATAAGGGTGGTGTCATGTGGGTATCTGAGGTTATTGATATTTCTCCTGGCAATCTTGATTTCAGCTTGTGCTTCATCCAGCCCAGCATTTCACATGATGTACTCTGCATTTAAGTTAAATAAACAAAATAGGTACTTTTAAAATTTGATACTGTATGTAAACATTGAATTTTTTAAACTCCCTTGTTGCTGCTTTTAAATAATAATAATCATACTGCTTTTAAAACCAAACATGAAGTTGTTGGGGATGGTGCTATGATTTGTTCACTTCCTTTGTTAGTCCTAATGGTTGATTCACAGTGGATCCCTGGCATAAGACCTGCTTTCTAAGAATCTTTTACAAATAGATTGAAAAAGAGATAAAGGAATTATTTGGAAGAGAGCCAGTGAAAAATCAGTGTCAGAAATACACTTTTGTTTTAAATTTGCATTTCTCATTGGCCATTTTGATGAATAACTCATGGCTTAAGTGATCTTTTATTCCAGAGAGGGAGCTTGGCAATAGATACCCTGCCTCTGGTTTGGCTAAAATGTAGGTTCAGATTCCAGCTCTTGGACTTCCCTTGCAGTTAAGTGGCTAAGACTTCACACTTCCACTGCAAGGGGCACGGGTTCGATCCCTGGTCAGAGGACTAGGATCCCACATGCCACATGGTGTGAGCAAAAAAAAAAAAAAAAAAAATCCTAACTCTGCTGTTTGTTAGCCGTGTGACTGTGGGCAGATTTCTTGCCCTCTCTGAGATGCTGTTTTGTTAGCCACAGTAGCCACTAATCAAATGTTGCCAATTATGTTAATTTATCATCATTGCTGTGGAGATGGTTCTAGATCTCTTCTAGGCTTGACCTTCAGACCTGTCTTTTGGGGTTACCATAGATCTCTCTCCCATGTGTACTCTTGCTGTCTCCCAAGTCCAGTGTGTTCCAGACTGTGTCAGCTTCCTTTCCAATCTTGATTCTCCTTCACTTTCCCCTTTCCCACCCTCCTGGTTCTCCCAGCTCCAAACCTTTGTGAAAGCTTTAATTTTTCCCTGTCCTGTGCAGCCCTTTGCCAAGTCTTGCAGATTCATCACCCACTCTTGCTCACCAGAGTCCTCGCTTCCCTTTCCCCCTGGCCTCTGAGTTTCATTCAAGCCCTCACTGCCTCTTGTGTGAGCATCTTAGTTGTCTTTTAATTATTCTGCCTGCTTTTAGTCTCTTCTGTGTTAATTTTACACATATCTACCAGATAGATCTTCCACAACCGATCTTCAGTCATATCATTTCCCTTCTCAGAACCCTTCAACGGCCGTTATCTGTGGTTCAAAGTCTAAATTCCTTTGACTAGTTAGGATCTAAAGTGTTATTTGCTCAGTTGTGTCCGACTCTTTGCGACCCCCACAGACTGCAGCCCACCAGGCTCCTCTGTCCATGGAATTCTGCAGGCAAGAATACTGAAGTGGGCTGCCATTTCCTTTTCCAGGTGATCTTCCTGACCCAGGGATCGAACCCGGGTCTCCTGTAGACTGATTCTTTACCATATGAGACACCAGTTAGGATCTAAGATGCTCCATAAATAGCACCAATCTACCTAGTGGCTGGTTCACACACCTTCTTAGAGCACACCACTGGAGACCTTGAGCATCCTAAGAGTAGAGTTGTTTGTTTTGCATCCACGATGCTTAGCACTAGTACATGTTAATTATAATAAACTGGAACATTACACAGTAGGTGAGTGGATGAGTATGCTGTTGTACATCTTCCTTTTGCCGGGATTTCGTGGGCAGTGGCTCCCCATATCCTCATTCCACCTGTGCTTCCGGGTCACATCATACTCCAATCTGTCCCTGATCCTTTCAGCTCATAGTACCTGTTCCTTCCCCACGTCCCTCTCTTCTGGTTCCTGCTATCCTCTTCTCTACAAGCTCTATACGCACATGTTTTTTCTGTTTGACTATGTGCGCATCCCCAGGGAGATGTGGGAGTGAGTCATCTATTCCACTTCCTGATGGCCAACATTTAACACTGACTTTGCAGTGATTTATGGGGTGTTCCATCTGTGCTCGGTATACAGCAGTGAGCAAAACAGAGAAAGTTCCATTCTCTTGGAGTTCACACTCTAGTAGTGCTCAACAGTCAGTTCATTCATTGACAATCATTGATTGGGTATCTGCTGTCTGCCAGTCTTTGTGCCAGTTGCTGGGATAAACATGTGAATAAAAATGGTCTTTGTCCTCAAGGAGCTCTGGGTGCAGTAGGAAGACAGACACATAAGTAAATCATTATGGTATAGTCAATTAAGTGGGCTTCCCTGATGGCTCAGTGGTAAAGAATCCACCTGCAATGCAGGAGACATGGGAGACGTGGGTTTGATCCCTGGGTCAGGAAGATCCCCTGGAGGAGGAAACAGCAAATCCACTCCAGTGTTCTTGCCTGAAAAATCGTACAGATAGAGGAGCCTGGTAAGCTGTAGTCCAAAGGGTCACAAAGATTGGACTGAGCGACTAAGCACAAATTAAGTACTGTGCACTACTTCTCAACAGGGACACTATTAGCATTGTACGTGGGAGAATTCTTTGTTCTGCAGGACCTTCCCCTGTGTTGTGAAGTGTTACCTGCGCTGCACTAGTAATGTCCCTCAGCTCATGGCAACCATCACCTGCCCTGCATGTTTCCAGATGCCCCTAGGGGGTGATATCTTCCTAGCTTATGTTGAGAACCACTGTCAGAAGAGGCCTTTGTTTCCACTTACGTGGCAAAAAAAGAGAGGGAATGATCAACTCTGCCTGGGGAGTGGGGCTGGGGCTGGGGATGGGGAGGAGTATCTTGAGGAATGCCACCCTGAGGAAGGCATCAGGCAAAGATGTGGAGAGGAGGTGCTCAGGTGACAAAATGGGACATTCCAGGACCTCCAAGTTGTTAGGTGTGGCTAGAGAAAAAGGTGCAGGCACGAGGGGAATGTTCGGTGAACAACTGGAGAGAAATCTGGGCTCCGTGGCAGAGGCTTTCCAGCAGGCTTAGAACAGATGCTGGGAGAAAGGAGGAACTCTTGAAAGGTTTGAACGGGACAGGGACATAATAAGGTGGGGGAGACTCTTCCCAAAGTTGAAGGGGAGGACTCATAAGGGGTTGAACGGATATTGGTCATGAGGACTAATGATAAGATTTGTTGAGGATGGAATCAACTGTAACCCCAGGTTACGATAGGACTTGAGGATATAACTTTCCTGGAAGTACAGACTCCTAGGGGGTAAAAAAATACCTTAAAATCTTGATGGACTCTGCATTGTACGTATTTAACTTAATCCGTAGAGTTGTCACCCATCTTATCCATTTTTGGAAGCCCCTGTGTTGGGCTAAGGAAACAGGCACATCCTAGTAGTTGGCACACTCAAGTTTCCAGAAAATTTGAATGTCTGGGTGAGCGATGGGAGGTCTGCCTGGTTGTGTGTGCCTTTGGGAGGACAGCTAGGCCTGAAGAAAGCCAGCCTTCTGCAAGATGGTTACACTTAAGTGATGGTGATGCATAAGGTCCCTCTGTGACCCTTGCCCTGGGTCCCAGTCATGCAGCTCCAAGGCATAGTTTGTGCCCATCCCAGCCCTTCTCACTCTGTGCACTGTTTGGGTTTTGGAGGTGTCTCCATTGTCTGCTAGACCACAGATTGCTTGATCTTGCTGCCACTCCCCGCCAGCTGCCAGAGCCTAGTCATGTTTCTGGCATCTTAGCAAATGGCAATTAATGAATGCACTTGTCCTCTTTTGCTAATTTCAGCCTTTCCTGAAGGCTCTGTTATCTGTTAAGATTGTACTCGGTCTTCCCACTAAATGCATTTCTTACAGCTGCATTTTCTTTTCTTTGTTCTCTAGTTACATGGCAATGACTTTTCTCCTGTTTTGGATGCGACATTTGTAATGGTGGCTCGTGATTCTGAAAATAAAGGGTAATTGCTGTTTTGTTGTTTTTTTCCCTATTTCTTCTTTTTTCCTGTTCTTTGAAAAATATAAAATATATATTTTTCAAATATCTGGAGATATCTGAAAACTGGAGAGAAAACTTTAATAAGTCTCTAGATTTATTAGATTTAATTAAATTTCTAGATTTATTCTAGATCTAATAAATTTCACTCAGTTTTGTCCGACTCTTTGCAACCCCATGGACTGTAGCCTACTAGGCTACTCTGTCCATGGGATTCTCCAGGCAAGAATACTGGAGTGGATTGCCATTCCCTTCTCCAGAGGATCTTCTGAACCCAGGGATTGAGGGGCTCCTGCATTGCAGGAAGAGTCTTTACCATCTGAGCTACAGGGAAGTCCTTAAATATATTTTTCAAATATCTGGAGATATGTGAAAACTGGAGAGAAGACTTTGATAAATTTCTAGATACCATCACCTAAACTTAAGAGTTTTGACCTTTTGCCATATTTGCTTCTTTTTTAAAGGTATATTATTTTCTGTGTCATATTTTAAAGCAATTCCAGATATAATGACATTTCACCTCTAAATACCTTAGTGTAGACATTGCTTTAAAAATGAGGATATTTTCTTAAATAACTACATTACCACTAGCACACCTAACAAATAATAGTAAGTACTTAATGTATTCTAATAGTTCATATTCACTTTTCCCCAATTACCTTTTTAATGATTTATTTAAATCAGAATTCGAACAAGGTCCACTTACAGCATTTGATTTTTATGTCTCTTAAGTCTGCTTTTTTTGTTTGCAACTTTATTGAGATATAATTCATATCATGCAATTCACTGATTGAAAGTGTTCAGTTTAATGGCTTTTAGCATATTCATAAAATTGTGCAGTCTCTTCAGTCTGTGTTAATCTGTAATGGTTGTGTGCACCCACCTGTCCTTTACCCCTTCTCATGAAGGGGGCAAAAGCCCAGATTCATTGTTCTATATAGCGTCTCACTTTCTGGATTTGTCTCATTGCTTCTTCATGGTATTTTTTTTTTAACTTGTTTCACTATCCCTCGTATTTTCTGTAAATTGAAGTTAGATCTAAAAGCTTAGTTAGATTTGAATTCAGTGTATTTGGTGAGAGCACTTCCTAGGTGATGCTGTCTCTACTGTATCATGTCAGATTTTCCCACTCATAGTAAAGGTAAGATTAGTGTGTGGGTTCAAGTAGCAACAGACTGATCTTTCCATTATGCACTTCAGTTTATCCTCTTATGATCAACAATAATCCGCAGGTGTAGTACAGTACAAGATGTATCCCATGTACATCTTACAAATAGCTAGTTTCCCATCAGTCTTCCTTCAGTGCTTTTAATCTCCTTTGCTGATTAGCAGTTTAATCATTTTCATTAGAGGATATAAAATGATTCTCAAATTCTGACATTCTTTCTGTATTTGTTAGCCAGAGATCTGTAAAGAAGACTTTTTCTTTACCAGCTAGGGCAGTTTGGTTTGTCAAGGAAGATCAGGATCAATGTTTCATTCTTTGCTTTATTTACACATTTACTAGCTAGTGATGACATGACAGTTTTTCTGCCTTTTAAGAAAGTATCACTGTGAGTTCATGGATTTTAATATAGGAAATATATTTCAGTAAATTGCAGCCATTGTTCTTCCTGTTCCTTGGAATGAACATCTTTGGTCAGTGGGAACTCCTTTAAGCTGCCTCCTGTGATGAGCTATTTTTACATTTCCTAGTCTTTGATAACTTTCTGCTCTCTGGTACAATGAGATACCTTGAACTTATCCTATACATTTCCTGTCCCAGGCCTGGTATCAGCTATTTCTCCAAGGAGTCCTCAGGTTCCTTTTAATGGGAAACTGGTAGTTAGACACTGAAATCTGGGCACTAGAACTATATGTTTTTATTAGTTTGTCATTGTTTCTAGGCTTTTTCAGTGAACAGAGCTTGAATGTATGTTAAAAAGAAAACAAAAAACCTCATAAATTTATACTATCATTTCCAAGTCAAGTTTAGCTATACATACTTTAAAGCTTTCAGTTCAGTTCAGTTCAGTCGCTCAGTCACGTCCTATTCTTTGTGACCCCATGAATTGCAGCACGCCAGGCCTCCCTGTCCATCACCAACTCCCGGAGTTCACTCAGACGCACGTCCATCGAGTCAGTGATGCCATCCAGCCATCTCATCCTCGGTTGTCCCCTTCTCCTACTGCCCCCAATCCCTCCCAGCATCAGTCTTTTCCAATGAGTCAAGTCTTCGCATCAGGTGGCCAAAGTACTGGAGTTTCAGCTTTAGCATCATTCCTTTCAAAGAAATCCCAGGGCTGATCTCCTTCAGAATGGACTGATTGGATCTCCTTGCAGTCCAAGGGACTCTCAAGAGTCTTCTCCAACACCACAGTTCAAAAGCATCAATTCTTCAGCACTCAGCCTTCTTCACAGTCCAACTCTCACATCCATACATGACCACAGGAAAAACCATAGCCTTGACTAGACGGACCTTAGTCGGCAAAGTAATGTCTCTGCTTTTGAATATACTATCTAGGTTGATCATAACTTTTCTTCCAAGGAGTAAGCGTCTTTTAATTTCATGGCTGCAGTCACCATCTGCAGTGATTTTGGAGCCCCCCAAAAATAAAGTCTGACACTGTTTCTACTGTTTCCCTATCTATTTGCCATGAAGTGATGGGACCGGATGCCATGATCTTCGTTTTCTGAATGTTGAGCTTTAAGCCAACTTTTTCACTCTCCACTTTCACTTTCATCAAGAGGCTTTTTAGTTCCTCTTCACTTTCTGCCATAAGGGTGGTGTCATCTGCATATCTGAGGTTATTGATATTTCTCCCAGCAATCTTGATTCCAGCTTGTGTTTCTCCCAGTTCAGCGTTTCTCATGATGTACTCTGCATAGAAGTTAAATAAGCAGGGTGACAATATACAGCCTTGATGCACTCCTTTTCCTATTTGGAACCAGTCTGTTGTTCCATGTCCAGTTCTAACTATTGCTTCCTGACCTGCATACAGATTTCTCAAGAGGCAGGTCAGGTGCTTATCTTTTCTTTCTTACATTGAATTCTTAGTTCCTAATGCTGGTTATACCCAAGACATTCAAACTGGGAAAAACTGTTTAATTATGTGTGTGGGAGTTGGGGTAGCAGGGAATGTTACAGGATTGCTGTTGTACAGCATGGAGTCTGGAGGCCTATGAGAAGTCTGATTTGTTTCAAAAATTTGAGTTAGGAGTCTTCAATGATAAATCTCTTTTGCTGCATGGAAAACTGACTTGGAGACCCAAGTTAAGAGCAAAAAATCCCTTGGTGACTCTTATCTGAGTGAAGTATCCACCTGTCTTATCTATCTCCTCCAGCCACTTCCAGCTGACCTGCTGCTCCTAGTGGCCGACCTGGGGCTCCTTTTCTAGCACTGAAGGCATTACTTAAAGTTTCTCACCCAGCTGATGCATTCTAATTTTCCAAGCTGCTATTTCAGTACTTTTGTTTCCATTTTTGTTTCATCCAACCTTTGGATTCTACCATAGTGAAGGATTATCCCTTTTCTCCGTGTTTTAGTTTGAAAAATTTGACACCTACAGGAATGTAGAAAGAATAATGCAATGATCACCCATATACCCTTCACCTAAGTTCTCAAATTAACATTTTACCACTTTTACCTTACTCTTGCCCTTTTTCAGTAAATACAAATATATACACTTTTCCTCATGTAATTGTTTCAGAGTAAGGTTGAGACTACTTTACCCATAAATAATTCAACATGTATCTCCTAAGAATAAGGCGATTCTCCTATATAACATTACCAACTTTATTATACCCAAGAAATTTAAGTTATACAGTTATTGTTTCTAATATCTGATCCATATTCAAACGACGCCAGTTGTCCCTAAAATATTCTTTATAACCTTTTCTCTTGAGTCAGGGTATGATTAAGGAGCATGTATTGTACGCTCTTGGGGCTTCCCTGACGGTTCAGATAGTAAAGAATCTGTCTGCAATGAGGGAGACCTGGGTTTGATCCCTGGGTTGTAAAGATCCCCTGGAGGAGGGTATGGCAACCCAAGCCAGTATTTGTGCCTGGAGAATCCCCATGGACAGAGAGGCCTGATGGGCTACAGTCCATGGGGTCACAGAGTCAGACACAACTGAGCGACTAAGCACACATTATATGTTATTATCTTGTTTCTTTAAATAATTCCCCTTAAAACAATCCCCCTGGCACTTTCTGTCTTTTAAGACATTGACTTTTTAAACTTTTTACTGAAGTATAGTTGGTGTACAATACTGTGTTAGTTTCAGGTATACAGCAAAGTGATTCAGTTATGTATCTCTCTCTCTCTCTCTATATATATATAGATAGACTTTTTCAGATTCTTTCCCTATATAATTATTATAAAATATTGACTATAATTCCTTGTATTATACAGTAGGTGATTGCTGTTTATCTATTTTATGTATAGTGATATGTATATGTAAATCCCAAACTCCCAATTTATCTCCCCCCTTTCCCCTTTGGTAACCATAAGTTTGTGTTCTGTTTGTGAGTCTGTTTCTGTTTTGTAAATAAGTTTATTTGTATCTTTTTTTAGATTCCACATATAAGGGATATCATATGATACTTGTCTTTGGCTTATTTCACTTAGTATGATAATCTCTGGGTCTCTCCATGTTGCTTCAGATGGCATTATTTCATTCTTTTTTATGGCTAAATAATATTTCATTCTATTGTTTTCCTCTGTTTCTTTGCACATCGTCTTTATCTATTCCTCTGTTGATGGATACTTAGGTTGCTTCCATGTCTTGGTTATTGTAAATAGTGCTGCAGTGAACATTGCAGTGAATGTATCATTTTGGATTATGACTTTCTTTAGGTATATGCCCAGGAGTGGGATCATTGGATCATATGGTAGCTCTGTTTTTAGTGTTTTAAGGAACTTCCATACTGTTTTCCATAGTGGTTGCACCAGTTTACCTTCCTCCCAGCAGTGTAGGAGGGTTCCTTTTTCTCCATACCCTTTCCAGTATTTACTATTTATAGACTTTTTGATGATGTCCATTCTGACCTGTGTGAGGTGATGACCTCATTGTAGTTTTGATTTGCATTTCTCTAATAATTAGCAATGTTGAGCATCTTTTCATGTGCCTTTTGGCCATCTGTGTGTCTTCTTTGGAGAAATGTTTATTTATATCTTCTGTCCATGTTTTGTTGTATTGTTTGTTTTGATATTGAGCTTTATGAACTGTTTGTATATTTGGAGATTAATCCTTTGTCAGTTGTATCATTTGCAAATATCTTCTCCCAGAATGTAGGTTGTCTTTTCATTTTGTTTATGGTTTCCTTTGCTGTGCGAAAGCTTTTAAATTTGATTCAGTTCAGTTCAGTTCAGTTGCTCAGTTGTGTCTGACTCCTTGCAACCCCATGAACTGCAGCACGCCAGGCCTCCCTGTCCATCACCAACTCCTGGGGTTTACCCAAATGCACGTCCATTGAGTTGGTGATGCCATCTAACCATCTCATCCTCTGTCGTCCCCTTCTCCTCCTGCCTTCAATTTTTTCCAACGTCAGGGTCTTTTCAAATGAGTCAGCTCTTCACATCAGGTGGCCAAAATATTGACGTTTCAGCTTCAGCATTAGTCCTTCCAATGAACACCCAGGACTGATCTTTAGGATGGACTGGTTGGAGCTCCTTGCAGTCCAAGGGACTCTCAGGAGTCTTCTCCAACACCACAGTTCAAAAGCATCCATTCTTCGGCACTCAGCTTTCCTTATAGTCCAGCTCTCACATCCATACATGACTACTGGAAAAACCATAGCCTTGACTAGATGGACCTTTGTTGACAAAGTAATGTCCCTGCTTTTTAATATGCTGTCTAGGTTGGTCATAACTTTCCCAAGGAGTAAGCATTTTTTAATTTCGTGGCTGCAGTCACCATCTACAGTGATTTTGGAGCCCAAAAAAATAAAGTCTGCCACTGTTTCCACTGTTTCCCCATCTATTTGCCATGAAGTGATGGGACCAGATGCCATGATCTTAGTTTTCTGAAT
This sequence comes from Capra hircus, assembly GCF_001704415.2. Lineage (NCBI taxonomy): Eukaryota > Metazoa > Chordata > Mammalia > Artiodactyla > Bovidae > Capra > Capra hircus. Next base: position 46,291,438 of record NW_017189516.1, read on the forward strand.
GTTGAGCTTTAAGCCAACTTTTTCACTCTCCTTTTTCACTTTCATCAAGAGGCTCTTCAGTCCCTCTTCACTTTCTGCCTTAAGGGTGCTTAGGTCCCATTTGTGTCTTTTTTTGTTGTTGTTTTTATTTCCATTACTCTAGGAGACAGATCCAAAAAGATATTGCTTCTATTAATGTCAAAGAGTATCTTGCCTATATTTTCCTCTAGGAATTCTGTAGTACTTCACCTTACATTTAGGTCTTTAATCCATTGTGAGTTTATTTTTATGTATGGTATTAGAGAATGTTTTAATTTCATTTTTTTACATGTAGCTGTCCAGTTTTCCCAGCACCACTTATTGAAGAGACTGTCTTTTCTCCATGGATGATATGTTCTTGCCTCCTTTGTGGTAGATTAATTAACCATAAGTGCATGGGTTTATTTCTGGGCTTTGTATACTGATCCATTGATCTATATGTCTGTCTTTGTGCCTGTACCATATGGTTTTGATTACTGTAGCTTTGTAGTATGGTCTGAAGTTGAGAAGCCTGATTCCTCCAGCTCTGTTTTTCTTTCTCAGAATTGCTATGGTTAGTCAGAGTATTTTGTGTTTGCATACAAGTTTAAAATATTTTGTTCTGATCCTGTGAAAAATGCCATGGTAATTTGATAGGGATTGAATTGAATATGTTGATTGCCTTGAAAAGACATTAACATTTTTGGAGAGTCCAGGCCAGTTGTCTTACAGAATTTTTACAACCTGTTTTTGGCTATTTCCTCATAATTAGAGTCAGGTGAAACATTTTGACAAGTGGCCATATCCTTTTTTACAATGTGAACTTTCTAGTGTGCAGATCAGTCTGTCCAGAAGGCTCCCCTGATTGTTCCAGAGCTCTTATGTGAAGCTGTCAGTAGCATTACCTAAAATGAAAATCTTCAGTTTTGTTTTTTTTGGGGGGTAATGGCATGTCTTAAAATTCTTTTCTTTTTCCTCTTTAGTCCGGCCTTTGTAAATCCACTCATTCTTGAAAGCCCAGAGGAAGAAGAGCTCTTTCAACAGGGAGAATGTATGTTAATTTGTTCATAATAAGATAGAATTTAAAAAACATATTAACTCTGTTGTAGAGGAAATTAAGAGTATGTATGGACTCCTCATACCAGTCAAGTGTCCAAAGAGTCCATTCTTTGGACAATTTTATTGATCATACAATATTAAGTAATTTGTTTTTTCACTTTTGATGAAATGCGAGTTGTCTCAATGAAATAACTGCTGGTTGGGGCTGTAGGTCAAGGTGATTATAAGTGATCTCACACTGAGTTGATATGATTTCCATCTTAAAGCAAAAAAATCACTGGAAGTTTTATGTAGCCTCAGGAGCCTTCTCTGGGATAAATATACAATTTCCAGTGGGCTTTTCAAAATCTGGAAATACTGTGTTTTTAGGGTCCTAGGCAGCCCTGGACAGGAACCTTGTGCTATAGTGTGACCCTTCTGATCATAGCTCTTATTGTCCCCTGTTGCAGTGAACAAGGGGAGAAGGGTCGCCTTCAGCTCCACGTCATTACTGAAAATGGCCCCCACTGCCGAGGAGAGGACAACCATACATGAGATGTTTCTTAACACGCTGGATCCAAAGTAAGTTAGGATGGTGAGATTTTCGGTTGGGAAAGTAGGCCTTCTCCAGAGCTACACTTGCTCGAACATATTGGGTGGTGTTTGGAAATATTTTACTTTTCCGCAGCAGAGCCATGGCATTGACAGGGTTTCCTCCACCTCCATTTGCACAGGACTATAAGTTTTCGAAGTCGGGTTTTGCCTGCTAATGCAGTGTGGATGGAGAATTCAAAACTCAAGAGCTTGGATATTTGCCACCCTCAGGTATTGGAACTTAGTGAAGAATCTTCTGAACAGGATAACTAGGACTCATGACACTCATCTCAGATTTGGCCTGCTTTTCAAGACTGTCCTCTGTTCTGTGGTATTGTTAATTCCTTATTCTGTAGATTTGGATAGTCACAAGCTTGTATTTATTAATATTTATCTTATGTCCTATAGGAGCGGAACATTTTCAATCGAATCTTTGGTGGTTTCCTTATGAGGAAAGCATATGAACTTGGATGGGCTACTGCTTGTAACTTTGGGTGAGTTAGATTTAAGGTAGTCTTAACTCCTGAGAAGCTGTTTATACTACCACACTCAGGGAAGCATTTTGGACCAGTCTAAATGAGTTTGGTAATATATGGTGTTTTTAAATAAATGCTACACTGGTTTCAGATGGGTTTGTTTTTTATTTAAAATTTTTTATTGGAATGTAATTGCTTTACAATGTTGCATTGGTTTCTGCTGTACAATGACATCAATTAGCTATAAGTATACATATATTCCCTCCCTCTTAAGCCTCCCACTCCACTCCCCTTCTCCCCCTCTAGGTCATCACAGAGCAGAAAGCTGAGCTCCTTGTGTTATAAGCAGTTTCTTACTAGCTATTATTTTACATGTAGTAGTATATATATTGGAGAAGGAAATGGCAACCCACTCCAGTGTTCTTGCCTGGAGAATCCCAGGGACTGGGGAGCCTGGTGGCTGCAGTCCATGGGGTCGCACAGAGTCGGACATGACTGAAGTGACTTAGCAGCAGCAGTATATATATGTCAGTGCTACTCTTCCAGTTTGTCCCAAACTCTCCTTCCCCCGATCTTCATTTTAGAAGGTTCTTGCTCTGATGCTGTCAGTTAGTACATTAAAGACCCGCTGAGAAAAAGGGGTGATGACATGCAGCAGGGAAAAGATGATTTTGGCACTGATCTGATCACAGTGTCATCTCTTACAATTCCTTATTGGTGTGATTATTTCCTCCTCCTCTAGGTTTATTCTTTGATCTTTTAAAGTTTGCTTTAGAGGATTATTAGGGAAAAACTAGAGATCAGCTGAATTTTGCAGTTGACCCCATGTATTATCTTTCCCCGATAGTGGTTCCCGACCGTTTATAGTTGCCGTGGATGATATCATGTTTCAGAAACCTGTTGAGGTGGGATCATTGCTGTTTCTTTCCTCACAGGTAGGTGTGTGATGAGACAGGGAAATATAATCTTTTATTATTTGGGCATAAAAGAGAGGCTTTTGTATTCTAAAGCCACCATTTGTCTTATGACTGCTTTCTTCCCTCTTCCTGATGCAACTAACTATCATGTCCCTAATCACTTAGGTCTGCTTTACTCAGGGGAATTACATTCAAGTCAGAGTTCACAGTGAGGTGGCCTCTCTTCAGGATAAAGAGCATATGACCACCAATGTCTTTCATTTCACGTTCATGTCGGAAAAGGAAGTGCCCTTGGTTTTCCCTAAAACATATGGAGGTAAGTGACGATGACTGCTTGTCCCTAACAAGGGGAACTTTCAAAGATAGTTTTCTCCTTTTAGGTTGTTGTAAGAAGTACTCTGACGCCCATCCGCCCGAGTGCATGTCTTTAAGGGATTGTGCTTTTGAGAGTCTGCAGCCCTGAATGTCAGGGTGCCTCATGGCCCTCGGGTGGCCATTGCTGTTCTGCCTGCCTGGCCATTGTCTGAAGGGCCGGTGCCAGTGCAAGCAGCCACTGGTGGTTAGGACTGGTCCTGCCGGGGCTCGAGTTGAGGCCCACTCCCTGGGGCATGCGGCCCATTCTCTGGCCCAGCATTGCATGCCTGGTGTCAAGTTTGCATTCCCATTGCTATCCCAGGGTCCCAGCTGGTCTTGTGTTTGTACAATAATTTTCTCAGGTTTCTCCAGGGCTCTCTCTCTCTTGTGTTCCAGAGTCCATGTTGTATTTAGATGGGCAGCGGCATTTCAAATCTATGAGTGCACCAGTGACCCTGAAAAGGCACTACGTGGTTGAGCCCTAGGAAGACTGCACTTGTTGAAGACCAGCACCCCGCAGTGACACAGTGCCGGATGAAGGCCTAAGCGAGTGTATCGGTTTTAGTGTTTATTCTCATCTTCCACGGAAATGAAGGATATATTCGGCTTTTAGGATGGTCAGAAAAGAGGAACGAGAAATGGCTGGGTGGGGCAGAGGGAGAAAGAATTATTGAATAATAAATACTTTTAAGAATTTAAATTGTGAAGCTACCATGTTGCCTCCTGTCTGTTCAGGAAATGAGGGCAGAATGCCTTTTTATGTGGCTGGACACACTCTTTTTTTTTTTACACATATTGCAACTATCAGTCTACATGGTTTCCTGCCCAGGCATTTGGAGGGCATTTGTTAAACCTGACCTGAAGTGCAGTTCCCCTATGTTGTTTAAATCCTATGTACCCTATGTGATTCCTTTGTAATTTTACCTCTTTCTATTTCCCAGCTTTTGTTGTTAGCAGAGGACAGATGAAAAGTTGAAGTGAAGGGATTCAACAAAAGACACAGCATTTGTAAGAATCTGTGGGACACTTTAGATCGGAAACCATACCAAGAGGAGGAGTTCACAGATGGTCTAGGTCAGGAGATGCAGGACCAAATGTTCCTTCTTCCACTCACCTGACAGCTCTTCAGTACACTCTGCTAGGGGCTAGGAATCTTCTATCTGATGACGAAATATGAACAGTAATGGTAATAGCAGCTGCTTGTGCTTCTGGAGCTTGCTCTGTGCTAGATAGGCATTCTGTGAAGTGCGTGATGTGTATCAGCCCATTTGCTGCTTTCACTGACACTGAGGTAGGCTGTGTAACCCGCTCATTGGGTTGGGGCACTCAGGAATCTGAAGCACAGAGAGGTTAATAACCTACTCAGGCTCCTTCAGCTGGTCGATGGTGCTGCTGGGATTCATAACCAGGTAGTGTCGGGCAGGGTACTGCTTTCAGGGAATGTAGCAAGGGAGGTTATGCCCAGTATCACAGAGCCACCTCGGAACCCAAAGGGACGTATTCCCATGAGTCTGCGGCCAAGACCCAGTTTCTTCTTTGATGTGAAGTTGATCAAGTACAGAAGAGAGAAAAACCATGCTACACAGAGGGGGAAAAAGTCACCTCTGAAAAGATGTTCCCAGCAAATAAAAAGTGTGGGTTCCAGAATGGCTGTCACAAACTTGGCTCTCTGCCTCTGAATCGGCTGTAGTACTGTTTTTTTTTTTTTAATTCTATTAATGTTTATTGAAACCACAGTTACATGAATGAGTACTTCTAGCATAAATAGTCATGGGAACAAACAACTGCTCTGGAGGTGGGCAGTTGGACTCATGGCACCCAGTGTGTGCCACGTTGTAAGCTTGCTTGCATCTGCCTTCCTTCCCCTGCCCCCGCCCCCCTGAGCTGTATTATCAATCCTACCATCCTGAGTTTCACCTGGCCCTTCAGTCCTGCATTTTGCAGATCTGCTTATAACCTGGTGGGGTCCCTGAGCTGCTTGGTGGGAAGAAGGGACAGCCCTGCGAAGTTGTCTGAATGTGTTAATAAGCAGAGTTCAGTTGAGAGACCCACTGCATGCTGATATATAGATTGTACATTATGCATTTAACCACTTATTGCTGTACATGGAAGCTTTTGCAAGAAGTTTTCTTCCTGTTGTGAGAAATGTTGCAGTTAATATCCTAAAGCTAAAACATTTAATTCGTAAGTTGTTTTCTTTGGAAAATTGTTGATAAGTGATCTGTATGTCAAAATAGCATGCACAAGACTTTTAATATGTATTTCAAGTAATTCTCGAGCAGTTGTACACATTCATTTAACTTATTAGCAATTTTCCTGAATTTGGCTGAATTTTAACCTTTACTTTTATTTTTTTTTAAAGATTTTTTTTTGATGGGGACCGTTTTTAAAGTCTTTATCCAATTTGTTACAGTATTGCTTCTGTTGTTTTTTATGTTTTGTTTTTTTGGCTACTCGGCATGTGGGAATCTTACCTCCCCAACTAGGGATCAAACATGCATCCCTGTTTTGGAAGGCGAAGTTTCAACCACTAGACCACCAGGGAAGTCCCTATCCTTTAGTTTTAAAAACATCTTTGCCATTTCTATAGGTGAAAAATGACATTTGTTAATTGCTTTCTTTGAATTCTACTGAGATTGAACTTTTAAGTATCGTCTTTTTTTTTTCAGTTAAATAACTTGAGTAATTTTGGATATCAGATTTTAAGTCAAATTATGTTGTCTACCAATAACAGTTTTAATATTATAAGAGCTAGAGATTTTTATTTTTAATACAGGACTTTAAGAAGATGAGGTGAAGCAAACTCTGAAGGATACACTGTAGGTTCTTGGTGTTCAGTGTTTTGTCCCTCTTCTGTAAGGAATAGCGGACTTTCAGCCAGGACCAGCCCTGCTGCTGGTCTAGCGCAGAACTTCCTAAAATGGGTGGGGCATAGTTTTATATCGACTAGTCCATCTGCCCCATTTTACATCAGGCATTATTACCATGTTCTTACTTTTTGCTCAGGTAGTTCTTCACTGGGAAGTCGTCAAGGATGATGTCTTTTAGTTTTCTTAAGAGTTCACTTCACATTAGTGTGCTCTGCGCTGGGTTGTGTGTGTCCACATGAAGCTGTGGCTCCATTTCTCGTGGTAACCAGACTGTTCTATGTGGCTATGTGTTCCCTTTGCTACCTGCATTCTCTGTATCTTCTGCTCTTCCTCCTCTCTGGGAATAGAGTCAGTAACTTGATTCCTGAAGAACTGAAGGTTGCCCTCCACCCAGGAAATTCACCATTTTATTTTTCGTTTCTGAGTTTGGGCAGAGAAAAAGACTTGTCATCTTTCAAAAGACACATTTGATTTTGTGGCATGGCTGGGCTCATCTGGGAGGTTCTTTTGCTCTTTGTGGTGTTGGCTGGCATCACTCAGGCAGCTGTGTTCAATCAGGAGCTCATCTGGGGCTAGAACAGCTGGCCCATCAGCTGGGGCTGTTGGAATGGGTGGGGGCCAGTCAGGCCTCTCTGAACAGACTAGTTGAATTTCTTATATGGTGTCTTATGGGCTCCATGAGCAACCAACCAGATTGCTAGCTCCTAACTGTGTCATCATCCTGCCTCTCAAAGTCATTTCTGTGAAGAGTGATCATGGTGTTATGGAAGTTCGGAAAGTGAGCACTGGAAAGAAGCTACCAGTTGAATGATGGAGAGGTCGCTGGTAAGAAAAAAAATGGTTTCAAAAAGCAGTGGTGTCTAGGGCTGGGTGGAATGAGGCTGAGTAATTCCAAGCATCCAACTCTCTTTTCTGGGTGAAGTCCTTGAACTCTGGTGAGATGCTCTTTGATAAACATTTTATGTGTTTATATTATAGATAGTTTAGTACAATTTATGAGATTTTATAAAATTTGCTATAAATATTTTATTTACAAGAAACATTGGGAGGCACTGCATCAGATACCCCTCCTCTGGTAGTTTATAATGCATATTAACTTAAATAAGACTTTGAAAAATAGGGCCATTAGAACAGCTCTTTAACTTTTTAAATCAGCTTTTGTGAAACTTATTTGATTGAAGACTTTGTTGTCATTGTTAATACCTATGACTAAATGGAACATATTGGGTATTTTAATAGCTTTTACAAAGCCATGATTATACTCTGTATTTTGTAACCTGAAAAGGCGTATGTATATTGTCCAAGGGGGAAAATATGCCCTATTTTGCTATGGAGAATCAAGTATTAGTATTATGTTTCTTAACAAATTTATTTATTTTTATAATTTTTGTGTTTTTTTTTTTAACACCAAAAACATTTTGTATTGGGATATAGCCAATTAACAGTGTTTTGGTACTTTCAGGTGAACAGCAAAGGGACTCAGCCATACATACACATGCATCTTAAAAACAAATTTAGAGCAGCATTTTAGATCTGACTGACTTTATCACTTTCCAGTGTTGGCAGTCTTGCTTTTTTTTTATGTTTACTTATTTAGTCTATTTTGATTTTTGGCCTCGCCACATGACTAGCAGGATCTTAGTTCCCTAACCAGGGATCGAATCCATGCCCTTGGCAATGAAAACAGGGAGTCCTAACCACTGGACCCACAGGGAATTCCCAGTCTTGGTTATAAGTTTTTTATCTTGAAAGTGAAAGTCAGTCATGTCTGACTCTTTGTGACCCCATGGACTATACAGTCCATGGAATTCTCTAGGCCAGAATACTGGAGTGGGTAGGCTTCCCCTTCTCCAGGGGATCTTCCCAACCCAGGGGTTGAACCTAGGTCTCCCTCATTGCAGGCAGATTCTTTACCAGCTGAGCAGGAGTGTAATTTCTTGCTGTCACTGCTGATATTTTATAAAACATTAACATGTAACAGTGCATTTAACTTAAAATTCTGAGTAGCTCAGCTGGTAAAGAACCCTGGTTCGATTCCTGGGTTGGGAAGATCTTTTGGAGAAGGGATAGGCTACCCACTCCAGTATTCTTGGACTTCCCTGGTGGCTCAGACAGTGAAGAATCCATCTGCAATGTGGGAAACCTGGGTTCGATCCCTGGGTTGGGAAGATCCCGTGGAGGAGGGCATGACCACCCACTCCAGTATTCTTGCCTGAAGAATCCCCCTGGACAGAGGAGCCTGGCGGACTACTGTCCATGGGGTCACAAAGAGTCAGACATTACTGAGAGACTAAGCATGCATACACACAATCTTCTAGCATTATGCCCCATTTATAGATGTGAAGAGGAAGGCAGAGGGAAATACATTAGGAAGCTGGTGAAAGTTAGTTTATAAGATATTTGCGTCCATTCTGATACAAAGAATACAAGTTTGTTATTCAATTTCTGTACAAGAGCCTCAGGCTCAAATTCAATGATGTATGCTTTAATGTGAAAACATTTGGAAATAGTTGCCAGTTGTTTACGGGCCTCTGCAGTGGCTGAGTGGAGAAGGCAATGGCACCCCACTCCAGTACTCTTGCGTGGAAAATCGCATGGACAGAGGAGCCTGGTAGGCTGCAGTCCATGGGGTCTCGAAGAGTTGGACATGACTTAAGCAACTTCACTTTCACTTTTCACTTTCATGCATTGGAGAAGGAAATGGCAACCCACTCCAGTGTTCTTGCCTGGAGAATCCCAGGGATGGGGGAGCCTGGTGGGCTGCCGTCTTATGGGGTCACACAGAGTCGGACACGACTGAAGTGACTTAGCAGCAGCAGCAGCAGCAGTGGCTGAGTGGTGAAGAAGCTGCCTGCTAAGCTGGAGACATGGGTTTGATCCCTGGGGCAGGAACATGCCCTGGAGGAGGAACTAACAACCCACTCCAGTATTCTTGCCTGGGAAATCCCATGGACAGAGGAGCCTGGTGGGCTACTGTCCGTGGGGTCACAAAGAGTCAGACACAACTAAGCATGCATGCATGGATTCTTTATTTGGTTATATAGAATCCCATGGCAACTTGTATTAACATATTAATACTAATGTGCAGTGTGGCAAAATATCAGTCACAAGATGTAATCATCATCAAATTTTTATATACGGCTAACACATATTGGATTCTTAGCACTGTGCTGCTGCTGCTACTGCTGCTAAGTCACTTTAGTCGTGTCCGACTCTTTGTAACCCCATGGACTGCAGCCTACCAGGCTCCTCCGTCCGTGGGATTTTCCAGGCAAGAGTACTGGAGTGGGTTGCCATTGCATTCTCCGTGGCACTGTGCTAATGACATCAAAATGTATTTTCTCACTTAATTCTTACAATCAGCTTTTGAGGTCAACACCATTATTACCCACTTTTTCAGATGAGGAAAGCGAGACATAGAGAGGAAACTAACTTGCCACAGCTTATCTTGTAACTGTATAGAGGTAGGAGTAGGTGCTGTAGACCCACACTATGTCTAGAAGCTTTACCACATAACATTTCTCAGCTAGTGTGATAAGAGTTAACTTGTGATTTATATATATGCAAATATGCATTGGAATATAATTGGGCCTCAACCATAAGTACTGTTGCCTGGAAAATCCCAAGGGCAGAGGAGCCTGGTAGGTTGCAGTCCATGGGATCGCGAAGAGTCGGACACGACTGAGCGACTTCCCTTTCACTTTTCACTTTCATGCATTGGAGAAGGAAATGGCAACCCACTCCACTGTTCCCAGGGACGGGGTAGCCTGGTGGGCTGCCTGTCTATGGGGTCACACAGGGTCGGACACGACTGAAGCGACTTAGCAGCAGCAGCAGCAACAACCATAAGAGATGAGGATGGTTGACTTATTTGGGACATTTACAAGAAGTATTTAGTTTTGGCTGTGCTGGGTCTTCATTGCTGAGCAGGCTTTTCTCTAGTTGCAGCGAGCCGAGGCTACTCTCTAGTTGGAGTACACAGGCTTCTCTTGTTGAGGAGAATGGGCTCTAGGATGTGTGGGCTTCAGTAGTTGTGGTTCCTGTTCTCTAGAGTACAGGCTGAGTAGTTGTGGTGCACGGAATTAGTTGCTTCGTGGCATGAGAGATCTTGGATCAGCGATCAGACCCATGTCCTCTGCATTGGCAGGTGGATTCTTTATAACCGAGCCCCCGGGCATTTAACTTGCTCTTAGAGACAAACTTTTGGTACAGTTGTGATTGACTCTCCAAAGTGACTTGTGAATGTTTTCTCTCCCTCCCTTGGCAACAAATAATGAACTATTTTAAAATGAAGTGAAGTTGCTTAGTCGTGTCCAACTCTTTGCGACCCCATGGACTGTAGCCTAGCAGGCTCCTCAATCCATGGGATTCTCCAGGCAAGAATACTGGAGTGGGTTGCCATTTCCTTCTCCAGGGAATAGTAAAGAGAGATTAAAAATAGGGATTTGGCAAGTTCAAAAATGGATTTAAGGACCCTTGAAGAGTCACTGCTTCTAGATAAAACTGTTGTATCATGAGATTATTTTGGTCTAAGGGGATCAATCTGAGGTGGATTTGGCGTCCTTTGGTCCAGTGGGGGGTTTCAGGCAGGCAGTGTGATGTGGGAGGAGGGGTTCTGGCTCAAGTGTCCATACCTATGCATTCTTGCCTGTGTCTGCAACCAGTCTGTTCAGAGGATAGGGTTGGGGGTGGTTCATCTTTTTGGGTTCTGTTTCCTTCTCCATAAAAGGAGAGGCAGTTTTCTCATCCACAGTTTCCTGATTTAGGCCTATTTTTCTCCACTTGGTTAATGCCTGTACTGCACATAATGTAAAAAATCGAGTTCCATTTAAGATGTGTAAGCTAAAAAAAATGGAGCTTCAGAATAAACCAAGACCTTCTCAAAACCATTCAGTAAGCCAGAGGCATTGATAAAGTAATACCTCAGAGAAAGGATTATAGTAAATGAAAGAAAGGATAGGATATTTTTATTTCTGTGTCATGGAAATTATGTACCTTTAATAGAGGGAATAGCATGACTAAAACAAATGAACAAAACCATAATGGAAGGAAAATTACATAAGACAAAGTATTGCTATGCCAGGCCTTTATTGTATCCTGATTTTATTTGTATATACACACATATTTCAGTTCAGTTCAGTCACTCAGTTGTGTCCAACTCTTTGCGACCCCATGGACTGCAGCACACCAGGCTTCCCTGTCCATCACCAACTTCTGGAACTTGCTCAAACTCACATCCATCAAGTCGGTGATGCCATCCAACCATCTTATCTTCTGTCGTCCCCTTCTCCTGCTTTCAGTCTTTCCCAGCATCAGGGTCTTTTCCAATGAGTCAATTCTTTGCATCAGGTGGCCAAAGTAGTGGAGTTTCAGCTTCAGCATCAGCCCTTCCAGTGAATATCCAGGACTGATTTCCTTTAGGATTGACTGGTTTGATCTATATTATATATATATATGCATTTGTTAAAAAAGTGACCCATTAATAGGTCATGTAATTTAGTGGGTTGTAGCCAACATTACAAAAGTAAAAGGCTGCGTCACACATAGTAACAGTTCATATGAAACTTGCTATATATGTGCATGGTGCACACACACACATGGTTGTGCTAGGTCATGGTGTAAAATGTACTTCTAACTGGGTCATGGTCATTGATGGGAGGGATACTCAGTAAAGATTAAGATGCTTCCTTGAGTTGTACTTAGTTTTGAATTGGTCTGAATTTTAAGGTTTTTTTTTTTTTCCTTGTGTGTGCTAGTCACTTAGTCATGTCCAACTGTTTGCGATCCCATGGACTGTAGCCTGCTAGGCTCCTCTGTCCATGGAATTCTCCAGGCAAGAATACTGGCTGCTGCTGCTGGTGCTAAGTTGCTTCAGTCGTGTCTGACTGTGTGAGACCCCATAGATGGCAGCCCACCAGGCTCCCCCGTCCCGGGGATTCTCCAGGCAAGAACACTGGAGTGGGTTGCCATTTCCTTCTCCAATGCATGAAAGAGAAAAGTGAAAGTGAAGTCGCTCAGTCATGTCTGACTCTTAGTGACCCCATGGACTGCAGCCCACCAGGCTCCTCCATCCATGGGATTTTCCAGGCAAGAGTACTGGAGTAGGGTGCCATTCCGTTCTCCAGGGGATCTTCCTGACCCAGGGATCAAACCTCTGTCTCCTGCATTGGAGGCGGATTCTTTACTGTCTGAGCCACAGGGATACTCTTTTTTTCCTTAGACTGGTTAAAAAACAAAAATCGAGGACTTCCCTGGTGGTCCAGTGGTTCAGACTTCACACTTTCAGTGTAGGGGATGCTTTGATCCCTGTTAGGAAACGATCCCACATGCTGTGCTGCCGGCCAAGTAGAAGACAAAAGCCTTCCGAAAACCGAAAATCGTTTGGGTTAGTTGTTGCTCTGAATAGTTTATCCCGAAAGGGGGTGGGGTGGGGAGGTTGGGCGGAAACCTCGGGACAGGGGGGCTTTTGGTGTGCTGGGCGCCATCTCGTGGCCTTTGGGTTACAGTGCAACGTAACTCCCTTTGATAGAGAACTTGCGAATTGTTTTTCTGATGTCCTGGCTGAGCTGTACAAGTGGCCAGAGCTTGAAGTTAAACCCAAGTCTGAAGATTCAGTTCTTACCTTCGTTTATCCTTGTCCACACACTCGACCCGTAATTCTAGCCAGTCATGAGAGAGGATGATCATGAGACCAGCCACTGCTTAGTCTCCCGAGGTTGGGTCACATGTACTGCCTTTTAAAATAAGGACAGTATACTGGCAGTGGATTCCGCTTTCAGTGGAGGAAGAGGAAACGGGCTTACACTTCCCCTCCCCTGTGATGCCTTCTCTCATCCCTATCTTCCCTTGTTGTTGTTCATGTTGGCCTTGGAGCCAACACAAGTGTCAGCATTTTTAGCATTTATTCTGCTTTTTCACTGATTTATTCACTGATTGATTTTTTACATGCTTATTTGGGAAACGGCTTCTTGAGGGAACGAATTGTGCCATATCTTTTTATTCATATTACGTAGCAAAGTACCTTGTGCCTATGCAGGTCATAAATAATTTCCATGTGAATGGATGCATGATTTAGGTGAATTTGGATATTTGACTTGGCTTTTTAACTTGTTAATTTAAAAAATTATAGGCTTAAGCCTCAGTATGGTGAATCTTTAAAAGAGTTTTTTAAGGAATTTACCTAAGTGTACAATATTATGCAAAAATTATGTTAATAGTGGAACTCTTTAAAGTTGCTTTGCAGCACTTTTAAAGACAATATTCAAAAGCAAGTTAGAAAATATCTGATCTTTCTATAGAAAGTTGGGTACAGTATGTAACTGCAGGAAACCCACTGCCCCTTTGTAAGTTGTAGAACCCAAAATGTATGGAAATATTTGATGTTTTCAGCAAAAGAAAATATGGTCCAAATTAAATTTTCCAGAGATATGTTAAAAAAAAAGGTTGCTTTGCTATCTTGGACTAAATACATGGTATTTTACTATACTACTATGAAAAAATTTTTATTTCCTTTTAAAGGCTAAGTAAAAAATTTAATGATTTTATAGAAGTGTGTATGTATATATATGCATATGTGTATGCATATGTATGTATGTGTATGTATATGTATGTATACATACAAACATATTAGTATTTATACACCCCCACCACGACTGGCATGGAGACCTTTACGGAGCTATTTGTGTGCAGTATGTTTTTACATTCACGTTGATACCTGTATTCAGAGATATTTTAGTGACATAATTCATAGGTAACAAAGTACAAGAATGCATTCCATAACATCACATGGGGAGGGTAAGGTACAAAAATATCATTAATAAAAGTGGTTAATATATTTAAGAACAAAATATAGAACCTGGAAGTCTACTGACAGATGCCAAGTTTTACTATGTTGGATTAGATGTATCCTTGGATATGGAAGAAATGATGGGAATGAGGAATGATTCCTTGCATGAGCTTCTGGGGACTAAGAAATTGCTGAAAGGGCAGGCCACCATGAGCACTTCAGAGGTCAGAACACTGGCTAGGCTCAACTGGGGAATAGCCAACAGAAGATCAGAGATTTGAGGGAGAAGCAGGGAATTACAAATGTTATTCATAAATATATATATATATATATATGTTGTTCATATATGTGGTGTATGAAAAAAGTGAAAGTGTTAATTGCTCAGTTGTGTCTGACTCTTTTGAGACCTCCACGGACTGTAGCCTGCCAGGTTCCTGGGTCCATGGAATCCTCCAGGCAAGAATACTGGAGTGGGTAGCCATTTCCTTCTTCAGGGGATCTTTCCAACCCAGGGATCAAACCTGGGTCTCCCGCATTACAGGTGGATTCTTGACCACTGCGCCACCTGGGAAGCCCTAGATGACGTATGTGCTTGCATGTGTGCTAAGTTGCTTCAGTCGTGTCTGGCTTTGTGACTCCATGGACTGTGAACCACCAGTTTCCTCGGTCTGTGGGATTCTACAGGCAAGAATACTGGAGTGGGTTGCCATGCCCTTTCCCAGGGGATCTTTCGGACTCAGGGACTGAACCTGCATCTCCTGCATTGGCAGGTGGGTTCTTTACCACTAGCGCAACCTGGAAAGCCCATATGGTGTATGTATGTGTGTGTGTCTATACACACACATACACAGAAAAGACTTTGCCTAGTGTTTCATAGAAACTTTGGGCTACCTCTTGACCTATTATTTTGGATAATCTTCTACTGTCGTGGCGTGGTCTATTCTCCTGCTGCATAGGTAGCTAAACTTACTGGTCTCCTTTCCTTAATCTGTTGGCAACTGTCCCTAGAGAATGGTTTCTCGGCTACTATTGACATCTTGGACCAGATAATGTCGGGGGCATTGTGGGATGTGTAGCAGCATCCTTGACTCTACCCACTAGATGCCAGTAGCAGTCTCATAGCTGACAACTAAATACATCTCCAGACATCAATCTGTGCTCTGGGGAGATTGTGCCCAGTTGAGAACCACTGGCTGTAGATTATGAAGTTGCATGTTTGGGAACAGGTCTCCTGTGCTTCCCTTATTGTAATAGTAAATTGTCCATCCAAGAGAACTGATGGATTGCCCTGCCTTTTCCATCTCTACACAAACCGCAGGCCCAGTGACACATCTGGGCTTTGTGAATGGTGTTTAACATGTATTAGGGGTTATGTTTTCTAAAAAGTTGTGACACTTGTAAATCAACCATAGTTCAAATTACATACTTAACATGTAGATCAATTCCTTATGATAGGCTAAATATAGAAAATAATTTCCAGTTTCTATTAAAAAAAAAAAACAAATACAGAGTCAGTGTACACATATATCCTTTAGGTATAGAAACAGCTTCATTCTTGTTTAATTTTGATTTGAAGACCCAGATACAATATTCTTTAAATGACAATGGCCCCTAAAACTTAAACTTACTATAAAAAAGTAAACAAGTGAAGAAATACAATTTTAAACTCTGCTCCTTGCTTGAGAGCCTGGAGGAACCCCCCCAAAAAAGCTACAAAAAAAGTCATTGCTATATTCAGGTGATGAAGTAGCACTGGCGGAGTTCAGCTTTATATGTGGTCATTTGTGAATAGCTGGTTACATTATATTTAGAGATTCAACTTTTGTTAAACTATGTGTCTTTTTTTGTTTTTGGCCATGCTGCGCAGCTTGCAGGATGTCAGTTTCCCAACCAGAGATAGAACTCGGGCCATGGCAGGGAAAGGCTGGAATTCTAACCACCAGGCCACCAGGGAACTCCCATTGTAAACTAAATACAAATATTTCTTACTTATAATTTTGGTACAAGCTGAAAACGTAAATTTAAATAAAAGAGAGAACCAAAGGGCTTTATGCCGGGTACAGAGTAGAGTCTGGAGTCCACTGTTTCTACCAGATGCAGTGGAAGGTGACTGTGTTCACAACCTATTCTTTCCTGCTGCCCCCAGAGGTGAGCCACAGAGGAACGTAAAGAGCCCCGAAACTAGAATTAGCCTATCTGGGTTCAAAGACTGATTCTGCAAGCTGCTTCCTCATCTATGAAATAAAGAACTCAAAGAGTTACTATGAGAGTTGAGTGAAAAAAAAATGCACCTATACTCCTAACAATGCCTGGCACATGGCATGTACTCCATAAATGTCAGTATTCCTGTTACTAGTTTGAGTCAATCTGACATTTCATGTTTTGGAAAGATAGAGAATTTGGCATCAGTGTCTAATGACACTAAGTATCTTTGGCTCCTGACATGGATTTTTCTATTATTTGAGAAACTACTACTGTAACACAATGTGGTAACACACAGTGAGTTTTATTGAGAAGTTTCAAGCACTGTGACCTGAGGAAGTATTTTCAGTTCAGTTTATCGAAATACTTCAGTTTTCCGGCTGGATCTGGGATTATCTGTTGAAGAAGACAACATACATCATCAGTAGTCTGATAATAGTTGTCCATCTCTTGACTAAAGAAGGTAAAGATTATTTTCCTGTACCAAATTATATATATTTAGGAAAAACTGGATTTGTCCTACCTGCTAATTTTAATCTCAGCTATTTTAGAAGGCAGGTGATCTGCTACTGAATTAACATCTGTACTCAAGCACTCCCAAACTTACTTATAACTCTTCTCTTGGCCACCAAGCTTTCACGGCATCTTCAGGTTTGATCTAATTAAATCAAACACATTAAGGGAGCATGGCTACAGATGTTAATGCATTAGTAAAATAATCTGCTGATGAAGTGATGGTATGCTACAACCTGAAAAGGGGGCAGAGAACTCAAATGGATTTTTTGGCAGTCTAGGGTGTAACCTTTTAATCTCAAACTGCAAAGTAAAACAAACACTCTATATAGCCTCCTAAATGAAAGAATGTGTTTCAGTCTTGTCTTTCTTCATATGACAAGGAGAGAATCATTAGCTTCATTGTCAGTTAAGCCAGATTTTCTCTAAAGCTTTTAATATATACACTGAAAAAATTTCTTGTGACCATTCTCTTTGCCCTGAATTTAACAAGTCTCCACTGCTTCCCTCCTGCTTTTTAAATGATATAATTCTCTGAATACTTGGATTTAAAATCCAGAGCATCAAGTCCCATATTCTGCTTTCCCAGTTTCAGGTACTCTCCCTACAGTCCAAAGAATGCCTGTAATTCTTTTAGGAGTTCTGCCTAGCAATGTTTACTTCATTTACAAAATCAAGGCAGGTCTGTTACAGAGATTATCCCAGGGTTGGCTTCTTCTTTTCGGCCCCAGCCATCCCCTTAACAGAAAAATGAACTTGACTTACTGTTTCACTACCAGGTTTCCAACCAGCAGGGCAGACTGAAAGGAACAAAAATTGGCAAAAGACAGTTTAAAAACTGTTCAATTCTCTCTAGCAACTCTCAGCTTTTCCTTTTCCAAATGATACCAAAAATAGAACCTATATTAATGAGAACATTTCTAGGCCACTGAACACTTGACTTCTGTTAGCTTACTGGCTTGCAACAAGAAATTTTAGTCCTGGAGCTTATCAGCAGACAGCTATTTTTCAGTTTTCTCAGTCATGTTTAGTTACATTTATAACAGAAGAAATCAAATTGAGTGTTCCTCTAGTAAAGGTGGAAAGTTTGGGAATCTGGTGAATCGAAAGGTCTGGGTACAGCAAAATTCCTCAAATGTCCATCCCCTTAAGCTTACCTTCTGTGCCCTGCAGTATTTGATTCTGATGCCATGGTTCACTGCTTCAGCACCCTGACCCAGGCACTGAGTTATACTTTTGAAAGGAATATGTAACATACGTTCTATTTTAAGAAGAATCTGATGTTTACCATTTGGCTACTGCAAAAACCTGGAGTGAAAGGGTGAACTAATAGATTACTAACGTGTTAGTGAATAACCTCAAAGATTTCTGAATTACCTTGAAGAAAAATGCTAAATAATGTAAAACATGCAAATAAAACCTGCATTACTAGATATGGCCAGATTGGCTGGCACATTTTAAGTTAACAGAAACATAATAGGAAAAATTACGGTAGCAGAAACTTTTCTGAGATTATCCAAAAGGACTATGAAAATAACATTTTTTCTATCCTATTCAGTAGGTAGAATATATTAGTGATATTTTGTTAAAAGCACTTTCATATTAATAATTAAAATTTGATTTGCTTAAAAGATCTAATAATTTGAAAACAATTGGAAGACTCTGGAACCATCAAAATTACTTTTAAGGTAAGAAACCATATTATGCTACTATCTCTCAAACTAAAAGATCCAAAGGCTATGACAGAAGGAAAGGGCACCTTCTCCGTGTTTGTCAGTGTACTGGAATGCCTGAACCAAACGTAGTGTCTCATCCACAGATCTACCCACGGGAAGGTCATTCAGAGTAATCTGTCTTAGGATTCCCTTGTCATCAATAATGAAGAGACCTCTGTAAAAAAGAAGAATGGGAAAGATGAGGACATTTGTTCTCAGTTAAAACAAATATTAGTTAATGTGAATCCCTGTACCGCTCAAACAGAAGGATGTTATACAGAACCAAAAACATACTACCTACCTCCTTGACTGGTATGTACATACACACACCCCTATACCCACACCTATCTACTATGTATTTTGGGATTATCACTGTTAAACGGTAGCATTAAAATTTTGTTTTTGTCTTTGAAATGTACTGTAGTATTATCAGTTGAATCTTCATGTGTACTAGATTTAGGACTGTACTGTAAATGATGAAACTGTATAGCAAAGCCTTACTCTACAATACTTTAAATTTTTTTTTGAATGAGTAACGCAACCTCTGAACCTACTAGGGCTCAGTCTCTTTAGACCAGATCAACTCGGTCAAACTTAGATAAAATTGTTAATTACTATTCATATTTGTGTTCTTTCACGTACTACTTTCACAATTGAAAATCCTCATAATAGGTGATCAACTCTGTTTTGAAGTAAGCGAGGCTGATTGGAAATTTTGACCTTGCCTCCATAACACTCATCATGGCCACACACTCCACATAAAAAGAAAGTCTGTCTGTTCTTTGGTAGCAAACTGTTGCTTCTGTTTTCTCTTTTGTTTTTGTATGCTGCTCCTTTGATAGACTGAGACTAAGACATTTGCTGTGCTTGCTGGTATTAGATAATTTACTTAGTTTGTTCGGAGAAGGCAATGGCAACCCACTCCAGTACTCTTGCCTGGAAAATCCCATGGGCAAAGGAGCCTGGTAGGCGGCGGTCCATGGGGTCGCTCAGTCGGCGACTTCCCTTTTACTTTTCATTTTCATGCATTGGAGAAGGAAATGGCAGCCCACTCCAGTGTTCTTGCCTGGAGAATCCCAGGGATGGGGGAGCCTGGTGGGCTGCCGTCTATGGGGTCTCACAGTCGGACACGACTGAAGCGACTTAGCAACAGCAACAGCAAATGTTCAAATAACTGTCAATTTGAAAAGTGCCTCAGTCTTTAGTGGCATATTTATTCTTTGGGAGTTAATAATAATCGCTAGGCAGAAACCATTATAGACTTGACAAATACAAAACAAAAAGAAACTTGGCAGGGATAAATTGATTCAATATGGATGAACCTTGAAAATATTATGGTAAGTGAAAGAGGCTAGTCATAAAAGAGCAGATACCGTAGGATTCCATCTATATGAAATGTCCAGAATAGGCAACTATTAAGACATAAAGTACATTAGTGGTTGTATAGGGCTAGGGGAGGGGGACTGGGTAAAATGGGGAGTAACTGCTAATGGGTATGGGATTTCTTTTTGGAGCAATAAAAATGTTGTAACATTGATTGTGGTGATGGTTGTACAACTGTGAAATACTAAAAATTACTAAATTGTATACTTTAGATGGGTGAGTTGTATGGTATGTAAATTATATCTCAATAAAGCGGTTCTAAAAAAACACAAGATTATAAAATACTGACACCTTTACATAAAACATTAAAAGAACTATTAGTACTGCAAAGTAAATCAATATGATTATAAGAAAATTACAAGTATTTCAAGCTGAAGCTGCCCTTTTTTCTAAGAATTACATCAGCAATTGTTAGCTCAAGTAACTCAATGAGAGCTGTTAAGTAAAATATATCCTTAATTTTTCCTACTCCAGAGGCACAGGTTGGCTAAATACTATGATACTTGTATTTAGAAAAACTATTACTCGAGTCAGTTTGGAAAAGAGAAAGAAATGGACAGAAAGTTTGGGGACCTAGGTTCATGTCTGGGTTCTGCAATTAACTATAGTCACTTTGGCTAAGTTCTTGGAATGCTGAATCTGTTTTTATGTAAAATGACAGGGCTGAAGACCTCTAGAATTTTCCAGTTCTAACAGTCTTTGACATTCACATAGTTTGTCAGGCACTCACCAATTATTTTTAATGTTATCTACAACATTTTTGCAAGTAGAACAAATATTTCTTGATCAAACCTTGTATCTTCTAATTCCATTTCAAGTAGGATTACAAATATATTTGTATTTGTCATCATGTACAACTACTGAAAGGTACCTGAGAGTGTGGCCTGAGTCTTCCAGATATACGCCATAGTCCTTTGAGATCTGATGGTTCAAATCCGCAAGAAGTGGAATACTTATTGACCCAAGTCCTCCTTGTCTTCGAGGAGTATTAATCCTGTTAACAGAAAATGTACCTTTCAGGGTTAAGTAAACAGCATACATTAAAATAGTCCACACTCCTTGCATATGTACACAAACATGTGCATGGCATCTCTTGTCATTTCACTGTCAAATTTTTTGCAATTAGGTGGAACATCTTTTCATGTTTAATGAGTTAAAAATTATTTAATCATTGCTTCTTATAAATATAAATAAAATAAAATTTTAAAAAATTTATAAATATAAATAAATATAAGTATAAATATAAGTAAATATAAAAAAAATTTATTTTTCCAGATTAAGGTTGTCCAATTTATCATAATAATCATAGAATTCAGTGGTTTTTGCTATAGATATTACATCTTCTAAAAAATAATTATTTGGTACTGACCATTTTAAAAATCTTTATTGAATTTGTTACAATATTGTTTCTGTTGTTTATGTTTTGGGTTTTTGGCTGTGAGGCATGTGGAGTCTTAGCTCCCTGGCCAGCGAATGAACTGGCACCCTCTGCACTGGAAGGTGAATTTTTCACCACTGGACTGCCAGGGAAGTCCCTGTATCTATCTTTTGAATTTAACTTTTTCCAAAATTTGAAATGTTCTATAAAATCTTTAAACATTTTTACTGTACTTTCATTGAACTAGCAGCTCTCAGATAAATTTATTCCTGAACTGTCTGATAAATAACTATATTCCTGTCATGTTAAGAGTTGTCCGCCCATAATTTAAGAGTATGTCTGTTCTTTCCCTATAAATGTTAAGTTTAAGATACTGACCAGGCCAAATGGGTGAACTGTGAATCAACAGAGCATGCTACCACTTCAGTGTTGATTGATCTGAATTCGTCAATTCTATCACCAAAGGCGATGATTTCAGTTGGACACACAAAAGTGCTGAAATTAAAAAAAAAATCATTATTCTCAAAATACACATATACTTAGTTTCAAATGATTTTGTTTTTATAAATACTTTGGTATATAAAAATGCACATTAAGAACAATTTTATATATGAACCTTCTCAAAATGGAGTAGTCTAAGAAATGGTCATTGGATCAAATATTATTTAATTAAAAAATATAGAGTTCTCAATTATGTCTTGATAAACTTTATATTGGTGCATACAGACTGACTGTTACCTTGTATGTATGTGTAAGTATATAGGGCAGCAATGAAAAATGGACTCCGTGCTGTGTGTCATGGTCAAGAAATTTTGAAAAACATAGACGTAGGGGACAGGTTCCTACCACAGTCCAATACAGGCTTTTCAAATGTTTCAGTTGTTTGAGTAGAGGACTGCCATATGCAAGAAGACAGTTCTAATCCAGATTATGTCTTTGGAAATCTGACCTATAAAATGAACTTTTAACATTTTCCAAAAGGTAAGAATGATTGGCTCTTGTCCTCCTTTCTGTTATCCCAAGAAATGTTACCTAGAGATATACTGTGTGTATGTTAGTTGCTCAGTTATGTCCGACTCTTTGCGACCCCATGGATTGTAGCCCACCAGGCTCTTCTGTGCGTGGGATTCTCTAGGCAAGAATACTGGAGTGGGTTGCCATTTCCTTCTCTTACTGGCCCAACATAAAAATTTTGGCAGAAATCCGAAGGGTTACAATTCTGATTTTCTTCCTTGCAGACTGTGGCAAATGTCCCAGGATTCTTCTTTCTCTAACCAGGTCCAGTTTGGCTGGCATTACATGCATACAGCAGAAGCTCTCTTAGCTCCTTGCTCCAGAAGACCATTGCTAACATCATGCTCTAATTAGATATGTCTTGTTCATTAGGGAGTTTTAAGTAATACTGGAGAAATAGCTTATTTGTCTGCTATGTTAGCCTAATTTCAAAATTCATGATTAGCATCATATATATTTAATATGTGTGCTGCTTTTTGGTTTTACAGCAACATGAATTTAGAAGGCCTATCATTTTATATACATTAAAATGTCTACTTCGGGTTTCTATTAGAAGTTAAGTTATAGTACACATTTTAGTTAGTCAAGCCATAGTACAAATTGATTAGAAAGAAGAAGTTCTTACTAATTTAAAAGGTTACATATTATGCAGTCATGGTTTGTTTCAGTCTCAATGTACACGTTTTTATCAGAATTCTATTTGGATTAGAGTAGGAGTCAGCAAACTTCAGCCCACAGGCCAAAATCTAGTGTATCTTGTTTTTGCAAATAAACTTTCAAGGGAGTACAAGACCCCTTTATTATTGTCTGTGGCTATTTTGTGCTATAATGGCAAAGTTGAGTAGTTGCAATGAAGATCACTTCAAGACTAAAATTTTTACTATCTGGCCCTGTACAGAAGAAGTTTGCTGCCCCCGGTCTATAGGAATAAAGATACAAGCTTAAGTATATCCTCCCTACAAATTTAAAATATATTTACATAGTTCTAGATTACTCCTAATGGAGAAAGGAACTTACTATACAGTGGCACAGACAGAATAATCTGTTTACTTTTTGTAACCAAAAAACATATTCAAACAGAAAATTTTGCTAACTCTCTTTGGTATTCTTTTCATTTGCATGGAATTTGAAAAATTCAAAATTAAATCCTCAGTGTGACTAAAACTCGAAGAATCTTTACTTTGAGTCAACTTTATACCTATCAAAGTGCAGTCAGAGTTAGAGAGAACCCCCTCCATAATCATATTTATGTTAATAGGTGTTATTCCTTAAACATATCCAATATTTTCAGGAAAATGTTCAAATCACAGGAAAGTAACATGCAACAAAGAACAAAAATAATAAAGCCAAAGTTAAATGGTATCACCAGATAAAAAGCCTTATAAATATTCATATCAACAGAGAAAGAGATTTGTGGCCTAAGTCTTGCTATTTAAATGCTTTCTAAAATATTCTCA
The DNA here is from genome assembly GCF_001704415.2 of Capra hircus. Classification (NCBI taxonomy): domain Eukaryota; kingdom Metazoa; phylum Chordata; class Mammalia; order Artiodactyla; family Bovidae; genus Capra; species Capra hircus. The sequence goes on from NW_017189516.1 coordinate 46,315,132, forward strand.
GTCCATTTTCTTGCCTTAGTGAGTTTAATGAATGTAACTGTGGCTTTTGTCTAATGATTACATTATGTTAACACAATCACACATATATAAGTATACAACATTGGGGTCAATGGGTTATGATTCTGAAATATATTCAAGATGTTACCTTCTTGAAAAAAACTCATCTCAGGTTGCCCTTTACGAACAAGTGCTAAGAAATTTCTAACTATATGATGCTCCTGAGCAAAGATTAATAATGACTGAGGTATTACTAGCTGCTATGATATGGATTACTTACAAATCAAGTGGGTAGAAGAAAAAAACCAGGTACTTCCCACGATAATCAGTTAACTTGAGCTCCTTAAATTCGCCATTTATCACAGCTGTTCCTTCCCAATAAGGTGCTGGCTTGGAAACTAAGAAAGAAAAACATATGATGTTCTTAAACGATGGGAAGGTTGGTGGGATGACAGGACATCTTTAGGACATCACTAAAAACCAAGGCTTCGGAGGGAATCTTTGGACCTCTTTTAGCAGTCTGGTGATGCAGATGGACTTCTGCAGTGTTACTAAATGCGTAAAATATTTAGCATATTTAGAATTTCAAAGGAAATAAATTACATTGAAATGCAATCATCAAAACTATAAAAAAAAACTGGTGATATATTAATATTTGTGTCCTTTTTCTTAACACTTTAAACCTCCAAGACCTGGCAGTGATCTAGGAACAACTCAAGATTGTGATGAGTGTAAATGTTTCAGGATACCTGCAGCATCCATAATAATGGTATGAAATATATGTGATTCTTCTTGGCGACAACTACAAATGAGTACTGCTGAGGCTAAGGTGGTTTGTTGCTGATGTTCATAATGGAAAGAACTGCTATATTCCAGCTGGAGATTCGTGAAAATAAAGATTCTTTTTCCTATTCATGCTCACAGACCCCTTATGTTCTATCCCTGCTCTAAACCCTACGGGATACTTCACTATAGTTCCTCCAGGTTAATCAGCTTGCCACATTTCAAATAATTAGATTTTCCGTTCTCTAATGGCAGTCTTCCAGATGTATTAGTTTAAGTGTTTGTCCAGTTTCTTGAATATACATGGAGGACCTGCTGCTACATTCAAGGAATAGAAAATCTGCAAATATGTCAGGACAGAAGTGTAAAATCCTAGACCATAGGATTATTTTCCAGGCTTTGAAAGAGACCCTCTTGCACAAGTGACCTAATGGAAATTGAATAGTTCATGCTGCTGTCTTGTCAGGGTATGCTTGGAAGTCTAGCACATGCTTTGATAATAATGTACCTTGATATTCTGTTAACACATTTAGATAGCACTTAAACTTTCAGAACCATTACATACATTAACGTCAATACTTGCTTCCAAGTTTGACTAAGGTTCCTAGAAAGTAAGGCTTATAATAGCATTTATTATATTTTGTATAGTAGCCAGCATTTTTGATAACTCTGAAAACAGAGACACACGTAATTTCTCTGTGAAGTTAATGTAGAACAGGTGATTACTTATCTTGAGCCAGCAGCCTACCTCACAAAAACATCCTGATCTGATTAGGTAAAGGCTAGGAGGGAGAATTAGATAGCAGGATATGGAACTATATATACTTTATATATATTATTTAAAAATACTACTCAAGTGTGAGGTTATAGTTGTAATAATGTGTTACAATCATAGTCCATAGTGATTTTAGCATATTGGGAAAACCAATAAAACTGAAAAATTTTGCTCTGAAAATCTTGATTTTTGAGTTCTTTTTCATAGACATTGATGGAATGCTTTATTATCATTATTAGGCTTAACAAATTGGTAAAAGTTTGTTAAATGGTAACAATCTTGGCACGGTGGTGGAAAGGCATGCCTTCATATCCTTGACTCTACCTAGATATGGCTTTCTTTTTCTTTTTTTGGGAGGGAAATTTTGGGTTCTTGATTTACGAACTGCAGTGTTAGTTAAAAAAACTGTCATCAGTTTATAGAACAGAGAATGCAGTTTGCTAAGATCTATTAATGGAATTCCCAGAGCAACCACTCGCATGTCAGGATGGGGAACACATGTACACCCATGGCTGATTCATGTGAATGTATGGCAAAACTACCACAATATTGTAATTAGCCTCCAATTAAAAGAAAAAGAAAAAAAATAAAGAACGTTCTTACCAAAAAACCCCCAAAAAACAAAAACCAAAAATTGTCCCAAATACAAATCATAATTAACAAAGCAAAAGGAGAGGAGTATAAAGTATATTTAAATTCCCTTTGCCCATAACCCATCTGTTTAACTACTGTTAACATTTTGATGTCCTTCCTCCTAGTCTTTTTAAACACAAATTTGGATCTTGTTGCATCTCACTTGTGAAAAAAGGAAGCATTAGATCATGAATAATTTTTCATGTTACTAAAAATTATCTGAAAGTATGAACTTAATAGCTCCATAATATTCTGTTTTGAGTGAAGGTCCTTGCTCCTGTAATTCGAGATGAGCCTACACATGAGAGAAATGTAGCAAATACCTAAAATTTGAAAAGGTCTGCTGGTAGAGGGAAATCTTATTACTACCATTAGCTTCCATGAGCAGACTTGGATGGCATGTTATGGGAAATATATGTAATGCCAGTAAACACTTAACTGGCTGCCATATTTCAAAATATCTTCTGAGGCAAGTAAAAGCAATGAGACTTGGAAATATGATCTTGAAAGTGCAACACTAGCTTTTTAAAAAACAAAAACCTAAAGATAACTTGCAGTAGGAAAGAACTGCAGATGTTTGAGGAGGCAAAACAGTTTTTCTCATTTATCACTCCCACTCCATCCTAAGGCATATCAACATTCCATTTAACACTGGGGATTCATAACTGTGAAGCATTGCTTTTTTTTCACTGAACATGGGCAAGGAACATGCTGTAACTGGACCACAAAAGCCAAATACACATCTTCAGAATGCCAGATGGTCAGTAGGAAAAGCAGGTTATTTAAAAGCAAGCAAGGGACACTCTTTATCCTTTAGCCCCTACCCACTTTTTGGCTGATCTTAACATCCAGATGCAGCAGGCCACAATTTTCTCAGTATCCACTTAGTCTGACGTGTCTTTTCTGAAAGTGGCCATTAGTTGTGTACACTGGACAGAAATGCAAATAATCAAAAGCCAAACTGGCAGGACACAAATTTGCCACGAGGTTTATCATCAACCCAAATGCATTACTTCTAACCTCCTTTTCCGCATTTCCCTACAAAGAGCCTCCAAAATACACCCTGTAACAAGCTCTTCATTTCTGAGAAACACAAAGGATGCCCATTAATGCTAAAGGTCTCTGGGAAGGTGGCTTTTAATAGTTTTCTTTGTAAGATGCAACAACAACAAAATGAAACGTTTGCTCTCCTGAGCTAAACGTTGTTTAGCCACTTTTCTGTTTATCCAAACTTTCTGTGAATCGTTATTCAACTTATCAGCGCATTATTCTCCGAAATCGTACTTGAAAACAGACGCGATGCGCTGCAGGCACTTCGCGATGTTCGAGGAAATGTTCTAGTTTGCACAACATCCTCGTCGCCTGCAAGCCCAGGACCAGGGCCATCCTCTCCCTCATCTGCGGCTTTTGGGGTAACCACTACTTCCTCCAAAATCTGATCAGTGGAACCCACCCCTTTCTTCACAACTCTGGAACCCCCTCCATCCCCCCACCCCCCAGGAGAACCAAGCTCCCCCGTAGGGGCCGGAGGTAGCCCAGGAGGTGCCGCCCAAGCCAGGCCCCCGGGTAGCCACCGTAACCAGGGTACACGTGTCCCCTGGCCCTCCCCACCTCCGGGTGCCACCGGTCACCCCGCCATGGTGGGGCACCACCTACTTTTGGCTTTGCTGAGGTGCAGGGAGTGTTCGGCGACCGAAACCCGGGACACCTCTCCCGGGTACACTTGGCCACCCGCGTAGAAGTGGCACTCCTCTTCGCGGGTTCGGGGCCTCTCCTCCTTCTCCAAGCCCCGCACAGCTTCGGCCCGTAGCAAGACCAGCAGCAGAGGCAGCAGCAGGAGCTTTCGGCTCCGGCCAGGGGCCAGAGTCGTCGCGGGTAGCGGCGGCGGCGGCGGCGGCGGCGCCTCCATGACCACGCGAGCGTAGTCGCACGTTCCTTGGCTCGAACGCTACTTCTCCCGCCGCCAGGCAGCTACAACCGCGCGCTCAACGCCCGCTCGAGCCCAAGCGCGGCCTCGCGAGACCAGCCCCGCCTCCTCACTCCCCCGCCCCTCCGCTCCCCCTGTCGCCCGCTTCCCGGGCTCTCCGGGAGCCGGCCTGGCCACGTGGTCGCCAGCCCCACCCACTCATCACCTAGCGGGCGTTTGCGCATGCGCCCTGGGGCGGGCCCGGGCAGGGCGCTTTGCCTAACTCTGAGAAGCGACAGCGGCCGTGACTGGTCTCACGCGCTCTCTCTCTCACACGTGTTTAGACATCCTTTTACGCTCGTCTCTTCCACAAAGCCTCACCACTGCACACCATTCCCCACGCCCCCCAAAAGTGAAACGAACTTATCTCTGAATGGCTTGCACTTTATACTTCTAACAGGTACTGTTTTTTTCCTTGAAGTGATCTGCCAACAACCCCACGACTCCCCTCACCTCCATCCCTAGTTGAAGCCCTTGTAAGTTTGTAAATCCTGGGAAAACTTGGAGAAGAAAGGCCTAACCATTTACTCTTCTCCAGCAGGCAAGGCAAACAGGCAGTTTGGTGACTTAAGCCTGCCTCAAAGGTGTCTTATTTTTTAACTTGAAAAGTTCCCAGAAAACCAAACTTTCTTCCAGCGCAGTATAGTTCCATCGTCTTGACAATTACCCCATCATTTTACAGGAGTCTTCTGCACTCTATGCTCTCCCCCGCCCCCCTGGGGTCCCTTCTAGCCTCCTGCGAGCTCTTGTCATCTTTCTGAATCTCACAGAAGCCATCCGACAGTTTCTCTTTCCTCTGTTAGATTGTCAGCTCCCTGGGATCAAAATCGATGTGGAATTCAGCTTTGTTTCCCAAGGCACCTGGCACAAGGTGGGCATTTGCCATTGTAAGATTTGATTTTGTGAATAACACCTAATGTTCCCAACTGCCAGTCAGTTTTAAGTTGCTTTCACATTTTATATCCTTACTCCCTGTGACAACCCTTTCCAAACTAGTTCTGCCCATTATAGGATCTTGAAAGAGCAATGGGCTAGGTGCTGAAGGCCCTTGGCCCCTACAGTCTGTCAGCCGCACCTGCGACTCTCCCCCCTCTCCTGGAGGCATTTGCGCCTGCGCCCTGTGGGCAAGCCCAGGGTGCTCAGCGAAGCCGCACAGCGAAGCCCAACGGCCACAGCGGGTCTCCTGCCCTACTAGACCACCCTCCCTTCTCCCAGCCATTCCTGTTCGCCCTCAGCAGTGTTTTAGGTGCTCCTCATCTTTCCAGGCCCATCTCTTCCACAAAGCTTTGAGGGAGACTGTGCTCCCGCCATTGCAGGTGACTGGTCAGCACTGTTTTAGATCCTCTTATTCTTCCGCGCACATCTCTCCTACAGGAGCCTCACTACCATCCGTCACCCCTCCCCAAAGTAACCTTTCTGCCTCTGAAATTTTATGCTTCTGTGTGTGTGTGTGTGGGGGGGGTGTGTGCATTCGCGCCCATGCGCTCAGTTGCACAGTCGTGTCAGACTCTTTGTGACCCTATGGGCTGTCGCCTGCTAGGCTCCTCTGTCCATGGACAGAATTCTTGTCCCAGGCAAGAATATTGGAATGGGCTGCCATTTCCTCCTCCAGGGAATATTCCCGACCTAGGAATGGGACCCATGTCTCCTGCATTGGCAGGCGGATTCTTTATCACTGAGCCAACTGGGAAGCTGATTTTATACCTCTAACAGATACTTAGGTCTTCCCTGGTGGCTCAGCTGGTATAGAATCCGCCTGCAAGGTGGCAGACCTGAGTTCAATCCCTGGGTTGGGAAGATCCCCTGGAGAAGGGAAAGGCTACCCACTCCAGTATTCTGGCCTGGAGAATTCCATGGACTGTATAGTCCATGGGGTGGCAAAGAGTCAGACACAACTGAGCAACTTTCACTTCACAACAGATACATATTCTCCTTTTCCCACAGTGAGCTGGGTGAACTGGCACCATGACTCCAGTTGTAAGCCCTTTTAAGTCCTGGCAGAATTTGGAGAAGAAAGGTCTAACCTGAAAAGCAGTATCTTGAGTTCAATTATTATCTTTCAGTGGGAAAGAAGAAGCTCAAGCAGAAAAGTCACATTTTGGTGATTTGAGACTGTCTCAAGGTGTGTATTACCCTTTTAAAATCAAGACTTGCTAAGTTCCCACAAAACTCTTTCTCCCAGGCATGGTATTGTTCCATCTTCTGACAAGTAACCCCATCACTCACCTGTTAGCTAAGATGGCAGATGAGAACTGAGGGGAGACACACAGTGCGCACACTAGAAAGAGGTAAGCCATTGGTAGCTTTTATGTCTCCCTTCTATTTTCCTGTGAGCTCTTGTCATCTTTCTGAATCCCACAAAAGCCATCCAGCAGTTTCTGTTTCCCCAGACTGTCAGCTTCCTGGGGTCAAAATCTACGTGGATTCCCAAGGCACCTGGCACAGCTGAGCATTTGCTATTGTATACATTTGATTTTGTAAAGAGCATCTAATGTTCCTGCTAGCCTGTCATAGTTTAAGGTTGCTTTCACATATTGTACCCCACCAGACAAGCTTTTGAGGCAAATAGGAAACAAACTCATCCCTCTCCCCAGTCCCACCCATTATATGCTCTGCTTTTTGTTTCCTGACCTGTTTCCTGTGGGGAAAGGAGGAAGTCACTTCTCTTTTTCTGAGGGTGGTAGAGGGAGTTATGGGGGAGCATGTCCTTACCCATAACGTAGTCTGTCATTTCTTCACTTTGCAGTGGCCTGTTGATAGGAGTAGGCGTTCTCGGACGAGGTAGCTCTCGAACCTCCCATTCATCTTCTCCTCTGGCCTCCTGTTCCACATGGAAGGGGACTGAGGCCCGGGGAATTCGGGACTGAGTTCCAGGGACTCGGCTCAGACCAATGCCCCGAGGTCGGCTTCGGTGATCCATGCTGACTGTTGGACAAACAGCCACACAGCCTTAGTGAATTCTAGGCCTTGAGCTGACTCTCTTAATTTAGGAACTGGGAGAGAAAGCTTGGGGATAGTGTTATTTCCTGACACCTCTGTTATGGCCTGAGCTGAGGTGCCCAAGTTGGCAACAAGGGCTACCCACCAAAGGGGGCCCCAGTGAACCTCCTGGCCACTGGCAAGAGTGGCCAGGTAGGCCAGCTCCCAGCCACAAACTGTGCTCCCCTCACCAGAACCCCCTGGTAGCTGACATTCTGGGTGGCAGTTGCTCTGAATCCTTCTGTCCAATGATGACCTGCCACCTGCGGGTAGGCATTGTGCTGTCAGAGTGGCAGTCACAAGGAGGCTTGGGGTGGGGCCTTGGGGTGGGGCCCTGCCCCAAGGCGCTCACCATCCAGCTGACATCAGCTGCCCGTGTTAATAATACAAAACCATCAGACAATGAGGTGGGTCTGTGTATAGAGAAACACCTGGTGAGCTTAAAGACATTTGAGTGTACAGACCAAGCCCCAGAAATGACCATTTAAATCAGGGGTCCCGAACCTTGGGAATCTAATGCCTGATAATCTGAGGTGGAGCTGATGTAATAGTAATAGAAATAAAGTGAACAATAAATGTAATGTGCTTGAATCATTTTGAAACCATCCCCCAACACCTGGTCTATGGAAAAATTATCTTCCACAAAACTGGTCCCTGGTGCCAAAAAGGTTGAGGACTGCTGCTTTAAGTGATGTTGAGGGGGCTGGTTCTCAACCGTGTATGGTTTCACAAATGATGTGTCTGGTTAAGAACCACCACTGATGGAGGTTAAGAGCACAAGTTGTGGACTTAGCTGTATTTAGGTTCCAATCTGAGCTTTGCCACCTGTTGGCCTTGTGGTCTGGGGAAATGAACTTAACCTTGGGGAGCCTGAGTTTCATCTGTAGATGGGAGTTGTTAATACCTTCCCCATGTTGTGAAACTGAAATGATATGAGTTTCATGATATAAGTGTAAAACCTGACTTGGAACATCAGTCAGACTTAAGGGCTTCTTTCTTTCTTTCTTTTTTTTAATCTCAGGAACATTTGTTTTTAATTGGAGGATAATTGCTTTACAATGTTGTGTTGGTTTCTGCTGCACAACACTGTGAATCAGCTGTGAGTATACCTATGTCCCCTCCCTCTTGAGCGTCCCACCCCATTCCCCCCGTCCCACACTTCTAGGTCATCACAGAGCACTGAGCTGAGCGCCCCATGTCACACAGCAGCTTCCCACTATCTAGCTAGCTATTTTACACGTGGTAGTGTATATATGTCAGTGTTACACTCTCAGTTCATCCCACCCTCTCCTCCCTCACCCCCGCCCCCCGCCTATGTCCACAAGTTTGTTCTCTCTGTGTCTACTCCTGCACTGCAGATAGGTTTGGATAGATTCATCAGTACCATTTTTCTAGATTCCATATACATGCATTACTATATGATATTTGTTTAGTGACTCACTTTGTTTTTTAAGGGACTCACTTCTAATGCATACAACAGGAGGAATGCTTTATGACTTCTGAGTCAAGGTCATAAAAAGGATAGTTCTGTCTTGGATTTACATTCCTCAGCCTGGGGGAAAACTTACTGTCCAAAAATTGTTTTGAGATAAAATTCAGTAAACATATAATTTATTCTTTAAAAATGCAAAATAAATTCAGTGGTTGTTAGTATTGTCACAGTGTTGTACTTTGTGCTCACCACTATTTAATTCGAAAACATTTCCATTGAAGAAGGAATTCATAGGGCCTGGACTCCATCTTAGGCCTGTTCATGCTGATCATGCTCGGCCACCTTTCCAATGGACTCTGAACTCTGTGTTTAGTGCTTATGGGAAAAAACAACAGAAGGATAAGACCCCCTCCAGACAGGGGAACCTTGAAGATCGTATCTAGGTTACTCATCGCTTAAAGGAAACATACACTAATCACCCATTCCTTCAGACAGGCCATAAAATTTTCTGTATCTATTGGAGTGGAACCTCGGGCTTATTGATTATTGGCTAATTGTTTGAGCACATGAGCACATAGCACGTGAATGATGGGGTTACTGGGATTGTGTTTTCCTTGGTTTATGTAAGTCTCAAGGAATTTGGAGTGGTGGGTTCAGACATGTGCACATGGGGTATAAAAGATTTTCACAAATGCTGGTCGGGGTCCTTGGCTAAGAGGAGACTCTGCCTTGGGCCTGCCGGTGTAATAAACTGCACTCCACTATCTGCATTGTCCTTCTGAGTGAGTTTGCTTCCCGGAACGCGTGGCTACAATACCATCACCCTGAAAAAGAAACCTCATTCCTGTTAGTGGTTAATTTCTCCCTTCCCCCTAGGTCCTGGCTATGACTAATCTATTTTCTCTCTGTGTGGATTTGCCTATTCTGGACATTTCATATAAATGGAATCTTGCATGTGTTCTTTTGTGTCTGGCTTCTTTCATTTAAGTATGTTTGTAGGGTTCATCTCTGTTGTAGCATGTGTTGATACTTCATTCTTTTTTTCTTGTGATGAAATATACATAGCATAATACTGTTTTAACCTTTTTAAGTGTATATGTAGTTCAGTTGTTGTAGCCACGCGTTCTGGGAAACAAACTCACTCAGAAGGACAATGCAGATAGTGGAGTGCAGTTTATTATTACACTGGTGGGTCCAAGGCAGAGTCTTGTCTTAGCCAAGGACCCTGACAGTTTTTGTGAAAACCTTATATACTCTAAGTGTATAAGGTTCCCTGAAACTAGTCTGAACAAAGGAAAAAGAAAGATACAATCAAAGTTAACCCATGATTCATATGCCTTAAGCCTAGGTAGTTAACAGTGGACAATTATCAATAGGTCATCCCCCAATAAGCATAATAGAATGTATGATTCCATTCGGTTACTCAGATAATTAGGGTGTTCTTTTAGGCTGTGGAGAGTCTAGGTGTGGGGCCTGGTTTTCCAGTTGGTTTGTCATTTCCATAGAGACTGGGCGTATAGCTCAAAGTCCACAGTCTGGCCCAAGATGGAGTCCTGCTTTCAAGACAGGGCCTGTTCTGTTTCCTCCTTCACAGTGACATTAAGTACAGTTACACTGGTGTGTACTCATCACCACCATCTTCTCCAGGATTTTTCATCTTCCTGAACTGAAACTGTACCCATTAAGCAGTAACTCCTCATTCTACCCTCCCCTCAGCTCCTGGAAACCACCATTCTATTTTCTATCTCTGAATGGGACTACTCTGGATACCTCATATAAGTAGAATGATACAATATTTGTCCTTTTGTATCTGGCTTCTTTCACTTCAGCTTAATAGTTTCTAGGTTCATCCATGTTTTAGCATGTATTAGACTCTGTTCCTTTTTATGGCTGAATAATATTACATTGTATGGTTATACCTATTTTGTTTGCCCATTCACAAATTGATATTCAGATTGTTGGTACTTTTAGACTAAAATGAATAATGATGCTATGAACATTCATGTACAAGTTTTTATGTGAACTTATGTTTTCAGTTCTCTTGGGTATCTGTCTAAGACTGGAGTTGCTGAGCGATATAACTTTATGTTTAACATTTTGAGGACCTGCCAAAGTGTTTTCCACAGCATTCCATCCTATTTTACATTTACACCAGCAGTGTATGAGGGGTCCAATTTTCCCACATCTTCTTCAATACTCTGGTTCCTTTTTTGGTCATAGTCATCTTAGTCAATGTGAAGTGGCATTGTACCATGGTTTTGATTAATGATGTTGAACATCTTTCCATGTATATCACCTTTGGAGAAATGTCTATTTAAATTTCTTGTTCATTTTATAATTGGGTTGTATTTTCTTTCTCTTGTTGACTTGTAAGGATTCTTTATATAACCTGGATACTGAACCCTTATCAGATGTATGATTTACAAATATTTTCTCCCATTCTCTGGATTTTCTTCTCACTTACTTGATAGTGTCTTTTGATGCAAAAGGTTTTACTTTTGATGAAATCTACTTTATATTTTTTCCTTGCTTTTATTTTGGCATCATATTTAAGAAGCTGTTGCCTAATTCAAGGTCGTAAAGATATAAATCCATGTTTTTTCCTGTTTTATTATAGTTACAGCTTTTACATTTATGTATTTGATCCTCTTTGAGTTAATTTTTGTATATGGTGTGAAATAGGGATCAGGAATTCTTTTTGAGCACCCACTTTGTGCCAGACACTGTTGTTAGGAGAAAGCAGTAACAAAGGAGACATGTCTTGCTATTCAGTTCAGTTCAGTCACTCAGTCATGTCCGACTCTTTGCGACCTCATGGACTGCAGCATGCCAGGCTTCCCTATCCATCACCAACTCCCAGAGCTTGTTCAAACTCATGTCCATTGAATTGGTGATGCTATCCAACCATCTCATCCTCTGTTGTCCCCTTCTCCTCCCATCTTCAATCTTTCTCAGCCTCAGGGTCTTTTCAGATGAGTCAGTTCTTTGCATCAGGTGGCCAAAGTATTGGAGGTTCGGCTTCAACATCAGTCCTTCCAATGAGTAGTCAGGACTGATTTCCTTTAGGATGAACTGGTTTGATCTCCTTGCAGTCCAAGGGACTCTCAAGAGTCTTCTCCAACACCACAGTTCAAAAGCATCAATTCTTCGGCACTCAGCTTTCTTTATAGTCCAACTCTCACATCCATACATGACTCCTGGAAAAACCACAGCTTTGACTAGATGGACCTTTGTTGGCAAAGTAATGTCTCTGCTTTATAATGCTGTCTAGATTGGTCATAGCTTTTCTTCCAAGGAGCAAGCATCTTTTAATTTCATGGCTACAGTCACCATCTCCAGTGATTTTGGAGTCCAAGAAAATAAAGTCCTGCTATTATCAAGCTGAAAGTCCAAGGGCACTCAGATACTAGTCCTTGGTAACATAAATGTCTACATGTAAATTTGACCACACACTGTTTTGGATATATAATGGGGCTTACTGTCAGGATTGTGGGGGAAGGGTGCACCCTCTCATGGTTGACAAATTTTCAGTCTGATCTGGGGCTCTGATATGGAGAAAATCCCTGTGTGACTGTCCCAGGGACATTGGCAGGTTCCTTAAGGGACCTCAGATTTCAGTCTCTGCCACATCCAGTGTTTTCCCTCTGAATAGCTACTTAGACTCTCAGTCAGTCCCTTGGCTTTTGTGACTCACCCCTGTGTTGGGATCCTTCTTTTCCCCTGGGTGCCCCTCCCCCGCTGCTTTTCCTTTTATGATAGTTTCCGGCCACTGTCTTTTGTGGGATCCACGTATGTTCCCTGGAAACACAAATTTCTCTGCATTTGTGGGCAGTGTAGTTTCATCTCAGGCTGCCATTTTATTGTTCTTTCTGCCAGGGACAGTTTAGTCCCAGCCTCTAGAATTTACTTGTGTGAGGCAGACACTAGTTCCTGTGATCCTCAGCCTATAGGAGACACAACTTTTCTGCAACATTTTGTCATTTGCCTGAGGTAGCAACATTGTCCCTCTCTCATTCTAGGAAAGTCATTCACAGTCATGAGGACATTCTAGTGACCTCTGAAGAGGCTCATGTGGGAAGAAACTGAGGCCTCCCAGGACCTCCCAGCACCATCTTGCCAGCCTGTGACAGCACCAGCTTGGAAGCAGATTTTCCAGCTCCAGTCACTTCTGATGACTGTAGCTCTCGTGGCATCTCAGCTGCAGCCTCATGGGATGCCCTGGGCTAGAAGAACCTAGCTTAGCAGTTCCTGTATTCATGACCCACACAAACAGTGAGTCTGATAACTTTTCTTTGTCATTATTTTTGCAGATTTTGTTGGAAATAAAATTCACATATGTAAACATCAGCATTTTAAAGTATACTGTTTAGTGGTTTTTAGTACATTTATTGTTACACAACCATTGCCACTATCTCATTCCAGAATTCCATCACCTCCAAATGATACCCCACACCTCTTGGCAGTCACTCTTTGTTCCCCCTACTCCCCATCACCTGACAACCACTAATCTACTGCTTGACTCTAAGGATTTGCTTGTTGTAAACATTTGCTATAAAAGGAATCATATGATGTTTGGTCTTTTGTGAATGACTTCTTTCATGTATCATAATGTTTTCAAGGTTTATCCATATTGGAGCACAAGTTAGTTAGTTATTCCTTATTTTTAAAAAACTTAATATTTTTTTAGAGCATTTAGGTTTATAAAAAAATTGGGAGTTAAGTACAAAGATTTCCCATATACTCCCTTTCCCCCATGTACATAGTATCCCCTATTATCAACGTCACTCACCAGAGTGGTACTTTTTGAATTTTTTTTTTTAACCAAAGATGAACCTACATTGACACATCATAGTCTCTCAAGGTCCATAATTTATCTTAGGGTTCACTCTTGGTGTCATACATTCTATGGCTTTTGAGAGACGTGTAATGACATATATTCATTGTTAAGATACCAGTTAGATGTTTTTACTACTCTAAAAATTCTCTGTGTTCTGCCTTTACTCTTTTTAATGGGTGAATAATATTCCATTGCAAATATATACTGTGTTTTGTTTATCTTTTCATCAGCTAATGCATATTAGGGATATTTCCACTTTTTGGCTATTATGAATAATGCTACTTTGACATTTGAGGATAAATTTTTGTGTAAACATATGTTTTCAATTCTCTTGGATATGTACCTATACTAGACTTGCTGGTTATACATGGCAACTGTATATTTGACTGAGGACTGGTCAGAATGTGTTTCCACAGTGGCTGAACCACTGCATGCCAGTACCTTCAAGGGCCTCTTGTCTCCATGTTGATTTTAACCCGAGCTCTCATGTGGACTAAGTGATTAGGACCCCATATGCTTTTGACATTTTACTTTTTGAAAATTTTGACTCCCTTTTCTGGATCATGATAATGTCACAGTGTTGTATCGGGAAAATATAGATGAGATCCTGTAGGTCAAGGTGGGACAAGTTGATTCTGAAGAGGGAGAAAATTCTGGCTGTACTAGATGTTCAGTGGTGGACAAATCTAACTTAGAAAACCATTCATATAGAATAAGCATGTGGGAATGGATTCTGTTGTAATTCTCCTTGGCCAACTACCCCTAGGAAGGTCTCCTTGAATTATTGGGGGCTTGTCTTCAGTTAGAGAATTGCTGCATTCTTTGTAGCTATTACTCGCATAATGAATGGGGACATGGGAGACTTGGGGAGAAGTAGAGAAAGCAGACAAAGGGGAAAGAAGTGAGAAAAGAGGGATAACTTGGGAGTAATTAAGGAGTATAACATGGGGTGTAACGTGCATGTAATCCAGTATCCTTTCATCCTTCTCTGGGTGGCCAGGGTGCATACAGACCCTGCCACTGATATGATGGCTTTCAGCTATGTCTTCTTTAGTAACCTTCTTGTTATTCTTGCAGAATTATCTCCACTGTGAATTTCTTTACTAGCCTTTAAGCAGGGTTCTTTGCATTAGTAGGTTTTCTCAGGGGGCCTCTTTTTCTCTCATATCTTCAAATCACTTCTGCCTTTTTATCTTCTATCTATTCCCACTTGACCAACTGCTCACTGTTACCATCCCTGGCCACCACCAGTGCAGTCCCCAGATAGAGAAGAACTTAAGGAGAAGAGCAAGTCAAAGATCTTTTTTCTGTGAATGGTAGAAATTCTGCTCACTCCCAGGGGTATGCTTATTGTCTTTTCTCCCAGAGACATCCAGACCTGCCCACGTGGTTTTACTCCTGTAAGCCAGATGCGAGTTCCTGTGTTTCTCAACCCCCATGGGCATCAGTTAGCTTTTCTGTAGCCTTTGTCACCAGTTTGCAGCTAGGGGAAAATAGTATTTGTCCTCCCCTCAGGAGTATGGCAGTGTGCCGCAGTCCATGGGGTCACAGAGAGTTGGACGCAGCTTAGCGACTGAACGACAACAGAAGTGTCGACATAAACATTTGCTCTAGTGACAGTTCTGTAACATTTCTCCCTCTTCCACCTCAACTCTTATATCTCTGTGTTGGGTAGTGGGCTAGTGTTGACAGAACCAATTTGAGTCCATTATTTGGCAAGCTGGCCAGTACCTCACTTTAGAACATGGCAGTGTTTGTTGTTTATTGTCTTGGTCTTTGGAGTCTGTGGGCTCCCGTTGTGGCTCAGCTGGTAAAGAATCCACCTGCAATGAGGGAGACCTGGGTTCTATCCCTGGGTTGGGAAGATCCCCTGGAGAAGGGAAAGGCTACCCACTCCAGTGTTTTGGCCTGCAGAATTCCATGGACTACAGTCCATGGGGTCGCAAAGAGTCGGACATGACTGAGTGACTTTCGTTTTCATTTTGGAGTCTGTAATTGTTTGTAGGACCACCATAATAAAGTGCTACAACTGAGTGGCTTAAACAACAGCAGTGTACTGTATCATTTGAAGGCTGGAAGTCAAGTCCAAGGTTTTGGCAAAGTTCATTCCTTCTGAGAGATGTGAGGGGAAGGGGTTTTCCAGGACCAAGCCCTTAGCTTGCAGATGGCTGTCTTCATGTTCATGTGGTGTTCTCCCTGGACTTGTGCCCATGTCTATATTTCTTCTTCTTCGGACACATTGGATTAGAGCCAGTCTACTGGCCTCATTTTCACTGGGTTATCTCACTAATGACCCTATCTCAGGGTTATCTCACTAATGACCCTATCTCATCCAAATCAGGCCTTACGTTGAGGTACTGGGGGGCTTAGACCTTTAACATGTGAGTTTTGAGAACACAGTTTAATGCATAAGTGAGCCTCTGTCAAATGTCTTATCTGAGGGGGCATGTGTTCAACACCCTGTTCAGTACAGGCCTTCAGGAATGTACCTGTCCCCTGACTGGGCACTAGACTCGTGCCTGACCCATGAATTTTGTGACTCACCCCTTGTTGTGCTCCCTTGATTCCCCCCAAAGGCTCCTCTTTGGTGCTTTCATTTTAATGCATGCTCAAACCACTCACTGCTCTAGAACCTACATGTGGACAGGAAAAAACATGGGCCTTTCTTGTGCATGTGGTGGAAGTGCAGGGCATGCTGGGGCCAGCTCTACACGCACAGCTGATCAACACACACACACACACATGTACATTATTGTAACCAGTACTGCTTGGATGAGGAGAGTTGTGTTAAGTATGTGTAATTCTTTTCTTCATTGTAGAGGTGTTCCCACTGGGAAAGTGCCATAGTAGAGCAGTAGTAATGGGACAGGTGGACAACTTGGGGCCCCCACAGGCTGCCCCAGCCCGGCCATGAGGTTTCCGTAAAGCAAGTTAGGCTTCTGATTTGAGAGGTGTGTCAAAGGAGGTCTCTATATTGGCCAAGGAGCTAATGTAGATGTGCTTAAAGAGGCTGTACTACCTACAGTTTCCCTAAGTAGCCAGAGAAAGCAGTGAAGGGTACTTGATGCCTCACGTTTCAATAGGTGACCACAAGTTCTGTGGCAGCAGTCTCCTTGTCTCTGTAGTTCTGATATCGTTACATTCTAGGACTCCATTGTGCATACCAAAGGCTCTGTGTGCAATGATGGAGATGCTAATGATTTTTTCAAATACCACTGAACCTATGTGATTGGAGTCTGCTTCATGGGTCAGACTACATTATACATGAATGTGGTAATGTGATGAGGCCTGAAGGTTTTCATTATTAGATAGATCTAAAAGCACTGAAGGCTGAAACCTCATCACAGGTGTCCTGGTACCATTACATGGATGACATTATTTAGATTAGAAGGGACAAGAGCAGCAGATGGTCTGCCTTAGAGAGCTGGTCCAACTTCTTAGTAATTGGCACTAGATTAGCCAGTTACATATTAAGAAGCAGCCTCTCAGGTAAGGAAATGATGCATTTGTCTTCCCTTCCTAGTATGTCACTGTTCACATTCATCCATCTGTGAAGTAATAGCTTATGGTCTATTAATGCCACCAGCAGCACTCAGAAATATTCCTGAAATTGTCACAAATATACAATCTAATATTGGCATCTCAGTCTCTTTGAGGAGGTCAAGGTGATGTTGCCACTGGGGCTTTTGTTTTTGTGGCTAGTCTGACACTGCAACTGGGCATGCTGCATTTGAAAGACCAACTGGCTTATTAGTGAGTAATGATGGATATCAAGAGAGCAACAAAGCAATAGCAGGGGTTTTTACATGCCCATATCCCTGTCAAGGGATTGGTGAGGTGAGAATCTCACGGAACCCAATGAGCCTTCACGTTTATGTGGAAGTGTCACATCAAGGAAAGAAGTTACCTGTGGGCTTTGGTGGCATCTCATAGTTGCAGGACAATGTATCCAGTCACCGTCCAGGTATGGCCCTCTTAGATGGACGGATTTAGGTCATCACTCAGGCTACTTGGTGGCTTTGGGATACCAAGTTTCTTGTGGATGCTTGGGTCTAGTTGATGGGCTTATCCACTAAATTAAAGTCTAGTGGGTATTGTGAGCCCTTGGAGCTGCATAGTACCAAAGAAAACCATTTACAGCTATAACTGCAATGAGAATTCTGCTCAATTAGTAGAGTTTGGAGGTACAGTGCTTTTCCTGGACAATAAACTCCCAAATACATCTTGCTACATTTTTCCTGACTGTGGTAGAAATTAATATCCTGGTAATGTCCAGCCCACCACCTGGGCTGGTGGCTGGCAGCTGAAACACTGGATAATCAATTTTTAGCTTTTGTTGGAGTGAACATTATAAGCAGAATGCTAAAGATGCCTACCATCTGTTCATGTGTTATATGCATACTCGTGGACAAGGAACCTTTGAGGGAAAGTCAGTGGAATCAACAAGCTCATCAGACATGTCCTGCGCAGGTTGGGACCAGTGCCCACTGCACGGTAATCCATGTACAATTTGGGACCTGGCCCCAAACAAGATTTTATCACATGAATCCATGGAATCCTAGAAATGTGCAAGGTGCCAACTGCACAGTTAAGTAAAAGGGATCTCTGGATCCCATAGCCGGAAATGCTAGAGCTGGTGTTCCTTTTCTCTTTTCAAGTGTATCATTGGTCACGGGTCATAGTAGGTATCTTTTCTGAGTATGGCACTGTCAAACTCATTTTCAGAGCAGACTGGGGAATTTCTGTAATAGGCTTTGCTTCATTTTGGGATTCATTGGCTGCATACAGTCAGACAAGGATGCCTGATTTAAAGGAAGAAATTCTCAGCATTTTGAGTTATCTTAGAATGTTTGCTGGATTGTTGATGCTCTGTTGAATAGCCAGGTAGTAGGTTCCATTGAAGGATGGCTTGGATTCTCATAGAAGAAACTGAAGAAGCGAAAGAGATGACTGCTGGTCAGTTTTCAGTGGAATGCATGCTTAAGAAACTCAGTTTGAGTTCTAAACATTGCAGTTCCCCAGGAGGGAACACTCCATTTACATAGAATGTTGAATTATCTCTTTTAGAAGCAGAGTAAGGAGGCCCAGAGTCATGATGGTGCAAAATATGCCTACCACATTGACAACTCATTGAAAATTTTATAATTCTTCCAACTAAACTATTTTATATCTTTTCATTTGGTAATGGCATAATGCCAGCAGAACCAGTTTTGATTATTTTGGGGCACGATGCCCAGCACTTCACTTTAAAGGTTATATTAGACGTTAAATATTTTGTCCTTTGGAGTCTCTTCTCTATCTCTTATAGTAGAGGACATGCTGCTTTCTTTTTTCTTTTGGCTGTGCTGGCTCATCATTTTTATGTGCAGGCTGTTCTCTCTAGTTGTGGCAGGCAGGTTTCTCCTGCAGAACACAGGCTCTAGAGCATGGGCTCAGTAGTTGTGGTGTGTGGGCTCAGTTTCTGCGAGGCATGTGAGATCTTCCGAGATCAGGGATCGAACCTGTGTCCCCTGTATTGGAGGGTGGGTTCTTTACCGCTCAGCCACCAGGGAAGCCCTGAGGGCATGTTGCTTTCTACATCTTGTTCAGTATACACTTAGGAACATGGCTGCCTCACACCTCCTTCCCTTGCTACACCATTAATTGTACATACGATGAGTGCATTTCCTTTTGCACTTTACTTTCTTTTAGGTAAAGTGGTAGTTCCTGTGTATTGCTGTATTCTCAGAATAACTGGGAAAGGGGAGTTTTATCTGCTTAGGACATGGGATGGCAACTGCATCTGATGTGAGACCTTCTCTTCCTCTTGCTTTTGGGGTCAGATGTTTTAGGTTCTGCTTGTTTTCCTGGTGGCCTTGGGAGAGACATTAAACCTCTCTGTGCCTCAGTTGCTTTACTTTTATATGGGAGGTATTTTAATAACTTCTCTGCACGAAAGTGAAAGTGAACTCGCTCAGTCGTGTCTAACTCTTTGCGATCCCATGGACTGTAGCCTGCCACACTCCTCTGTCCATGGGATTTTCCAGACAAGAGTACTGGAGTGGGTTGCCATTTCCTTCTCCAAGGGATCTTCCTAACCCAGGGATAAAACCTGGGTCTCCCGCATTGAACGTAGACGCTTTACTGTCTGAGGGAAGCCTCTAACTTCTTTGCATATTGAAGGTGAAATAAATGGTAAATATAAAATCTTAATACAGTTCTGAGACTCTGTTAATAATAGAAATCAAGTGTTAGATTCAGTAAAAATGTAGGAGTTCAAAAGAATGTGGGGTAAGGTGCATGAAGCTGGGATTCACAAGTGTTTGTCTTAAACTTGTGTGTTGTGGGGCCATTTGAACTCTGAAAGTAGCCTCTAGTTGAATATGGACAACTTCTGATGGTCTGTTGTTTTTATCTGTGGTCAAGATTGGGAGGGGTGGAACAAAGGGCAAAGGCAGATTCCAAAGAAAGTTTTCATTTACATTTAGGGGAAAGAGCAAGAGTGAAAGCTCCCACTTGTGAGAATCTACTGTCTAGTGTTCCTTATTCAGGCACATGTGTTTTCTATGACATTCTTAAAAAAAATCAAAGTTGGAATAAGACTTGTGGAGCAGACCTTAATCCCTGTGAAGACAGACACTTAGGGAATATGATTCTGTGAACTCCGTATGTCTCAAAACCTTTCTCTATTACCTGGTCCACAGTGGGCTATTTTGTTACTTATCCATTTATTCTTTTTATTGGCCATGGTCACTTGCCTTGCAGGATCTTAGTTCCCTGACCAAGAATTGAACCTAGGCCCCAGCAGTGAGTGCACTGAGTCATAACCACTGGACCACCAGGAATTCCTGAGCCATTTGTTCTTTATATTGTGTCTTTATATTTTATTGTTCTGTCCTGGTCACAATCACACATTAATCTACCAAGACTCAATCTTATATTCAGTATGCCATTTCCAGAACACTTTTTGGTACTTATTTTGTACCAGGCACTATTATTAGGAGGCAGCACTAACAAAAGAGATATGTTTCTTTTAAAGAGCAAAATTTGGGGGTATTGTTAATAATTTATGGGAATATTATATAATTATAAAACGAAAATGCTTTTTATGAAAGAAAACTATGGACTACTATGAGGGTCCATAGCAAGAATATAGGATTTATTCTCCAGTGGGTTCAGAGTGGGTGAGTAAATCATCAGGGAACACTTGCCTAAGAGGGTAATTTTGAAGCCTTGAAGATTGTGTTGGTGTCATGCCTTCCAATATAGGAGACACGAGTTTGATCCCTGGTCCAGGAAGACCCCATATGCCATGGGGCAACTGAGTCCTCTGGGTAGAGTGAAGAGTCAAAGGTCAGGAATGAGCATCCCAGAGGTCCAGAAGACAATGATGTGGAAGGTCTCAATGCTGGAATGGCTGATGTGAACCCCAGGACCTGAGAGAGACCCAGAAAGGATGTAGTTTAACTTACCCACCTAGTTTAGAGATCAGGGAATTCAGCTTAGGGAAGAACACTGTGCTAGAAAGTGTCAGAGCCAGCTCCCCAGTGTGGGTCTTCTGGGTTCAGAGCCTTTGTTCTTATCAGCTTGCCCAGTGCCTCTTAACCTATATGAATATTAGTCAGTCTCTTGGAAGCACTCTGTCAATGGCCTTGCGGCAAGCAGTAAACGTTGCTCGTTCTTCCCGCATGAGTGTGGAGGAAACTTCCAGCATACTGACAACTCTTTCTAAAATTTCTTTCCTCTTCCCAACCAGACCATTCATATACCTGACTTGAGTGATAGGTAATTCATGTGGCAGAAAGCGAAGAAGAACAAAAGAGCCTCTTGATGAAAGTGAAAGAGGAGAGTGAAAAAGTTGGCTTAAAACTCAACATTCAGAAAACTAAGATCATGGCATCTGCTCCCATCACTTCATGGCAAATAGATGGGGAAACAGTGGCAGAATTTATTTTCTCGGGCTCCAAAATCACTGCAGATGGTGACTGCAGCCATTAAGTTAAAAGACGCTTGTTTCTTGGAAGAAAAGTTATGACCAACCTAGACAGCATATTAAAAAGCAGAGACATTACTTTGCCAACAAAGGTCCATCTAGTCAAAGCTGTGGTTTTTCAAGTAGTCATTTATGGATATGAGAGTTGGACTATTAAGAGAGCTGAGCGCCGAAGAATTGATGCTTTTGAACTGTGGTGTTGGAGAAGACTCTTGAGAGTCCTTTGGACTGCATGGAGATCCAACCAGTCCATCCTAAAGGAAATCAGTCCTGAATATTCATTGAAAGGACTGATGTTGAAGCTGAAACTCCAACACTTTGGCCACATGATGCAAAGAACTGACTCATTTGAAAAGACCCTGATGCTGGGAAAGATTGAAGGTGGGAGGAGAAGGGGATGACAGAGGATGAGATGGTTGGATGGCATCACCGACTCAATGGACATGAGTTTGAGTAAACTCTGGGAATTGGTGATGGACAGGGAGGCCTGGTGTGCTGCAGTCCATGGGGTTGCAAAGAGTTGGACACGACTGAGCGACTAAACTGAACTGAATTCATGTGGACTTATTTTCTTACAAGGTGGCCTAATACTCACTTTAGGTTCTGGGACTGTGTCTTTTTTTTGTCTTGGCCTTAAGAGCCTTTTCTGAGGTCTTCCCTGAGAGGATGTACATTCGGTGTCTTACTCAATACAGGCTTTCAGGAATGTGGCTGACCCCAGCACATTCACTTATTGTGGCCCTAATTTTTGCCCAGTGGGTGCATATCCAGATGTTGTTTATGTATTTGAATCATTCACCCTGGTCTCGTCAGATATCTGATGATCTCCCCTGCTGATGGAGCCTTTATACTGCTAGAAATCACAGATACCCTCACAGAAGAGGTTGGCCTGCCTAAGGGCTTGTGGGAGTACATGCGAGACATTCTGCAGGGAGCCCCAGGAACCACATTCCTCCCCAAGGGTCTTCCTCTGTCTCATGTCCCACAGTCCAGAATTGTGGCACTATTGCATTTATTTTTTATATGTTTCTAGGTTTTCATGCTGTGTCTTATTCATGATCATAGAATTTAAGACATTGAAAACGCATATTATGTTAACTACTTAATTTTGGGAACACTTTTGAATGCCCATTATATCTCAGGTACTATTAGTTGGAAGGCCACATTGATCAAAGAGACATATTTCTGCCTTTCAGTAGCTTAAAATTCTAGTTGCGTCATTCGAGACTTCAGGAATGCTCATTGAAGTAGGTAACTATGTAGTGGTATGGAGTCTGTATTTTCTGAAGGATACATGGAGACTGCTTAAGGGTTTCTAGTACAGGACACAGGACTTGGCCCAGTGCAGTGTGGGTCAAGGAAGGCTTTCCTGAGGATGTGATGTGTGAGCTCCTGAAGATGAGGTGGGTGTCATTTGCTTCAGATGGAGCAAAAGCTCACCACTCTCCTCTCTCCCTCAGAGCCCACATGTCCTCCATGGAGCATGTAGAATTCTACACAGGAGGTAGAATTGCAGTTCACTGGCTAGTCAGCTCACCTCTAAACCTTCTCACAGGGGCACCTCCAGCCCTAACTTCTCTTCCTCCATGAGTCAGATCCTAGTCACCGTATTCCTCTCACTGTAGTGACATGAACAAATGAAGGCTTATTATGAAGCATTCATAAACAAGTGAAGCTTATTGAATGAAGCTCTTGCTTTTTTGTCAGTCGTCCAACCCCTCATGTCCACTGTGAGTGTCTAGTTATGTAAGTCAGAGTTCTATACAGAAACACGTTTTGGGTGAAGGCTGGAACCAGCTTCCTTGCAGAATGGGGAGATCTTAGGACTTAGGGGTGTCCCAGGAGAATGAGCCCTGCAGCATTTATCCATGTGTAGGGCATCAGCTCTGAATTTGCCCTTGTGACCGTGCACATATCCATATGGACCATACAAGGGCAAACTTAAAGTACAGCTCATCTGAGTACAACAAAATCCCTGGAGATAATCCCGGAATGCAAAAGGTTGGGAGGCCTGTGAGAAATTCCTCTGAGGCGGTGTCCCACTCGCCTTCCTATCTCCCTTGAAAGGTTGTTAATGGGGCATTTTCTCTTCTGCTCTACAATATTTTTAGATCTGGCCCTTTCTGCTGCCTGTCCCCTGCCATGTCCCTGATCATAGCTACAGAATAGAAAACACTGAAGTGTCCACAATACAAGTTTGCTATTGTGGACCATATTGTTCAGTCCTTTGGTGATAAGGAGGCATGTGATCCTTGACTTTTGTCTCTGGGATCTCTGCTGACTTGTGTAGATGCTTTAAAGGGAGGGAAGCCCATGAGTCTAAGAAAAGCATTTCATAGTTGTTGCCTACATATCTGTGTCACCAGTAAATTGAGCCTGCTTTCATCTGATGGGTGGCCATGACCATAGATAAAATACTCCCTCCTGATCAGAGATGGCCAATTATGCAGAGATGAAGGGAGGTCTGCTCCTCCAGGACCAGGAAAGAAGGATATTAAAGGATAGATTTGGGCAGTGGCCAAATAAGACTGGAGCAGGCAGTGGCTGCTCCAGACCCAGGTTTTTGACTTGTGTAGTTCAGACACTATCCCTGAGTAAAACTCCACAGGATGTAAGAAAAGCTTTCTGGTGATCTGCATTATATGCCATCCCTCCTTTATGAGGGTAGAGAAAAATCCTATCATATTTCCTGTCGCAGGGTCCACATGTCTGCCATGGAGAACAAAAACCTCTCTTCTGTAGGAGGTGGAGATAAATGAGTGTACCAAAGTCAGCCTTCTTATTGAACCTCCTGGCAAGGGCAGCCCCAGCTCCAGCTTATTTCCTTTGTGAGTCACACGTTTGTCCCTTTGTCCCTCGAACCCCAGGATCATGAGTGAAGCCTCCTGAAGCTGCTCCACTAAGATCATCTATCTATTCGTCTTAGTTGGCTTGGGCTGCTGTAACGAAATACCATAGAATGGGTGGCTTCAACAACAAAATGTCGTTCTCATGCTTATAGAGGCTGGGAAGTTCAGAATCAAGGTTCTGGCAGGTTTGGTTCCTGGCGAGGCTCCTCTGCCTTCTCACTGTGTCCTCACGTGGTGCAGAGTGAGCTGTGGCATCTCTTCCTCTTTTTCAGAGGGCACAAATCCCATGAGGCAGCTCCCTCCTGATCTCATCTAAACCTAATTTCTTTCTAAAACCTCCATTTCCAAATACCATCACATCAGAGGTTAGAGTTTCAACTTACAGATTTGGGGAGAGGGTAGAGTTACACATACATTCATTCCATTGCATCATCTCTCACCTTGTAACCCATTGTGGGTCTCCAGTCATTCAAGTCTGAGTATTAGAAACATGTGGTGGGTGAAGAATAGTCCAGGCTTCCTCCAAGAATTTGTGATCTTATGACTCACAGGTGTGCCAGGTGGAGAAGCTCCTTGGTGTTATCTGTGTGTAGGGCACTGGCTCTGCATTTTTGCCCTGGTGACTTTGTACACGCTCCTGAGATCACACAGGGAAAAACGTGAAGCATAGCTCACTTGAATGTACAGGTCACCTTGCTGTGTCCCACTCGCTTTCCTGTCTCCCTTTCAAGGTTGTCGTGAGGCAAATTCTAATCCATTCCACAGTCTTTTGAGATGTGGGACTTTTTGGCCCACCCACTACACTTTCAAAATAGGTCAACAGAATAACTAACATCACAGTGTCCACAGTATTAGTGTGCAGTCAAAGATCGTTTTGCTAAATTCTTTAGTGACTGAGGGTTGTGTGATTCTTCACCTGTGTCCTGAGACCTCTGCTGTATCATGTAAGTGATTTGAGTTAGATGTAAAACATGGAGAACCCCATAAATTGAAGAAAAACATTCCTTAGTTATTGTCCACTCACTTGTGTTCCTGGGAAATTGAAACTGCTTCGGTATGGCTATGACTACAGATAAAATCCTCCCCATTGTTCAAGGGTGGTCAGTTATATGGTACTGAGCTCTCTCCTACACAGAGCAGAAGGCAGGGACATGAAGGATTGGTTTGGGAAAATTCCCAATGAGATGGTAGAGACTTCCTCCTCAGGTAGTAGATGAGGGAGCCCCACCAGCTGTGCTGGAGGGAAAGGAGCGGAAATCAGCCGTTCACCTAACAACCAACTCCGCGTGCCAGGCTTGTCCAATCACGGGCCTCTGCGTATTGACAGGAAGAGCAGTTGAAAACCTCGCCTAGATTTGTCTTGTTCACATGGTTGTTTAACAATCTCAGCACCAACTTTCTACCTAGACCCTTCTTCTTTCAAGAACAAGCAGGTCTAGAGTAAGGATCGAAACCCCAGACTTTCTCTAACTGGAACCAGAGGCTTTATCCACAAGTCAGAGTGTGTTGACTGGAACCAGAGGCTTTATCCACAAGTCAGAGTGTGTTGGAGACTTGACTATACTCATGTTTTTCAGTTTGCTTTCAGTCATTATGCACACAGGGGCACAAACCACTGTGGTGCCTTGAAGCTCCCATGAACACTGTCAAAATTTACTTTGAGGAAATAACTCTCAGATTAGACATGGACTGATATGAGTTTAAGGGTGGGCCCTTACAGACCAATGCTCACACAAGATATTATAGCTGTTACTGCTGAGTGTATTGTGGGAAGATGTATGTTAAATATATGTAGTTCTCTTGATTGCAAGGGATGTTCCCAATAGGGAAAATGCCACGATTAGGACAATGGTAGTGGGATGAATGTACAGTGTGGAGCCCACCAGGTTTCCCCAGTTCAGCCACGAGATATCAGTAAAGCCTTGGGGGGAAAATAGTGAAAAGAGGTCTCTACCCACTGATCAAGAAACTAATGGATAGAGAGGTGCTTAAAGAGAACATACCACATGATAATAACCCTGTGTGACCCATGAGAAAAGCCAGTGGTATCTCATGCCACAATGTGGATCACTACAAGCACAATTCCACAGCAGTTCTTGCTCCTGTAGTTCCAGTTATTGTAATGATCACAGAGTTCACTGTGCCAATCATATATAGCACTGGCCATTTTCATGCTTTTTCAAAATTACATTGCAATTGGATGATCAGGGGGAACTTGCCTTTACGGAGCGCAGAATGTAATATATGTTTTCCAGTCTGTCACAAGGTACCCTGAGGCACTTCATGATTTCTTACTGTTGATTGGTTGAGACCTACAAAAAACTGAATTCTTACCAGAGGAGTCCTGGTATGGTTAAATGATGATATTTATTCTGATAGAAGGGCTAAAGCCAATGTATTAGCTTCATTATATGGACAATCTAGTATCTGGGTAACCAGTGTGAGAAGTTTAACTCTGAGATGAATCAGTGGCTAGTCACCTAGATATAGTTCTGGGGAACCATGTACACTAGTACCCAGATAATATTCTCTCTGAGCTTATTCAAGAAAAACTGATGGCCTGAAAACCTCTAGAATACCAAGTTTGGTAGAGCATATGATAAACTGATCAATATTAGATGAACTTCATGCCCCATATGAGTTTCTCTGATGGCTCAAATGGTAAAGAATCTGCCTGCAATGCAGGAGATGTATGTTCTATCCCTGGATTGGGATGATCCCTTGGAGAAGGAAATGGCAACCCACCCTAGTATTCTTGCCTGGAAAATTTCATGTACAGAGGAGCCTGGCAGGCTATAGTCCATGGGGTTGCAAAGAGTTGGACACAAATGAGTGACTAAGCATACATGCATATCCCATATAGGGATCCTGTTCCTTCCATTATAAAAAAGTTACTTGAAAGGAAGCCATTTTGAACAAGTTTGTTGTAGAAACTCTTAAATGATATACAGACCAACCTTTGTAATCTGGGCAAATCACTTGCACAGTGTGTTTTGAGAGAAGGTGTCAGAGACTGACATTTATGTGGACTGGAACCTGTGGCAAAAGATGTGGCTACTAGGGAATGGCCCCCCCTGGGATTTGTTTGTGGTACTTCCCTGACACTATCACTAGGTATACCCCATTTGAGAGACTTGTTAGTACATTCTGATGGACACTGAGAGAGTGACACTGCATGAGCAGGAGTTGATATGCCATAGCTCACCTCTCATGAAGAAATGAGTCCCAAGTGAGAACTCCAACAGAGTGGGTATTGCTCAAGAAATACCTGTTTTTATGGGAAAGTGGTCTATCTGTAGAAGTAAACCCACACATTCATGGTACCTCGGAGGGTCAGGAAAAAGTGTCCAGAAATCTCTTGGAATGTGAGTGACTAAGATGCAGAGCTGGTGCCAGCACCCCACTTTTCTGATGGCTTCTGTACACCCAGGCTCCTGAGGCTGCCTGGTCTGATACATGGACATATCCACTAAACTAAAGGCAGGTAGACCACGGTGGGCTGTGGAAACTGTACAGCCCCAAAGAAAACCACTTGAGCCTGGGAAAGGGCAGTCTGCTCAACTGGTAGAGCTTGCCTGCATGGCCTGCAGGCTGTGGGGCTCGCCCAGGAAAACAGCTCCCCCAATGTACCTTGTTACATGTGACTGACTTCTGGGCAGGAGCCCGAGGGCTGACAGTGTGGACATGCACCTGACAGCATGGTGACTGGATGATCAAATCTTAGTTTCTGTGGCAGCAGATAACATCAGCCAGTCGCACAGGATGTTTATCTCCTATTTGTGCCCTGTGTGATGTGCATGAATCAATTTGAGAATGAAATTGGTTGGAGTAAGCAAGCTGATCAGATGCTTCCCACCCGGGTTGGCACCCTGGTCACCTGGATAGAGTATGCACTAGAAATGGTAATCCATCTACAAATTGAGACCTGGCCCCAAAACATGACCCTGTAATTCCAGCACATGAGGCCAAGTAAGTCTGGAAGTATGCCGGAGTTAGCAGCTGTATGGTCAAGTGGAAAGAGTGTTTCCAGGTCCCATACACAGAGGTACTGGACCTGAATTTTTATACTCTCCTTTCAAGATTACCACTGGGCACAGACTGCAGTCAGCCCCTTTACTGACAATATTTCTGCCAACTTTTTGTACCTGCACAGCAGATGGGGGAATTTTATGCAGGGATTTATGGTTGAATTGTGGTTTTATTTGGATTCATTGACCATATGCAGTCAGACATTGGGGTCCCTTTTATAGTAAAACATACTCAACAGTGGACTATATCATGTGACATTTGATGGAGCATTTATTTTCTGTGTCATTACTAGGCAGCAGATGTCATTGAAAGATGGCTTGAATTCTTAAGGAAAAAAAAAAGAATGGACAACAGATGCTCAGCTCCCAGTGCATCACACACTTAACAAAGTCAGTTTGAGGTCTCAATGTGGCATTCCTCCAGGAGGTACTCCCATTTAAATTGAATGTTTAATGGGATTGGGAAGTGGAGAGAAGGCCCAGATTCTGGTTGGGGAAGAAAAGGCCTACTACATGGATAACTCCCTCAAAGTTTTTCCCCCCTTCCTCCACCTCAGCTTTTCATAATTCTTTTTTAAAAATGTTTTTTGGCTACATCATGAGGCATGTAGGATTTTAGTTCCCAGACCAGGGATTGAAACCGTGTCCATTGCACTGGAAGCACGGAGTCTTAACCAGTGGACTGCAAAGATATCTCCTTTTCATAATTCTGGTAGGAAGTGGACTAATGCCAGCTGGCATCAGGTGAGGAATCCCCATCCCAAGTTTGCAGGTGAGGGGGTGCCAGACACAGTTCCTGTCTCAGTGCTGGCTCTGGGTCCAACCTCCCTTGGACAGGACAGTGTGGTCCCAGCTTCTTAGACAAATTGTTCCCATGATACTGTTGCCTTCTTCTTTTGAAGTCAGCTAAGTTAGAATGTCCCTTTGAAAAACACTTGTGAGACCTTGCCTTTCTTATAGGACAAGTTGATGCTGGAAGGGGATGGCTGAGCTTCTAGAAGTGTTCCATGGTCATTGCTCTCAGAACTGATTTAGGAAGAAAGCATATGTGTAGGGGATGAGTATGTGGAAATGGATTCCATTAGTATTCTCCCTGTCCAGCTTCCCTAAAAATGGCCTTAAATGGTTGAGATCTTATCTTGGTTGCTAGAGCCCTTGCATCCTTTATAGATATCAGTAAATCTAATGAGTGAGAACAGGGTGATTCTGGGAATATTTGACAAAAACAGAAAAGGAGGAAGATGGGAGAAAGGGGGTGAATTGAGAGAGAGCCAGGGAGATAGGGCACATTATTGTGGGTATAATCAAGTATACCTTCATCTCAGCATCCTCTGAAGATAGGTTTTCCAGATTTGATAGTGTAGGCAACCTGTTGAAAATCTTTGTAGCTTTAGGCAGCAAATGTTATAATTAAAATCTCCTGACAGCTTGGACTTTCATTAAGCTGAAGCTTTCAAAACTACCTTTCTAGACATACCTTCTTCCATCCAAGAGCAAAGGAGCAAAGGTTGAAATTAAGGCCCCCCTCTCTCTAAAAAGACCTGGCAAGTTCATGTACTGGTTAAAGCATAATAAAGGACTTGCCACAGCCCAGATTGCCAAACCAGTGTGGGCTAGCACTTTATTGTGGTGAATACCAGCTCTTCCCAACATGCTCCTTCTGTCTTCTGTGTAGTGACATGTCAGTCCTTCACACATGCAGCCTCACCACCAAGCTGGGAAACCCCAGGCCACGCCTCTGCAGTTGTCAGTGGCTGCTCCTTGAGTGACCTGTCTTCATGTTTTCCTTGGCTGGAGCTCTTGAACTCTCACAAGCACAGGCTACTCACAGCTCCACCTACTTAGGATATATTGACTCCATGAGATTTTGACCCACTCTCCTAGAGGCTGCTAAGGCCACAGTGTTCTCTTGACAATACTGAAGAGACGCTGTAGATCTACACAGAATGCTGTCAATTGAGCACCATAGCTGTGACGTGGGACACTCTCATCTCCAGTTCATTCCCATGCCAGCCTGCTTTGTCCCTGCTGGTGGAGCAGCCCCAGTTTTTCTCTCTCCATGATCAGATTCCAAACCTGTGTCACCAGAGAACACCAGTGAAGCCTTCTGAAGCTCTTGCACTTGGATCAGCGGTTCTAGCTCTTACCCTCATGTGGCAGTTTTCTCATCTTCCCTTGACATTCCCACAGGAATGTCTGCCCTGCCCTCATTTGAGTACAGAGTGGTAGAGAGGAAAGCCACCTAGCTGCAGTCTATAAGGAAGCCCTCCACAAGTGGGTGTGCTACAACTTGTACTAAGGTCCTTCTGTTCATTTTCTTACCATGTGTTTTTTTCATTGTGGTTGTGTGGCTTAAGGATTACAGGGAGTTGGAATTTGCCTCATTCTCTTTTGTTGTGTTTGTGAATATTAAAGTGTCAGAATATAAAAGGGCCTTTAAAAATGTTTTCAGTGGAGTAAGTGTGACTCTTCTGTGGCTTTGCATGTCTCTGTGAGTGAGATCCTGAATGTGGCACTGTTTGTGTGTCTGATAAAGTTATGATGCTCTTTCTTGTATTAGATAGGAGGCCATGCTGGTCAGGTCAATGGCTAAGATAGATTCCCCAGAATCTGGGATCACATTCTCTCACTTAAGTGGCTGGGAGATGGATAAGAGGGTCCCTACACTAGTAGAAGGTTTGCTCCATGTTAGAATAGACAAGGCATCGGGCATTGGTGGTCCCTGTGATGATCCTGGCTGAGGCTGTGGATGACATGAGGCTCTGCGGAGCTAACAGCACAGCAAAAGCAGATTAGGAGAGCTCAGGGCTCCTCTGGATCTGATAGAACAGTACAGGCCAAGTTATGGAGAGTGTGGCTCCCAGGAGCTGGCAGCACATTCCTATCTACATGGTGCATAAGGTGTGATCATAATGGTCCTCCCCTTGTTCAACCATGGTCAGGATGTGTGGGCCAGGATAGGGTTAAAATAGATTTCTCTGGGACCCAATAGTGGATGCTGTCTGTTGGAAAAAATTTTGGAGATTTAGGCAACAGGCTGTAAGTTGGAATCACCTGTTCAGTTGGTGCTTAGCTATTAAAAGTCCATCTGTTGTGGCCAAAGAGTAGCTGATAGTATGTGCAAGCCAGTGTTTACCAGTGCCAGTTGCGCTTCCTACTTTCCCTACCCTACCTCCTGGACCTCTGTCCAAGGAGAGTAGATGCTCTTCTATAAGCTGGTATGTTATATGTATGTAAAATGTATACATGATTTGTTTTTCTGTGAAAAGTTTCTGAATGGAGCTATAGTGAAGAGCTTTTCACTACTAGTGAAAAGATAGAAAGTTAAAAGTGATTTTGTTCTTGAGAAGCCTGCTAGCCGATTCATTGTATGCAACATGTACTAATGTGTAATTGAATTGTGTTGCATGTTGAACTGTGGGTGTTCATGTGGTATCAGAGGATGGTTCCTCAGATGTCCAAAATTTTCAGTGTATAATGATGTCTTGTTGATTGGCAGGTTACCAGTGTCATTCTCAATGTCCTTGAATGCCCACCAGAGGGAAGACTTACAGGTCACAACAGATTTGAGGGCATACTTCTCAGATATAGTACTGGAAATTATTTAAATGGATTCACACACAGAATCCCATGTGTAATCAAAAACAAAACAAAACAAACAATTGCTGTCCTTCACACACTCCAAGATCCTATATTCCTGAGAGAACAGTTGTTGCTTCTTCAAAACTGCTGTAAAAATTGCCTGTTTGTCTCTCTAGGGACAAATGCTGCACTAGGGGTTTATACCACCTTCTTTTGGCAGATTGACTCCATGGATTTTAAACTTCTTCTTCTGGTGGATGCTTATCTTTTTGGAAAAGCATAGGTGAGACCCAGCATGTTCGTTGTTCAGTTGCTAAGTTGTGTCTGACTCTTTGCGACCCCATGGACTGCAGCGTGCCAGGCTTCCCTGTCTTTCACTATCTCCCAGAGTTTGCTCAAACTCATGTCCAGCAAGTTGGTGATGCCATCCAACCATCTCACCCTCTGTTGTCCCCTTCTCCTCCTGCCTTCGATCTTTCCCAGCATCAGAGTCTTTTCCAATGAGTCGGCTGTTTGCATCAGGTGATCGAAACACTGGAACTTCAGCTTCAGCATCAGTCCTTCCAGTGAATATTCAGGGTTGATTTCCATTAAGATTGACTGGTTTGATCTCCTTGCTGTCCAAGTCCCTCTCAGGAGTCTTTTCTAGCACCACATTTTGAAGGTATCAATTCTTTGGCGTTCTGCCTTCTTTACAGTCCAGCTCTTACAACTGTATGTGACCACGGGGAAGACTGTAGCCTTGACTATCTGGACCTTTGTTGGCAGAGTAATGTCTCTCTTTTCACACACTGTCTAGGTTTGTCATAGCTTGCCTGCCAAGAAGCGGCTGTCTTCTGATTTCATGGCTGCAGTCACCATCTGCAGTGATTTTACAGCCCAAGAAGAGGAAATCTGTTACTACTTCCACCTTTCCCCCTTCTATTTGCCATGAAGTAATGGGGCTGGATGCCACGATCTTAGTTTTTTTTTAATATTTAGTTTTAAGCCGGCCCTTTCACTCTCATTCTTCATCCTCATCAAGAGGCTCTTTAGTTCCTCTTCAATTTCTGCATTAGAGTGGTATCATCTGCATATCTGAGGTTGTTGATGTTTCTCCCATCTATCTTGATTCCAGCTTGTAACTCATCCAGCCTGGCATTTCTTATGATGTGCTCAGGGTATAGGTTAAACAAACAAGGTGACAGCAGACAGCCCTGTTGTACTCCTTTTCCAATCTTGAACCAATCAGTTGTTCCATACAGGGTTCTAACTGTTGCTTTTTGACCTGCATATAGTAGGTTTCTCAGGAGACAGGTAACATGGTCTAGTATTCTCATCTCTTTAAGAGCTTTCTATAGTTTATTATGATTCACATGGTCAAAGGCTTTGATGTGGTCAAAGAAACAGAGGTAGATGTTTTTCTGGAATTTCCTAGCTTTCTCTGCTGCTGCTGTTGCTGCTGCTAAGTCGCTTCAGTCATGTCTGACTCTGTGCGACCCCATAGATGGCAGCCCACCAGGCTCCCCCATCCCTGGGATTCTCTAGGCAAGAATACTGGAGTGGGTTGCCATTTCCTTGATCTAGCAAATATAGCAGTATGATCTCTGTTTCCTCTTCCTTTTCTAAACCCAGCTTGGACATCTGGAGGTTCTTGGTTCACATTATCCTGAAGCCTAGCATGCAAGATTTTAAGCATGACCTTACTAGCATGGGAGATGAGGAGCACATTCTTTAGTACTACCCTTCTTGGGAATTGGGATGAGGATTGGCCTTTTCCAGTCCTGTGGCCACTGCTGGGCCTTCCAGATTTGCTACCATATTGAATGTAACACCTTGATGGCATCTTCCTTTAGGGTTTTGAATAGTTCTACTGGAATTCTGCCAGGGTCCAGCCCCGGTGGATCCAGGGAATTCGAAGGGTGGACGGCGTTGGCGTGGAAAGACTTGTTTGTTTATTAATGTAAGATTAGATTAAGAAACTATAGTGTAGTAAGAAGATTAAGTGGAGGAAGAGGGCTGAATAGCTTGGTTTACGTGGAAGGCCAATAAAATTCCAGACAAGGAATTTGCACCATCTACGTTGGGCCACTGGCGCCTGCTTGAATATCTAAGGGTGCCTCGCCTTAAGCTCCCTTTCGTGCGGGTCTTAACAGCCAGGGCAAGTGAGTAGACCTGGCGAGCCTCCGCGCCCCAGGTGGAGATTCAGCCTGAAGTTAAAGTAAAGAGCAGAGAGAAGGAAAGGGAGAGAAGAAAGAGAGAAAGACACGGGGGGAGCCAGAGTCCCAAGAAACCAGGCCGAGAGACTAGTTCGAGAAACTGGTCCGAGAAACTGGCCCCCATCCTTTATTGTTCAGAAGGCCTTTTATACTTTTGATAAAACACGGAGATCAGTGGATAACACAAAATTATGTAGCGTTCGCAACCCAGATTCTTTCCGTATATCATTTTGTATACAAAAGGTCTCAGGTGATTTACATTATCTTTTGGCCAAGAGGCTTGTTAACACTTTTTGGCTCTCTTCCTTAATGAATGTTAATTTTGTTTCCCCTGAAGTGTTTCTCTTTAATCTGCATCTCCTTAAAGCATTAAAGTTACATCTCTATAGAACAAAGGTGCAGTGGGATATAACAAAGAAGGTGCTTAACTCAAAGATCTAATGTTGCTAATACCAGGTCTACTACTTGTTTTTCTATATACCAACTATATCTAAAAATAAAGGATATGAAAATTTGGCAGCAAGCATTGACTCAACAAATGAAACGTTTAATCAGTCCTATTCTAAAGATTTTGACTCCTCGGAAGCTCCTACATTCCTAGGATGTTTTAAGCTTCTTGTGCCTCCTGCGGTCAGGAGGCCTCAAACAATCACACTCGCAGAGTCCTGCAGGCAGGCTAGAAAGCCATCGGAGGGTTTTCTGGATTGAAACACTCTTTCAAATGCAGAAGACTAAAGCCCTGAATTGACTTTTTCCAGAAAATGTCAGAAGAGTGGAAAAGCAGAGCACAAAAGCCGGCAGATTTTTGTTGGGGTACATGCTTAGGAATTTCCAGAGGGGTCCCTGAAGTCTGAGCACGCCTTGCGTATGTCAGCTTCCTTCCTCATGACCTTGTCACGGGCGGGATTCCTCACACTGGCTCCCGGCAGAATTCCATCGTATCCACTAGTTTTATTAACAGCAGTGCTTCCTAAGGCCCACTTGACTTCGCTCTCCAGAATGTCTGGCTCTGGGTGGCTGATTACACCATTGTAGTAATCCAGTTAATTTATATCTTTTTGGTACAGTTCTTTGTGTATTCTATCTCTTCCAGGCTGAAGGTACGTCTAATCCTTCAGCATGGCACATATCAGGTCCCTGCATTTATTCTCTGTCTACCATGGATCGCATGTTGGCTCACTAGGCACCCTGCCTGGAAGCATGTGGAGTGGTAGCATTTAGGGATCCTGTCTCCATGTTGGCCTGGGTTGCGCTCCCCATGACGTGGGCCATTTGGATTGTAGCTTCTTAGGAAAATTTACTCCATGGTGTTTTTAGCCACCTCACTAGAGGCTGCCAAGTTGCCAATGCTCTTTTGGAAAATTACTGTGAGACCCTGTAGATCAATATAGATCAAGTCTCTTGCGAAAAGGGAGGGAAGAGATTCTGCAAATTCTCCATGGCCATTCATAGGCGATCTAATTTCAGAAACCAGACAGATGGAAGATGAATATGTGGAAATGGGATGAGGATTCTCTTTGCCCAGCTCTCCTTTGTCTCCTTCAATGATTGGGGTCCTTCCTCAGTTCAGGAGCCACTGTATTATTTATAGATATCACTCAGCATAATGAGTGAAAACAGAAGATCTAAAGAAAACTAGACACAATCAGAACGGGGGAAGCAAGGAGTAAAGAGAATGAGTTCTGAGCTATCCAGGAAGACGAGATGCATGTCATGTGGGTGTGACCTTGTAGGACTTCATCCCAGCATCATGTGAAGGTAGATATTACATAGCTGGTAGTGCCTGCTACTTGTTGAAAAATGTTCACAGAATTAGGCAGCAGGTGTTTTGATTAAAATCCCCTGAAATCTCATCTGTTTAGACTTTTGTTGATCTAAATCTTTCAGCACCACCTTTCTAGCTAGACCTTTGTTCTTTTGAAAACAAAGTGGCCTCTGATAAAGTCAAGGCCCCTCTCTCACTGGAATCAGAGGTTTCAGGCACTGGTTAAAATGTATAAAATGAGGGCACCCAGGTTACCAAACCTTTACAGCCCTGTTGGACAGTTGGTCACAAGTCACTGTGCTTTGTCCCAAAGTGAAGTCAAAATTTTATTTTGACTGGATTTAGAAATACTCCTCACCCTGGATAATGGACTGATACGTGTTTTTAGTTGCACCCTTTCAGGTCAGTACACACATAAGATGTTATAACTGATAATGCTGAGTATACTACAGGAAGAGCTGTGTAAGGGACGTTCCCAGTGGGAACATGCCACAATAGAACCGTGGCAGTGGGACAAGTAGACAACTTGGAGTCCCTCAGGATTTCTTGGCGCAACCGAGGAAGTATAATAAGCAAAGTAGGGATACCAGGTTATGGGGTATCGTGGTGAAAGGAAGTTCCTACGCTGATCAAAGAACTAATATAGGCAGAGGTGCTTGAAAGACGATCCCACCCTTCAGTAGCCTTGAATGACCAGTGAAACAAGCCAATGGTATGTGACATCTCGCTGTGTCATACCACAAGAGCAGGGAGGCAGCCATCCTCCTTGTACCCGCCCTGCTCTTCCAGATGTCATAACAGTCATGGAGTCCACTGTCGAGACTGAAGGTGCAGTGGTAGATGTATTAATGCTTTCTTCAGATCCTACCATGGTCAGAGATTCAAAGCATATTTGCCATCATGAGACTTACATACATCCATTGTGCCTCTCAGGGGGCAGTAATCCTCCTTGAACCTGAATTTCCAGAAATCATAACAATCACAGGGTTCATTCTGTAGACTGGAGGCCATGTACATGGTGGTGTACATGCCACTGCTTTCCTGAGAGCCCTCTTCCTCCTTGGGATCAGAGCCAGTTTACCTCACTGGACTCAGATTAAAATCCGTGTCCATCGTTTGCCCTAAGATGATGTAAACATTGCTGGTCATTTCCCACATATGTCTAACTCTAGCAAAACATGTGGGTTTATACCCAGAGAATAGTCCTTGGTTTATTTCAAATGAGGCAGATGTCCTTAATATATCTAGAAATGAAGTCTGATAGTGCACATGATAACCTTGTTTCCTCCTACATGCATTACGTATTCTATATGGGGATGTTTCTTGGCACTGACATAAGATTATCCTAAAGGCAGGCATGTTGGCCAACAACATGCCTGAGAAACTCTCCAGGCAACTGTATGGGCCACCTTCCCACACAGCAGAGTCACCTGTGCAGAGCATTTTTTGAGAACATATACATTTTTAGTCACTTTTTTCTAGTCTGACTTTTACACAGACTAGAACCTGTGTGAAACAATCAGGCAATGGCACCCTGTGGAATTGGTTCCTGGTGGTGCCTTCACACTACCTACCCACTTGATGCATCCTATTTGGCAGACTAGTGCTGCCTTTTTAGTGCAAGTGGGGAGACACTGAGAGAGGCACAAAGCAAGAGCAAGCTGCTACAATTTAAATTTGTGACAATGTGATATGATGCAAACGAGAATGCAAACAATATAAGGATTGCCCAAGAAACATTCATTTTAAAGTAAAAGTAGTACATCCACAAAGAAATAAAGCAGGCAGTGATGGTGTCTAAGAGGTACTGAGAAAAAGTGCCCATCCACCCTCCAGATGGGGCTGGGTTAGATGCCGTGTGTGTGTCACCTTGTCTGCCTCCATGGGCTTCCTGGTCACATCCACTGAGTTACTGGCAAGTGGGGTGTGGTTGGAAGTGGAAGTCACATGACCCCAGAGAATACTGCTTGTGCGTGTTCATGAACAAGAGTGAATGCTGCTCAGGGGGTGGGCCTGGGCTGTGGTGCTTGTCTGAGCGCATCCTCCTCCCCCAAATGTACATCATCCATTTGTGACTGGTTCTTGGGTATGTGCCCATGTGTGGACAGTGCACTGGTGCCTGGCAGAGGGATGCCCAGTTCCAGTCTCAGCCTCTGTCATAGTGAACACTATCAGCAGACTGCACAAGATGCATGCCTCCTTCTCATGCCCCATGCACATAGATAAGGACAGCTTGAAGATCAAAATCAGTGGAATCAACAAGCTCATCAAATCTGCACTGCCCGGGTTAAGACCATGCCCGCCCAGATAAACTTTGCACAAAAAATGGTAATTCATATACAAATTAGGCCCTGTCCCCAAAACAATTCCTTGTGATTCCAGCACATGAGGCCAAGGAAGTCTGGTAAATGTGCCCAGAGTGCCAGCTGCACAGTTGAGTAGAGGGTGATCTTCACTTCCCATGGAGAGTGTGCCGGCCAGGACCCTGCACTCTTGCAGGATTTCCATGGGCATGAACTGTGGTGGATCCCTTCAGTGACTATTGCCCGACAACCCATGCACACCAGATGGGGCATCTATACAAGGAGTGCTAAGTGGACTGTACGTGTTTTTCCTTTTTCTTGCATTTGCCAGTGAGATCTCATCAAACAAATGGTGCCACTTTTATGACAAAAACTACTCAGTAATGGGGACCTCCATGGGACAGTTTTTTGACTATTCATACCCCATGTCACTTCCAGACAGCAAGTATCATTGAAGGATGATTTGGATTGTTAAAGAAAAAACATGAAGTGGAAAAGCCATGCTCAGCTCCCAGTGGAGCACACACTCAAGAAAGTCAGACTGGGCTCTAAATG
This sequence comes from Capra hircus, assembly GCF_001704415.2. NCBI lineage: Eukaryota > Metazoa > Chordata > Mammalia > Artiodactyla > Bovidae > Capra > Capra hircus. Next base: position 46,353,786 of record NW_017189516.1, read on the forward strand.
TGGCAGTTCCCTTGCAGATAGCTCTCATTAAAATAGAAAGTATAATTATAAGGTTGAATAAAAAGGAAGGAAACATGGATTATAGGCAGGTAGGAAATGCTTACCATTCTGTCAGTTCTGTCCAAAATATCTTTCTTCCTTCTTCCACTTCACTTTTCATTTCCTGAGGATGTCAGCGAGTCTGTGCCAGCCAAACCAGTTTGCTAACAACTTGGTAAGATGTTGAAGTACTCACCTGAGAATATGGGGTCCTTGGTATTTATCATATTGGCCTTTGGAGCTTCTCCAAACACTTCTACCGACATCTTTTTGCTTTAAAAATCTTTTATAAGGCAGGCTGGCAGGGCCATGTTTGATCTGGAGCACCTTCCCTCCCTGCACCCTTAACTGGAGGAACAGTGACTATGTTTCTTACCCACTCTAAACATTTCAGGATGAGGAAAAGCCAGTGTCCCTTCATCCCATTGTTCTGTGACTTGTCAGAGTTCATGCAGTATGTTGACCCCCTGGTGCTCTATCCTGGGTTGTTCTCAGAAGGGATTTTTATATCACATTATCAGCTCCAGTGCAAATCTGTCCCTTAGCATCCACACCTGGGTGTATAGAGGCATGTGGCTTTCCTGGTGTATTTATAGGCCCCTTAAAAAGACTTGGCATTCATTGCCTTTTGAACACCCCGTAGCTCAGGAGGCTGGTTAGGCCCAGCTTGCCAGCGTGGGTGGTCCTCTATTTTGGCAAACAAAAGTTTCCCATTTCTCATTCAGTTTTTTTGTTCTGATGTGACATGACGGGCTTATAGCTGCCCCATTCTTGGCCACAGGCCTGGTTGGTGTCCAGGTTTGCATGTTGGGCACCGTGAGGCCATGTCTGTCTGCTCTCCCAGACCTGCTCCTCTGTGTGCTCTCGGGGCAGCTCCAGCCCCAGGTGTGGCATTCTCTTGCCCGAGTCAGACACTTCTTCCTAGGTTTCCCAGCACCAGGGGCAATAAGACCAGCTTTCTGAAGCTGCTCATCATTTGCTTGGATCAGAACTCAGGTAGCCTTCCTGTGTCGCTCACAAGAGTGGAGGGGTGCCTGCATACACTTTTCTGCAGGTCTCTGTGTTGACCATGGAGAACACAGCCTTTTGCTTATGGGGTGCAGTTTGCCACCAACTGAACAGTGTTGAACCTGAGGGGCTGCACTCATGGGCACATTCTGAACTTCCTCCAGGCACCTCGGGCTGCGGGATGCTGCCCTGTGCCTTTCTTGTAAACTGCTGCTCGTGTTCCCTTGAGCCCCTCAATTGTTTAGGCTCACACGTTGGTGGTTTGTGCCTCTCCTTTGTGCTTTTTCTTCTAAGAAAATCTCAATACTCTCACTTTCTTTGGGTTCTCATATTGGTCATGGAAACCACAGAACTTTTCCACATGTGGCAGAAGCACAGTTCACTTGCAAGCCATGCATTCATGTATCTGCCGCTGCAGTCTAGAGGTACCTCCTCCCCAATTTGGTGTCCTGCGACCTGCATTGAGGTCATTCATCCACTTTGGTTACCCTGTTAGTCGTTTCTTTGTAAGTAGGGCATGGATCATGGAGAGCTGGAATTTTTGCTTCCTTCTTATTTTTGCTATCCTTTTAAGTATTGAAGTGTCAAAATAGAAAAAAAAAGCTTTTTGTATTTTTGTGTATTAAATAAGTTGGGCCTTTTCTGTGGTGTTGGTGCTTTCAGTGACAACTTTGGCACTGAATGTGTGGTTAATAAAATTACAAAGCCCCCCTCCCCCCGCCCCACCTTTAGACAAGAGACCACACTGACCTGGTTAGTGTCTAATTAGATTCCCCAGCATCTATTAGCACATAGTGTCACCTGCGTGGTGGATGAAAGGGGTGACAGAGTCCCCCGACTAGGGGACTGTATGTATATTCCATGTTAGGATGGATAAGGCCTCTGTGTATCTGTGGCACCTGGGAATACCCTGGCTGAGTCAATGGTCGAGATGAAACTCTCCTGACCTGGTGTCACAGCAGCAGTGGCTTAGGAGGAATAATGACCTCCCTGGCTCATAAAGCAGTGCAGGCCAGGTTCTGAGAGGCCCAGCTGTCCTGGAGCTGGCAGCACACCCTTGTCTACAGGGTGGCTGAGGGCAGAGCATCAGGGTCCTCCCACCATCCAACCTTTTCCAAGGTGTGTGGGCTAGGTTGGCAGTAAGATAGATTCTCTTGTATCTATGTATGCTGCTTCTTGAATAAAGCTGGGAGGGTTTGATTGAGCAAGAGTTAGGATTGAAATAACCTGGCTAAGTGGTGCGTGATTCTTGAGAAAAGTGTCTTTGTACACCATGGAGTGAACTAAAGTATGAGCAACCTGGCCTTCTGGGTGTCAGTTGTTCCCCCTCTGTTTCTTCCTCTTTCCCTTGGGCTTCTAACTGAGGAAAGTAGATATCCTATTGGGAGCTTGTGTTGTAGTGTCTGTGTGACGATAGCTATGATCTCTGTTTCTGAAAAATGTGTCTGAATGCAGCTGAGAGAAGTTACAGTGAAAAGGTAAAAAATTAAAAGTTACTATCTCACTAAGATGTCTGCAAGCTATTTACCATTTCTACTCTGTAATAATGTGTCACTGGCATTGAAATTTATCATATTTTTGAATTTTGAATGTTTGTAGTATATCAGAAAAAATTCCTCTGATGTCCAGAGTTTTCACTGTTCATGATGTCTAGTTGATTAGCAAGTGGAAGGTGTCATTCTCTATGGCCTTCACTGCCTACCAGAAGGGAGACTTATAATTTCTAACCAAATTGAGGGCCACGTGATTTCATACACAGAATTTCCCAGGTATTCAGAGAACAGCTTCTGTTTTCTGTGCACTTGAATGTTCTGTGCTCCTGAGACAAGAGTTGTGTCTACTACATAAAAAGTTGTGTCTACTATGTAAAATTCTCTCTCTACAAGAGGCAACACAACATGGGCTTTTGATTTTGCCAAATTGACTTTGTCAATTTTAAACTCCCTCCTCCTGGAGGCTGATAAGGACACAAAATCCTTTTGCAAAAATACAAGTGAGACTCAGAAGGCTACCTGTCCAAGAATGGAACAGGATCCGAGGGACAGTAGCCAGCCTCATTGATAATGTATTTGGTGACGGTGGGTAGTTGGTTGTGTCAAAATGTGCTAAGGTCTGTTCCTAAAGTGAGTTGGAAAGAAGTGATGTTAAGGATGGATTTGGGTAAAAGCCCAGTGAGATTATAGAGATTTCCTTCTTGACTAGCAGATGAGGGACCTTGCTAATTAATTATCTGGAGGACAGTGGGTGATCATCTCATTCTCTATGACCGACCCCATGTTGCACGCCAGTTTGGCCCTGACTGCGTTGCTCTTAATAGGAGAAGGGTCGGGAGGACTTAAGCCTTATTCTGATATCTCTGCTATTCTGCCTGACTGTCATCTAACACATTCAGTACCACCTTTCTACTTAGACTGCTCTGTTTTCAAGGACAAACAGGTCTAATGCAAGGTTTGGGGTTCTCCTTCTCTAATTGAAACTGAAAGCATAAAGCACTGGTCAAGGTGTTTTGGGAACTTGATGGCACTTGAAGTTGTCACATTTTCCAGTCCTAATGGACACTGGGGCACAAGTCACTGCGGTGCCTAGGTGCCTACAGTCCTCCAGAGGCTCAGTCAAAAGTTTACTTTGGATGTGTAATTAAGTCTAAGATTGCACTGTGAACTGATGTGAGTTTACGGGAAGGCTGTTTTGGGCCAGTGTACACAAGATGCTATAACTGATACTGCTAAATGGATTCTAGAAATAACTGTGTTAAGAATGTATAACTCTTCTCTTGAATTGTAAGGGATGCTCCCAATGGATAATTGCCACAATTAGAACAGTGGTATTGGGGGCTGATTAAACGAGGTTCTTAATAGTTCTAAGGAACTATTAGAGATGAAGGTACTTAAATAATCTAGACTGTTCAATAATCATCCTGTGTCTAGCCAGTGGTTCTTGACTCTTCACTGTGGATTACTCTAAGCACACTGTAGTGGTAGTCTTCCTTATCCTTGTAGATATCATGATGTCAGAGAGTCGAGTGCATAGGCTAAAGGGTCCAATATGCAGTGGTGGACATGCCAATGCTTTCTTCAGATGCCATTGCAAGCTGAAGACTGAAGCTTTTTTGCCTGATGAGAGGGAAAATGCTTGTTTACTCTGCAGCTCCATGACAACCTTAGTCTTCTAATGATTTCTTATCAGAGGATAGACTGAGATCTTGGAAAGACTGAAACCTCATCAGGGATCTTAGTGCCCTTAACTGATGACATTATTATGATTTAAAGGACTAAGGGTAGCATACCATCTGCCTCAGAGAGATGGAGCAACATCCCAGTAACCAGGACTGGATTGTTAATCTGGCAAGTATTATTGGCAAGCCACCAATAACTTCATGGAAAGCATGTGATTGGTGTCTAGAAGGACTCCCCAAGTCTATTCTTGAAAAACAAATGGCCTTAAAATCTTTAGGAAACCAAAAGGGGGCAGGCCATATGATAACCTCATTCAATATTGGGTAGACATCATGTTTTACATGAGGATCCAGCTCAGCCCATTACATACAATTACCTAACAAGCACTGGAGTTGATCAACATCCTGCATTAGAAACTACCCATCAGGCTGTACAGACCACCTTTCCACTCGGGCTTGTCATCCATGGAGCATATCGTTATGGAAATTGTCAGTGCCTGACATTTATGCAGAATGGAACTTGTGGCAAACATCTGGGTCCGTTAGGCAGTGGCAGTTTTCGGGGTTTGTTTATGGTCCTGGTCTGAATTTGTCACATGATAAACCCTATTTGCGAGGTGGTGGCTGGCTTGTTAGTGGGTGCTAGTGGACATCTAGAAAGTAACAAAACAAGAACAAAGATTGTTACACTGTGTCTCCCATATCATGGCATTGGTGTCAAATGAGAAGACCAATGCAATGGGTATTGCACTGGAATGTCCATGTTATGTGAAAGTGGTCTGTTTAGGAAAGAAGCCAACTGGGCTCTAATAGTGTCTCAGACATGCAGGAAAAGCTACCCAGTCACTCTCCAGAGGAAGCTGCCTCAGATGCAGATACTGTGGCAGCACCTTAGCCTTTGGTGGCTTTGTTGCACTGAGGTCCCTGGGGATGCTTGGTCTGATTCACTGACTTACCAGCTAAGTTTAAGGCAGATGGGCTGTAGTGAGGAAGCTGTCTAACCCCAAAGAAAAGTGGAGATGCAGACCGTTGTGCTTGCCCTGGAAAAGTATCCCTCCAAATGCACCTTTTTATATTTTGAATCACTCATGGGCAGTCTCCTATGAGTTTTGAATTTGGTCTCAGCCCCTCTGGAGATGAAAGTAATTTGCACATGACCCAAGATGCATATCTTAGAAAACACCCTGATGCTGGGAACGATTGAGGGCAGGAGGAGAAGGGGACCACAGAGGACGAGATGGTTGGATGGCATCACTGACTCAATGAACATGAGTTTGAGCAAGCTCTGTGAGATGGTGAAAGACAGGGAAGCCTGGTATGCTGCAGTCCATGGGGTTGCAAAGAGTCAGACATGACTGAGCGACTAAACAACAAGATGCACACCTGTTTTTGTGCTCCATGTGGAAGTACATGGATAAGGACCTTTCCAAGATGAAAATCAGTAAGATCCTCAAGCTCAACAGACCTGACCTGCCAAGGTACCATGGTCACCCGGATAGACCACCACACAGGGCATGGTCATTCATTTTCAATTCAGAATCTGGCCCCAAAATAAGATGTAGTAATTCCAGAATGTAAGATCAGGGTAGCTGGCTAAATGTTCCCAGAGTGACAGCCACACACAAATACAAGAGAGATTTCCCTCTTACACTGTTGGTGGGAATGCAAACTAGTACAGCCACTATGGAGAACAGTGTGGAGATTCCTTAAAAAACTGGAAATAGAACTGCCTTATGACCCAGCAATCCCACTGCTGGGCATACACACCGAGGAAACCAGAATTGTGGTGGGATGATTTGGGAGAATGGCATTCTATCATGTATACTATCATGTAAGAATTGAATCGCCAGTCTATGTCTGACGCAGGATACAGCATGCTTGGGGCTGGTGCATGGGGATGACCCAGAGAGATGTTATGGGGAGGGAGGTGGGAGGGGGGTTCATGTTTGGGTACGCATGTAAGAATTAAAGATTTTAAAATTTAAAAAATAAAAAACTTAAAAAAAAAGAAAGAGACATGTGTACCCCAATGTTCATCGCAGCCCTGTTTATAATAGCCAGGACATGGAAGCAACCTAGATGTCCATCAGCAGATGAATGGATATGAAAGCTGTGGTACATATACACAATGGAGTATTACTCAGCCATTAAAAAGAATACATTTGAATCAGTTCTAATGAGGTGGATGAAACTGGAGCCGATTATACAGAGTGAAGTAAGCCAGAAAGAAAAACACCAATACAGTATACTAACACATATGGAATTTAGAAAGATGGTAACGATAACCTGGTATGCGAGACAGCAAAAGAGACACAGATGTATAGAACAGACTTTTGGACTCTGTGGGAGAGAGAGAGGGTGGGATGATTTGGGAGAATGGCATTGAAACATGTATACTATCATGTAAGAAACGAATCGCCAGTCCAGGTTCAATGCAGGATACGGGATGCTTGGGGCTGGTGCACTGGGATGACCCAGAGAGATGGTATGGGGAGGGAGGTGGGAGGGGGGTTCAGGATTGGGAACACGTGTACACCCATGGCGGATTCATGTTGATGTATGGCAAAACCAATACAGTATTGTAAAGTAAAATAAAGTAAAAAAAAAAAAATAAAGAGATTTCCATGTCTCATAGCCAGGAAAACTAGACCTGACACCCTAACCTCTTCTCAAGGGTCCCTCTGTCCATAGATACTTTTACAAAGAGTGATACTGACATCCCCACCTGCGTTACAAATAGAGCAATGTGCAAGGACATCTACTAGGACTATAGTTTATATGTGCAAGCAGACAATGGTGTCCCCTTCAAAGGAAAACAAAATCAGTAGTTGGCAGCTTCTTGAGACTTTTCCTGGATTATTCACACATATCATTCACACATATCACACATATCATTCCATATTGCTCAGATTCTCAGAGATGACTGAATAAGGTAAATAGACAACCAGTATTTCAGACCCAGTGGAGCACACAATTTAGAAAATAAATTTGGGCTCTAAACATGGCATTTCCCCAGCTTGTTTGTTGTTTAGTTGCTAAGTCATGTCCGACTATTTGCAAGCCCATGGACTGTAGCACGCCAGGCTTCCCTGTCCTTTACTATCTCCCGGAGTTTGCTCAAACTTATGTCTATTGAGTTGGTGATGTCATCCAACCATCTCATCCTCTGTTGCCCACTTCTTTTCAGCTGGTACCTCTAATTTATTAAATAAATAGAGTGTTTAATTGCAAGTTTAGGCAAAGGGAGGAGGCCTAGAGTCAGGATTTGGAAGAAAATGTCTACTACACTGACAACTCCCTCCAAACACTTTTCCTCCTTCCAGCTCAAGTCTTTATATCAAAGAAGTATGTTCAGTGGGCTAATGGCAGCTGAACCATTTGTGGTTAAATTTTGGGTAAGATACCTTAGAACCTTGCTGTAGAGTATCAGATACTTGGTGTTTCTTGTTTTGACTTTATGTTTGTGGACATGTCACTTAGATCATCCTAGGAAGAGAGGCTTTCAGAGACATATCAGACCTGGGGTACCTTCACCCACTAGAACCTTCATTGCAGACACTCAAGTGTACTTCTTCACCCAGTTTACTTACCTCAAAAGTCGGGGGGAGCCAGTATCCCTTCATTTCCCCTCATTCTTTTATGGTCAGGGTGTATGAAGACTCTGCTGCATATGTGAATATTTTGGTTCTCTCTGGAATCAGTGTTTCCTTGTTACTCTAAAAGAGAATTTCATATGGATAATCTCCTGTCCAAACTTATCCCACACTTGTCACGTGGGGAGTACGTAGATTCTCTTGGTGTTCTCTGGGAGCCTCTTTTGTATTTTCAAAGGCCCCCCCAAAGACTTAATTATTTGTTGGCTTTTGATTTTTTTTTAAACTGTTTGTTTAGTTGGCTGCATTGAGTCTCCTCAGTTGCAGCACATGGGCTTAGTTGCCTGGTGGCATGTGGGTTCTCAGTTGCCTGACCAGGAATCAAACCCATGTCCCCTGCCCTGGAAGGCAGATTCTTAACCACTGGACCACCAGGGAAGTCCTCTTGGCTATTGATTTTAATAGCCAAGGATATTAATTCAATCCTGGTGACCAATGAGTGGAGCTTTTCAGTTTAGGAAATCTGAGTTCCCTGTCTTTGTACTGCTTCTGCCATTTGGATTGTGATATTAGGTCTCCAGACACCAAAGCAGGAAGCGTGATCCCAACTCTAGTGTGTGCTGGTGGTGGTACCTCAGGGAGCCCCATCCCCTTGTTTTACCCATATGGTGTGAGCTATTAGCAACTTACTTTCCTTTGACAAACTTATTCCATGTGACTTTTGATCTGCTTTACTTGGAAACTGATAAGATTACACTGCCCTTTTAGAGAACCTGAAGGTCAAATTAGGCCAAGTAGCCAGTGAAGGGAGGGAGGAGATGCTGGATGTGCTCCAAGGTCATTCTTGGGAGATGTTATCATCATGGACTTATCACAAGAGTTGGACAGTGAACAATATCATTCTAAAACTAAGATCATGGCATCTTGGTAGCATCACTTCATGAAAAATAGATGGGGAAACAATGGAAACAGTGAGAAACTTTATCTTCTTGGCCTCCAGAATCACTGCAGATGGTGACTGCAGTAAAACTGAAAGATGCTTGCTCCTTGAAAGAAAAACTATGACAAAACTAGACAGCATATTAAAAAGCAGAGACATTACTTTGCCAACAAAGTCCATCTAGTCAAAGCTGTGGTTTTTCCGGTAGTCATGTATGGATGTGAGAGTTGAACCATAAAGAAAGCTATGGTGGATTCATGTCAATGTATGGCAAAACCAATACAGTATTGTAAAGTAAAAACACACACACACACACACACACACACACACACACACAAAAGCATCAAGAAAAGAAAAGAAAAGAAAAGAAAGCTGAGCACTGAAAAATTGATGCTTTTGAACTGTGGTGTTGGAGAAGACTCTTGAGAGTCCCTTGGACTGCAAGGATATCAAACCAGTCCATCCTAAAGGAGATCAGTCCTGAATATTCATTGGAAGGAGTAGTGCTGAAGCTGAAGCTCCAATACTTTGGCCAACTGAGGCAAAGAACTAACTCAATGGAAAAGAACCTGATGCTGGGGAAGATTGAAGGCAGGAGGAGAAGGGGATGACAGAGGATGAGATGGTTGGATGGCATCACCGACTTGATAGACATGAGTCTGAGCAGGCGAGTTGGTGAAGGACAGGGAAGCCTGGCGTGCCACAGTCCATGGTGTCACAAAGAGCTGGACACAACTGAGCGACTGAACTGAACTGATTGTTATTCTTGGCTCTCATTTGAACATCAGAACTCTGAATTCAGCATTATCATCTCCTGTATCACAGATAAGGTGACCTCCTAAGCTATCTGTCCTTGTTTACACATCCTGTTCCAAGAAAGCCATCTTTTAGTAATTTTTTTTGATATTGTCACTCTGCAACATTTAGAGGTAAATGGAAGCCAGTCACTTTCTATAATATCCAAAAAAGAAGACTTCTATTTGGAATAGGTCATAACCCACACTTTGTGCAGCTTCCTGTGATAAGAGTAAAGAGAAAGTTACTTTCTTCTTATACTGAGAACTGTCTTGGAGGTCTGTGCTTACTGTCTCTGGTGGGAAACCTCTAGAGAGTGACTATAACTGGGTGGTTATTCTTCAGTCACCAAACATCTTGTGGTTGCTTCCAAAGTCTTAGAGGTGAAGTGTAGTATAATTACATTCCTGAATACTGTGAGGTTCTGCCTCCTTCAAGCTGATGTCTGCTTGAGTTTTTTTTTTTTTTTTGCTTGAGTTTTTAAAATGGTGTATACATGCAAGATTGACACAGTTTATCTCTTTTGCCTTTCCTGTCTTCATCTACACATCCTCCTGGTAAATGCTCTCGATGGAGTCTCGAGAGAGAGAGGGGAAGGTGGGGAACAGCGTATGCTCAGATCATATGTCATGTTGTAATGAGACTTTAGAGCTCTGCGATATGGAAGAAACCCTTAACTAATGTGCTTATAGGCGCCTTAGAGTTTTTTTTTTTTTAATGACCTCAGATTGCGTATTGGAGTCATCTGCCTCTCTGGGTGCTCTTACTGCTTTCTTTTTAAGGGGATCTGAGTACACTCACTTTCATGGGGTTCTCATGTCAACCATGAAAGATACAGACCTTTTTTTCTGTTTATGGTGAAAGTGCAGTCCAGTTTCAAGTCACCTCTCTCATTGTATATTCTGGCCTGTCATTTTCAACCTTAGATTCTTGACTTCATTTGCATGAGTCAGACATTACTTCCTGTATCTCAATAACTGCAGAAGACACAAGTCAAGCTTGTGTTAATCTTGGAAAACACATTTGATGCTTCTGCAGCACAACTGTATCCCCAGCTTCTCTTCCCACTTGAGTGGATTTTTTTCTGTGAAGAAAATCCAAAATAATTGGCAAAAAACTCCTGGAACTAATAAGAGTTTATAGCAAGATTATAGCAATGTCAAAAACCTGATACAACCTGACTTCAACACTTGCTATAAAGCTATAATAATCAAAATAGTGTGATTTGATCAAAGTGTGTATTGGTCAAAGAATAGGCAGATAGATCAATGCAATGTAGCAGAGAACTCAGATAAGCCACATAAATATTTGTGAATTGTTCTTTGACAGAGGAGCAAAGAATGGAGAAGAGATGGTCTTTTCCATAAATGGTGCTGGTAAAACTGGACATTCACATGAAAAAAATGAATCTAGACACAGACTTTATATACCATAAAAAAATTAACTTAAAATGGATCACAGGCCTAAATGTAAAACTCCTAGAATATATAATACAATATAGAAGAAAACCTAAATTACCTTAGATATGATGGTGTCTTTTTAGATATAACACTAAAGGCATGATTCATGAAAGAAATAATAAGCTGGATGTCATTAAAATTAGAAGTGTCTGCTCTGTGAAAGACAATGTCAAGAGAATAAGAAGATAACTCACAGAGTGGGAGAAAATATTTGTGAAAGATACATTGGATTAAAGATTATTATCATCAACAGATAAATGGATGAAGAAGATGTGGTACATATACACAATGGAATATTACTCAGTCATAAAAACGAACAAAATCAGGTCATTTGTAGTGATGTGGATGTACCTAGAGTCTGTCATACAGAGTGAAATAAGTAAGAAAGAAAAACAAATATCATATATTAACACATATATATGGAATCTAGACAAATGTCACATATGAACCCATTTGCAGAGCAGGAATAGAAGTGCAAACATAGGGAATGTGCTTGTGGACATGGTGCCAGAAGGGGGAGGGTGAGAGAAACTGAGAGAGTAGCATTGACATATTATACACTACCATATGTAAAATAGCTAGCTAGTGGGAAGCTTCTGTATAGCACAGAGAGGCTCAGTGCTCTGTGATGACCTGGAGGGATGGGATGGGAATGGATGGGAGGGAGGCTCAAAAGTTGGGGGAGATATATGTATGTATACATATAGTTGATCCATGTTGTACAGCAGAAACTAATACAACATTGTAAAGCAGTTATATTCCAATCAAAAATAAATTTTAAAAATTTAAGAAATACATACAAAAATTCTTAAACCTCATTGATAGGAAAATAAACAACCCTATTAAAAAGTTGGTAAAGGATCTGAAAAGATACTTCACCAAGAAAGATTTACAAACAGCAAGTAAGCATTTGAAAAGATGTTCAACATCACATATCGTAATACTGCACATCTATTAGAATGGCCAAAATCTTAAATACTAACAGCACCAAATGCTGATGAGGATATGGAGCAATAGGAACTCTCATTCACTAATGGTGGGAATGTAAAATGGTATAGCCACTTTGAAAGACAGGTTGGTAGTTTCTTACAAAACTAAATATATTCTTATCTTATAGGCACTCTGTCTGTTAGATCTAATCCCTTGAATCTTATTTGTCACTTCCACTGTATAATCATAAGGCATTTGATTTAGGTCATCAGGAAGATCCCCTGGAGGAGGAAATGACAACCTACTCCAGTATTCTTGCCTGAACCTTGTGGGCTATAGCCTGTAGGGTTGCAAAGAGCCGGACGTGACTGAAGCGACTTAACATAACACAGCACGTAACTGAATGACCTAATACTTTCCCCTACTTTCTTCAATTTAAGCCTCAATTTTGCAGTAAGGAGCTCATGATCTGATCAGACATACTTGTCGTGTTCTACATGCATAGACACAACTTGAGGAGAAGTCTGGCAATAAAATTACATTTTATGTAGAATAGGAGCAAGCTGGGACTGAAGATACAATACTGATTTGCATGAAAAGCAAGTCTTTTGAGTGTAAATTTAGGTGGAGTATGATCCTTGACCCATCCCTCTGATCACTTTATGAATGATTATCAAAATAGTTTATTTTTATTTTAAATGAGAAGTGCAGTGACGTGTTTTCAGAAGACATTTCATCTCTTTCTATATTGTCCCTTACACTTGTTCCTTGTATGTTAAGAATTTTGGATCAAATATCAAGAAGTTATTCATTACAAATTCATGTAACCAATAATCAGAGGAAAGTACCGAATGAAGTAGAACAGAATGACTGTTAAAGTGAAAAATATTCCATGCAAAACTTAGCATTTCCACTAGATGGTAGCAAACGGTTACAGTTTATACCTCCACACTGCTTGTGTTATTTATAAAATGCTCATTTTTCTAAAATTAGAGAGACAATTCTCAAAAAGGAAAATTCTGTCTGAAATACTACTTCCTTTGGAAATGGTAGGACACAGTTGAGTTCAAATCTATAAAAGAAAGTTCCAATAAAATTTGTGTTTCCTAATAAAGCAGTCTTTGTTCAAGTGGCAAGAAAACACCAGTTCTGGGTCTGGTTCTTGGTGATTTCGACTCACAGTTGATAAAATTTTGCAGAAAAGTATGAATCCTTTATTGAGTGTTTTCCTAATGTTATGCGAAGTGTATGCTTTAAATGAGTTTCCCTAGATTTCCATGGTGGACTATGAAGATGTTTATGTTGAATAAAATTTGAAATTACAGAGAATGCTTAGAGAAGGTAAATTTGACAATGGAATAAAAATGTAAATAAATATTTGAAAACAAGATTTTATTTGTTTTTGACCTATTTCCTACAAACTCTGTTTAAAAAAAATTTAAATTTATTTTAATTGGAGGCTAATTACTTCACAATATTGTGTTGGTTTTGCCATACATCAACATGAATCCACCACGGGTGTACACGTGTTCCCCATCCTGAACCCCCCTCCCTCCTCCCCTCCTATACCATCCCTCTGGGTCATCCCAGTGCACCAGCCCCAAGCGTCCTGTATCCTGCATTGAACCTGGACTGGCGATTCATTTCTTATATGATATTATACATGTTTCAATGCCATTCTCCCAAATCATCCCACCCTCTCCCTCTCCCACAGAGTCCAAAAGACTGTTCTATACATCTGTGTCTCTTTTGCTGTCTCGCATACAGGGTTATCATTACCATCTTTCTAAATTCCATATATATGTGTTAGTATACTGTATTGGTGTTTTTCTTCTTTCTGGCTTACTTCACTCTGTATAATCGGCTCCAGTTTCATCCACCTCATTAGAACTGATTCAAATGTATTCTTTTTAATGGCTGAGTAATATTCCATTGTGTATATGTACCACAGCTTTTTTTTTAAAATTCAAGGATAATTGCTTTACAATACTGTGTTGGTGTCTGCCATCCATTGACATGAATCAGCCATAGATGTACATATGTCCCTTCCCTCCTGAATCCCTCTCTCATCTCCCACTCCATCCCACCCCTCTAGGTTGTTACAGAGCGCTAGGTTGAACTCCCTGTGTCACACAGCAAATTCCCACTTGCTATCTATTTTACATATGATAATGTTTATGTTTCCATACTATTCTCTCAATTTGTCCCACTTCTTTTCCCACTGTGTCCACAAGTCTGTTCTATATGTCTGCATCTCCACTGTTGCCCTGCAATTAGGTTTATCAGTATCATATTTCTAGATTCCATACATGTGTGTTAATATGCAATATTTGTCTTTCTGACTTACTTCACTCAGACTATGCCAAAGCCTTTGACTGTGTGGATCACAACAAACTGTGGAAAATTCTTAAAGAGATGGGAATACCAGACCACCTGACCTGCCTACTGAGAAATGTATATGCAGGTTAAGAAGCAACAGTTAGAACTGGACATGGAACAACAGACTCGTCCCAAATCAGGAAAAGATTACGTCAAGGCTGTATATTGTCACCCTGCTTATTTAATTTATATGCAGAATACATCATGAGAAATGCCAGGCTGGATAAGAACAAGCTGGAATCAAGATTGACAGGAGAAATATCAATAACCTCAGCCATGCAGATGACACCACCCTTATGGCAGAAAGTGAAGAGGAACTAAAGAGGCTCTTGATGAAAGTGAAACAGGAGAGTGAAAAAGTTGGCTTAAAATTCAACACACATAAAACTAAGATCATGGCATCTGGTCCCATCACTTCATGGCAAACAGATAGGGAAACAATGCTAACAGTGACAGACTTTATTTTTTTGGGCTCCAAAATCACTGCAGATAGTGACTGCAGCCATGAACTTAAAAGACGCTTGCTCCTTGAAAGAAAAGCTATGACCAAACTAGATAGCATATTAAAAAGCAGAGACATTACTTTGCCAACAAAGGTCCATCTAGTCAAAGCTATGGTTTTTCCAGTAGTCATGTATGAATATGAGAGTTCGACTATGAAGAAGGCTGAATGCTAAAGAATTGATGCTTTTGAACTGTGGTATTGGAGAAGACTCTTAAGAGTCCCTTGGACTGCAAGGAGAGCCAACCAGTCTATCTTAAAGGAAATCAGTCCTGGATATTCATTGGAAGGAGTGATGCTGAAGCTGAAACTCCAATACTTTGGCCACCTGATGCAAAGAATTGACTCATTGGAAAAGACCCTGATTCTGGGAAAGATTGAAGGTGGGAGGAGAAGGGGACAACAGAGGATGCGATGGTTGGATAGCATCACCAATTCAATGGACATGAGCTTGAGCAAGCTCCAGGAGTTGGTGATGGACAGGGAAGCCTGATGTACTGCAGTCCATGGTGTCACAGAGAGTTGGAAACGACTGAGTGACTGACCTGAACTCACTCAGCTCTAGGTTCATCCATCTCATTAGGACTAGTTTGAATGTGTTCTTTGTTTATAGCTGAGTAATATTCTGTTGTATATATGTATCACAATTTCTGTATCCATTCATCTGATGATGGACATCTGGGTTGCTTCTAGGTCCTAGGTATTGTAAAAAGTGCTGCAGTGAACATTGGGATACATGTGTCTCTTTCAGTTATTTTTTTTCTCAGGGTATATGCCCAGTAGTGGAATCACTGGGTCGTATGGTAGTTCTGTTCCTAGTTTTTTAAGGAACTGAAGTGACTTAGCAGCAGCAGCAGCATACTGTTTTCTTTTTTTTTTAATTTTTATTATTTTTATTTATTTATTTATTTTATATTTTAATTTTAATTTTTACTTAATTTTACTTTACAATACTGTATTGGTTTTGCCATACATTGACATGAATCCACCACGGGTGTACATGAGTTCCCAAACATGAACCCCTCTCCCACCTCCCACCCCATATCATCTCTCTGGATCATCCCCGTGCACCAGCCCCAAGCATCCTGTATCCTGCATCAAACATAGACTGGTGATTCATTTCTTACATGATAGTATACATGTTTCAATGCCATTCTCCCAAATCATCTCACCCTCTCCCTCAGAATCCAAAAGTCCTAGTGACTGTATCAATTTACATTTCCACCAACATTGCAAGAGGGTTCTCTTTTCTCCACATCCTCTTTTGCATTTATTGCTTGTAGATTTTTTATGATGGCCATTCTGACTGGTGCAAGGTGATACCTCATTGTAGTTTTGATTTGCATTTCTCTAATAATGAGTGATGTTGAACATCTTTTCATGTGTTTGTTGGCCATCTGTATGTCTTCTTTGGTATTTCCTACAGACTCTTTATTAGTTTGCCAGCAGAATTCCTGCAGATAGTCTGCTGTAGTGGTTCATGATTTAACTAAGGATAACCTAATTGATGGTGGCTGCAGCCATGAAATTAAAAGACGCTTACTCCTTGGAAGAAAAGTTATGACCAACCTAGATAGTATATTCAAAAGCAGAGACATTACTTTGCCGACTAAGGTCCGTCCAGTCAAGGCTATGGTTTCTCCAGTGGTCATGTATGGATGTGAGAGTTGGACTGTGAAGAAGGCTGAGCGCCGAAGAATTGATGCTTTTGAACTGTGGTGTTGGAGAAGACTCTTGAGAGTCCCTTGAACTGCAAGGAGATCCAACCAGTCCATTCTGAAGGAGATCAGCCCTGGGTGTTCTTTGGAAGGACTGATGCTAAAGCTGAAACTCCAGTACTTTGGCCACCTCATGCGAAGAGTTAACTCATTGGAAAAGACTCTGATACTGGGAGGGATTGGAGGCAGGAGGAGAAGGGGACGACAGAGGATGAGATGGCTGGATGGCATCACTGACTCGATGGACATGATGAGTAAACTCTGGGAGCTGATGATGGACAGGGAGGCCTGGCGTGCTACGATGCATGGGGTCGCAAAGAGTCGACACAACTGAGTGTCTGAACTGAACTGAACTGAACTGAACCTAATTGAAAATGAACGCTTCAAAGGAGGGGTAGAACTGAAGTAAATGAGTGGTATTTCATCATATGTATGTACCACAGTTTGTTTAACCATTCACCCGTTGAGAGGCATTTGAGCTATTTTCAGGTTTTGGCTGTTACAAAGAAAGCTGCTCTGAACATTGGTATACAGTTTTTGGCATGAACACAGTTTCCATTCCTCTGGGATAAATACTCAGGATTGCAATTACTGAGTCATGTGGTAGTTACATGTTTAGTTTTAAAATACTCCATCAAAATTTTCCAGAGTGGCTGTACAACATTATGCTTCCACAAGCAATGTGTGAATGATCCAGTTTCTCCACATGCTTCTCAGCATTTGGTGTTGTCATTATTTTATATTTTAGCCATTATGCTAGATATGTAGTGATATTTCATTGTGAGTTTAATTTGCATTTCCCTAATAGATAATGATGTTGAACATATTTTCATTTGTTTATCATCTGTATATCCTCTTTATTGAATGGCTGTCAATTACTTTAGTCTGTTTTCTAATTGAATTGTTTATATTTTCATCCTTGAGTTTTTAGTGTTCTTTCTATGTTATAGATGCTAGTCTTTTGTTAGATACATGGCTTTCAGATTCTTTATTGCAGTCTTCAGCTTGTCTTTTCATTCTCTTAACAGGTTTTTCACAAAGGAAAGTTTTAAATTTTATGGGAACCATTTTACCAAATAAAATCTTTTACTAGATTTCCTGTCTGAGATTTAGCTTGTGGAGGAACCTGTGATAAGACAATTGCTATAAATCCATTATAATATTTAACTTGCAATGAACATGTCTCATTCTGGGCTAAAATAAAGCTTTAATAAAGGAAATAGTTTACCTACATTCTTGTGAACAATGAAACTATTTATCTACATCTTTTATTCTTGTACTCTATCTCAAGTAGATTAAAACTTTTCTGAGGGTAAAGATTGTGTTCATTCATCTTGAATCCTCTTTGAAGTTAATTACAGTGTTTTAAAAAGCAGGTTCAACAAATACATTTTAACATTCCAGCAAGTTGTCGTGGCAGGACATAAAGAAGTAGAGTTTGGAATGTTGAGTTCAATGGGGTTGCCTGCAATGAAAAATTGGGCAAGTCACTTAACCTCTTTTAATTGCAGCTTCCTTACCTCACATTTTGGGTAACAATACCAACTTCATAGGCTTGTTGTTGTTCAGTCACTAAATTGTGTCAGACTCTTTGTGACCCCATGGACGCCAGACTCCCTTGTCCTCTACTATTTTCTGGAGTATGGTCAAATTTGTGTCCATTGAATTGATGATGCTATGTGACCATCTCATCCTCTGCTGCCTCCTTCTCCTTTTGCCTTCTCTCTTTCCCACATCAGGGTCTTTCCCAGCGAGTCAGTTCTTCATATCAGGTGGCCAAAGTATTGGAGCTTCAGCTTCAGCATCAATCCTTCCAATGAATATTTGGGATTGATTTCCTTTAGGATTGACTGATTTGATCTCCTTGCAGTCCAAGGGACTCTCAAGAGTCTTTTTCAGCACCACAGTTTCAAAAATCAGCTCTTCAGTGCTCAGCCTTCTTTATAGTCATAGTCTTGTAGTGCTATTCAAAGGAGACCAGTATATGTAAGGCACTGAGTAGAGTGTTTGATGTTTAGTAGTCTGTGAATACATGATAACTATTGTAGTTATAAGGATTTAAGCTTCATAAATCCTTGAGCAGGGTTTAAAAGGACTCAGATTACAGGGGTTGAGTCTATAAATAAATATTATGTATGTGAACTGAACTACATGTAAACTGCATGTGTGGATTATTTTAAACCATACATCCAAAAAAAGGCAAAATTTTATTGATGCACACCATCACTTACACTACAGAATTCTTTAGTTTGGAAAGTACATCAAAGCCATTAAAAAAAATATAGTTTATGCAGTTAATGTTACAAGTTGAGAAATCCTTGAACCTGAACAAAGCTGTGACTGTTTATAAAATTTATTAATGCATAGAGGCAATAATAAAATAATTAAAATTGATTCAAAAATATTTATACATTTTATCACACATTGCATTTCTTCATAAGGATAAGGTAAAGTAGGAGCCGAATTAAATGTCTGTGGGTTAAGTGTAAGGTAAATTTAATCAAGTGCTGAATATCAAATTAACATAGAAAATTACGAGCAAAACACAAATATTTTAAGTCAGTTAATGACTTAGCATTAGCTAAGAGATTTCATTTTACCTGTTTCAATTAACAATATATTTGCATTTTAGAAATTGCTTCCCTTATGTTGTTATAGTTAGCAATTTGTATAATTTTAATTTTCAAGAGTTGCTGAATTTGATTTCGTTTGTCTTAAATGCTTCTTGAGTTTTATGATTAAATGAGTGTAATTGATTTCATTAATTGGATATTGAGGATAGTGGGAATAGAGCTATTAATGGGCATATATAAATATGTTTACACAATTTATAAATATATTCCATTGGTTTTGAGAAACCCTGTGGAGAAACCTTCCGTTCAGTATAACTTTCTTAAATTTTATGAACTTGACCTCATAAAAGAGAGCAGGAATTAAAAACCTGAGTCAGACTCATAAAGAATTTATTTAAAATGAGATGAATTTTATGTATAGCTTGACTGTTTTTCTTTTATAAAGCACTCTGAATATTAATTGGAATTTTTAGTTTTCAGGATTCACTGCACACTCTGATAAGGGTGTAAGGGTGTTATTGTTGTTCAGTTGCTAAGTTGTATCTGACTCTGCAAGCCCATGGACTGAAGCACAACAGGCTTTCCTGTCCTCCACTAACTCCTGGAGTTTGCTCAAATGGTGTCCACTGACTTGGTGATGCTATCCAACCATCTCATCCTCTGCTACCCCCTTCTCCTTTGCCTTTGATCTTTCCCAACATCAGAGTCTTTTCCAATGAATCGGCTCTTCACATCAGGTGACCAGAGTTGGAATTCCGATGAGGGTATAAGGTGTGTAATTCAAATGCTAAAAAACATTGAAGTGAAGTGATTGCAGATTGGGGATTTTTCTTGGGAAAATGAGAAAAAGTAAGTAAGTACATGAAAAGGTCCATATGAGAATATATTTTCTTGAGATGATGCTTCTCAGATGTATGTGTGCATATGAATCATCTGATAATTTTGATGCAAAATGTAGATTCTGATTCATTAGGTCTGGGGTAAGGCCCAAGTTTCTTTATTTCTAACAAACTCTCCCAGGAAAGGCTGATCTTTCTGGTTTGGGAAGCACCTTTTGTTTCTAGTCCACTGTATTCTGTCTCTCTGAAAGCCATTTAAGGCAAGGTTAGCTGGCTATATCAGGCTTCCCTGGTAGCTCAGCTGGTAAAGAATCTGCCTGTAATGCAGGAGACCCTGATTTGATTCCTGGCAGGAAGATCCACTGGAGAATGGATAGGCTACCCACTCCAGTATTCTTGGGCTTCCCTGGTAGCTCAGATGGTAAAGAATCCTCCTGCAATGTAGGAGACCTGGGTTCAGTCCCTGGGTTGGGAAGATTCCCTGGAGAAGGGAAATGCTACCCACTCCAGTATTTTGGCCTGGAGAATCCCCATGGACAGAGGAGCCTGGTAGGCTACAGTCCCATGAGGTCACAAAGAGTTAGATGTGACTGATATGTATTGAAATGCATTACTGGTTATATAATGGCAAAGAGGGGTTTATACTGGGAAGCAGCAGAGGTTCCCACACCACTGTACTTCTGTCCCAACAGTGTTTCACCCTGGGCTCAATTTCTAACTGTCATGGCCTGAGGATCGTAGTGGCTTTCGATTGGTCAGCAGCTCGCAAGTGCACCCAGCCTCCACTCTGAGAAACTGTATAAATCTACAGTGGGGACATTCTCTGCTCCCCTCCTGGCAATAACCACTGCCAACTGTGGCCAGGCAGGGGAAAAGCTGGGAGACTTCTGTTTTGTTCCACCCTCAAATCCCCTGATCATGCCTGTGATGGGCCAAGCTCTACCAGAAGCCAGAACAGAAGAGAGCCATGTGGTACATTCCAGGGCGATGGGTACAGAGCACAGTGAAGGAAGCAATGAGATGGAGAGGAAAGCAGAGACTGTTCAGCATACCCATTAAATTTTTTAAAATCTATTTATTTAATTTTGGCTATCCTGGCTCTTTGTTGCTGCACAGGTGCTCTCTAGTTGCTGTGAGTAGGGGCGACTCTCTAGGTGTGGTGTGTAGGCTCCTCATTGTGGTGCCTTCTCTTGTTGCAGAGCACAGGCTGTTGGGCTCACGAGCTTCACTAGTTGTGGCTCATGGGCTCTAGAGCAAGGGCTTAGTAGTTAGGGTGCACAGGCTTAGTTGTTCCACCACATGTGGGATCTTTCCAGACCAGGGATTGAACCTGTGTCTCCTACACTGGTAGGCAGAGTCTCAGTCATTGGACCACAAGGGAAGCCCCAAGCATACCCATTGAAAATACTTTTAATATTGGTCTCTTGTGATATAGCAATACCATGAATTGGTTAGAGCAATATTTTGCAAGGAGTATATGAATCCGTGTAGGGGGAGGGGTTATCAGTTGGGTATAAATATGAGAAAGCTCCTTAATTGGCTTTGCCCATTCTTAGCCCCAAGATATTTACTGTCATTGCCAAGTGAAAGAAAGTGAAAGTGAAGTTGCTCAGTCGTGTCCAACTCTTTGCGACCTCGTGGACTGTAGCCCACCTGGCTCCTCCGCCCGTGGGATTCTCCAGGCAAGAATACTGGAGTGGGTTGCCATTTCCTTCTCCAGAGGATCTTCCCGACCCAGGGATCGAACCCAGGTCTCCCACATTGCAGATAGACGCTTTAACCTCTGAGCCACCAGGGAAGCCCTTCATTGCCAAGTTGGGTCCAATCAAGAAACTCATTTAGGACATATCTCTAGGATCTCTGCAACTTTTATCTTAGGAAGAATACAATAGAATGATGAATACACTTGATTTAATGGAAACTATAAGCAATGTAATATATAATGAATATTACATAATTATATGCAACCCCTGTAAATTAAATGAAGTATGTTCTGATATTACTTTCCAATTACTATCTGAAGGAAACTCTTTTTTAGGAGTGACTGAAAGAATGGTCCCTGGTCTGTGAAGATCCAGATTTCTCTTCTTGCATGACCTACTCTCTTAGTTAGGATGTACCTTCTGCTGCCTGGAAAGGAAATGGAAATTAAGAATGACTTAAACAAGTTAAAAATTAATTTTCTTGGGAGGGGGGTTCATGTTTGGGAACGCATGTACACCCGTGGTGGATTCATGTCAATGTATGGCAAAACCAATACAGTATTGTAAATTAAAATAAAGTAAAAAAATAAAATGATACTATGGGAATCAGAAAAAAAAATTAATTTTCTTTTAGGTAGTAGTCCCTGGCTAGTATGGCAACACTGGCCTACATGGTTGTATAGCACTCCAGTCCCTTCTATCTTCTTGCTTCTCTGTCTCTCCTCTGTGTTGTTTATGCAGTTCTAGATGGCTGGCCATACTATTCATGTTCCAGACAGCAGAATAGAAGAAGCCATAGGAGGGAGGGATGGAACATATGCTCCTCCTTTTAAAAGTGAGAGCTAAAGTTTGCATATGTAACTCCTCTTAACACCTTAATGGCCAAAACTTTATCACATGGCCATCAATTCAGTCACTCAGTCATGTCTGACTCTTTGCAACTCCATGGACTGCAGCACACCAGGCTTCCCTGTCCATCACCAACTCCCAGAGCCTACTCAAACTCATGTCCATTGAGTCAGTGATGCCATCCAACCATCTCATCCTCTGTCATCCCCTTCTCCTCCTGCCTTCAATCTTTCCCAGCATCAGGGTCTTTTCCAATGAGTCGGTTCTTTGCATCAGGTGGCCAAAGTATTGGAGTTTCAGCTTCAGCACCAGTCCTTCCAATGAATATTCAGGATTGATTTCCTTTAGGACTGACTGGTTGGATCTCCTTGCAGTCCAAGGGACTCTGTGGACTGAGAGAGTGAACTGTGTTCAGTTCCCAGTTCAAAAGCATCAATTTTTTGGCACTCAGGTTTCTTTATAGTCCAACTGTCGCATCCATACATGACTACTGGAAAAACCATAGCTTTGACTAGATGGACCTTTGTTGGTAAAGTAATGTCTCTGCTTTTTAATATGTTGTCTAGGTTGGTCATAGCTTTTCTTTCAAGGAGCAAGCGTCTTTTAAGTTCATGGCTGCAATCACCATCTGCAGTGATTTTGGAGCCCCCAAATGTAAAGTTTGTTACTGTTTCCATTGTTTCCCCATCTATTTGCTGTGAAGTGATGGGACCGGTTGCCATGATCTTAGTTTTCTGAATATTGAGTTTTAAGCCAACTTTTTCACTCTCCTCTTTCACTTTGATCTAGAGGCTCTTTAGTTTAGTTCCTCTTCACTTTCTGCCATAAGGGTGGTTTCATCTGCATAGCTGAGGTTATTGATATTTCTCCTGTCAATCTTGATTCCAGCTTGTGGTTCATCCAGCCTGGCATTTCTCATGATGAACTCTGCATATAAGTTAAATTAGCAGGGTGACAATATGGAGCCTTGACATATTCCTTTCCTGATTTGGAACGAGTCTATTGTTCCATGTCCAGTTCTAACTGTTGCTTCTTGACTTGAATACAGATTTCAAAGTAGGCAGATAAGGTGATCTGGTATTCCCATCTCTTTAAGAATTTTCCAGTTTGTTGTGATTCACACAGTCAAACGCTTTGGTGTAGTCAGTAAAGCAAAAATAGATGTTTTTCTGGAACTGTCTTGCTTTTTTTTGATGACCCAATGGATGTTGGCAATTTCATCACTGGTTCCTCTGCCTTTCCTAAATCCAGCTTGAACATCTGGAGGTTCACGGTTCATGTACTGTTGAAGCCTGGCTTAGAGAATTTTGAGCATTACTTTGCTAGTGTGTGAGATGAGTGCAATTGTGTGGTACTTTGAATATTCTTTGGCATTTTGCCTTTCTTTGGGATTAGAATTAAAACTGTCCTTTTCCAGTCCTGTGGCCACTGCTGAGTTTTCCAAATTTGCTAGCATATTGTGTGCAGCACTTTCATAGCATCATCTTTTAGGATTTGAAATAGCTCCACTGGAATTCCATCACCTCCACTAGCTTTGTTCATAGTAATGCTTCCTAAGGCCCACTGGACTTCACATTCCAGGATATCTGGCTCTAGGTGAGTGATCATACCATCATGATTATCTGTCATGAAAATCTTTTTCGTATAGTTATTTTGTGTATTCTTGCCACCTCTTCTTAATATCTTCTGCTTCTGTTAGGTCCATACCTTTCTGTTCTTTATTGTGGTCATCTTTGCATGAAATGTTCCTTTGGTATCTCTAATTTTAGCAGCAAAAGAGGCTCAGAAATTCAACTTTTATTTGAGCAGCCATAATTAGCATAAACATTTGATTATATCAAAATGGGTCACAGATCCAAATGTAGAATGCAAAACTAAAACTCCTAGGAGATAGGTCACAGATCCAAATGTAGAATGCAAAACTAAAACTCCTAGGAGATAACGTAGGAGAAAATCTTAATGACAATGACATTTTAGGGTTTGGCAATGACATTTTAGATAAAACACCAAAGATACAATCTGTGAAAGAAAGAATTGGTAAGCTGGTCTTCATTAAAATTAAAAATTTCTGCTCTGTGGCAGATACTGTGAAGAGAAAAAAGAGAAGCCACAGACTAGGGAAAATATGTATTTTACATATTTTTTAAAAAATATGGTAAAGGACTGTTATCCAGAATATTCAAAGAACTCTTAAAACTCAACAATAAGAAAACAAACAGCTAGATTTAGAAATGAGCCAAAGCCCTAATGAATATTTCACCAAAGAAGGTATACAGATGGCAGGTAAGCATGTGAAAAGATGATCCATGTTATATGCCATCAGAGAAATCTAAATTGAAACAACACTACAATACCACTATACACCTATTAGAATAACCCAAGTCTGGAACACTGACAGTGTCAAAAACTCGTGAGGCTGTGGAGCACAGGAATCCTCATTAATTGCTGATTGGAATGCAAAGTGGTACAGTCACTTTGTATGACAGTTTGATAGTTTCTTGTAAAACTAAGCATACTCTTATCACACAATTTAGCAATTGTGTTCCTTGGTATTTATTCAGATAAAATGAAAATGTGTGTCCACACAAAACCCTGCACACAGATGTTCATAGCAACTTAATCCATAACTGCTGAAACATGGGAAACAAGCAAGATGTTCTTCAGCGCGCACATGCATGCTCAGTCGTGTCCAGCTCTTTGCATCCCCATGGACTGTAGTCTGTCAGGTTCCTCTCTCTGTTTGATTTCCCAGGTAAGACTCCTGGAGCAGGTTGCCATTTCCTTTTCCAGGGGATCTTCCCGACCCAAGTATCGAACCTGCATCTCCTGCATCGGCAGGCAAATTCTTTATCACTGAGCCAGCTGGGAAGCCCTGTCCTTCAATAGGTGAGTGGATAAAATGTGGTACCTTCAAATGATGGAATATTGTTCAGTGCTAAAATGAAATAAGCTATCAAGTCATGAAAGATGTGGGGGAAGCTTAAATGCATGTTATTAAGTGAAATTATTCCAATCTGGAAAGGCTGCATACTGTATTATTATTCCATTATGAAAAGGTAAAACTATGACAGGATAAGAATCAGTGGTTGCCAGGGGTTAATGAGGAGGGTAGGCTGAATAGATAGAGTACAGAGGATTTTTAGGGCAGTAAAAATACCTTATATGACACTATATTAGTGGATATGTGTCAGTATACCTTTGTATAAACCTATAAAATGTAGAACACTAGGAGTAAACCTAGTAAACTGTGGACTTTGGGTGATAATAATGTGTAGGTTCTTCAATTGTAGCAAATGTACACTCTGATGGGGCATGTTGATAATGGAAATACTGCACATCTGGGATCAGGGAATATAGGAGAAATCTTTGTGCCTTTCCCACAGTTTTGCTGTGAGCCCGAAACTGCTCTAAAAAATATGATCTGTTAAAAAAATATTCGAGGGGAAAAGGCCATAGGTTAAGACAGGGCAACCTCAGAGGTCATCTAATTTAATTAATTCATTTTGCGTTTGAAGAGTGAGGCCCAGAGAGGATGAATGACTTGCCTACATCACACAATCAATGACAGTATAACCAGAATTACTCTTGACTCACCCACATTTTATCCACTCACCAGGGGTCCTTTTGGGTGGACTTGAAAGAGAAATGTAACTCTACAGTTGAGCAGAATCTCTATCTGACAAGATTACAGCTCTGACACAGCTCTTGATCACTCTGGGAGTCTTGAACAGGTTTCTGGGTATTTCCATGAAGTCCTCGTGGCCACTATTTTCACAATGAGCCTTCTGTTATCTCAGGTTCCACAGATGGTAAGAAGCTAACCAGAGCCTGAGTCTCTTGATTCCATTCTTCACTGCACCCCATCCCCCTCGTTCCAGAAAAGAGACCTTCCCCATTCACTTAAATGTGTAATGTGGAACTGCCATTCAAGACACGAGGTTCTAGATTATGCACTGGCAGCACCACAGACATGGCACCTCCCTGCAACCTTTTCTTGTGCCACGATGCACAGCTTTCTTCCCTCTGCTTCTGGAACTTTGCGTGTATCAGTCGTGGCCACTACTAAAAAACCGTATTACATAAAAGACAAGAGAGTGGATGCTGGGGGCTAGCCAGCAGCCCCTCCCGCACTTGGGTTCCTGTGATCTTCCCCTGTATCTTTTGCTGTTGTTGTCACATAGCTGTCAGCCTTGGAAAGTCATCTGCTTGTATCAAGGCTCTTGGCATTTGTGGGAAATGCTCTGTATTTGACCCACATTTAGGTTTTAAATGTTGTAATCTTTGTATTGCTAAAGAAATTAAAAAGTTTTGCTTCTTACCAATATTGTGCCTGTTGCTGTAACTTTTAAACTGGAAATTGTTTCTTGTTCTGTTTATAGGATCTGCAGCTATTGTCCATTATTCACCCAAGCACCCTGTTTTCTAGTTTCGTTAGTCATATGCTACTGTTTTTATGTGTGAGCAATTTTGCTTCCTTGTATGACGATGTTTTGGTTATTTCTTTGTTTATTCCTTCAGGAATATTTATTAAGTGTCTACTATGCCCTGAACAGAATATTAATTATTGGGTAGTGAACAGGACAGGAACAGTTTTTATGGTCCAGTGGGGGAGAAAAAAATAAACATTATATAATATACTTATGTATACATATATACACAAACCAGATGATGAATATATACACTTCGGTCTTAGAAATGGTGCTAATTGCCTCAAATAGAAAGAATGGAGTTGGAGTAAATAATGGAGGTAAATATAATTTACTTTGGATGAGAAGGTCAGGAACAGGTTCCTTGAAGACATGACACTTAAGCTGAGGCATGAAAGGGATAAACTAGGGGAAGAGCAGAGAGAAGAGTAGGCTAGGCAGAGAGAATAGCATGGATTAAGGTTCTGAAGAGGGAAAGAGCTAAAAAAATTGGGAAAACTGAAAATAGTTGAGTTTTAAATGAACAAAGTGGAGAGTGATGCAAGATGAGGTTAAAAAGGTTGGCACAAGCTTGAAATTCATGGAAGGCTATGGATGTCATTTTGGATTTTATTCTAAGTGGAGTGAGGATTGAAGAATTTTAAGTTGGGAATAATAAGATGTAGGAGAAGGAAATGGCAACCCATTCCAGTGTTCTTGCCTGGAGAATCCCAGGGACTGCGGAGCCTGGTGGGCTGCCATCTGTGGGGTTGCACAGAGTCAGACACAACTGAAGTGATGCAGCAGCAGCAGCAGCAGCAGCAGCAGCAGCAGCAGCAGCAGCAGCAGCAGCAGCAGCGGCAGCTTACACTAAAAATTCCTTTGACTGTCTTGTGGAAAGTGGATAGCAGGAAGGCCAGAGTGGAAGCAAGGAGACCCCCTCAGAGGCTACCAGAATCGTCCAGGAGCATGATGGTTGCTTGATCTAGGGTGGTGCTAATGGAGATGTGTTTGAGTCATATTTTAGAGGTAGGTTTAATGGGCTGTGGCAATGGACTAAATATTGTAGATTAGGAAGGAGAAGGAGTCAATATTGTCTTGTCATTTCTAAGTTTATCTGTAGTATGGATGGTGGTGGCTTTTTCCAGGATGGGAAAGAGTGAAAGTGGAATAGATTTTGCAGAAAGTTGAAGAGAAAGTTTTTAATTGGGTCTGGACCCAAATCACCTTATTTAATGGGTTAAAATCTATTTCTGGACATAGCACATCCAGAGTTTATTGTTAATCATAGTTCCTTGATTTTAAGATGCCATAAGTTTGAAGGTGCTGCATTGATTTAACATCGGCTTTCCATAAAGAAAGAAACGCTATCATATTAACTGTGCACACGGATGTAACACACATCTCAGCTGAACTGTTAGAATGTGTAAAATACATCTTAGATTTGAAGAAATTTAATATTTCAACTGCACTGCATGTAAAATACAATTGTAAATAAAGGATAATAATAAAGGGGAGACCTCCAGAAAATCCTTTCACAGCTTTGTAGAAATGGGTATCTAATTGTCTACTGGATATCTTTATGTGAATGTGTCATGAATACCTCAAGGTTCTGTGTGTTTGAAATGAAATTCACTGTTTCCCATTAATTAATCCCAAATCTGTTTCTCTTTCTAAACCTATTTTGATTAATGGAACCATCATCCTCTCAGTTTTTCTTTCATTTATTTATTCATCTATTTAACATGGACTTTTTGAGCTCTGACTAGCAGTTAGGTGCTTTATTCTCAAACCCCTTTTTATATCTGTTATCTTTCTGAGAGATTAAAGAGTTGTGGTAGCTTGGCCATGTAACTTTCTTTGGCCAAAGGGACAATAGTAAATAGGATACAAGTGGAGATTTAAAAAGTGCTTGCATAGTGGAGTTTGACTTCTCTCGCTACTCTTGGGAACTTTGTGGTAACCACTGTGGGAATAAACTTAGGCTGGCCTGCTGGGGGATGACAGTTATGTGACAAAATCTTCTTATTACCCCAAAGTCAACAGCCAGACATCTGACTGAGGCCAGTCTAGATCATCTCACCCAGTCAAGCTGGCCCAGACCAGAAGAACTGCCAGGACAGTTCATAGAAGCATAATAAAATGTTAGTTTTAAGCACTAAGCTGTGAAATGGTTTGTTATGTAACAAAATCTAACCCATAAAGGAATGGTGGACTATTTCCCTTAGTGACTCTGTAGGAGTGGGGTGGGTGAAGGAGTCTGGTTGCATGTCTGTGTTCTGACATCTTCATTTTGACACCTCACATATGGAGAGTCCTATTCCAGCATTTTATGATGGTAGATATTGGCTTCTCCAGTTTTACAGAAGGGAAAAAAGATTGTTATGTGGCTTGTCCAAGGCCACACAACTGTTCAGTTGGAGAGCTATGATTTGAACTCAGTTCTTTTTGAATCCAAAGCCCTTGCTTGTTTCTATAATATCAAATTATTTATTTCTCAAATATTCCCTCAGATCTTCTGGATTAATGTTATGAAGGATATAGCATGATTCCATATATGCTGTTTCCAAATAACTTTTTTGTTTCTGTAAAACAAGCAAAGCAAAATCAAGCCTCCCAAATCATGTCATATTGTATGTTTTGTGTGGTCAAGAGACCCTTAGCTAGAGTAGTACTTAATACATTCCAGTTTCAAAACACTGGATGTATAATCTGCTTTTAATTAGATAGATGTATGTGTTTACATGTTCTTATATAAATAAACAGCTGTGCAGTGCATTGTAAGTACTTGAGATGATTACATTTTCACTTAAGGAAGAGTCCCTTCATTCTGTGCTTGCAACCTCTTTACTTATTCTGTTATACTTCCATTTCATAGTCTTGCTCAGCCCTAAACAGGCTCATGCTGTGTTTCTCTTCTAGTTTCCTTTTTCCTTTGTGCAGCATCAATTACTACAGAGAATGAAGTAGATCCTGTAGGGTGTACAAGCACCTGCCTAGATATAAATTTGGAGCCTAAAATATTTAAAATATAATTTATTGATGCTATATTATCATAATTATAATAGCTTTAATTTTTAAAGTAAAAACTGTAGACCTTTAATTCTAAAAGGTAAAACATATAGTACACTGATTTTTCCAATTTTGATTATTATTTATTAATATGCTCAATTACATATGTAGAGTCTAAGTTTTCAGTGGCCACAAACTTGAAGGTAGTGTGGGAACTGAAATTAGTCTCTATCTTGAATGTGATTTATAGCAGAAAATGTAATTTAGTCAGTTTTAGATACTCAGTCCCTTCTAGCTTTTTTTTTCTATGCCTTTTTCAAGTTAAAACTGAGTTTTCTATCATTCACTTTTCTCCATGAGCTCCTAATTCCCTTCTACTTCTATTACAGAGTTTCATTTTAATATATATATTTTTCTCTTTAGATGTCTGTTACTTCTCTGCAGAAATATACAAAAGTGAATAGTTTGAAAATTTTCTATGCCCTTCCTGGGGTTGAAAATATTAAAAGACTGCCTTGTGCATTAAATTAAATTTCATTCACAGGCACTTCCCTTAAAGTCTTTTGCACACTTAATCCCATTTTGGTATCTGTTTCTGAGAGGACCCAGACTAACATGTCTATCTTTTACTTATTAACTCACATGAATCCTTTCTATAGTCTAGATATAAGCCCTTTGTTTGTTATATATATTACAAGTATCTTTTCCCAGTCTGAGGTTTACCTTTACACTCTTTTGCTGGTATCTTTTGATGAAAAGTTGTTCTGAATTTTAATGCAATATCACTTATTAATGGTTATTTTTAATGTCTGGTTTTAAAATATTATTGCATAATGCCTGGATCATGAAGAATCCTATCGTCTAGAAGACTTACTGTTTTTTTACATTTCATATTTAGATTAACTATATTTCTGAGTTTACCTTTGTATATTATGTGAGAGTGGAGTCAAGTTTCTTATATTTTCCATGTAGATACTAATTTGACTCGGAACCATATATTGAAAATACTACCCTCTTTTCTTTGCTCTGTAGTACTACCTTTGTCATAAATCAAGGGTCTTTATATGTGTGAGAGTTTTTTCTGGGCTCTCAGTTCTATTCCATTGTTCTATTTTTCTGTCCTTGTGCCAATACCATGATGTCTTAATTTTGGTAGTTACAGAGTAAGTTGATATCCAGTAGACTGAGTTATCACATATTATTTTTGAAGAGTGTGTTGATTGTTTGATTTCTGTACGCTAGTTTATGCCCTTATTTTTCCCTCTAGCTTTAACAAGTTTTCTATGATGTGCCTAGGGTGTTGTATTAGGGTTCTACACAGAAACAGAACCAGTATTTTAAGATGTATGTATGTATGTGTGTATGCATCATAGTTTTCTATGGTGTGCCTATGGTGTTGTATTAGGGTCCTTCACATGAACAGAACCAATAATATGTATATATGTACCTAGATATATATCTATAGCTATCTATCTATATCATCTATCTTATGTCTACTCAATATATCTGTAGATACAGATCAATCTCTGTGTAAATATGTATATCTCTATCTTATACATGTACCTTATCCCAGTGTATTAATATGATGTTTGTATGCATGTGTCTGCCTATCTAAATCTGTCTGGAGTTTAAGGATTTGATTCATGTATTGTGGGTGCTGGCAAGTTCAAAATCTTCAGGACCGGCCAGCAGGCTGGAGAGCCAGGGAAGAGTTTAATGTTGTAGCTCAAGTGTAAAGGCATTGTGAAGGGAAAGCTGCTTCTTCCTTTGGGAAGCTTACTCTTTTAAGATTTCAACTGATTGGATGAGACTCTCCCATACAATGGATGAAAATCTACTTTATTCAGAATCTACTGGTGTAAATGTTTACTACATGTAAAAAAACAGCAATATCTAGTCTGATGTTTTGTCAAAAACTGGGTATCATGGCCTAGATAAGTTGACAAAGTTAATCATTACAGGTGATTTTCTTTGTATTTGTCAGCTAACGATTAATAGTGCTACTAGAGTCTCTGGCTTGATGTCTCTCTTAACTTTGGAAAATACTCAGCCATTGTCTCTTATAGTATTACTACTCCCTCATTCTCTCGTTCATCTTCTTTGTTCACTGCTCTAGTTTCCTTCTTTGTTTGGCTCTTCTCTTCCCACTCTCCCCCTGTGCCAAAGTTTTCACTGCGTAGCTTATTTCCACTGCCTTTAAAAAACAAAATAACAATATTCCCACAGCTTTTCTAATTATTCTTGGCTAGAAGGTTCCACTTCACTTTATCATACTGTTCATGGAGTTCTCACAGCAAGAATACTGAAGTGGTTTGCATTCCTTCCTCCAGTGGATCACATTTTGTTAAAGCTCTCTACTATGGGGCTTCCCTGGTGGCTCAGAGGGTAAAGCATCTGCCTGCAATGCAGGAGACCTGGGTTCGATCCCTGGGCCAGGAAGATCCCCTGGAGAAGGAAATGGCAATCTACTCCAGTACTCTTGCCTGGAAAATCCCATGGACAGAGAAGCCTAGTAGACTACAGTCCATGGGATCGCAAAGAGTCGGACACGACTGAGCGATTTCACTTTCTTTACTATGACCCATCTGCCTTGGGTGGCCCTGCATGGCATGACTCATAGCTTCATTAAGTTACTCAAGCCCCTTTGCACAATAGTCATGTATGGATGTGAAAGTTGGACCATAAAGAAGACTCAGTGCCGAAGAATTGCTGCCTTTGAACTGTGATGCTGAAGAAGACTCTTGAGAGTCTCTTGGACTGCAAGGAGATCAAACAAGCCAATCCTAAAGGAAATTAACCCTGTATGTTCATTGAAGCTGAAGCTCCAATACTTTTGCCACCTGATGTGAGGAGCTGGCTCACTGGAAAAGACCCTGATGCTGGGAACGACTGAAGGCAGGAGGAAAAGGGGGTGACAGAGGGCGAGATGGTTGGATGGCATCACCGACTAAATGGACATGAGTTTGAGCAAACTCCTGGAGATAGTGAGAGGGAAGCCTGGTGTGCTGTTGTCTATGGGACTGCAAAGATTTGGACATGACTTAGAGATTGAACAGAGCCCTGGTTTATGTTCCCTGAGTCATACAGCAAATTCCCATTGGTTATCTATTTCACACATGATAGTGTATATGCTTCCATGTTACTCTCTCCACTCGTCCCACCCCCTCCTTCCTCCCTGCTGCTCGTGTCCTTAAGTCTGTTTGCTATGTATGCATCTCCATGTTGCCTTGTAAATAGGTTCATCAGTACCATCTCAAGATTCCATCAGTCAGTTCAGTTCAGTTGCTCAGTCGTGTCCGACTCTTTGTGACCTCATGGCCTGCAGCACGCCAGGCCTCCCTGTCCATCACCAACTCCCAGAATTTACTCAAACTCATGTCCATTGAGTTGGTGATTCCATCCAACCATCTCATCCTCTGTCTTCCCCTTCTCCTCCCACCTTTAATCTTTCCTAGCATCAGGGTCTTTTCAAATGAGTCCATATATATGCACTGATATATCCTTGTTTTTCTCTTTCTGACTTACTTAATTCTGTATAATAGGCTCTAGGTTAATCTACCTCAGTAGAACTGACTCAAATGCATTTTTTTATGGCTAAGTAATATTCCATTTTATGTATGTACCACAGTTTCTTTATCCATTCATCTGATGATGGGCATGGGTTGCTTCCTTGTCCTAGCTATTGTAAAGAGTGCTGCAGTGAAGACTGGGGTACATGTGCAATGTGCCTTTTTCAATTTTGTTTCCTTAGGGTATATGCCTAGTAGTGGGATTGTTGGATCATATGGTAGTTCTATTCCCAGTGTTTTTTTTGAAATATCTATACTGTCTTCCATAGTGGCTGTATCAATATACATTCCCACCAACAGTGCAAAAGTGTTCCCTTTTCTCCACACCCTCTCCAGTATTTATTGTTTATGGATTATTTGATGATGACTCTTCTGACTGGTGTGAGGTGATATCTCACTGTAGTTTTGATTTGCCTTTCTCTACTAATGAGCGATGTTGAGCATCTTTTCATGTGTTTATCAGCCATTTGTATGTCTTTGGAGAAATGTCTGTTTAGGTCTTTTGCCCACCTTTTGATTGGGTTGTTTGTTTTCCTTATATTCAGTTTTACGAGCTGCTTGTATATTTTGGAAATTAATCTTTTGTCAGTGGTTTCATTTGCTATTATTTTCTCCCATTCTGAGTGTTGTCGTTTCACCTTGTTTATAGTTTCCTTTGCTGTGCAAAATCATTTAAGTTTAATTACATCCCACTTGTTTATTTTTCTTTTTATTTCCATTACTCTGGGAGGTGAGCCATAGATGATCTCGCTGTGATTTATGTCATGTAGTGTTCTGCCTATGTTTTCCTCCAAGACCTAAAGAAATTTAGGTCTTTAATCTATTTTGAGTTTATCTTTGTGTATGGTGTTAGGAAGTGTTCTAATTTCATTCTTTCACATGTAGCTGTCCCTTTTCCCCAGCACCACTTATTCAGGAGACTATCTTTTCCCCGTTGTATATTCTTGCCTCCTTTGTCAGACATAAGGTGCCCATAGCTGTATGGGTTTATCTCTGGGATTTCTATCTTATTCCATTGATCTATATTTCTGTTTTTGTGCCAGTACCATACAGGACAGTGTACTTTTCTTTGTTCTCACTGTATTCCTAGTACCTATAAAAGTGGTTACAGAGTAGATGCTCAGTAAGTATTTATTAACTGAATGAATCTATAATAAGATATAATGAAAGGAAAACATAAAGTGAAAAAGCAATTATGCTAAAATAGGAATAGCCTGAAATTATCTGTATTTGTGCTGAAAATAAAACAGAAATCATTTAAATGCAGCTGGTTTTAAATAAGTAGACTGTAGTAATACGTGAAAAATGTAGTTTCACTTTGGCAGGCTTTTAAGGTGCTTGAGTATAAAATCAATTTAGCAAAATGATAGAAGAAATAGTACATAATTAATCAGTAGTTTTACTGTGACTGTCACCACCACAACAAAACTCACAAGAAGAAAGCCACTGAAACTGCAAACATGCAGTCATAATAGTAGTCTTTGCTAGACTGGAGGTTCATTTTCACTGCTGTTATTAAACTGTCATTGCATTTCAGGGATAACTAGAAATTCCCCAAATTTGCTCTAACTTTGCCAGAAGCAGATTCTTTGGTTAAAAAAGTCACTTAATAAATTTATTATCTATAGTTCTAGAACTGGACTGTCTAATGTAGCCACTAGTCACATACAGCTTTGTGTCTACTCTGAATTCAGATGTGCTATGAGTGTAAAATGCTGATTTAAATGACTGTATGAAAATAAGAATGTAAAGTATCTGGATAGTTTTAAATATTTGATTTTATGTTTAAATGATAATATTTTGGATACAGTTGGTTTGATAAAATATATTATTAAAATTAATTTCACCTTTTTACTTTTCAAAATGTGGCTACTAGAAAGTTTAAAATTAGACTTGCAGTTCACATTATATTTCTGCTGGATATCACTGATCTAAATGTTATTAGAGTGATACCCTTCATGGATCACAGCCTTGTCATGGTAAAGGGGTTTTTTGTAACCCAATTTAGCTATGAGCCATGCCGTGCAGGGCCACATAAGATGGATGGGTCATTGTGAAGAGTTCTGAAATATGTGGTCCACTGGAGGAGGAAATGGCAACCCACTCCAGTATTCTTGCTGTGAGAACCCCATGAATAGTATAAAAAGGCAAAACAATATGACACTGGAAGATGAGCCCCCATCCCCCTCCAGATTGGTAGGTGTCCAATATGCTACTGGGGAAGAGCAGAGAAATAGCTCCAGGAAGAATGTGGACGTGTCTGGTGGTTAAAGTAAAGTCTGATGCCGTAAATAACAGTGTCACATAGGAACCTGGAATGTTAGGTTCATGAATCAAGGTACACTGGACATGGTCAAGCAGGAGATAGCAAGAATGAACATTGACATCTTAGGAATCAGTGAATTAAAAACAGTGATACATTGATTAATGTTTGAAGATACTAAAAGTGTGAGCCTGTTCCCCGGTTATTACTAGGAGATTCCACACTTGACTCTGATACTCATTTGCACTTCTAGATGGTCTGAATCTAAAAACAGGTGTTAGCTGTCAGTGTCATAAGTGGCAGTTTCTGATTTTGTACTGGACACTGATGAAAACCTGGCCTTCCACTAAGAAAGTAGGGTCTGGGGTCAGGCAAAGCTTTGAGCAGATGTGCTTTCTGGGTTTCTCCCATGGAGAGGAACTTTATCACTCTCTGGGCTCCTTAAAAATTAGTATTTCATATTATTTAAAGTCTCAAATCTTTCCAGTTCTTCTTTGCCTCTTTCCACTATTTTAATAATAAAAACTGTGAAGTAAGTTGCACAAAGATGAAATCATTGACACTTCTACCATCCTGGCTCGTCTTCTGTTTTTGCAAATTAGTTAAATACACAGATGACCTGTCATTGAATAGTTGTAGTTTTTAATGTACAAATATAGTCATACTTTGTATTCTGCTGTTGGGATGTAATGTTCTGTAATGTTTCACCATTTCCCAACTGGTCAGTGTAATTATCATTTTTAAGATTGTATGATATTTTATTGTGTTGCTGAATCTTAATCAGAACCCCAATTTTGGTGGTTTGTCTCAGCCAGGAAGTCTGGCTTAGTGTCTTCCTCTAATTATTGAGTAGGGAAGGATGTAGGTACATAATCAGAAACCTAAGTGTCTGGTTGATTATGAGTTAGTGAATATGGGGTTATTAGCACCCTTCATGATTTATACAGTCAAAAGCTTGCTAGATGCTTACTTCTGCAACAGAAGATATTTGAGAAAATCTTAATACTGTCTACAACTCATATAATGAAAACTTATTAAGCAGTTTTATGAAACATGTTAACCTGGTTAAAAATGATCTTGCAATCCACAATATGCAAACATGTTCAAAGGAGAGTTGTCTGAATATTCAGTCTTTCCCAAGATTTGAGTGGCTGTGACCCTGTGTGTGTGTGCCTGCTCAGTTGCTTCAGTTGTGTCCGACTCTTTGAAACCCTGAGGACTGTAGCCTGCCAGGCTCCTCTGTCCATGGGATTATCCCAGCAAGAATACTGGAGTGGGTTGCCATTTCCTCCGCCGGGGGATGTTCCCAGTCCAGGGACTGAACTTGCCTCTCTTGTGCCTACTGCATTGGCAGGCAGATTCTTTATCTCTGAGCCACCTGGGAAGCCCAGCTGTGACCCCATTTATTTCTTATTTTTCTTTTAATTGGTCTCTTCTGTTTTGTCCAAACTTCACTGCCCATTTGCTTGCTTTCTTATGGTGAAACTGGTTCTGAACTCTCAGGACATCACGTTTTGCATTCTTCTTTCTTTGTCTTTTCTCTCATGAGTTGCTAGTTTTCTTTTTGTCATGCACATGTCTGCTCCTTTGGCTGAGCATTGCGTTCAGTGCAATAGCTCTTTTATTTCTTCTTTTATTCTCAGTGGGATAGGAAAGTAGTTTTCTTTCTGGAAATCTATTTATTTGGAGTGAAAAGATGGGTTTCTGGGTAATGTTAACTGGAAGATCTGTCTTCATCCTATCCAACTCCTCAGTTCAGTCACTCAGTCATGACTGACTCTTTGCGACCCCATGAATTGCAGCACGCCAGGCCTCCCTGTCCATCACCAACTCCCGGAGTTCACTCAACTCACGTCCATCAAGTCAGTGATGCCATCCAGCCATCTCATCCTCTGTTGTCCCCTTTTCCTCCTGCCCCCAATCTCTCCCAGCATCAAAGTCTTTTCCAATGAGTCAAGTCTTCGCATCAGGTGGCCAAAGTACTGGAGTTTCAGCTTTAGCGTCATTCCTTCCAAAGAAGAGGGCTGATCTCCTTTAGAATGGACTAGCTGGATCTCCTTGCAGTCCAAGGGACTCTCAAGAGTCTTCTCCAACACCACAGTTCAAAAGCATCAATTCTTCAGTGCTCAGCTTTCTTCACAGTCCAACTCTCACATCCATACATGACCACGGGAAAAACCATAGCCTTGACTAGATGGATCTTTGTTGGCAAAGTAATGTCTCTGCTTTTTAATATGCTATCTAGGTTGGTCAGAGCTTTCCTTCCAAGGAGTAAGCATCTTTTAATTTCATGGCTGCAGTCATCATCTGCAGTGATTTTGGAGCCCCCCAAAACAAAGTCTGACACTGTTTCCACTATTTCCCCATCTATTTCCCATGAAGTGATGGGAACTGGATGCCATGACCTTCATTTTCTGAATGTTGAGCTTTAAGCCAACTTTTTCACTCCTCTTTCACTTTCATCAAGAGGCTCTTTAGTTCCTCTTCACTTTCTGCCATAAGGGTGGTGTCATCTGCATATTTGAGGTTATTGATATTTCTCCCGGCAATCTTGATTCCAGCTTGTGCTTCTTCCAGCCCAGTGTTTCTCATGATGTACTCTACATATAAGTTAAATAAGCAGGGTGACAATATACGGCCTTGACGTGCTCCTTTTCGTATTTGGAACCAGTCTGTTGTTCCATGTCCAGTTCTAACTGTTGCTTCCTGACCTGCATATAGGTTTCTCAAGAGGCAGGTCAGGTGGTCTGGTATTCCCATCTCTTTCAGAATTTTCCACAGTTTCTGGTGATCCACACAGTCAAAGGCTTTGGCATAGTCAATAAAGCAGAAATAGAGGTTTTTCTGGAACTCTCTTGCTTTTTCCATGATCCAGCAGATGTTGGCAATTTGATCTCTGGTTCCTCTGCCTTTTCTAAAACCAGCTTGAACATCTGGAAGTTCATGGTTCACGTATTGCTGAAGCCTGGCTTGGAGAATTTTGAGCATTGCTTTACTAGTGTGTGAGATGAGTGCAATTGTGCAGTAGTCTGAACATTCTTTGGCATTGCCTTTCTTTGGGATTGGAATGAAAACGGACCTTTTCCAGTCCTGTGGCCACTGCTGAGTTTTCCAAATTTGCTGGCATATTGCATGCAGCACTTTCACAGCATCATCTTTCAGGATTTGAAATAGCTCAACTGGAATTCCATCACCTCCACTAGCTTTGTTCATAGTGATGCTTTCTAAGGCACACTTGACTTCACATTCCAAGATGTCTGGCTCTAGGTGAATGATCATACCATCATGATGATCTTGGTCATGAAGATCTTTTTTGTATAGTTCTACTGTGTATTCTTGCCACCTCTTCTTAATATCTTCTGCTTCTGTTAGGTCCATACCATTTCTGTCCTTTATCGAGCCCATCTTTGCATGAAATGTTCCCTTGGTATCTCTAATTTTCTTGAAGAGATCTCTAGTCTTTCCCATTCTGTTGTTTTCCTCTCTTTCTTTGCATTGATCACTGAGGAAGGCTTTCTTATCTCTCCTTGCTATTCTTTGGAAATCTGCATTCAGATGCTTGTATCTTTCCTATTCTCCTTTGCTTTTTGCTTCTCTTCTTTTCGCAGCTATTTGTAAGGCCTCCCCAGACAGCCATTTTGCTTTTTTGCATTTCTTTTCCATGGGGATGGTTTTGATCCCTGTCTCCTGTACAATGTCACGAACCTCCGTCCATAGTTCTTCAGGCACTTTGTCTATCAGATCTAGTCCCTTAAATCTATTTTTCACTTCCACTGTATAATCATATGGGATTTGATTTAGGTCATACCTGAATGGTCTGGTGGTTTTCCCTACTTTCTTCAATTTAAGTCTGAATTTGGCAATAAGGAGTTCATGATCTGAGCCATAGTCAGCTCCTGGTCTTGTTTTTGAACCTGTATAGAGCTTCTCCATCTTTGGCTGCAAAGAATATAATCAATCTGATTTCGGTGTTGACCATCTGGTGATGTCCATGTGTAGAGTCTTCTCTTGTGTTGTTGGAAGAGGGTGTTTGCTATGACCAGTGCCTTCTCTTGGCAAAACTCTATTAGTCTTTGCCCTGCTTCATTTCATATTCCAAGGCCAAATTTGCCTGTTACCCCAGGTGTTTCTTGACTTCCTACTTTTGCATTCCAGTCCTCTATAATGAAAAGGACATCTTTTTTGGGTGTTAGTTCTAAAAGGTCTTGTAGGTCTTCATAGAACCGTTCAACTTCAGGTTTTTCAGCATTATTGGTTGGGGCATAGACTTGGATTACTGTGATATTGAATGGTTTGCCTTGAAAATGAACAGAGGTCATTTTGTCATTTTTGAGATTGCATCCATACTGCATTTCAGACTCTTTTGTTGACCATGATGGCTACTCCATTTCTCCTAAGGGATTCCTGCCTGCAGTAGTAGATATAATGGTCATCTGAGTTAAATTCACCCATTCCAGTCCATTTTAGTTCACTGATTCCTAGAATGTCGACGTTCACCCTTGCCATCTCTTGTTTGACCACTTCCAATTTGCCTTGATTCATGGACCTGACATTCCAGGTTCCTATGCAGTATTGCTCTTTACAGCATCGGACCTTGCTTCTATCACCAGTCACATCCACAACTGGGTATTGTTTTTGGTTTGGCTCCATCCCTTCATTCTTTCTGGAGTTATTTCTCCACTATTCTCCAGTAGCATATTGGGCACTTATCGACCTGGGGAGTTCCTCTTTCAGTATCCTATCATTTTGCCTTTTCATACTGTTCATGGGGTTCTCAAGGCAAGAATACTGAAGTGGTTTGCCATTTCCTTCTCCAGTGGACCACATTCTGTCAGACCTCTCCACCATGACCCGCCTGTCTTGGGTGGCCCCACATGCATGGCTTAGTTTCATTGAGTTAGACAAGGCTGTGATCCTAGTGTGATTAGATCCAACTCCTACCCCCAAACAAATCCTGTTTTTTGATTTCTACTGTCTGCAGCTTTCAGGGTGGAATCATGGCATATATAAAAAACTGTGGCCATTTTAAGTGACCCCAAAGCTGAAAATTTAAGCCGATCTTTTATGCGTTTAGTTTTCTCTATACTCTGGCCACCTGATGTGAAGAGCTGACTCATTTGAAAAGACGCTGACGCTGGGAAAGATTGAGGGCAGGAGGAGGAGGGGACAACAGAGGATGAGATGGT
Organism: Capra hircus; assembly: GCF_001704415.2. Lineage (NCBI taxonomy): Eukaryota > Metazoa > Chordata > Mammalia > Artiodactyla > Bovidae > Capra > Capra hircus. Next base: position 46,394,725 of record NW_017189516.1, read on the forward strand.
TGGATGGTATTTCCAACTCAATGGACATGAGTTTGAGTAGGCTCTGGGAGTTGGTGATGGACAGGGAGGCCTGGTGTACTGCAGTTCATGGGGTTGCAAAGAGTCGGACACGACTGAGCAACTGAACTGAACTGATGCATGAGTTATGTTACTCTGAGAGAGGAAAGGGAATGATGGAAGGCATTTCATGTTATTATTAATGATCCTGGGTCCTTTTGACATGACCCTAGGCAGTCTGATAATTTTGTTGGTTTCTGATATGACAAGATACCAGACTTAACTTGTACATATCCTGCCTTGACATAGAATCAATCATTCTCCAAGGTACTTTGCTCTCTTTTAGTGGGAAATGGTATTTAGAGACCACAAATGGAGCACTAGAGGAGCTCATTACTACTAGAGTGGTCACTGTGTCTAGGCTTTATTCACTGGAGATGTTTACATGTATATGTATGTAATTTTAAGATAAAATACATTATGAAGTTAAATTAATACTTCAAAATAAGTTTAGAAATACATCAGTTTTACTTATCCTTCCCTCCCCCAATGCAAAAGGTTCCCAGTGACTCCAACATAATTATTTAGCTTTTTGTACAAGATGGCTTTCAAATAATAATACCAACATTACTACTAGCAGCAGAAATATAAATAGCTAAAATATTTAGTCTCATTTTGGGCATAGGATATATACTACTAGGGGTGTATAACTAAATTAATATAATTTAAATTCACTTGAAATAATCTTCCTCTCTTTGTGAATATGCTGCAAAATCAATACACCATTTAATTTGTCTAATTTTTGCTCCTGATTTTTGGGGATTGCTTTCTCACTGAAATTGTATTATTTTAATTTGATTATTTTTTCTATTTCAATGTTGGATTGTTAGATGGTTCTAAAATCAAACCTAAAAAACTAAGTATGGACAGAGAAGTCTAACTTTTAACTTTGTCCCCTTCACTTTACTCCCCATCCTTTCCATAGAGGTATTCCATTTTTTTTTTTACTTTTTTTAAAAAAAGTTTGGGCATTGTTTTTAACTTAGAAAAACAACATAATTATACCTATCCTCTTTAATTTTTAAAGTTTTTGTCTGTTTTGGTCAAAAAGATAATAGAGGTTAGACTCCCTTTCACATTATACAAACAAACCTTTCAGATTAATACTTGATCCTTCCAAACTATATCATACTCAAAGCAGCCTGAGTCTTCAAGGTATGTCATATTTCATAATGATTATTAAAACTTCTTATTTTAAGTGTCCTCTCATTTGCTGCCCATAACATCTACTGGCCAGATGAGTTGTAGCTTGGGGATTCTAGAGACATGGGTTCAGTAGTTGTGGCACATGGACTTAGTTGCTCCATGGCATGTGGGATCTTTCCAGAGCAGGGATTGAAGCCATGACCACTGAATTGGCAGGCAGATTCACAACCGCTGGACCACCACATAACCTCCATAGATTTTTTTTTAAGTAATGATATTACATTGGAAATGATTGCCCCAGCTGTTAAAATGTGATGGGAACAGGTCAAAGTGACCATCAGTAACTGTTTTGTGCATTAAAATTCTTTGTATTTGTAAAAATAGCACAACATCCACATCATAAATGTCAAAAATGTTAATATCCGTTGTCCCAGGAATTCTGCCTCTAGAGAAAAAGGTATTTGTGTGCAAGGATGTTCATCACAACTTCATTTAAAATAGTTAGTATTAGAAACAATCTGGTTTTCTAACAACTGAAGATTACAGTTTAATGAAACTTATAGTTCATCCATATAATACATTCAATAAATTTAGTTTTTCCAGTAATATTTAATGCATGAGAAAATGCTTATGATGGAGTCTTAGTAAAGGTAAGTGACAGATGTTATATATGTAGACACACACATAGTCTAATCCCAATTTTGTTAAAAAATGTTCTTGTGCTTTGAACATATACTTAAAAGAAGTGTCTCAAATATGTAAGATAAACATTATAGAACCAAAACTAGATGATAAAATAGTAAATGTAAAAATCCTAATAGTTTCCATTCACTCTACATGGGTTGATAGGTTGTCATATGTACCTCCTATGGTATAGAAAGCCTAATTTGAATGCTGAACTCTGTTTTTTTTTTGAAGTATAGTTTATTTACAATATTTTGTTAGCTTCAAATGTGTAGAAAGTGATTCAGTTATATATATTCTTTTCCATTATTGGTTATTATAAGACACTAAATATAGTTCCCTGTGCTATAGAGTAGGTCCTTGTTTGTCAATTTTATATAAAGTAGTGTGTATCTGTTAATCTGATACTCCTAACTTATCCCCCCGTCCCACTTTCCGCTTTTACAACCATAAATTTGTTTTCTATGTCCGTGAGTCTGTTTTTGCTTTATAAATAAGTTCATTTGTATCATTTTTTTTTAGATTACACATGTTAGTGATATCATATGATATTTGTCTTTCTCTGTTTAACTTACTTCTCTTAGCATGATAATCTCCAGGTTCATCTTTGTTTGTTGCTGCAAATGGCATTATTTCATTCATTTTTATGGCTAATATTCCATTGTATATACATCACATCTTGTTTATCCATTCATCTGTTGATGGACATTTAGGACAGTAGGACCTACTTTGATTAGTGAAATCTGAGGGCCAAGCTTAATCAGGAAATTTTTCTATTTCAAACACAAAACAGACATTTTCTAATTGTTTTTCTTTCTTTTTCCTTTCTTTTTTTTTTTTTAAATCCAAGCCATGCAACTTGTGGGATCTTAGTTTCCCAACCAGGGATTGAACCTGGGTCCATGATAGTGAAAGTGCTAAGTCCTAACCACTGGACTGCCTGGGAATTCCGTGTTTTTCTTTCTTCAATTGAACTTTTTAGGAAGAATTGAATACTTTGTTCCCCTTTTCTCATAGTATAGAAATTTTATTTGGTCACAGTGACAGGGAGAAAACAATAAAGTGTAATTGTTAATAGTCTGTTCTTGCTCTGTGCTTTCTGGGTATAAAGGATACTTCTCTGGTCACATAATACCATTATTTCTTTATTTTTCCTTGTCCTTGAGTTCTTCTATATTTTTAATCTTGTAGAATCTATATATAAGTTATATGAAATAGTTTTCAGAATGAGATAAAGTATGAATAAAGAAGATTAAAATGTTTATTTATCCTTCCACTTTATCAGAAGCATCCCTTATTCATAGTTTTAAAAGAGCTTATTAAATTTTTTAAATTTTACTTTATTTTACTTTACAATACTGTATTGGTTTTGCCATACATCAACATGAATCCGCCACAGGTGTACATGAGTTCCCAATCCTGAATCCCCCTCCCACCTCCCTGCCGATACCATCTCTCTGGGTCATCCCAGAAGATTACAGTTTAATGAACTATAATCTTCTTTTGTGTTTGAAATAGAAAAATTTCCTGATTAAGCTTGGCCCTCAGATTTCACTAATCAAAGTAGGTCCTACTGTCCTAAATGTCCATCAACAGATGAAATGGATAAACAAGATGTGATGTATATACAATGGAATATTAGTCAGCCATAAAAATGAATGAAATAATGCCATTTGCAGCAACAAACAAAGATGAACCTGGAGATTATCATGCTAAAAGAACTAAGTTAAACAGAGAAAGACACCAGCCCTAAGCATCCTGTATCCTGCATTGAACCTAGACTGGCGATTTGTTTCTTACATGATATTATACATGTTTCAATGCCATTCTCCCAAATCATCCCACCCTCTCCCTCTCCCACAGAGTCCAAAAGTTTGTTCTATACATCTGTGTCTCTTTTGCTGTCCTGCATACAGGGTTATCGTAAAAAGCAAAATATAAATATAGGTTGGGTCAAACTCACTAAGTGACTTTATATTTGTAAAATGTATTTTTAAGACCAGATTGTAGCAGGTTACAGAAGAATACAACATAATGTTTTAAAGGTACTAGTAAGTTTACTGGATAGATTGTGTCCTGTAAGTCTTGTGTCAATAAACTTAAATTTCCAGTCTCAGAGATATAGTGGCATAAATCAAGTTTCATATGGAATATTGAAGGTATGTCAAACAGAACTACTGTAATTCAATAGTCTAGAATGATAAAATAAGAAAATATTTTGTAAGAAATAGTAATAATTCTATAAAACCTCAGTGATTTAGAAATGAAACATGAAAAATGCAAAATCTGTACAATGGTTTGTTAAGTAAAGTGCAATCTTTGAAGTATGGCCCTAGTGCCATTCAATTCTAAGCTGGGCAATTAGTGCCCTGAGTTTGCTAATACCTGTGTCTGAAGAAAAAGAGGAAAGAACAGTGTGGTAGCTTCCTTAACACAACAAACTAAATGCATTTGAGAATGTATATTAAGATTATAGAGGCTTAATATTAAAGCAGATTAGGGGTTTAGTTGTTACTTTTAACAAATATTTTTTGAGCACCTGTTATGTGCCACAATTCTTCTAAGCTCACTGAGGATACAGCAGTGAACAAAATATACAAAGTCTCTGCCCTCATGGAGCTTATATTCTAACTAAGGAGACATTAAACAAACAAATTAGCAGCTATGTATTTGATATGCTGTCAGACTGTTAAACGAGCTGTACTCTAAATGAAACAAATTAAAAGCGTAGGGGTCACCAAGAGCTGCTATTTCAGATGTTGTTGTTGTTTGTTTAGTTGAAGTTGTGTCTGACTCTTTGTGACCCATGGACTGTAGACTGCCAGGCTCCCCTGCCCATGGGATTTCCCAGGCAAGAGTACTGGAGTGAATTGCCATTTCAGATGTGGTAGTAAGCAAAGAGACATTTGTGAGGGTTCCATTACTTTCATTGTTAATATATTCTTTTATTTCAATGCATATACAAACATTAAGTAAGTTGCATTTTCAAATGGTAGATTGTGATAATTTTCAATGGGTTTTATTTAATAATTTGAACAGAACAGAAATACCAATGTATTGGAAATCTCTTCCTTTTCATACCTGTCTTGATCATTTTGCTCTCTCTTCTCTGGAATCTTCCAGTTCTGAGTGCTCTCTCTCTTTTTCTCATCTTCCCCCCACAAACCACCTTGTATATCAGGAGATCATACCTGAGTGGAACCTTGACTGAAGGGAGGAAGGAAACCATATGGGCACCCAGAGTGAGAGCTTTATCTTGACTGCAGTATAGTTTGCCTGTCTAGACAACTGCACATACATTTTTTATTTTTCCTTCCATAAAGCTCAGAAGTTCTCAAATTTGAGAGGGCCTCATTTATGAGTAGTACACAACATACCATTTGTTATAGGCAGTAAACTATTATGAGTAATTTAAGAGATTTTCAAAAGTAATATTTACTATATGCAATATTTGCTGTGCATTCTGAGTTTAGTGACTAAATCCCAAGTAACTTTCCTCTGTATGCTTAAAAACATCATCATGGCATGAAGGATTGAAGGTAGTAAGGTGGGAGTAAAGGGAACACTGTGGAGACATGAGTATTAGATTTTGGAGGGTGGAAAACTGAGCAAATACAGAGAAGACCAAAATGGAAAGGCAATCAGTGTTAACTTCACCACCCTAGAGATGATTATTTTTAATATTTTGGAATATATTCTCCTAGATTTATTTATTTAATAAAAATAGGATAATAGTTTGCATATTATTCTGTAGCCTACTCATTAATCTATATGTTTACAAACCTATGTACCATACCATTTGGATGTCCCATCTGGACTGAGTTACCTTCCAAATTTAAAGTGAGAAGAAGTATCACCTGTGGGTTGTGGCATCTGGTTTATTTTTTCCTTTTTTGACCATGTGGCATTCGGGATTTTAGTTCCCTGGTCAGGGATCCAGCCTGTGCCCCTTGTAGTGGAAGCACAGAATCTTAACCACTGGACCACCAGGGAATCCTGGGATCTGGTTTCTTGAACAGCTGCCTAGGAGCCATTTGGTGTTACTGGGAAAGTGAAAGTGATAGTCACTCAGTCGTTCCTGACTCTGTGATCCCAGGGACTGTAGCCTGCCAGGCTCCTCTGTTCATAGAATTCTCCAGGCAAGAATACTGGAGTGGGTTGCCTTTCTCTTTGCCAGGGGATCTTTCCAACCCAGGGATCGAACCTGGGCCTTCACATCACACGCAGATTTACCATCTGAGCCACCAGGGAAGTTTAGTGTTATTGGGGAATGTGTGCAATAGGAGCAGGAAATAAGAGATAAGAAGGAACTAGTTAGATCAATTTCCCCCTTTTCTTTATCCTCTGGAGTGCTCTGAAGTACATACGGGTCCTTCTAGCAAAGTTTCTAGAGTGCGGTCTGCTGAGCAAATACATCTGCTGTGTGTATTATTGTATCTCTTCATGGTTCCTTATGAAGCAGTAATCATGCCAAGTAATGCACCACATTGCATGTTTTGCATTTTTCCTTATCTTGTTCCTTACCTTAGTCCTTTTTTCTTCACTCTCACTGCCCAAGTTACACCTCCCAAATAAAGTTTAATATCTTAATCCTTACCTCAGGTTCTGATTTCTTCATGACCTAGGATAAGGTAAAGTGAAAGGGAAGGTCGCTTAGTTGTGTCCAGCTCTTTGCGACCCCATGGACTGTATAGTCCATTGAATTCTCCAGGCTAGAATATTGGAGTGGGTAGCCTTTCCGTTCTCCAGGGGATCTTCCCAACCCAGGAATCAACCCGGGGTCTCCTGCATTGCAGACTGATTCTTTACCAACTGAGCTATGAGGGAAGCCCCACAGAGGCTTAGCTATATCCTGTGCATATTTTCTTATATCATTAAATAATTTTTGGGATCTCATAAATTATTTTTATTATATATTTTATTTTAATAATGTAATTTATGGTGAAATGTATACATCTTACATTCAGTGAGTATACAAATATATACACATGTTGCATCCCAATCAAATAAAGAATATTTCTATCACACAAGAAAGTTGCTTTTTCCCTGTCATTAAATGGTGGTGGTTTAGTCGCTAAGTTGTGTCCGACTCTTGCGACCCCATGGACTATAGCCTGCCAGGCTCCTCTATCCATGGGATTTTTCAGGCAAGAATACTGGAGTGGATTGCCATTTCCTTTTCCAGGGCATCTTCCTAACCCAGGAATCGAACCTGGGTCTCCTGCATTGCAGGCAGATTCTTTACCGACTGAGCTATGAGGGAAGCCCACTGTCATTAAATATTATTCACTAATATCCTAGCTATAATTGTGCTCCCTTGTTGAGAAATCAGTGCTGCAACTGGAGTTTCAGAGTTGTACTGGAAAGAGCAGTGAGCTGTGAATTGTGAGACATAGGTTCAACTCCAATTGTCATAAAAGAATTAACTGGGGTGACCTTGGAAGAGTCATTAAAATGCTTTAAATCTGCTTCATTATATGTCAAATGAAAGGGTCAAATTAAATAACTCTTATTTTTCCTTCAGTTTTAACATTCCAAGTCTCAGTGGTACTTTGCGAAGCCCCTTTTCTTCTTTACCTAGTGACTATAGTATTTGGGTGCTGTCACCATCAATAGCTGTTTTAGTACGTGAAAATAGTGACATTACATCTTGTGTTCTACCCAGAGTTTAGGTGACTCTTGGTATGGCCTCCTTCGAGATGTTTGGAGGGACTTCTTCACACTTACCTCCCTTGATGTCTCAGTGAAATGAGAGTGACATGTCATATAATCAATGAAAGTCTCCCTTGGGCCAAAGCAAGGTAAAGTGCCACGTGGTCCCTTATCAGGCTTTCCTTTTAGGTTGTGACTGCTGAGGTGAGGGTTCACTTGGGGATGAAGTGTGCATTGAATGATTGTTAATTCCATTTGATAAATAACATAGAGACCACTGAAGACTGTAAGGATAGTTTTTGTGCAGGACTATTGCTACACAGTGGAGAAGGAAATGGTAACCCACTCCAGTACTCTTGCCTGGAGAATCCCAGGGACGGGGGAGCCTGGTGGGCTGCCGTCTATGGGATTGCACAGACTTGGACACGATAGAAGCGACTTAGCAGCAGCAGCATTGCTACATAGAGATATGTGCTTGTGTATTGCCCAAAGGTGTTCAAGAAGAGGTACCATGTGGCCTAGAGTTCACACACACACGCACATACTATAATTTTATTTATAGCTAAGTTACGAAAAAGCAAGAGAGTTCTGGAAAAACTTATATTTTTGCTTTATTGACTATGCCAAAGCTTTTGACTGTGTGGATCACAACAAACTGGAAAATTCTTAAAGAGATGGGAATACCAGACCACCTGACCTGCCTCCTGAGAAATCTGTATGCAGGTCAAGAAGCAACAGTTAGAACTGGACATGGAACAACAGACTCATTTCAAATCGGGAAAGGAGTATGTCAAGGCTGTATATTGTCACCCTGCCTATTTAACTTATATGCAGAGTACATCATGTGAAATGCTGGGCTGATGAAGCACAGGCTGGAATCAAGATTGCTGGGAGAAATATCAATAACCTCAGATACCCAGATGACACCACCCTTAAATGGCAGAAAGCAAAGAACTTAAGAGCCTCTTGATGAAACTGAAAGAGGAGAATTAAGAAGTTGGCTTAAAACTCAACATTCAGAAAACTAAGATCAAGGCATCTGGTCCCATCACTTCATGGCAAATAGATGGGGAAACAGTGGAAACAGTGACAGACTTTATTTTGGGGGGCTCCAAAATCACTGCAGATAGTGACTGCAGCCATGAAATTAAAGACACTTGCTCCTTGGAAGAAAAGCTATGACCAACCTAGACAGCATATTAAAAAGGAGAGATATAACTTTGCCAACAAAGGTCCATCTAGTCAAAGCTATGCTTTTTCTAGTAGTCATGTATGGATATGAGAGTTGGACTATAAAGAAAGCTGAGTGCCAAAGAAATGATGCTTTTGAACTGTGGTGTTAGAGAAGACTCTTGAGAGTCCCTTGGATTGCAAGGAGATCCAACCAGTCAATCCTAAAGGAATCAGTCCTGAATATTCATTGGAAGGATTGATGCTGAAGCTGAAACTCCAATATGCTGGTCACCTGATGCAAAGAACCAACTCATTTGAAAAGACCCTGATGCTGGGAAAGATTGAAGGTGGGAGGAGAAGGGGATTACAGAGGATGAGACGGTTGAATGGCTTACCGACGCAATGGACATGAGTTTGAGTAGGCTCTGGGAGTTGGTGATGGACAGGGAATCCTGGCATGCTGCAGTCCATGGGGTGGCAAAGAGTTGGACATGACTGAGTGACTGAACTGAACTGAAATTACATAAACAACCATCTTAGTTTCCACTGAATATTTTTTTTTACAAAATTATCAGGATGGAACTGTTGGAACTTGGCAGCAGTTTTGTGTTTGCTTGGACTGTCTCGTGTAAATTGATTGGGGTCTTGTTCATGTTCTCTCAAAGAATAAATTATTGGCCATTTAAGTGCATAGTTTAGGATTTAATATGGATAGGGCATTTCTACTATAATTTGGCTTGAAATGATTCATACTAGTTGGAAATTTTAAAATAATGTTCACTTATGAATACCTGATTTGTCACTCTTTTAAAGGTTTGGTTCCCAGAGAGTCATAAGCATTCATGAATTTTATTATTGGCTGTTTCTTCAATTCATGACTGGAATTCTAAACTATTTTTGAGTTAAGGAAGAAACACTGGAATGCATAATCTTCAGTAGTTTGATCTTAAGAAAATGATAATAATATTTACTTATATAAACTTCCACAAGAGAACAGAACAGATAATGAGTATTTTTAACATATACCATAAAAAATTCCAGTTTCTCATAGTGTTATTAGTGTTATCTGCCCTTGGTTTATATAAATGCATTGGTGCCCTTTGGAAGAAGATCAGTCTTAACCCCTTTTTGGGTAACAGTTTTTTCACTTATGAAATTTTCTTGATTTCTAGGTAATCGTTGTTGTTTTCATTATATGTTGTCTTGGTGATTTTTTCCTGTACATGGAGGATTTGTCTTATTCTAGTTATACTTCAAAATTCTAGTCAATTTGTAGGATAATAGCCCCAATTAAGTGAGACATACCTGACCAGAGTCCAGAGGAAACTAACCATGCCGCAACTCACATAAGCCATGACCTTGGCCTCTTTCCTGCCTTGGGGACAAGAAATACTCTCTTTTCCTTTATCATACAAAGGGATTAGAGAAAGGAGAGAAGTGAATTGCTCTGATAGATTATATGATTGTTCCCAAATACTAGCTCCCTTACTGATGAGAAGTTTGTCTTTGCTTGTTGCTGTTTGAGTTGCTGTGTCACCTTGAAGGCAGACTTTATAACACTACTACATTGACTCTGGGCTCGGACATGTGATATAATCTAGCTAGTGGACTGTGAGTGGACGTGATGTGTGCCACATCTGAGCATCAAACACATCCATCACTCTTGCTTGTTCTCTCTGCCATTAAAGTGCATATGTCTTAAGTAGGGGCGTCTCCTGCCGTCTGGACCCCAGAATTGAAATCACGTGTGAAATTGTAACAGCACACTTGCGGGTGACAACATATGATATAATCAAAAAATACATGTTCATTGTTGCAGTCTTAAGATTTTTGAGATGCCTGTTTTACAACAGAGCTGAGATTAATACACTTGCTCTCTCAAGGTTCTTTGAAATAAACATTTTAGGGTAGGAATTATATGTATATTTTGCTGTGTGGCGTACCTGCGAGATTATTTCACACTGGTGGCTTTGAAACTTTTTGACCACAACCTACAGTTAAAAAAATTTTTTATATTTTAACTTCATACACTCAAACACATATGTTCATTTATGTATATATAGAGATGGTATATATGAAATAAATATACATTATATATGTAAATAACTTATACACATGAAAATAAATTTTAAGAAACAATTCTTACTCTTAAGTGTACTCTGATATTTTCTATTTTTCTGTTCTGGTTTAATTCTTTTAAAATGCTGCTTTTGATATGCTAAATCAGTTTTAGAGTTCACTAATAGATCTTAATCTGCAGCTCAAAAAAATCACTGATTTAGAGAAAACTGTTCATTATAAATGATGACAAGCTAAAAGAGAGTGTACTTATAGTTACACTGCCATTATTTGGAACTTGGCAAAATTTAGATGCACTTGTAAATCTCATAGACTCACAATATTTTGTCTATTTCTAAGGAAAAAATGGAGGCTACCCAGCTATGAAATGCAGAAAATTAAAGCTCGTCGCTGCTTTACACATGGCAACTGATATATGAACGTTAAAATTAGCAGTTGATAAAATCAAGGTCAAAAGATATATGTGTAAACACCTCCCGTGGAATTACAGAGATGGTAAGAATAAACCAAAGATGAAGTCTCATAAAATGTTAGGCTTGGAAAATCACACTGTCCTTTCAAAAAATGACAGTTTGTGCAAACCTCTGAATTTTATGGACGTGTGCTCTTTTAAACTTAAGTGTATAGAAATGGAGGTTTGAGTTAAGGCATGATGTTACAGATCATGTAAATATTAATACTGGTGATACATGTTATTGTTTTAGATATTTAGAGGTTTGCTATATCTGAAACCTTTTCACTCTATACTCCACATTAAAGTGAAGTGAAAATGTTAGTTGCTCAGTCGTGTCTGACTCTTTGCGGCCCCATGTACTGTAGCCCACTAGGCTCCTCTGCCCATGGGATTTTCTGGGCAAGAATACTGGAGTGGGTTGCCATGTCCTTCTCCAGGGGATCTTCCTGTCCCAGGGATCAAACCTGGGTCTCCTGCATTGCAGGCAGACTCTTTACCATCTGAGCCACCAGGCACATTCCACATAGAGTCTCTTAAATGCTTTGATTACTTTTCTCTGTTTCTGTATTTCTGTGCTGAATTTTGGATTCTATCTTCTGAACTGTATTTCTTTTTATCATCTTTCTCTTTTGCTATATGTGTAATCTGCTGTTAAACTAATCCATTGAGTTTTAAATTTTAGATTTTAATTGTTATTTCTATAAATTCTTAGGCTGCATTTTCAAATCTCCTTGGAAACCTTTTGTGGTTTCCAGTAAAGTTATTTCAAGTTTGTGTTGTATTTCATTAAACTTGGTAAGCATAGTTGTTTCAGGTCTGTGTCAGAATTCATTTCTATGTTCAAAGTCTTTGAGGTCTGTTTCTACAGTCTCTTATTTCTTCTTCTTAATTAAGAATAAGAAGTATCTCATTTTCTTGGGCTTTCTTAATTTTGTCTGTGTAGTGGTCATTGTTCTTGAAAAAGGTATGGGACTTCTTTGTGACATAGGAATGTTGTTGTTGTTTAGTTGCTCAGTTGTGTCAGACTCTTTTGTGATCCCATGGACTGTAGCCTGCCAGGCTCCTCTGTCCAGGGTGTTGCCCAGGCAAGAGTACTGGAGTGGATTGCCACTCCCTTCTCCAGGGGATCTTCCCAACCCAGGGACTGAACCCGGGTCTCCTGCATTGGCAGGCAGATTCTTTACCGCTGAGATACCTGGGAAGTCCCAGGAACGATGTGCCTTCTTCCAAACAGTGGTTCTCCAGCTTGGCTATGTGTAAAATTGTCTGATGGAACTTGAAAAATCCTTGTGTCCAAGCTGAACTATATAGACCACTTAAACCAGAATCTGCAGAAGTAGAATCCAGGCATCACTTTTTAAAGATACTCAGTGACTTCAGTGGGCTTCCCTGATAGCTCAGTTGGTAAAAAATCTGCCTGCAATGCAGGAGACCCTGGTTCAATTCCTGGGTCGGGAAGATCTGCTGGAGAAGGGAAAAGCTACCCACTCCAGTATTTTCAGTGAGCATCCAAGGCTCAGAACTGCAGATGTAAAATCTGGGCTACAAGTCTGCTGGTAGCTACTGTCTTTACAAATTCTTAGAAGGTTTCCCCTTTATCCACCACTTGCTCAATACCAGTTAGCATATGGTAACTTTTCTAATGTCAACAATGTATTGAAGATGAGGAAGGGACAGGGTTATAAGATATTTTGAGAGAGTATTTATTTCCCTCTGCCATTTATGAATCTTATGCAAAGCACCTTTTACCTTCTCCAGTTATTCATTCATTGTATTAGTTGTACTAAGTTAAAGGTAATGATAGTGTAAACTTAAAATGCTTTTGAATTTTCATGGTGTTTCCCGTATCAGTTTTGGTTTTATCATGTGTTATTTCTTAATTTCTTCTGGGAAGTTTTCATGCTGACCCCTAAAGAATATCTGTAGGATCTGATTATTCAACTTATAAGTAAACAAATTAATTATATTGAAGATGGACCTTGCTATCTCCTATTGGACAGGCCCCTAGACAATGCTGATGCATTATGAAACCATAAATTGAAATTGGCTTGCTTTTATCTGTAAGGATCTTGGCATGTAATAAGATTAATCAACATATTATTCACATGTAAACTTCATTTTTTGATTACACAGTACATTTAGTATTGGAAATCATGATTTTATGTTAATATGGGATGACATCATTCTTTTTCCTTTCAGCTATGAAATGCCTCATTGCTGTGTTGGGAAACAACTTGTGGTAGCATTTGTCTGTGTTATTTCTAGTCCGACTTCTCCTCTTTAAGTCCATTATTCTTTCAGGTTCTTAATTACAAGCTGTCTTCTAGCCAATCTAGTTCACTATTTCTGGCATCATAAGAATCCAGTCTTAGTCCTTTATATATGGAAAAAAGGAAAAAAACTACCTAAGCAGTCATTGAATTCAGGGTACCAGAGTGTGTCCATTAGGTTGGTTCATAGATATTCTGTAAAATATATTTACATGGTCAGATGAATCCAGCAAAGGCTAGATTAAATGAAGTTAAACTGGTTTATTTAAGGGAGGCTTGGTAGAATCTTTAATATCCAAATATGCATTCTGAATTTTCAAAGGAAATATTGTATTTGAGCATTTGAAATGATCAGTGTCCTTCAGAAGTTTGGAAAAACTCATATATGACCATATTAAACCTTCATAATTACCTTTTAAGGTAATTCTTAGTCTTGTTTTTACAGATGAGACAACTTAGGTTTAAAGAAGTTCTTAGTTTGTTCATTATCTAAGAGCTATGAGGTGGATGGAGTCTGGTTTTAGATTCAGATCTGTTCTTTACTAGAGTCTGTGTTCACCCTTCCTCTCACTTGCTCCCTCCCTCCTTTCTTCTCATCCTTCCTTTTAAAATTATATTTATTTATATATTATAAAATTAACGTATATATTCACTGAAGACTCTGAAAAAAAACCATAAGGACAATGAAGAAAATAAAAATTACTTATAACCTCCCTTCATGATATAACATTAGAATTTTAACATTTTAAATGTTTTCAATATATGTGTAAATTATACCTATTTAGTGGTTTTAAAAAAATAAAATCCAGATCATATTGCATATATTTTTAAACCTATACTGTTGATTTTATGTAATTAAATAATCTTCTAAAATTCACTTTTAAAGGTTGCAAAATATTTCATCATAAGGATGCATTAAATTTACTAAGCCAGTTCTCTGTTATTAGATAGGTAAATTGTAGCCAAGTTTTCACAATTTTTCTTAAAATTTACTTATTTTAATTAGAGGCTAATTACTTTACAATATTATAATGGTTTTGCCATACATTGACTTGAATCAGCCATGGGTGTACATGTGTTCTCCATCCTGAATCCCCCTCTCACCTCCCTCCCCATCCCATCCCTCTGGGTCATCCCAGTGCACCAGCCCTGAGCACCCTGTCTCATGCGTTGAACCTGGACTGGTGATCTGTTTCACATATGATAATATACATGTTTCAGTGCTATTCTCTCAAATCATTCCACCCTTGCCTTCTTCCACAGAATCCAAAAGACTGTTCTGTACATCTTTGTCTCTTGCTGTCTCGCAAATAGGGTTATCATTACCATCTTTCTAAATTCCATCTCTATGCATTAGTATACTGTATTGGTGTTTTTCTTTCTGGCTTACTTCATTCTGTATAATAGGCTCCAGTTTCATCTACCTCATTAGAACTGATTCAAACATATTCTTTATTAATGGCTGAGTAATATTCCATTGTTTATATGTACCACAGCTTTCTTATCCATTCGTCTGCTGATGGACATCTAGGTTGCTTCCATGTCCTAGCTATTATAAACAGTGCTGCGATGAATATTGAGGTACACGTGTCTCTTTCAGTTCTGGTTTCCTCGGAGTACATGCCCAGCAGTGGGATTGCTGGGTCATATGGCAGTTTTATTTCCAGTTTTTTAAGGAATCTCCACACTGTTCTCCATAGTGGCTGTACTAGTTTGCATTCCTACCAACAGTGTAAGAGGGTTCCCTTTTCTCCACACCCTCTCCAGCATTTATTGTTTGTAGACTTTTGGATAGCAGCCATTCTGACCAGCGTGAGATGGTACCTCACTGTGGTTTTGATTTATATTTCTCTGATAATGAGAGATGTTGAACATCTTTTCATGTGTTTGTTAGGCATCTGTATGACTTCTTCGGAGCAATGTCTGTTTAGTCTGTTAGTCACAATTTTTCTTAAAATTTACTTATTTTAATTAGAGGCTAATTACTTTATAATATTGTAATGGCCATACATTGATGTGAATCAGCCATGGGTGTACATGTGTTCTCCATCCTGAACCCCCATGTTTAGCAATGTCTGTTTGGCCCATTTTTTGATTGGGTCATTTATTTTTCTGGAATTGAGCTGCATGAGCTGCTTGTATATTTTTGAGATTAATTCTTTGTCCGTTGCTTCTTTTGCTATTATTTTCTCCCATTCTGAAGGCTGTCTTTTCACCTTGCTTATAGTTTCCTTCATTGTGCAAAAGCTTTTAAGTTTAATTAGGTCCCATTTGTTTATTTTGCTTTTATTTCCATTACTCTTGGGGTGGGTCATAGAGGATCCTGCTGTGATTTATGTCAGAGAATGTTTTGCCTATGTTTTCCTCTAAGAGTTTTATAGTTTCTGGTCTTATGTTTAGATCTTTAATCCATTTTGAGTTTATTTTTGTGTATGGTGTTAGAGAGTGTTCTAGTTTCATTCTTTTATAAGTGGTTGACCAGTTTTCCTAGCACCACTTGTTGAAGAGATTGTCTTTTCTCTATTGTATATTCTTGCCTCCTCTGTCAAAGATAAGGTGTCCATAGGTGCATGGATTTATCTCTGGGCTTTCTGTTTTGTTCCATTGATCTATATTTCTGTCTTTGTGCCAGTACCATACTGTCTTGATGACTGTAGCTTTGTAGTAGAGCCTGAAGTCAGGCATGTTGATTCCTCCAGTTCCATCCTTCTTTCTCAAGATTGCTTTGGCTATTCAAGGTTTTTTGTATTTCCATACAAATTGTGAAATTATTTGTTCTAGTTCTGTGAAGAATACTGTTGGTAGCTTGATAGGGATTGCATTGAATCTATAGATTGCTTTGGGTAGTATACTCATTTTCACTGTATTAATTCTTTGAATCCATGAACATGGTACATTTCTCCATCTATTTGTGTCCTCTTTGATTTCTTTCATCAGTGTTTTATAGTTTTCTGTATAAAAGTCCTTTATTTCTTTAGGTAGATATATTCCTAAGTGTTTTATTTGTTTTGTTGCAATGGTGAATGGAATTGTTTCCTAAATTTCTGTTGTCTCATTTTTAATGTATAGGAATGCAAGGGATTTCTGTGTGTTAATTTTATATCTGCAACTTTACTATATTCATTGATTAGCTTTAGTAATTTTCTGGTAGGCTCTTTAGGGTTTTCTATGTAGAGGATCATGTCATCTGCATACGGTGAGAGTTTTTCTTCTTTTCCAATCTGGATTCCTTTTATTTCTTTTTCTTTTCTTACATTGATTGATTTGCAGATATTAAAGAATCTTTGTATTCCTGGGATAAAGCCCACTTGGTCATGATGTATGATGTTTTTAATATGTTGTTGGATTCTGTTTGCTAGAATGTTGTTAAGGATTTTTGCATCTATGTTCATCAGTGATATTGGCCTGTAGTTTTCTTTTATTGTGGCATCTTTGTCTGGTTTTGGGATTAGGGTGATGGTGGCCTCATAGAATGAGTTTGGAAGTTTGCCTTCCTCTGCAAGTTTCTGGAAGAGTTTGAGTAAGATAGGTTTTAGCTCTTCTCTAAATTTCTGGTAGAATTCACCTGTGAAGCCATCTGGTCCTGGGCTTTTGTTTGCTGGAAGATTTCTGATTATAGTTTTGATTTCCGTGCTTGTGATGGGTCTGTTAAGATTTTCTATTTCTTCCTGGTTCAGCTTTGGAAAGTTATACTTTTCTAAGAATTTGTCCATTTCTTCCAAGTTGTCCATTTTATTGGCATATAGTTGCTGATATAGTCTCTTATGATCCTTTGTATGTCTGTGTTGTCTGTTGTGATTTCTCCATTTTCATTTCTTATTTTGTTGATTTGATTTTTTTCCCCTTGTTTCTTGATGAGTCTGGCTAATGGTTTGTCAATTTTATTTATCTTCTCAAAGAACCAGCTTTCAGCTTTGTTGATTTTTGCTTTGGTCTCTTTTGTTTCTTTTGGATTTATTTCTGCCCTAATTTTTAAGATTTCTTTCCTTCTACTAACTCTGGGGTTCTTCAATTCTTCCTTTTCTAGTTGCTCTAAGTGTTCAGTTCAGTCACTCAGTCATGCCCGACTCTTTGTGACCCCATGAATCGCAGCACCCCAGGCCTCCCTGTCAATCACCAACTCCCAGACTCATGTCCATCGAGTCGGTGATGCCATACAGCCATCTCATCCTCTGTCGTCCCCTTCTCCTCCTGTCCCCAATTCCTCCCAGCATCAGAGTCTTTTCCAATGAGTCAACTGTTCGCACAAGGTGGCCAAAGTATTGGAGTTTCAGCTTTAGCATCAGTCCTTCCAGTGAACACCCAGGACTGGTCTCCTTTAGAATGGACTGGTTGTATCTCCTTGCAGCCCAAGGGACTCTCAGGAGTCTTCTCCAACACCACAGTTCAAAAGCATGAATTATTCTGCACTCAGCTTTCTTCACAGTCCAACTCTCACATCCATACATGACCAGTGGAAAAACCACAGCCTTGACTAGACGGATCTTTGTTGGCAAAGTAATGTCTCTGCTTTTGAATATGCTATCTAGGTTGGTCATAACTTTCCTTCCAAGGAGTAAGAGTCTTTTAATTTCATGGCTGCAGTCACCATCTGCGGTGATTTTGGAGCCCAAGAAAATAAAGTCTGACACTGTTTCCACTGTTTCCCCATCCATTTGCCATGAAGTGATGGGACTGGATGCAATGATCTTAGTTTTTCTGAATGTTGAGCTTTAAGCCAACTTTTTCACTCTCTTCTTTCACTTTCATCAAGAGGCTTTCTAGGTCCTCTTCACTTTCTGCCATAAGGGTTGTGTCGTCTGCATATCTGAGATTATTGATATTTCTCCCGGCAATCTTGATTCCAGCTTGTGCTTCTTCCAGCACAGCGTTTCTCATGATGTACTTGCATATAAGTTAAATAAGCAGGGTGACAATATACAGCCTTGACGTACTCCTTTTCCTGTTTGGAACCAGTCTGTTGTTCCATATCCAGTTCTAATTGCTGTTTCCTGACCTGCATATAGGAGAAACCCCACATCCAAGGAGCGGTGGCTGCACGAGCTCAGGAGGGCTTTAGGTGTAGAGTTGGGTTATTCATTTGACTTTTTTCTTGTTTCTTGAGGTAAGCCTGTATTGCTATGAACCTTCCCCTTAGCACTGCTTTTACAGTGTCCCATAGGTTTTTGGTTGTTGTGTTTTCATTTGTTTCTATGCATATTTTGATTTCTTTTTTGATTTCTTCTATGATTTGCTGGTTATTCAGAAGTGTGTTATTTAGCCTCCATATGTTGGAATTTTTAATAGTGTTTTTTTCCTGTAATTGACATCTAATCTTACTGCATTGTGGTCAGAAAAGATGATTGGTATGATTTCAGTTTTTTTGAATTTACCATGGTTAGATTTATGGCCCAGGATATGATCTATCCTGGCAGAGGTTCTGTGTGCACTTGAGAAAAAGGTGAAATTCATTGTTTTGGGGTGAAATGTCTAATAGGTATCAATTAGGTCTAACTGGTCCATTGTGTCATTTGAAGTTTGTGTTTCCTTGTTAATTTTCTGTTTAGTTGATCTATCCATAGGTGTGAGTGGGATATTAAAGTCTCCCACTATTATTGTGTTATTTTTAATTTTTGCTTTCATACTTGTTAACATTTGCCTTTAATATTGCAGTGCTCCTATGTTGGATGCATATATATTTATAATTGTTATATCTTCTTCTTGGATTGATCCTTTGATCATTATGTAGTGTCCTTCTTTGTCTCTTTTCACAGCCTTTATTTTGAAATCTATTGTATCTAATGTGAGTACTGCTACTCCTGCTTTCTTTTGGTCTCTATTTGCATGGAATATCTTTTTCCAGCCCTTCACTTTTAGTCTGTATGTGTCCCTTGTTTTGAGGTGGGTCTGTTGTATACAACATATATAGGAGTCTTTTTTTTGTATCCATTCAGCCAGTCTTTGTCTTTTGGTTGGGGGCATTCAACCCATTTACATTTAAGGTAATTATTGATAAATATGATCCCATTGCCATTTACTTTATTGTTTTGGGTTCAAGTTTATGCGCCTTTTCTGTGTTTCCTGTCTAGAGAAGATCCTTTAGCATTTGTTGAAGAGCTGGTTTGGTGGTGCTGAGTTCTCTGAGCTTTTGCTTGTCTGTAAAGCTTTTGATTTCTCCTTCATATTTGAATGAGATCCTTGCTGGGTACAGTAATCTGGGTTGTAGGTTTTTCTCTTTCATCACTCTAAGTGTGTTCTGCTATTTCCCTTCTGGCCTGAAGAGTTTCTGTGGAAAGATCAGCTGTTATCCTTATGGGAATCCCCTTGTGTGTTATTTGCTGTTTTTCCCTTGCTGCTTTTAGTATTTGTTCTTTGTGTTTGATCTTTGTTAATTTGATCAATATGTGTCTTGGTGTGTTTCATCTTGGGTTTATCCTATTTGGGACTCTCTGGGTTTCTTGGACTTGGGTGGCTATTTCCTTCCCCATTTTAGGGCAGTTTTCAACTATTATCTCCTCAAGTATTTTCTCATGGTCTTTCTTTTTGTCTTCTTCTTCTAGTATTCCTATGATCCAAATGTTGGGGTGTTTAACATTGTCCCAGAGGTCTCTGATGTTGTCCTCATTTCTTTTAATTCTTTTTTCCTTTTTCCTCTCTGCTTCATTTATTTCTACCATTCTATCTTCTACATCATTTATCCTATCTTCTGCCTCAGTTATTCTACTGTTGGTTCCCTCCAGAGTGTTTTTGATCTCATTTATTGCATTATTCATTATATATTGACTTTTTTATTTCTTCTAGGTCCTTGTTAAACATTTCTTGCATCTTCTCAGTGCTTGTCTCCAGTCTATTTATCTGTAACTCCATTTTGTTTTCAAGGTTTTGGATCATTTTCACTATCATTATTCAGAATTATTTTTCAGGTAGAGATAAGGATATCTCCTCCTCTTTTGTTTGGTTTGGTGGGCATTTATCATGTTCCTTTACCTGCTGAGTATTTCTCTGCCTTTTCATCTTGTTTAGATTGCTGTGTTTGGGGTAGCCTTTCTGTATGCTGGACGTTTGTGGTTCCTCTTTATTGTGGAGGTTCCTCGCTGTGGGTGGGGCTGGATGGGTGGCTTGTCAAGATTTTCCTGGTTAAGGAAGCTTGTGTCAGTGTTCTGGTGGGTGGAGCTGGATTTCTTCTCTCTGGAGTGCAATGAAGTGTCCAGTAGTGAGTTTTGAGATGTCCGTGGGTTTGGTGTGACTTTGGGCAGCCTGTTTATTGAACCTTGGGTCTATGTTCCTGCATTGCTTTAAAATTTGCCTGGTATGTCTTGCTGTGGAACTTGTTGGCTCTTGGGTGGTGCTTGGTTTCAATGTAGGTATGGAGGCTTTTGGATGAGCTTTTGTCGATTAATGTTCCCTGGAGTCAGGAGTTCTCTGGTGTTCTCAGGTTTTGGGCTTAAGCCTCCTGCCTCTGTTTTTCTGTCTTATTCTTACAGTAGCCTCAAGACTTCTCCATCTATACAGCACCAGTGATAAAATATCTAGTGTAATGATGAAAAGCTTCTCCACAGTGAGAGACACCCGGAGGGTTCACAGAGTTACATGGAGAAGAGAAGAGGCAGGAGGGAGATAGAGGTGACCAGGAGGAGAAAAGGGGGAATTAAAAGGGGAGAGAGCAAGCTAGCCAGTTATCAATTCCCTATGTGCTCTCCACAGTCTGCAACACTCAGAGAAGTTCATGGAGTTACACAGAGAAGAGAAGAGGGAGGAAGGAGACAGAGGTGACTAGGAGGAGAAAAGGGGGAATCAAAAGGAGAGAGACAGATCCAGCCAGTAATCAGTTCCCTAAGTGTTCTCCGCAGCCCAGAACACACAAAGAGATTCACCGAGTTGGGTAGAGAAGAAAACGGGGAGAGGGGAGATAGAGGCGACCTGTTGGGAGAAAATTGAGAGTCAAAATGGGGCGAGAGCAATCAGGCCAGTGATCTCGCTCCCAAGTAAAAATGGGTACTGAATATTGGGTTCTTAAAGGTAAAAAATTGATAACAAATACGAAAAAGCAAAGATTAAAAATCTAGGTAGAGGTTCAACCAGAATTGAAAGAGACACATGTACCCCAATGTTCATCGCAGCACTGTTTATAATAGCCAGGACATGGAAACAACCTAGATGTCCATCAGCAGATGAATGGATAAGAAAGCTGTGGTACATATACACAATGGAGTATTACTCAGCCGTTAAAAAGAATTCATTTGAATCAGTTCTGATGAGATGGATGAAACTGGAGCCAATTATACAGAGTGAAGAAAGCCAGAAAGAAAAACACCAATACAGTATACTAACACATATATATGGAATTTAGGAAGATGGCAATGACGACCCTGTATGCAAGACAGGAAAAAAGACACAGATGTGTATAACGGACTTTTGGACTCAGAGGGAGAGGGAGAGGGTGGGATGATTTGGGAGAATGGGAATTCTAACATGTATACTGTCATGTAAGAATTGAATCGCCAGTCCATGTCTGACGTAGGGTGCAGCTTGCTTGGGGCAGGTGCATGGGGATGACCCAGAGAGATGTTGTGGGGAGGGAGGTGGGAGGGGGGTTCATGTTTGGGAACGCATGTAAGAATTAAAGATTTTAAAATTTAAAAAAAATAAAAAAAGGAAAAAAAAAAAGAAAACAAAATCTAGGTAGAGGTTAGACTCTCAAAAATACAATATTAAAAAAACAAAACAAAGTCACAAAAATTATAAAATATATATATGAAGTTTGCTTTAAAAATAGGGTCTTTTTTGCAAGGTATTAATAAGTTATAAAAATGAAAATTAAAGGAGGACTTAAAAATAAAAAAATTAAAAATTAAGAAAATGATAATAGTAAAAATATATCTAGGAATTTCTCTGGAGCTATTGCGGTCAGTGTGGGGTCAATTCAGTTTCAGATAGTCCTTGATCTGGCTTATACTTCTCAAGATCTATAGGCCTCTTCCAATGTAGTCGGTGCTAACTACAGGGTTTTAATCATTTGCACCTGTCACTTCCAAAGCAGTTCCCTCTTCTTTGTATATTTTGGCTTCCTCTGTTTGAAAGTCTCCTCAGTGTGTAATTTCCACCCTGACACAGGGGGGCGAAGGTAGTCACTTATTTAGGCTCACTTGTTCATTCGTGCTGTGGGGAGAGAGGGACACTGCAAACAAATATCACTGGCATGTGTGGGGAGTACTGGTAGTGTCTTGGCCGCACTGGGTTTGCCCCCCGCCCCTGCTCACAGCGCCTGCGCTTTCCCAGTCTACACTTCTCAGGCTCTAGGTTGCTCTGCTGGGGGACTGTCTGAGGCAGGCCCTGGGTTGCGGGCACTTCCCAGGTCTAAGCCACTGAAGTTCAGGTTCTCGGGTACTCCACAAAGGCGCAGACTTGGTTGGGCCTGCATTTTGTGCCCTTCCCAGGTCTGAGCAGCTCAGGTGACCAGGTGCTTGGTGAGCACAGTCTCCTCGGGTGGGGAGTGCATCTTATCACCTCCCCTGTCCCAGCCACTAGGTTTCCTGGGTGGCAGCGGGTGCGCCTGTCTCAGGTGTGCCGTGTGTCTCTTCTGAGGAGCTGATCCCTGGCTGTGACCCTCCTGGAGGATGTCAACGGTCCAGAATCCCAAGAAGTCTTGGTTAGCAACTGGGAGCCTGCTTGCAGTTTGGTAGAGGATGCCTCTCTGGGGCCGAAATTGCCCCTTTCCGGCTCTGGCTGCCCCTCACCTTCCTCCGTGTCTCTGGCGGGGGATGGGCCGGTCCGCAGCCAGCTTGCTCTCCTCTGGTATTCACTCAGTCCTTTGTTCTGTGAGTGGGCCTGGCAGTGCCATAGGTTAGGGCTTTTTGTGGGATAGTTCTCTCTCTCTCTCTCTTTTCTCTCTCTCTCTGGCTGTCCCACAGTTTGGGTTGCTATCTCACGTTAGTTCCCTCAGATTGCCCTCAGGGCATTCAGGCCCAGTCCTTACCCTAAGCAATGCAGCCCGCACCTCCCTATTCAGCCCTGGCTTGCTGGGAGTTGCTGTTAGGCACGTAATCTGTGAGTTTTATTTATTTATTTATCCTCCCAGTTATGTTGCCCTCTGAGATTCCAAAACTCCCACAGACCCGCCGGTGAGAGTGTTTCCTGGTGTTTGGAAACTTCTCTTTTAAGACTCCCTTCCTGGAATGGATATCCGTCCCTACCTCTTTTGTCTCTCTTTTTATCTTTTATATTTTTCCCTACCTCCATTCGAAGACAATGGGCTGTCTTTCTGGGTGCCTGATGTCTCTCTGCCAGCATTCAAAAGTTGTTTTGTGGAATTTGCTCAGCGTTCAAATGTTCTTTCGATGAATTTGTGGGGGAGAAAGTGGTCTCCCCGTCCTATTCCTCCACCATCTTAGGACCGGCTCTGAAGTTTTCACAATTATAAATTGCACTATGACGAACACCCTAGCACATTGCATCTTTGTACACTTGTTTGATTTTTTTTTCCTTTGGAACAAACATACATTTTACCAATAGTGTAGGAGGATAGTTGTTTGTGTTCTGGCAAATATAAGCTATTATATACTTATTTTTATTTCTTGACATTTTTATAAGTAAGATATGCCTTTTATTTCATTATTAAACTTTGTATTTTGTATTAGGGTATAGCTGATTAACAAACAATATTGTGATAGTTTCAGGTGAACATTGAAGGGACCCAGCCATATAATATGCATCTATCCATTCTCCCCTAAACTCCCCTCCCATCCAGGCTGCTGCATAACATTGTGCAGTAGGTCCTTGTTGATAATCCATTTTAAGTATAGCAGTGTGTACATGTCCATCACAAACTGCCTAACTTTGCCTTTCCCCCATCCTTCCCCCCTGCAACCATAAGCTCATTCTCTAAAAAACATGCTTTTTATTGTTTAGCTCATTATACCTCTGTTTTGCCCTTTGGCTGTCATTAAGCTGCCCTCCCACTAGTAGGGCTTGTGCCCTATGTGATTCTTCCATGAGTGGAGATTATTTTGCATCCAGCTTTCTTGCTGGTTTTGCCTTATAATATGAATTAGTTGATTCTGTCATTGAGATGAGGGGTATAATCTGAGTATAAAGACAAATAATCCACATGGGTATTAAACCTGCAGCCATGGTTTTCTTAGGTTCCTGTTCCAGTCTAGCAGTTTTTAACCCATAGTACATGTAACATATGACATTCACACGTTGGACACATCTTGTGTGTACACTGTGAACTGCTCGAAATTTGTGACATGCTGTGTACAATTATACTCCTTTTTTCCTGCTCTATAAACATTTTGGAATAGAAGTTAGTGTGAGTAGTGTTATAGTAGGACAACTGCCCTAATTTAAAACAAAGTAAGTAACTTGCAATCTTCCATCCTTAAGATTCTATTAGTAAGAAATTATTTGCCATATATCTGTAACAGCATAAAATCTCAGCTCTAACGGGGATGAAAATGAATGATACCTTTAGCAAGATAGAGGTTAATTTATTTCTTAAAGTAAAATCTCAGCAGTTATGGTACTGCTCTACTGAGAAGTCATCAGGAGCCCAGGCACCCTTCATCTTTTTACTCTGCCATTCTTAGAATGTTGCCCTTGTCCGCATGATCCAAGATGAGTCTCCTAGCATCTGAATTCCAGCCAGCAAGAAGGGTATAAAATGAGAGTAGAGGGCCATATTCTTGCCATTAATGAATCCCCAAAGGATGTAGATTTTACTTCCTTATCAGGAGATCAAACCAGTCAATCCTAAAGGAAATCAGCCCTGAATGTTCGTTGCAAAGACTGATGCTGAAACTGAAGGTCCAGTACTTTGGCCACCTGATGCAAAGAGCTAACTCCTTGGAAAAGACACTGACACTAGGAAAGATTGAGGGCAAGAGAAGAAGGGGCAACAGAGGATGAGATGGTTGGATGGCATCACTGACTCAATGGACATGAGTTTGAGCAAACTCCTGGAGATGGTGAAGGACAGGGAAACCTGGCGTGCTGCAGTCCATGGGGTCTCAAAGAATCGGACATGACTGAACGACTGAACAACACCACCACCTTCAGTTGACTGGAACATAGGTGCATGGAGCCACACCAGTTACAGAGTAGCATGTAAAATGTTTTAAACTGGGGTGACTAGGAGTCTAGCTTAAAATCAGAGTTTCTCTTATTGTGAGAGAGAAAGGGGACAGTTGGGAATGCCTGTCATAGCATTTCTCATGGGTGTACTGTTTCTGGGTACTTGGTAACACTGCCTGAGCAGTCTCAACCCTCTGGACCACTGATCACTGCAGTGTCTACTGTGCTTCCCCTGCAGCCCAAACTGGTCCACACGCATTCCCTGTGGTCCTGTGTCGAGATCATTAGCCACATTAGTGGACTGAGCTGAAGATGGAATACACGGTTTGAGACACACCTTGTTCAATATTTAAGTTGCTCTTATGTTCATAGTTTGAATTATTTATTTATTGGCTGTGCTGGGTCTTTGTTGCTGTGTGGGCTTTCTTTAGTTGCGGCGAGTAGGGGCTACTCTCTAGGTGTAGTGCATAGGCTTCTCATTGCAGTGGCTTCTCTTGTTGGGGAGCAGAGGTTCTAGATGCACAGGCTTCAGTAGTTGTGGTTTGTAGGCTCTAGAGTGTAGGCTCAGGTGTTGTGGTGCATTGGCTTAGGGGCTTAGTTGCTCTGTGATATGTGGGATCTTCCCAGACCAGGGATCGAACCTGTGTCCCCTGCATTGACAGGTGGATTCTTAACCACTGATCCACCAGGGAAGCTCCATAGTTAAAATTTTAATGAGAATTTGATTTGTACTGGGGTCCTAGTCTTAATGTGAATAAACCGAAGTGGTTAACATTACCATTTTTCTATACTGTTTACACGGGAGCAATACTAAGCTGAATTAGATAGAAATGATCATGTGTTAGTTATTGGCATTTAGAGAATAAAGGGTATACACATTAAGAAAATGTTAAAAAAACACAATTTTATCACTACTATATAAAAATGTGCTTTAGATATATCCCTAAATCTTTATATATATCCTTTATTTTCACCTAAAGGAAAATAAGCAAGTCAGCAATACATTTGAACTTGAAAAATTCTAGCTGAAACGTTCTTGGTTGAGGTGTGGATTGTGGAAAGGTGGGATGACTCCTCTTATTGTTTTGAGTCTGGCATCACTGGCAATTTTTTCCCCTTCATTTTCCTAAATATTCAATTATATGACTTCCCAGTTACATGGTATCTACCTCCTTCACATTTTTGCCTGGAGCTGGCCATGAACCTTGATCACAGGATCATATGAAATAGAGGAATAGCCCTTGACCAGTCTTTAGTCATGGTTGATGTGATCCTGGAAATAAGATCCAAGCTAATGAACATTCATATTAATGCAGGTTTTACATGTGCAGCATGAGTCTTTGATTTGTAGTCAGCTCAGGCAAACATAGCAATTTGGAAGGTGTCATATTCATCAGGTTCAGATCTGTGAGTAGATGTGAATAACAAATGCTTCTGTGTTCTGGAACACAGTTCTGAAACTCAGTGTGTTCTGAAGGTTCTTTATCGTCAAGGAATTTAACAAGCCAGATCAAGATAATAACCATTAGACTCATCCCCCACCCTCAAATCCAACCCTTTTGTGAATACTCATTTTAAAGATATATATGGGACATTTTAGGATTTGTCAGGGTGAATGTACCCACTCCAGTGTTCTTGCCTGGAGAATCCCAGGGACGGGGAGCCTGGTGGGCTGCAGTCTATGGGGTCGCACAGAGTTGGACACGACTGAAGCGACTTAGCAGCAGCAGCAGCAGGGTGAATGTAGCTGATTCCCTCTAGGCTCTGTCCAGCTGGATACCCTGATAGCTTTTGACCTTGGTCCTCTTAGTCACTGTAAAGATGAATCCCAAACCTTATCTTCATCCTCATCAGAGGGTCTTTGAAATTAATTGTTGTTTCTGATTTCAAACCTCGTGACCAAATTTCAGGGTATCCACTAATTTGTGTCCTAGTCTTGAACATGGATGCATCCTCCTCATTACTGGTTTGTGTTCCAGTTCCTCTTAAAGCCTGATGTTGTTGTCGTTGTTTAGTTGCTCAGTCATGTCTCTTTGTGATCCCATGGACTGTAGCCCACCAGGCTCCTCTGTCCGTGGGATTTCCCAGACAAGAATACTGGAGTGGGTTGCCATTTCCTTCTCCAGGAGATCTTCCCAACCCAGAGATCGAACCCTTATCCCCTGCATTGCACGCAGATTCTTTACCACTGAGCCACCTGGGAAGCCCCCTTAAGGGGGGCTCTGCCATGTATCTGGGCCACTTAACTAGGGTTATTGAAACCCTGCCTGCACCCTACCTTTGCACATCTCCTTCTGCCCAATGTGTAGATCTTTCCTCTCTTCTGCTTAAACCCAGGCTTACTGCCCTTTCCTTAGCCAGAAAGGCACTCTGTGCCAGACTTTACCAAGTGTATTAAACCCGCTGGTTATCAGTGCCTATTTGGGTAGAGGCCTCTTTGGACTGTGATCATTGGGCCATATGTCACACTTTGGGAGGCCATCTCTCCTCAGTGCTGCCTGATTCTCATTTACCTCACTTTCCTCGATGAATGGTCATTGAAATCTAGCATGTCTTATGGGTGTTCAAAATGAGACAAGATACATCCTCTATTTATTCAACCTATTTTGGTCTAAACTTCCATAATTGAGACATTTTCCTCTACTAATCTTACAACATCCTTTAATTTGGAAAAAATCTCATGAACATTCTACTGTGTTCATGTGATCAGTTGTAATAGAAACAAACCCAGAATGCACATTTAATTTGAAGACACAGTCAGTTGAAAATTGCATTTTCTTTTGTAGAAGAAAAACGGGGGGGAAAGACATTTTAAAATATATTGCTTTAGGCATGAATTTAAAATTTCATATTATCCTTTTCTAGTCATAGTAATTATTAAAGTGTTAATCTGGCAAAACATGAACCTTGGCAATAAGGATCTTTATACTTGTTTACTCTCAAATGCTCAAATCTGTGATGCACATTTATTCTGGTGACCTGTATTGTGACTGGACCTGTAAATCTGAATTCGGCTAAAAATATTTTTATAATGGAAATGAGAGTTAAAAGAAAAGAAGTTAATATGTGAACATATAATCTTGGTTACGATAAGGTGACTTTCTTCTCTCAAACTCAGAGCTATATTTACATCTCACAACATCACTGGTAGTCAGCAAATATTTATTGAGTGCTTGCTCTTTGTGGGCAGTGTTCTAGCTGTTGGCAATACAGCAGTGAACAAAACAAAGCCTCTGCTCTCAGAGAATGTAACATGTAACATTCTGGTGATGAGGAGATTACAGCATTAGGTTGAGAGGGGTTGGCAATGACAAGCCAGGCATTGCACATTTCTTTGCTACCTGTCTTCTTGGCCAGTGGTTTCGGATGGGATATGGTGCAGTAAGAATGTCTTTCTGTGTCTGGCTTATTTCATTCGTATAATGTCCTCCAAGTCCATCTATGTTGTCATAGATGAGAATTTCTTTTTAAAAAAGGCTGAATAATACAAAAACTATTATCTCACTTATCTGTAGAATATAAAGTAGTCAGATTCATAGCAGCAGAGAGTAAAATGGTACTTGCCAGGGTTTGGGGGGAGGGAGAAATGGGGAGATGTTGATAAAAGGGTACGGAGTCTCAGTTATGCAAGATGAGTAAGTTCTGTGCCTATAGCTAACAGCATTGTATCATAAACTAAAAATTTTCTCATAGAGCAGATCTCATGTTAAGTGTTCTCACCACAATAAAATAATAAAAGTGACAAGAGTCAACTCTGGGAGGTAATGGAGGTCTGTGGAGGTCTTGATAGGTTTCACCAGTGTATGTGTGCTCAGTCACTTCAGTTGTGTCCAGCTCTTTGTGACTCTGTGAAGTGTAGCCTGCCAGCTCCTCTGTCCGTGGGATTCTCCAGGCAAGAATACTCAAGTGGGATATTATGCCCTCGTCCAGGGGGTCTTCCCGACCCAGGGCTCGTACCCATGTCTTCTGCGTCTCCTGCACTGGCAGGTGGATTCTCTACCCACTGAGCCACCAGGGAAGTCTCTCACCAGTGTATACTTACTCCCAAACTCATCAAGTAGTATACGTGAAATAGGTACAGATTTTATATGGCAATCATACCTTGGTGAAGTTTGTTTTTAGAGAATGTCAGTTTGGATTTCCCCCCAGAAGTGGACCTCAAAGCAAAGACTCAGGTACAAATTTAGTTCATCTGGAGGTGAGGAAAGATTGGTATGGGAGTAGGGAAGTGAGAAAGACAAGAGAAGGCAGTGTGAGTGATTGTTGCTTAATGTCATGAGAAAAATCTTGCAAAAAGAGCCTCCCTCCTGTGGGGCCAGGGAGCTGGGATGTTTATACACCAACTCCCATTAGTCATCTGTTGGGGCCTCTTGGGAGCAAGGTTGATGCTAAGTCTGGCCTGCCATGTGAGCAGCAAGGTAGGCTTTGGTCTCCTAAGAAAGCCCTCAGGTATTGGCACACAGGTTATGAAAGTTGGAAAGCAGCATAGCAGACAGTGTGTTTGTAAGAAGTGAGATAAGGGGTTATGGGCCAGACTCTGCAGACGTTGAGGAAGAGCTGTCTGTAAACAAAAGCACTCCTCCTGTTTCACAGCTAGAACTGATACATGGGAAAAGCAAACTGAAATAATTCTAAGACTTCATTAATGCTATAGGAAGATAGATGTGGCACAGTGGGCTAGCTTAAAAAAATTTTTTTTGGTTGAAGTATAGCTAATTTACAATACTGTGTTAGTTTCAGGTGTACAGCAAAGTGAATCAGTTACACATATACATATATCCAGTCTTTTTAAAGATTTTTCCCATATAGGTCATTACAGAGTATTGAGTAGAGTTCCCTGTGATATACAGTAGGTCCTTATTAGCCATCTATTTTATATATAGTACTGTGTGGGTGTCAATCCCAATCTCTCAGTTTATCCTTCCTCCTTTCTATCCCCTGGTAACCATAAGATTGTTTTCTACATCTGTAACTCTATTTCTGTTTTGTAAATAAGTTCATTTTTATCCTTTAGATACCACATATAAGTGATATATATTTGTCTTTCTCCATCTGACTTATATTTCACTCAGTTTGACAATCTCTGGGTCCATCCATGTTGTTGCAGATAGCATTATTTTGTTCTTTTTTATGGCTGAGTAATATTCATTGTATATTTGTACTACATGTTCTTTATCCATTCATATGTTGATGGACATTTAGGTTGCTTTCATGTTCTGGCTATTGTAAATAGTGCTGCAGTGAACACTGGGGTGCAGATATCTTTTCAAATTGTAGTTTTCTCTGGAATATGTTTAGAAGTGGGATTGCTGGGTCATGTAGTAGTCCTCTTTTTAGTTTTTCAGGAACCTGCATACTGTCTTCCATAGTGGCTGTACCAATTTACATTCCTACCAATAGCACAAGAGGGTTCCTTTTCCTCCATACCCTCTCCAGCATTTATTGTTTGTAGATTTTTTTTGATGATGGTCATTCTGACAGGTGTGAGATGATACCTTGTTGTAGTTTTGATTTGCATTTCTCTAATAATTATGATGTTGATCATCTTTTACAGTGTTTTTTGGCATCTGTGTGTCTTTGGAGAAATGTCTAGATCTTCTGCCCATTTTTTGATTGGGTTGTTTGTTTTTCTGAATATGGAGTTTAATGAGCTGTTTATATATTTTGGAGATTAATCCCTTGTCTGTTGCTTCATTTGCAAATATTTTCTTCCATTCTGAGGGTTGTCTTTTTGCTTTGTTTATGGTTTCCTTTGTTGCACAAAAACCTCTTATGTTTAATTAGGTCCTATTTGTTTATTTTTGTTTTCATTTTCATTATTCTAGGAGATTGGGCAAAAAGGATCCTGCTGAAATTTATGTCAGAGAGTGTTTTGCTTATGTTTTCCTCTATGAGTTTAATAGTGTCTGGCCTTACATTCAGGTCTTTAATTGATTTTGAGTTTATTTTTGTGTATGGTGTTAGGGAGTATTCCAGTTTCATTCTTCTCATTACATGTAGCTGTTCAGTTTTTCCCAGAACCACTTATTGAAGAGACTGTCTTTCCTCCATTGCTTTCATTTCAGTCACTCAGTTGTGTCTTTGCAGCTCCATGGACTGCAGCACACCAGGCTTCCCTGTCCATCACCAACTCCCAGAACTTACTCAAACTCATGTCCATTGAGTCAGTGATGCCATCCAACCATCTCATCCTGTGCTGTCCCCTTCACCTCCTGTCTTCAATCTTGCCCAGCATCAGGGCCTTTTCTAATGAGTTAGTTCTTCATATCAGGTGGCCAAAGTATTGGCGTTTCAGCTTCAGCATCAGTTCTTCCAGTGAATATTCAGGACTGATTTCCTTTAGGATCGACTGGTTGTATCTCCTTGCAGTCCAGGGGACTCTCAAGAGTCTTTTCCAACACCACAGTTCAAAAGCATCAATTCTTTGGCAGTCAGCCTTTTTTATGGTCCAACTCTCACATCCATAAATGACTACTGGAAAAATCATAGCTTTGACTAGACGGACCTTTGTCAACAAAGTAATGTCTCTGCTTTTTAATATGCTGTCTAGGTTGGTCATAACTTTCCTTCCAAGGAGCAAGCATCTTTTAATTTCATGGCTGCAGTCACCATCTGTAGTGATTTTGGAGGCTCACAAAATAAAGTCTGTCACTGTTTCCATTGTTTTCCCATCTATTTGCCATGAAGTGATGGGTCTGGTTGCAATGATCTTAGTTTTCTGAATGTTGAGTTTTTTTAAAATATAAATTTATTTATTTAATTGGAGGTTAATTACTTTACAATATTGTAAATATTACAGTATTACCAATATTACATTATTGGTTTTGCCATGCATCAACATGAATCCACCACAGGTATACATGTGTTCCCCATCCTAAAACCCCCTCCCTCCTCCCTCCCTGTACCATCCCTCTGAATGTTGAGTTTTAAGCCAACTTTTTCACTCTCCTTTTCACTTTCATCAAGAGGCTCTTTAGTTCTTCTTTGCTTTCTGCCATAAGGATGGGGTCATCTGCATAACTGAGGTTGTTAATATTTCTCCCGGCAACCTTGATTCCAGCTTGTGCTTCATCCAGCCCAGCATTTCAAGTGATGTACTCTGCATATAAGTTAAATAAGCTGGATGACAATATACAGCCTTGACATACTCTTTTCCCGATTTGGAACCAGTCTGTTTTTCCATGTCCAGTTCTGACTGTTGCTTCTTGTCCTGCATACAGATTTCTCAGGAGGCAGGTCAGGTGGTCTAGTTATTTCTATCACTTTAAGAATTTTCCACTGTTTGTTGTGATCCACACAGTCAAAGACTTTGGCCTAGTCAGTAAAGCGGAAGTAGATGTTTTTCTAGAAGTCTCTTACTTTTTCAGTGATCCAACAGATATTGGCAATTTGATCTCTGGTTCCTCTGCCATTTCTAAATCCAGCTTGAACACCTGGAAGTTCATGGTTCATGTACTGTTGAAGCCTAGCTTGGAGAATTTTGAGCATTGCTTTGCTAGTGTGTGAGATGAGTGCAATTGTGCAGTAGTTTGAACGTTCTTTGGCATTGCCTTTCTTAGGGATTGGAATGAAAACTGACCTTTCCAGTCCTGTGGCCACTGCTGAGTTTTCCAAATTTGCTGGCATAGTGAGTGCAGCACTTTCACAGCATCATCTTCTAGGATTTGAAGTAGCTCAACTGGAATTCCATCGCCTCCACTGGCTTTGTTTGTAGTGATGCTTCCTAAAGCCCACTTGACTTCACATTCCAGGATGTCTGGCTCTAGGTGAGTGATCACACCATTGTGGTTATCTGGGTCATGAAGATATTTTTCGCATAGTTCTGTTATTCTTGCCACTTCTTCTTAATATCTTCTGCTTCTGTTAGGTCCATACCATTTCTATCCTTTTTTGTGCCCATCTTTGCATGAAATGTTCCCTCAACATCTCTAATTTTCTTGAAGAGATCTTTAGTCTTTCCCATTCTATTGTTTTCCTCTATTTCTTTGCATTGGTCACTGAGGAAGGCTTTCTTATCTCACCTTGCTATTCTTTGGAATAGCAATATCCATTGCTTTAGCAGTAGAATTTTCTTTTACTGCTAGGCAAAGATGGGCTGGATTGGAAGGGAAACCTTCTTATGGAGACACTAGATGGTGGTGTTCTCTAAGTAGAAATCTACAACTAGTGTTTGCTGCTGAACTATTATTACAGTTTAGCACACAATTTTAAATCTGTTGGGCTTCAATCAATCAAAAAATATTTACTCAACACCCATTAAGTGCCAGGGTTGGCCCCAAAATAGAAAGGAAAACATTATTAAGAAGAAAGGACCACAAAGCCCCAGACTGAAGCAGCAGCTTTCCAATTACAATCAGCCTGGATTTTTCCTTTCTTTACAGAACCTTTAGAGAATTTATGTAGCATAAGAATTTTGTTTTATTGTGAGAGAACTTTGTATTAGTGGAACAATATTTAGCATCAGTGTTTGACTATATTACTTATTGAATGCTATATATTCAATTACTGGCTACCTGTGTTTGCTTTCTGACTTTATGATAAAGTAAAATCCAGGTTTTCCATTAAATAATATTTTAATATCCTTTTAAAGTATATGTTCTCCATTAACCTTTACCTGTGAAATCCCACTAGCTTTAATACTTTAAAGTGCAAGTGAAAGTTGCTTAGTCATGTCTGACTGTGCAACCCCATGGACTATACAGGCCAGACTATTGGAGTGGGTAGCCTTTCCCATCTCCAGGGATCTTCCCAACCTAGGGATTGAACCCAGCTCTCCAGCATTGCAGGCAGATACTTTACCAGCTGAGCCACAAGGGAAGCCCAAGAGTATTGGAGTGGGTAGCCTATCCCTTCTCCAGCAGATCTTCCTGACCCAGGAATCGAACCGGGGTCTCCTGCATTGCAGGCAGATTCTTTACCAACTAAGCTATGAGAGAAGACCTCATAACTTCAAACTGCTCTTATTTCCCTGAGTAACTCTAGGGCATCCTTGAAGCCATGCTTCTTAAACTTTTCATGTGCACAACACGTACCTGGGATCCAGTTCAAAAGCAGACTTTGAGTCAGTGGTCTGGGGTATTGCTGCATAGACTGTTGTCCGGATTTTCACTGAGAGATACAGTGATTGAATGAGTTTTGCCCCAGTTAGAAATATTGTTTAATTTCCTGTAGAAAGAGTACTTTTCCTCCTTTTTGACTCACTTTCCATCTTCAACCTCTTTTACCCCAGCCCCACTATGTTTTTATAATTAAGTATAGATTGCATACAGTAGGCACTTACTATATGTAGACAATGCTGGTTTCCTTTCATGTTTGCCCTGGGATGCTGACCTGTGTGGATCTCATCAAGGTATTTTATGTCCTTTGGCTTCCAGGCAGGTTTTGCCCATGGTGTCCTCAGCAAAAGATCAGAGAGAAAGTGAGGTCACATATGCTTTTCTTGGCTCCCTCCCTTCCAGGTCACCTTGGGCTGACTGAGAACTTCTATTGAAGGTCAGTGCCCTTCACACCACTCTGTCCTTTTGCTTTCTGAAGACTGTCCCCTTCCATCCTCTCTTGGGCCTAGGGGTTATGTAGTTGGCCCTGTGTTATTAACCCTGGCTACTTGTGGTTCCCCAGCATCTTGCCCTACCTTTTAAAAAGAGGTCCCTTTAAAATAAATCCTCTTCAAATTAACCTCATTTTAGTGTGCCAGCCCATTTGGACCCTGACTTAAACACTTGGTTGCCACTGATTTTGGTAATATAAATTGGCAAAATGTGATGGAGCTGTAGGAAGACATCAAATAACAGAATTTGGGCCAAGCAGAAAAGGCTTGGTTTTGACAAATATTTTATTGCTTTACAATTTCAGGGACACGTCAGTTTTGAGTGACTTTATCAACTCTGTGGGACAGTGACCAAAATGTGGCTTAGGTTTTCCATCATCTCTGTGTTATTTAAAAGATTCATACAAATTCTTCTGTTTTTCAGGTTAGTAAGGGTCAGAGTGTAAGTCACATGTAACTGAGCAGGGGACCCTGGCTTGTTAGAGATTTCCCAGACTGCTAGTCTTAATCCTTATTGCCACTGAATATGACTAACAACAGAAAGGATAAATTGAATTTACTCTGCAAAACAATGGTAGTCATTGTCTCTCTTTGACTCCCCTTTTTATCTGAACAGATTAAATTTGCTATTATCTCATCTGTGTCTTTTCAGTACCTGTGCATTTGTATGGAAATATAAAGATACCCAATCCAAATATTTACTTAAAAAAAAAGAGCTCTATAGTGGTCTAATTACAGGAGATCTCATTTAGTGTGAAAGGTACCCGTCACCATATTGAATTTGCACCTATTAAAATGTCACAGAATGATCCATCTTGAAGTTGACCTGGAATATTCCAGGGTGATAAAGTTTTGAGTCCTCTTTAAAATGGCAGTGATCTTCTTTTTGGCTGTGTTGACTCCTTCTCCATTAGACTCTAGCACTTGAGGCTGCAAATTCATTCTTCTCCTAAATAAATCGTCACAGCGTTTACCAGAATTTTATTACTATGGCAAAGACCTCATCATTGGGATTTTTTTAATGGGGAAATTTCATGGCCTGTTTTCAAGGTTATTACTCAGAGCACCAGATATGTAAAAAGGTTTTATTTTTCTTTTATAGTTATTGTCCCAATACATGCCAATATAGCTGTTTCAATTGCTCAAATAATCATGGCTAGCAGGAGCTTTTTCATTCAAGACAATTAAGAAGTCTAGTTGGAATGTTTAGAAAAATCAACAGCCATTTATGGCTTACTAATTGATTTCTTCTTCACTTTAATCATTCATCCATTCACTATATGGTGATTAAGAACAAGTGCTAAGTAGATAGATAGGAATAATAAATAATCTTTCCTCATACAGCTCATCTTTTTTAGATGAGTAGCACCTATACACAATTAATTATAATTTATTTTAGCAATTAGGGTAATAAGTACATGACACAGAGGAAAGAAGGCCTAAGTTGACTGTGGGGAGAGTGACTGGTTGGGAGAGCTTCATAGATAAGTTGACATCTGAGTATGGTTTTGAAGGTTGATTAGGAGATAAAAGAGATGGCAGGTAGGTAGGAGTCAATTTATAAAATGTTTGAGGAAATTGGGTTTTACCCTGTAGACAGTGAAAGCCTCTAGAGAATTTGGTCAGGATGTAAGGAGCAGTAGAAGGGAGGGGTGAAATTATGTGTGTGTATGTGAGGAAAAGTGACTAGTCGCTATGGAAAGAGCCTACACAAAAGCTAAAAACAGTCTGGACTAAGGTTATAGTGGTGAGAATGAACAGAAAGAAGCAAGTTCAAGAGGTAATTAGGAGGTAGAATTGGCAAGACAATGTTTGAGAAATTATTGCTAAGATATGGAGTATATATAAGAGAATATGTTGGGGAAATGGTTGGGGAGAGAGGATGTGTTTACTTTTGGAATCTTTGAGTTTGTGGCACCACTAACTGACAACTAGACTACTAGATAACTCTGGAGCTCAGAAAAATAAGTCTGGAGTAGAGCCTCATGTTTGGAAATCAAGAAATAGTTATTGAGTTGGTCAAAAGGTTTGTTCAGGTTTTTCCATAAGATGTTACAGAAAAACCTGAATGAATCTTTTGACCAATCCAGTAAGAATCAGAGGAGTAGATGGGATGTTCGAGGGGCTGAGTGCAGAGTAGAGCCCTCCAAACTGCTTTTACAGGGTGATTCCACCAGGCTGGAGGCTGGAAGGGATGTGCCCTATGCTCAGTTAAGAAGATGGACTGAGAAGTTGCCTGTAAATGTGGGGAAAGAATGAGAAGGCAGAGTCCCAGAATCCAAGGCAAGAAAGCAAAAATCAGTTGCTTAATGGGATAGTTTAGTTTAGATTTTTTAAAAAAAGGAACATTAAAAAATTTTTTTAATATAAATTTAAAATTTTTAATTGGAGGTTAATTACTTTACCATGTTGTATTGGTTTTGCCATACATCAACATGAATCTGCCACAGGTGTTTTTAAACATATGCAGTGATAATCATTCTTAAGCCGAGGTCTCATTTTATCATAGACATGGATTACTCTGAAGTCAAAAATAGTTGAGAAAGACCCCTGAGCATTTGCAGTGGTTGTCATGGACTGCTTTGCTGAAACCATATGTCTCTGATAGGCTTATCTTCACTTCACTTTGAGCCATCTTTGCTATTTTTAATACCGGCAAGAAGTACTTTGAACACATATAAAATTATTTTCCTCAGAATCTGCCTGATCATTGTTTCTCTTACTCTAAAAAATTTCCTCTGGTAAAATCAGGGTGCATAGCCTACTTTTCTAGAAACAGAATGAGATGTTCAAACTGCTGAGAATGATTATTAGAATTCAGGGTCCAAACAAGAACATGACAGTAAAGTTCCTTCTCTATATGCTGTGACTAACCTTTGGTGGATCCAATTTGCAAAAAGTGCTCCGTGAGATCCTGAGAGTGCTGCATCCAGGCTCCCCACTGCTCCTAGTTTTGTGACTGTTTATCAAAGTTATTGCATTCTCCAGCAACAGGGATGTCAAGCTATGCTATATTTGAATCAACAGAGAATAAAAGAAATTGTTATCTGTGAAGAGCATCACAGAAATGTTACAGGAAACATGTGCTGGCACATGTATACCTGTTTCTGTCTTGCTCAGCCTTCTGAAGCAAGGCGGGGGAGGAAAGGCCCCTTCTTTTGGCTGCTTGTTCATAGGGAGGTTCCAGGACCCTGCCAAGTGGTCTGTCGGTGAGCTGCATTGCCACGGTCAGATGAGAATGCTTGGTAGGATCTAGGTATTAAAGCAGAAAGATCATGACTTCTGAAATCAGTGGAATGGGTGGAAAGTGCTGAAAACAAGCTCAAAAAACAATGGAAATGGCCAAATCTGGATAGTCCTTGTTGAGATGAAGCTCACACAGAACTAATGCCGACCTCCTAGAAGCAGGCAGTGGCCAGATGGTTAAAAGCTACATACATCCAACTGAGGGAGTTAGATTTTTTTTTTTTAATCCTGAAGGCAATGGGAAGCCATCTGCTATCTCAAATCTTTGGTTTAAATATGGCATAGGATGTCCTAGGAGTTCTATGCATTCCTTCTATATAAATGGTTTTCATTCAGGTTTATTGAGATATGATTTACACATGTAGAACTTACTCTTCTTAGTGTACAGTTATAAAAGAATTGATGAACATGTACAGTCCTGTACAAGTACCACTTTCAAGTTATAGAATAATTATATCAGTCACATTAATTCCCTTGTGACCATTTGTGGCCAGCCCTTCCCTGTAACTCAGCCTCTGGCAACCACTGGTCCATTTTTGTCCCTGTAGTTGAGCCATTTTGGCATAACCACTATGGAAAACAGTTTGGCGTTTCTTCTGAAGTTAAATATACATTTACTGTGTGACTCTGCAGTCTCACTCTTAAGTATTCACCCTCAAGAAATCAAAATTTATGTTAACATAAAAATCTGTATGTGAATGTTTATAGGCAGCCTCATTTGTAATTGCCCCAGATGGGATTAAAAAAACTGATATATCCATCAAATGAATACTCTTTGACAATAAAAAGCAACTAACTACATGAAGTGGATGAACCTAGAACCTCTTATACAGAGTGAAGTCACTCAGAAAGAGAAAAGCAAGTATCCTATATTAATGCATATATATGGAATCTAGAAAAATGGTACTAATGAACCTAGTAGAGAATGGACTTCTGGACACAGTGGCGGAAGGTGAGGGTGGGATGAACTGAGAAAGTGGCATTGACGTGTATACACTAGCATGTGTAAAATAGTGGGAAGTTGCTGTATAGCACAGGGAGCGCAGCCTGGTGCTCTGTGGAGACCTAGAGGGGTGGGATGTGGGGAGGGAAGGGAGGCTCAGGAGGGAGGGGATATATGTATACTTAAGACTGATTCGTGTTGTTTTACACTATAAACTAACACAACATTGTAAAGCAATTTTCTACCAGTTAAAAAAAGCAACTAACTATAGATACAAGCAACAACATGAATGAATCTCAAATACATTTATAAGTGAAAGATAAGTGAAAGAAGGCAGCCTCAAAAGGCTACATACTGAATGATCCACAATGGCTGTGCCATCTTGCATTCCCACCAGCAATGTAGGAGAGTTCCGGTTACTCTATAACCTTGTTAGCACTTGGTAGAGTTTGTTTTCTTAATTTTAACCATTGTCATGGATTTGTAATTTTATATCATTGTGGTTTTGATTTGCATTTTCCTAATGACTAATGTTGTTGAATATTTTTCATGTCTATTTAGTATCCATATATCTTTTTTGGTAAAGTGATTTTCATATCATATGCCCAGTTTTTATTAAGATTTTTATTTTTTATTGATGAGTTTTGAGAGGTCTTAATGTGTTCTGGGGCTCCTGCCATTCACCATTAAATATGATAGTAGTTGCAGGTCTTTTGGTAGGTGCTCTTTAATTTAGATTGAGGATGATTCTTTTTATTCCTAGTTTGCTGTTTTTCTTTTTCCCCTAAACCATGAATAGATGTTGAAATTTGTCAAATATTTTTTCTACATCTATTGAGATGACCTTTACTCATTTTTTATTCTCTACATTAACAATGTTTTATGCTTCCCACTCTTATCTAGTTTATTCTTTATAATGTGTAATTCTTGAT
The DNA here is from genome assembly GCF_001704415.2 of Capra hircus. Taxonomy (NCBI): domain Eukaryota; kingdom Metazoa; phylum Chordata; class Mammalia; order Artiodactyla; family Bovidae; genus Capra; species Capra hircus. The sequence continues at coordinate 46,434,959 of NW_017189516.1, forward strand.
GCCAAAGGATTTTAGTCGTTCAAGAACCATATAAAACTTTAGGAGGTATGTTTTGCTTTGGATGAGGAAGTAAATAGTATGAAAACAGTTAAGAATTTGGTATATTTAGATGTAGCTTCATTCTTTTCTTCAAATAATATTTATTTTTCTAGTATATAATGAATACAGAGATGCACACTTCTGCTATCTTTTCTGTGCTTGTCCCTCTGGTGCAGGACTTGAGAGAGCAGAGTCGGGGAAAAACAGATGCTTTCTTATATGATTGTTCATGACAAGTTGACTGTCTTCTTTATTTTGGTCACAGCTGCTTTCCCTAAGCATGAGCAGCAGCACTTTCAGTAGCAGGAAGAGAGGTAGTCCTTTTTGTGTGTCACCCCAGTAAATCTATGGCATTTGTATGCTTGGTATGAACTCATCGTGTCCCTAACAGGCCTGTTGGAGGGGAGCTTAATCCTAAGAACCTCTCCTAGTCTCCTAGGCCTTGTTGGTCCTTTGGGAATTTCACCTACCTCTTCTGACTGGCAACCTCATGCCTCTTTCCTCAGATCTTCTTTGTCCCATGTTGCATTGGTTCACAGAAAGTAAATAGACTCCATCTCTCTTCTCTCAGTCCTTTCTCCGGCTCTGGTGACATTGGTATATTCCAAGTTCTGTTTGTCTTTTGAGACCTGGGATCTTCAAGGGAGCAGTCTTTGCCCGCTTTCTACCTGGTCATACTATGATGCTATTAGATCTCTCTTCTTTCAACTTTTTGTTCTTTTTGAAAATTGCCTAGAATTTTTCCTTATGGGAAAGAAAATGAGAAATAGAAAAGATGCTAGATTTTTTCTGATGGGAAGAAAATGAGAAATTGAAAAGATGTTTAGGGTGGCCCCTCTTCCCAAATGTAGTAAGTGACACCAAATAAGACAGATATGGCAGCCAGGGCAATAGGCATCTGTTAATATCATCTGCTGGTATTCTGCCAACTTCAACAACAATTATTTTGTCTCCTCATTTTAGTTTCAAGAGCAGGAATATGTCGACTCCCCTTCTTTCTTATACTCTTACCCTAACCCTTCTTTAAGGTGGAGTGAAGGCTTAGCTTTTCTTTATACATTCCATCTTCTCCTTAAAAGGCACATTTCATTCTCCCTCACAGTCCTGCTTTTTATGGCAGTTTGGCTTGTCTTGTATTGGGTTGGCCAAAAAGTTCATTCAGGGTTTTCCTACGATGTTAAAGAAAACCCTAAATGAACTTTATGGCCAACCCAATACCCCGAGGAAGATTAAAAATTTTATCCCAAGGATGAAACTTATATTAAATTTGAACTTGGAGAAATAAGTAACTTTGCTCTCAACAGGGTTTTAAAAACTCTTTGGTAATATCCTTGCAGTATTTGTCAAACATTGAGGTGAATAACATATTTTATTTATCATCTATGAGATTTTTGTCACACTTTAAATTTTTTTTTGCTGTGAGTGTTAAGATACTTTGGGGTACAAGGAAAAGAACTTCAGAACTTCTAAAGCAACTTGAACTTGCTTCAGAAATGGAAACTTGCTCAAAGAATACATGTCAGTAGATGTGATTCAAGGTGGGAATGATGGAAAGTGACATTTACAGGTTCTGAGTAAACAAGAAGTTTGGTGGGGGTGGGGTATACCATGCAACACAGCATATATATGCACTCAAAAAAAAAAAAAAAGAAATACCTCCTTATGAAGGATGCTTTTTAGTGGCTGCAGGTTTTTTTTTTTATTATTTTTTTAAAAATATATTTTACAAAAGGTTATTTATTTGTTTGACTGTGGCGGATCTTAGTTGCTGCATGCAGGATCTTTAGTTGTGGCATGTGGGATCTAGTTTCCTGACCAGGGATTGAACCCAAGCCCCCTGCATTGTAAGCATGGAGTCTTAGCCCCTGGACCACCAGGGAAGTCCCCGCAGGTTTTTTAATCATATGCAGTAGCTTTTCTTGTTATAGAGCACAGGCTGTAGGTGGGCGGGCTTCAATAGTTGAAGCATGTGGCCTCTAGAGCACAGGCTCAGTAGTTGTGGCCCATGGGCTTACTTGCTCCGCATCATGTGGGATCTTCCCAGAAAGAAAGAAAAGTGAAGTCACTCAGTCATGTCCAACTCTTTTGCACCTCATGGACTGTAGCCTACCAGGCTTCTCTGTCCATGGGATTTTACAGGCAAGAGTACTAGAGTGGGTTGCCATTTCCCTCTCCAGGGGATCTTCCCGACCCAGGGATTGAACCTGTGTCTCCCATATTGTAGGCAGATGCTTTACCCTCTGAGTCACCAGGGAAGAATCTTCCCAGACCAAGGATCAAACCCTTGTCTCCTTCATTGGCAGGTGGATTCTTTACCATACCACTGAGCTACCAGGGAAGCCCTAATGTAATTTGTAATAAGATACTTCTTATAAAAGCATCTTGCAAAAGAAATTCCAGAGAACTTCCTGTTCCAAGGCTAGAATTCTAGGTAATATCATTCTTTGTCTTTGAATTAAAAAATAAATACAAAAGCTAAAAGGGAAATAGCTCTGCTGAAATAAACACACATACAAATGCACAGCTACCTTTTTGCTTTTTTGACAGACACCTTCTAGCTGGCTTTCTATATACCTCTTACATGGTTGTGCTTAAAACTTGTGTAAGGACAAGTGGTCAAAACCACATTTTTTATATTATATTTCATTATATTACCAAAAACATCAGTCAACCACAAACAGTTCAATGAACTATGCACTGTTTGTTCCTATAGTATCAACCTGTTGTCAGTGCAAAGACAGAAGGCCTTTGTGAAATCTTTTTTGTTGTTATATTGTCAAAACACAGTTTGCATCATAGCACTGTGAGTATCCACTTATGAGGTGATACTCATGGTAGCTATTCTTGGTTGAAATGTAGTCAGTACTAAGGGCCAAGCTTTGATGTTTATTTGGAAGGGAAGTTTGTTGCTGTTGAAATTCCTCCTATACAACTTAAGAGAAATACATAGGAAATGCCTGTAACTATTTCTGGTGCCAAGCTGACTTTTTGGCTTGGTTTGCATGTAACAGTCATTTTGGATAAACTGGTTTGATTACTTGAGTATGATTTTTATAAAAGTGTAAGAAAAACTCATTAATTTTTATATTAATTTTTGGGTCTTTGGCATGGATAAAGCTTTCTGGTGATTCTGTTGTTTGGGAGAAATGATTTATTTAAAATATGATTACTAATTATGGCAAAGTTGTAAAGTGGTATCATTGTTGCTCCCAATGGCATTGTTTTCTGGTGTAGTCAAATGTCATGACCAACAGCTTTATGGTTACTTTTAAAGCATTGCTGACTGGATTGGAAAAAAAAATTATGTTGGCTTCATTGAGTCTGCGTTGGCTTTATCCACATCGGTTTAAAATTTATAGATAAGCAGTGGCTTGAAGCAAATGCAGTCAACTATACTCTATATACAGATTTTGGTATCAGGATTATTCTAGGCTTATAAATCAAATTGAAAGTCTCTTCCTCTTAATGAAAGCAGTTCCTCCTAAAACTGAGTTCCCTTGCATAATTTATGATTAATCTCTTTATTCAAAACTTTATTTCCTTTTTTGCCTCATCCCTGTTCTCCTCAGGACTGAAGAATGTCAAAGAAAAGAGGGGACTGAAATCAAGCATGACTCTGTAGGGCCTTCTAGGGTACAAAAGCTCCTTTGTGCCCCATCTCTTGTTTGTAGAAAAAAAGGTTCAGTATCCTAGGTCTTTGCTGAGTTCCAAAGAGCAGACTCAAGGAGTGAATGATTAGAACAATAGAGTTACGAGACTCCTAGGTTCTCCTGAAGGGGGTTTCCCTGGTAGCTCAGTCGGTAAAGAATCTGCCTGCAGTGTAGTAGACCTGGGTTCGATCTCCAGGTCAGGAAGATCCCGTGGAGAAGGAAATGGCAAACCACTCCAGTATCCTTGCCTGGAAAATCCCATGGACAGAAGAGCCTGGTGGGCTGCAATCAGTGGGATCACAAAGAGTCGGGCATGACTGAGCGACTAACACTTTCACTTTCACTTTAGTTCCTCCTAAAGGGATATAGTTAGAAGAACTGTTATACAGTTAGAACTAGACATGGAACAACAGACTGGTTCCAAATTGGGAAAGGAGTATGTCAAGGCTATGTATTGTTACCCTGTTTATTTAACTTATATGCAGAGTACATCATGAGAAATGTAGGGCTTGATGAAGCACAAGCTGGAATCAAGATTGACAGGAGAAATATCAATAACCTCAGATATGCAGATGATACCACCCTTATGGAAGAAAGTGAAGAAGAACTAAAGAGCCTCTCGATGAAAGTGAAAGAGGAGAGTGAAAAAGTTGGCTTAAAACTCAACATTCAGAAAATGAAGGTCATGGCATCCAGTCCCTTCACTTCATGGCAAATAGATGGGGAAACAATGGAAACAGTGACAGATTTTATTTTCTTGGGCTCCAAAATCACTGCAAATAGTGACTGCTGCCATGAAATTAAGACGGTTGCTCCTTGGAAGAAAAGCTATGACCAACCTAGACAGCGTATTAAAAAGTAGAGACATTACTTTGCCAACAAAGGTCTATCTAGTCAAAGCTATGGTTTTTTCAGTAGTCATGTACAGATGTGAGAGTTGGACTGTAAAGAAAGTTGACTGCTAAAGAACTGATGCTTTTGAACTGTGGTGTTGGAGAAGACTCTTGAGAGTCCCTTGGACTGCAAGGAGAACAAACCGGTCAATCCTAAGGGAAATAATCCCTGAATAGTCATTGGAAGGAGTGATGCTGAAGCTGAAACTCCAATACTTTGGCCACTTGATGCGAAGAACCAATTCATTGGAAAAGACCCTGATGCTGGGAAAGATTGAAGGTGGGAGGAGAAGGGGATGACAGAGGATGAGATGGTTGCATGGCATCACCGACTCGATAGACATGAGTTTGAGTAAGCTCTGAGAGTTGGTGATGGACAGGGAAGTCTGGGAGTGGACCCCATGCAGTCTATGGGGTTGCAAAGAGTCAGACACGAGTGATTGACCGAACTGAACTGAACTGAAAGGGATATAGACAATGCATATCTCTGAGTTGTTCTGCAAAAGCTAAGACTCCTCACCATGGAGGATGGTGACTCTGCTGTGGAATGGTGACTCCATGCTAATCACAAGCATGTAGACCTCAGACTAGTTGGAACCAGAAGGATGATGATTGAGATTCCCAGAACATAATTCTGTTCCACCACCAACCAATAGAAGAAGATCCACAAGCTGATCAGGCATTCTATCATTTCTTCTTGTTGTTGTTCAGTTGTTCAGTCTTGTCCAGCTCTTTGTGACCTCATGGACTGCAGCACACCAGGCCTCCCTGTCCTTCACCATCTCCTGGAGCTTGCTCAAACTCATGTCCATTGAGTCAGTGATGCCAGCTAACCATCTCATCCTCTGTCGTCCCCTTCTCCTCCTGCCTTCATTCTTTCCCAGCATCAGGGTCTTTTCTAATGAGTTAGTTCTTTGCATCAGATGGCCAACATATTGGAGTTTCAGCTTCAGCATCACTCCTTCCAATGACTATTCAGGGATTATTTCCTTTAGGATTGACTGATTTGTTCTCCTTGCAGTCCAAGGGACTCTCAAGAGTCTTCTCCAATATCACAGTTCAAAAGCATCAATTCTTAAGTGCTCAGGCTTTTTTATGGTCCAACTCTCACATCCATACATGACTCCTGGAAAAACCATAGCTTTGACTATGTGGACCTTTGTCAACAAAGTAATGTCTCTGCTTTTCAATATGCTGTCTAGGTTGGTCATAGCTTTTCTTCCAAGGAGCAAGCGTCTTTTAATTTCATGGCAGCAGTCACCATCTGCAGTGATTTTGGAGCCCCCCAAAATAAAGTCTGCCACTGTTTTCACTCTTTCCCCATCTACTTCCCATGAAGTGATGGGACCAGATGCCATGATCTTAGTTTTCTGAATGTTGAGTTTTAAACCAACTTTTTCACTCTTCTCTTTCACTTTCATCAAGAGGCTCTTTAGTTCTTCTTTGCTTTCTGCCATAAGGGTGGTGTCATCTCCATATCTGGGGTTATCAATATTTCTCCTGGCAATCTTAAATCCAGCTTGTGCTTCAGCCAGCCTGGCATTTTCCATGATGTACTCTGAATATAAGTTAAGTAAACAGGGTGACAATATACATTCTTGATGTACTCCTTTCCCAGTTTGAAACCAAACTGTTCTGTTGTTCCATGTCCAGTTCTAACTGTTGCTTCCTGACCTGCATACAGATTTCTCAAGAGACCGCTCAGGTGGTCTGGTATTCCCATCCCTTTAAGAATTTTCTACAGTTTTTTGTGATCCACACAATCAAAGACTTTTGCATAGTCAATAAAGCAGAAGTAGATGTTTTTCTGGAACTCTCTTGCTTTTTTGATGATCCAGCAGATGTTGGCAATTTGATCTCTGGTTTCTCTGCCTTTTCTAAATCCAGCTTGAACATCTGGAATTTCATGGTTCAAGTACTGTTGAAGCCTGGCTTGGAGAATTTTGAGCATTCCTTTGCTAGTGTGTGAGATGAGTGCAATTGTGCAGTAGTTTGAGCATTCTTTGGCATTGCCTTTCTTTGAGATTGGAATGAAAACGGACCTTTTCCAGTCCTGTCGCCACTGCTAAAGTTTCCAAATTTGCTGGCAGAGTTAGTGCAGCAGTTTTACAGCATCTCTTTTAGTAATTGAAGTAGCTCAACTGGAATTCTATCACCTCCACTAGCTTTGTTGGTAGTGATGCATCCTAAGGCCCACTTGACTTCACATTCCAGGATGTCTGGCTCTAGGTGAGTGATCATACCATTGTGATTATCTGGGTTGTGAAGATCTTTTTTGTACAGTTCTTTTGTGTATTCTTGCCACCTCTTCTTAATATCTTCTGCTTCTGTTAGGTCCATACAATTTCTGTCATGTATTGTGCCCATCTCTACATGAAATGTTCCCTTGGTATCTCTAATTTTCTTGAAGAGATCTCTAGTCTTTCCCATTCTATTGTTTTCCTCTATTTCTTTGCATTGGTCACTGAGGAAGGCTTTCTTATCTCTCCTTGCTATTCTTTGGAACTCTGCACTCAAATGGGTATATCTTTCCTTTTCTCCTTTGCCTTTCACTTCTCTTCTTTTCACAGCTGTTTGTAAGGCCTCCTTAGACAGCTGTTTTGCCCTTTTGCATTTCTTTTTCTTGGAGATGGTCTTGATCCCTGCCTCCTGTCCAATGTCATGAACCTCCATCCATAGTTCTTCAGGCACTCTGTCTATCAGATCTAATCCATTGAATCTCACTTTCATTGTATAATGGTAAGGGATTTGATTCAGGTCATACCTGAATGGTCTAATGGCTTTCCCTATTTTTTCAATTTAAGTTGAATTTGGCATTAAGGAGTTCATGATTTGAGCCACAGTCTGTCTCTCCCATCAGAAGCTTCCACAAGCCTCTTATCCTTCTCCATCAGAGGGCAGACAGAATGAAAACCACAATCACAGAAAACTAACCAATCTGATCATATGGACCACAGCCTTGTCTAACTCAATTAAACTATGAGCCATGCCCTGTATGGCCACCCAAATGGACTGGTCAAGGTGAAGACTCTGACAAAATGTGGTCCACTGGAGAAGAGAGTGGCAAACCACTTCAGTGTTCTTGCCTTGAGAATGTTAAGGTATTCATGTTAAACCAGTGAACAGTATGAAAAGGCAAAAAGATAGGTCACTGAGAGATGAAGTCCCCAGATTGTGGAGAAAGAACTAGAGAAAGAATGAAGAGATGGAGCCAAAGCAAAAACAACACCCAGTTGTGGATGTGACTAGTGATGGAGGTAAAGTCCGATGCTGTAAAGATCAGTATTGCATAGGAACCTGGAATGTTAGGTCCATGAATCAAGGCAAATTAGAAGTGGTCAAACAGGAGATGGCAAGAATGAATGTTGACATTTTAGGAATCACCAAAGTAAAATGGACTAGAATGGTTGAATTCAACTCAGATAACCATTATATCTACTACTGTGGGCAGGAATCCCTTAGAAGAAATGGAGTAGCCGCCATAGTCAACAAGAGTCCAAAATGCAGTACTTGGATGCAATCTCAAAAATGACATAATGATCTCTGTTGGTTTCCAAGGCAAACCATTCAATATCACAGTAATCCAAGTCTATACCCTGACCAGTAATGATGAAGAAGCTGAAGTTGAATGGTTCTATGAAGATCTACATACAAGACCTCCTAGAACTAATACCCCCAAAAGATGTGCTTTTCATTATAGGGGACTGGAATGCAAAAGTAGGAAGTCAAGAAACACCTGGAGTAACAGGCAAATTTGGCCTTGGAATAAAGAATGAAGCAGGGCAAAGGCTAATAGACTTTTGCCAAGAGAACGCACTCATAGCAAACACTCTCTTCCAACAACACAAGAGAAGACTCTACACATGGACATCACCAGATGGTCAACACCGAAATCAGATTGATTATATTCTTTGTAGCCAAAGATGGAGAAGCTCTATAAAGTCAGCAAAAACAAGACAGGGAGCTGACTATGGCTCAGATCATGAACTCCTTATTGCCAAATTCAGACTTAAATTGAAGAAAGTAGGGAAAACCACTAGGCCATTCAGGTATGACCTAAATCAAATCCCTTATGATTATACAGATTTCTCAGGAGGTAGGTAAGGTGGTCTGGTATTCCCATCTGTTTAAGAATTTTCCACAGTTTGTTATGATCCACACAGTCAAAGGCTTCAGTATAGTCAATGAAGCAGAAGTAGATGTTTTTCTGGAATTATCTTGCTTTTTCTATGATCCAGTGGATGTTAACAATTTGAACTGTGGTTCCTCTGCCTTTTCTAAATCCAGCTTGAACATCTGGAAGTTCTTGGTTCATGTACTGTTGAAGACTCACTTGGGGAATTTTGAGCATTACTTTGCTAGTATATGAAATGAGTGCAATTGCGCAGTAATTTGAGCATTCTTTGGCGTTGCCCGTCTTTGGGACTGGAATGAAAACTGACCTTTTCCAGTCCTGTGGCCACAGCTGAGTTTTCCAAATTTGCTGGCATGCTGAGTACAACACTTTAACAGCGTCATCTTTTAGGATTTGAAATAGCTCAGCTAGAATTCCATCACCCCCAAGAGCTTTGTTCATAGTGATGCTTCCTATGGCCCACTTGGTTTCACAGTCAAAGATGTCTGGCTCTAGGTGAGTTATCACACCATCATTGTTATGTGGGTCATGAAGATCTTTTTTTGTATAGTTCTTCTGTGTATTCTTGCCTCCTCTTCTTAATATCTTCTGCTTCTGTGAGATCCATATCGTTTCCATCCTTTATTGTGCCCATCTCTGCATGAAATGTTCCCTTGGTATCATTTCTCATAACAGTATCTTTAAAAACACCCTGAAAGGAGCAGGATATACTCAAGGAGGAACCCACTGACATACATATTAATCAAAATAACAAAAATTAGGGACAAAGATACAATATTAAGAGCAGCAAGGGAGAAAGAACAAATGACATCCAAGGGAATTCCCATAAGATTGTTAGCTGATTTCTCAGCAGAGACTCTATAAGCCAGAAGGGGATGGCATGATATATGTAAAGTGGTGAAAGGGAAGAACCTACAACAAAGAATACTCTATGCAACAAAACTGTCATTCATACTTGATGGATATATCAAAAGGTTTCCAGACACACACAAGTTAAGAGAATTCAGCACCATCAAACCAGCCTTACAATGAATGCTGAAGGAACTTCTCTAGGCAGAAAACACTAGAGAAGGAAAAGACCAACACAGAACAACTAAGAAAATATTAATCATTTCAGTTTAGTTCTGTCACTCTGTTGTGTCCTGCTGTTTGTGACCCCATGGACTGAAGCATGCCAGGCCTCCCTGTCCATCACCAACTCGCAGGATTTACTCAAACTCATGTCCATTGGGTCAGTGATGCCATCCAACCATCTCATCCTCTGTCATCCCCTTCTCCTCCTGCCTTCAATTTTTCCCAGCATCAGGGTCTTTTCAAATGAGTCAGTTCTTTGCATCAGGTGGCCAAAGTATTGGAGCTTCAGCTTTAGGATCAGTCCTTCCAATGAATATTCAGGACTGATTTCCTTTAGGATTGACTGGTTGGCTCTCCATGCAGTCCAAGGGACTCTCAAGAGTCTTCCCCAACACCGCAGTTCAAAAGCATCAGTTCTTCAGTACTCAGCTTTCTTTATAGTCCAACTCTCACATCTGTACATGACTACTGGAAAAACCATAGCTTTGACTAGACGGACCTTTGTTGGCAAAGAAAATGTTAATAGGGTCATTCATATTGATAATTACCTTAAATGTAAATGGATTAAATGCACCAACCAAAAGATATAGACTGGCTGGGCTGATGAGAACATTTGTATATGTGCACTTCACTTTCACTTACCTCCTCATTCTACTTAACTTCCCAAGTTGTATGTAATTATTTTATATTGTTAGGTTGATCATGTTTTCTTTATGGCTTGCAGGTGTAATTATCTGTTATTTTTGTCTGGCTGTTGATTTTGAAAACTGATAAACATCTTTTACTATTGTGATTATGTAACTGTCATTTGCTTAGGACCATTGTATCATGATTGGTCAATGGAAAATAATAAAATTCTATATCACTAAAACTCCAACAAAACAAAACAAAACAGCCTGAAAGCCATTCAGGTATTCAGATTGAACTGCACATTCTCCTTGCTTGACACTCTGCAGTAACTACTGTACTTTCCTTCATCATCACCTGGTTGTCGTAGATTGGCATTGCTGTGTACTGCATGAGCAGACCCGAATTTGGTTCAGTAACACCAAGTTTTCTGAAAGATTTTGTGGAGGATTGCTGTAATTCTTTCTTAAATGTTTGATGGGATCGACAGGTGAAGCCAAACTTGCTTTCAGTTTCCTTGTAGGAAAGTTCGTAGTTTTTTTTTTTTTTAATTTTTATTTTTACTTTATTTTACTTTATAATACTGTATTGGTTTTGCCATACATTGACATGAATCCACCACGGGTGTACATGCGTTCCCGAACATGAACACCCCTCCCACCTCCCTCCCCATAACATCTCTCTGGGTCATCCCCGTGCACCAGCCCCAAGCATGCTGTATCCTGCATCGGACATAGACTGGCGATTCGATTCTTTAAAAGATATAAGGCTATACAGGTTTTCAATTTGTTAGGCTTTATAAATGATAAATTTTGTTATTTTGTTTCTCAAGGAATTTTGTTCATTTATGTTGTCAAATTTATTGGCATAAAGTTATTCAAATAGTCCCTTGTTGTTCAGTTGCTCAGTGGTGTCCGACTCTTTGCGACTCTGTGGACTGCAACACGCCAGGCTCTGCTGTCTTCCACTATCTCTGGGAGTTTGCTCAAACTCCTGTCCACTGGGGCTTCCCTGGTGCCTCAGATGGTAGAGAATCTGCCTGTAATGCTGGAGACTAGAGTTCGATCCCTGGATCAGGAAGATTCCCTGGAGAAGGAAATGGCAACCTGCTCCAGTATTCTTGCCTGGGAAATCCCATGGACAGAGGAGCCTGCCAGGCTACAGTCTGCGGGGTCACAAAGAGTCAGATACACTGAGCAACTAGCATTTTCTTACTTTCATGTCCATTGAGTCAGTGATGCCATCCAACTATCTCATCCTCTGTTGCCCCCTTCTCCTACCGCCTTCAATCTTTCCCAGCATCAGGGTCTTTTCCAGTGAATTGGCTCTTTGCATCAGGTGACCAAAGTATTGGAGCTTCAGCTTCAGCATCAGTCCTTCTAATGAGTATTCAGGGTTGATCTCCTTTAGGATTGACTGGTTTGATCTCCTTGCCATCCAAGGGACTCTCACGAGTCTTCTCAACCACCACAATTCAAAAACATCAATTCTTCAGTGCTCAGCCTTATTTATGGTCCAACTCTCACATCTGTACATGACTACTGTAAAAACCATAGCTTTGACTATGGTTCCCGAGAATCCCATGAACAGTATGAAAAGGCAAATATTCCCTTATTACCTTGTAATACCTGTTGTAGTATCTGCAGTAATATTCTCACTTTCATCCCTGACATTGGTAATTTATATTTTCTCTCATTTTTCTTCATTAGCCACCTGGAGGTTTATCAATTTTATTAACCATTTAGAAGCCAATATTTAGCTTTTGTTTTTCTGTTTTCTGTTTTATTTATTTCCCTTTTTATTTTTATTAGTTTCTATCTTAAACTTACTTTGGGTTTTGCATGCTCCTTTTTAAGTCTAGCATCCTAAGGTGGACATTTTCTTTTTTTCCTAATATAAGCATTTTGAAGCTATAAGTTTCTTTCTAAATACTGCTTTAGATAAATCCTACAACTTTTGATATGTTGTGTTTTCATTATCTTATAGTTGAAAATATTTTCTAATTTTGTGTGATTACTTTTCACCCATGGCTTCTTTAGAAGTTGTGGCTTAATTTCCAAATATTTGCAGATTCTTTTGTATCTCTTTGTTACTAATTTTAAAATTAATTCAGAAAATAAATTATATTTGATTTTATCTATTGAAAGGCACATTAAGACTGGCTTTGTCACATAGCATATCATGGTGAATGTTCCCTCTTCCCTTGAATTATCTGCACTTGTTGAATGCAGCATTGTATATACTAGATATGTTAATTAGATCTATTTGGTTGATAGTATTGTTGAAGGCTTCTATGCCTTTACTTATTTCTTTCATTGTGTCTATTACTGAGAGGTACATAGAGACAGAGAGAGAGTCATAGAGAGAGAGGTGTTAAAACTGCAACTATGATTATGTAGCTGACATTGGTAATTTATATTTTCTCGCCTCTTAGTTTGGTTAGTGTTTGCTTCATATAGTTTGAAGTTCTGTTATTAAATGCATAGCAACTTAAAATTGTGTCTCCTTGATGAATATCCTTTTTATCATTGTGAAGTGAACCTTTTTACCTTTAGCAGAACTCTTTGTCTTGAAATTCACTTTGTCTGGGTTTGATATAGCTTAGTGTTTATGTGATCTATCTTTTCCTAGTTCTTTTTTTAATTTTTTTTTTTTTTACTATTTGTGTCTGTATATTTAAATATTTCTTACAAATACTGTATAGGTGGATCTTGCTTTTTTAAAAAATCTAGTCTGACAACCTCTGTCTAATTGGAGTCTTTAGTTCATTTTTATTTAATGTATTTTTTAGTATGTTTGGGTTTAAATTTATCATCTTGATGTTTGTCTGTGTATTTCCACCATTATTTATTCATTTTTCTTTTCCTGTCTCCTCTAAGTTTTTAAAAAACTTTTATTTTTTTTTAGTATTCCATTCTAGTCTCTCAATTGGCTTTTAGAACCATACCTCTTTGTACTATTTTTTTTAAGTGGGTACTCTGTGGATTTCAATATGCAACCTTAACCTATTGCAATCTACCTTAAGTTAATATTATACCACTTCATATATAATGTAAGAAACTTACAACAATATAATTCCATCTATACCCATCTCATCATTTGTGCTATTGTTGTCATATATTTTCAATATATGTTAGAAAACCCATAATACACTTTAATATTTTTGCTGTTAAAAACTCATATATTTTTGTCATACTAATGTTAATATTAGTATAGTGGCTATTCTAACACCACACAAAATGGATTTTATGCCAAAAATTGTTACCAGAGACAAAGACAGACATTTTATGATAAAAGGGTCAACCCATGAGGAATATATAACAATTATAAACAAGGGCTTCCCTAGTAGCTCATTTGGTAAAGAATCCACCTGCAATGCAGGAGACCCATGTTCAATTCTTGGGTTGGGAAGATCTGCTGGAGAATGGATAGGCTACCCACTCCAGTATTCTTGGGTTTCCCTGCATGTAAGAATTAAAGATTTTAAAATTTAAAAAATAAAAAACTAAAAAAAAAAAAAAAAAGAATCTGCCTGCAATGCGGGAGACCTGGGTTTGATCCCTGGGTTGGGAAGATCCCCTGGAGAAGTGAAAGGCTACCCACTCCAGTATTTTGGCCCAGAGAATTTCATGGGGTTGCAAAGAGTTGGACAGGACTGAGTGACTTTCACTTTCACTTTCATAAAGAAGAATAATAAGTCATTATTTGTGTATATCTCACCATTTCTCCCATCATTTACTTCTTTATAACTGTAGTAAAATATCAAAACCAGGAAATGGATGTTGATACAATGCATGTATATGGTTCTATGCCTTTCATTACATGTGTATATTTGTGTAACCACCCCCAGAATCAAGATATAGAACTATTCCATTGCTACAAAGATTTTTTGTTCTACCCCATTATAGTCATGGAGACGGCAATGGCACCCCACTCCAGTACTCTTGCCTGGAAAATCCCATGGACTGAGGAGCCTGGAAGGCTGCAGTCCATGGGTTCGCTGATGGTCGGACACGACTGAGCAACTTCACTTTCACTTTTCACTTTCATGCATTGGAGAAGGAAATGGCAACCCACTCTAGTGTTCTTGCCTGGAGAATCCCAGGGACAGAGGAGCCTGGTGGGCTGCTGTCTATGGGGTTGCACAGAGTCGGACACGACTGAAGCGACTTAGCAGCAGCAGCAGCAGCAGCATTATAGTCAGATGCGTGCTCTCCTCCCCTGCATGGTTTCTGATGAGAAATCTGTTGTAATTTAAGTAGTTTTTCTCTTTGGGTATTGTTCTGTCTTTCTGCTTTTAATATTTTTTCCTTTGTCTTTAGTTTTCAGGAGTTTGATTATTATGTGCCTAAGCATGGGTTTGTTTGGGTTTATCCTGTTTAGGATTCACTCAGATTCTTAAATCTATATATAGATTTATGTATTTTCCTAAATTTGGGAAAATTTCTGCCACTATTTCTTTGAATAATTTTTCTGTCCCACCTTCTTTGCCACTCCTTCTAGGATACCATTGATCAAAATATTAGATCTTTTTTATAGTCCTGCAAGTCCTCGAGGCTCTGTTCATTTATTTTCAGTCTCTTTTCTCTCTATTGTTCCAATAGGATCATTTATTCAAGTTCACTGATTCTTTTTTCAACTTGAAAAAATTTTTTTTAATTGTGAAAATATAATAACACATTTACAGGAGACCTGGAAAATACAGAACAAAGTTACATAGAGTTCTACTTGATAGTTCAATTATTTTTTAAGTAGGTAAATTATGATTTTTAGTTGGAGTTTTAATATCAAACTCAAAAATAGTAGAATGAATATACAGAGAAGTAGAAAGATATAGTAAACCTGGAAAGCACTATGATCAAGTTCACTAATTCTTCTGTCATTTCCATTCCGCTTTTAAAGTCATCCAGTGAGTTTTTCCTTATAGATTATTGTGTGTGTGTGTGTGTGTGTTTTTTTTTTTTTAGCTCTGAAAGTTTTCTTTGGCTTTCCTCATATGCCTTTTATTTCTTTGCTGAGATTTTCTCTTTTATGATTTGTTTCAAGCATGTTCATAGTTATATTTTTATGATGGCTACTTTAAACCCTTATTATGTAACTCTAACATCTCTGGCATTCAATGTTGGTGTCTGCTGGTTGTCTTATTGTCATTCAAGTTGAAATATTTCTTGTTCTTGGAGTATCATGGACATTTTGGGTGTCATTTTACGAGAATTTGGTTCTTAATTAAATTTTGTGTTTTAGCAGGCCTCCTCTGACTCCAAGCAGGCAAAGTGAACAAGCATGCCACCTCATTATTGTCATGTGAGGGTAGAAGTCCACATTCCCCACTTGGCCTCTTTTGACATTCTAGGCAGAGGTGGAAGTTCAGGCTTCCCATTAGGCTTTCACTGATACCCACCCCTTGCTAGGAGGGAGCACAATGCCTTGTTATTGCTCCCTGTGTGCTTCCCCAGTGGGAGGAGGATGAGGTTTATTATTATCCAGCAGGGATGAAAGTCCTAGCTCCCCACTCAGAGTTCTCTACCACTACTGCATTTGGGGAAAAGAAGCACCATGTTACTGCTAGGCAAGCATCAAAATCAAGGCTTCCTATTAAGCCTTTGTTGATGGAGGTGGTGGATGATGGGCCTATAGTTTTTTCCTTTGTGGTCTTACTCTAGATCTGGGTGGTTATTGTCTAAAAGTTTTCTGTTCTGTCAGGCTGCCCTTTTCCTTGTCCTTTGGCTAGAGAGTACTTCTTGCTGCTGTTTTTATCTCTGTCTATTGGCATTTCTGGGTTACTGGCTTCTCCAGTACTCAGTTCAGGATATAATAAGCAGAAAGAAAACCTAGAGAACCTACTGCTAGGTAGTTTCTTGGTTTCTGAGGAATCTAGCTAGTATGCTTTCTTTTCACCACATTTCAGAGTCTTATGTTTCTTTTATATGTAACATCCAGAGTATTTAGCTATACTTAGTGGAAAGAACTGGGAAAAGTACACCAACTGTATCCTATTCTGGACCAAAAAAACATTGGATTTTAACTAAGTTTTAGCTTTTTAAATCTTACAGAGATTAAATTAGTTGCACTGATGTTTTATTTATATTTATAAATATATTTATACTGAGATAAAGCATATTTTTCTATGGATGTGATTATATTTTCTTTTTCTTTAGCTTTCTGTTCATATGCTCTACCTATTTTTCTATAAGATTATTCACCTTTTTTATTACATAAAGTAATAAAAGAAGCTGTTTCCTATAGTTAAAAAATATTTCCCCTTGCTTGCTGATTATTTCTTGATTTTTTTTGGTTATAATATTTTGTTGCCATGTTGATATTTAATAATTTTTTGTTGTCAGTTTAATCAATATTTTACTTTATGACTTCTGGCTCTTGCATCTCTTTAAGAAAGGTCTTTCTCACACCAAGATTAAAAGTAAATTTACTTTTGAGTTAAATAGGTAAATTCCTTCTAGATCTTTCATTATTTTCTTTTCTATATTTATACTCTTGTTTCATCAATTAGAATTCAACCTAATATGTTTTGCTTTATGTTTAGTTAGCTATCCTAGTACAATTTATTAAAAAGATAGCTTCTCCTTCCCACTGATTTGAAATGGCACTTTATATAAACTGCTTTACCAAGCAAGCCATATTCAAGAATAAACTTTCTAAATGTTTTCTGGCACTTTTAAAGTCAACAGATTATATACTAATTAATTATAATTCTCCATTATTTATTGAAAGCAAGTTTCCTGGTGTCTTCATTAAGCGAGAATTTATTAGTGATTCTATCTATTGTATTTTGAGAAAGATCTATAACTATCTTTAAAAATATTCTAAAATTTAGGTCAACTTTCATCTCATTGCTTAGAATTAGTAGACTCTCCCTATAACCTTTTTTTAAAACTTTGAAAAATATTTTATTTTTTAAAATTAGAGAATAATTACTTTACAGTATTGTGGTGGTTTTTGCCATGAAAGTGAAGTGAAAGTGAAACTTGCTCAGTCGTGTCTGACTCTTTGCAACCCCATGGACTGGAGTGGGTAGCCTTTCCCTTCTCCAGGGGATCTTCCTAACCCAGGGACTGAACCCAGCTCTCCTGCATTGCGGTCAGATCCTTTACCAGCTGAGCCACCAGGGAAGCCCAAGAATACAGGAGTGGGTAGCCTATCTCTTCTCCAGCAGATCCTCCTGGTACAGGAATTGAACCGGGGTCTCCTGCATTGCAGGTGGATTCTTTACCAACTGAGCTATCAGGGAAGCCATACATCAACATAAATCAGCATTAGATATACATATGTCTCCTCTCTGTTGAACCTCCCTCCCTCCTCCTTCCCCATCCCATCCCTCTAGGTAATCACAGAGCACTGGCTTTGGGTTCACTGAGACATATGTTGAACTCCCACTGGCTATTAGAAGATTCCCCCCATAACCTTTTGATTTCTTTATGTTCCTATTGTTGTTAGTTACAATTTTTTTTACAGCTATTGAAATAACAGAAAAGTCTTGGATAAACTGAATCTCAGTCATTTTTGAGATACCAAACAATTCTATTAGTCTTTATTTTTTATGTTTAAAGATTGATTACATATATGATCGACTGAACTCTTTACAGTTTGACTTTTTATATTTTTCCTGTCTGTTTAATGACAGCCTTATTAATGCATTTGGTCAAACATGTTTGGATTTCTCCCTCAGATATGTTTATACGTATATCAAGAAATTCTTGTTACCATGCCTGGCATCTTTGACCAAAAGCCTTTTAGATTTCAGCAGCGTTTTTCAACCCTGGCTGCACGTCAGAATCACCTGGAAGGTTTTTATAATCCTGATGTCCAGGCCACAGCCAGGACCAATTAAATCTCTGGGATGGGATTTAAGTTATTTTAAAAGTTCCCTAGGTGATTCCAATATGCAGGCAAGCTAGAGAACTACTGTGTGAAAGGGAATTGAAATGCTGAAACATCATGCAGAATCTCTCTATACAGAGGCTCTGAATTCCGAAATTCTCAAATAGAGTTGATTATGTGTCAGTTTATAGTTCTGTTTTTCACTACAGAATGCCTTTATTGATTTTTAAAAATTTTGTAAAATTGGTGTGGATGTTCCTTCTGTTTTCTCAATTCTATCGTAAGCACCTGAAAGGTAAGCACATTGTTTTTGTTTATTTGTGACTCCTGTACAATTAATACTTAAGTTACTGAAAACTGAATATTATTATCTAGAGCCAAAATCTCCTTAGGGTTATATGTGCGCAAATCCTATTAGAGCTGTTGTTTGTTCACTCAAAAAGTGTTTATTTAGAGTACTTATTCTCTTTAACCTGTGGCGTTACTATACTTAGTTGGTTTTCAAATATCTCTCTAGGTCTGACCTACCCTCTGAAATCCAGACCCATATATTTAATCACCTATTCAATATTGACATTTAATTGTATAATAGAATTTTCTAAGTGACATGTTCAAAAGTGAACTCTTGATTTACCTATCTAAACAGTATTCACCCGACCTTTCCCACCTCAGTTGCTGCTGCTAAGTTGCTTCAGTTGTGTCCAACTCTGTGCGACCCCACCAGGCTTCCCTGTCCCTGGGATTCTCCAGGCAAGAACACTGGAGTGGGTTGCCATTTCCTTCTCCAATGCATGAAAGTGAAAAGTGAAAGTGAAGTCACTCAGTCGTGTTCGACTTGTAGCAACCCCATGGCTCCTCCGTCCATGGGATTTTCCATGCA
Organism: Capra hircus; assembly: GCF_001704415.2. NCBI lineage: Eukaryota > Metazoa > Chordata > Mammalia > Artiodactyla > Bovidae > Capra > Capra hircus. The sequence goes on from NW_017189516.1 coordinate 46,454,096, forward strand.
AGAGTACTGGAGTGGGGTGCCATTGCCTTCTCCGCTACTCTCCTAGCAACTTCCAAAGGAAAATTTTATATTAGCACATTATTGCTCAGTCTGAAGTGGTTGGTCCAGATGTCTTAGGTGACCCAAGACATGGCTCAGGAGTGAAGGCAGGGAAGGGGAGAGGCGCATGGAAACTCTCCTTGTGTGCCTGTGCATATGTGCTTATATCCTTTCCCAAGTAGGGGCAGGACTGCATGCTTGGAGGGGTCTGTGGAAGAGGAGGCTCTGTCCCCCATTGCTCCAGGACTCAGCCAGGAGTCCTAGAATCTCTACGCCTCCACATCTGCCTACAGCTCTTACAAGAGCTCCTCTAGGTCTGTTTTGTGGATAGCACCTTCTTGTAAATGACCCGATTGTGTCATGTTCAAACTAAGTATGCTTGCCCTCTTTGTCCAAATGTCATCTAGATTACTTCAGTAGCTCTTAACGAGTCTCCTTGCTGCTTCTCTTATTCTCCTAAAGTCTGGCATCTAGAATCATCCCTTTAAAACAAAACATTATGCCCCTTTCTCAGTCCAGTCTCTTCATTGGCTTTGTAGCACACTTAAAATGAAATCTGAAGTTCCTACCAAGGCTGACATGATCTGGTCAAGCTACCTCTATGACCTTCTTTTCTACCTTTCCTCTTTGTTCTAGGTACTTTGGCTTCCTTGCAGCCACTTAGCATATTGGAAGGCTTTGAGCTCAGGTTCTGTGCACTTACTGTTCCCTCTTCTTTGAATGCTCTTTCTGCAGATGCTTGCATGGCTCACTCTCATTTCCTTCAGGTCTGTTCAGATGCCACAGTCTCAGAGAAGCCTAGCTTGATTATACTCTACTGGAAATACATTTTCCCTTCACCTAACCTTGATTTCCCTCCATTTGCTTATGCTGCTTTTATATCCTGCTTTTTACACATTATATATATTTATTTGCTTTTTTTGTTTTTTGACTATTTCCCACCTTAGAATATAAGCTCTAAAGGGAAGAGACTTCGTCTGTTTTAGTCATTTTTGCATTCCCTACAGCTGGGACCATTTGCACAGCTCTCCATGTCTCCATGTGTCCACACACTTGTGTGCACGTGTGTGTGCTCAGTCATGTCCAACTCTCTGTGACCCCATGGACGGTAGCCCCTCCAGGCTCCTCTGTCCATGAGATTGCCCAGGCAAGCATACTGGAGAGGGTTGTCATTACCTATTCCAGAATAACATAGTTGGCTGTTAATAAATATTTGCTGAATTAATAAAAGAAAGACACTCATTTGTAATCTGAGGAACATAAAAATGGATAAGATATGGAAACATGGTATGCTGGTAAATGTGTAACAGCTGTGGAGTGGGGAGCCCTGAATTGTAGCATTTTCTGATTTCCATGGTGTAAATACATTCATTGTAATCTATTTCAAGCTACCAATATGACATTAGTGAAAGTGGAGTTAGAGATGCATGCATGGTGCTCAAGAGCTGGTACGTACTGGCTTCAGCACAGTGGTATAGGAATTTAGTGGGAGGGATAAGATGTGTCCACAAATACCCATAATACAGGATAAAATAGAATAAGTGATAAAAGGAATGGATAACTTAAAAGTTATGAAAATTCAAAGGATGATACTATTTTTTTCTGGATGTTTTAAGGTGTTTCCACATTGGTGGAGTCACCATGGATCCTAGGATTAGTCTTCAACTCGCTGAGGAGCTTCAGTTTTTCAGTTTAATCTGAACAAAGAGAGATTGCTGTTTTGTACACAGTGGTCCGGCTAGGGTTCACTGAAGAAGTGACGTTTCAGCAGAGACCTGAAGGAAGTGTGGGAGGGAGCCATGTGAGGATCTTTAGGAAGAGCATTCACGGGAATGGGCAGGCACTCAGACATTGATTTTCAATAACTGTTATTAGTTGGAATATTTTTGGCTATGTGTAACTGAATCCAATTCAAACTGGTAAATAATAAGAAAATTGTATTAGCTCCCATTTGAAGAAGCTCAGTAAGTGCTCAGGGTTGGATAAATCATTGGTTCAGCAGTGTCATCAGGGAAGCAGGTTTTCTGTCCTGTTCTTCCATCCTCAGCATTCCAACTTTCACTTCAGGCTTGCTCTCCTGATGCCATTGAAGACAGGTGCCCCAATGCCTGGGATCATATGCAGACCCAATGATACCCAGTAGAAGAGACACACTTCATGGCTTTTTTGGGGGGACTGTTTGAAGTTTAATTGCTCACAAAAGTAGAGAGCATAATATAAAAATTATCCATATCTATCACACTGATATAAACAGTGATATTCTGACATATTTGCTTCATCTTTTTTCTGATGAATAATTTTAAATTATTCCCATCATGAAATGTCTTGAGACTACATCCCTGAAAAAAGATTTTCCCCTAATGAATCACTGTATTATTATTATACCTAAAATGTAATAATTATTCCTTAGTAGCATCTGATATTCCAGTCTATATTCAGATTTCACAATTTCTCCCAAACTGTCATTTATGGCTGGTTTGTTCAAACCAAAATCCAGTCAAGGATCAGTCATTACATATTATTGTTATATTGCCTAAATCTCTTTTAATCTTAATCTTAGAACGTTACTCCTACTTGTTTTTCCTGTAAAATTGAAATGTTGAAGAGCCCAGTCTCTGGTCCTGTAGAATGACTCAGATTCACTTTGGTTATTTCTTTCAGGTACTTTTCTGTCCTCCATATTTTCTGTAAACTGGATTTTAGATTTAAAGAATTGTATAGATTTGAATTAAGCATTTAAAGGAATACTTCATAGGCGATGTTGTGTACTTACTGTGTCATATTAAGTGAAAAAAAGTGATGTCACTCAGTCATGTCCAACTCTTTGCGACTCCATGGACTGTAGCCCACCAGGCTTCTCTGTCCATGGGATTTTCCAGGCAAGAGTACTGGAGTGGGTTGCCATTTCCTTCTCCAGGGGATCTTCCCGACCCAGGGATCGAACCTGGGTCTCCTGCATTGTAGGCAGACGCTTTACCCTCTGAGCCACCAGGGAAGCCCATCATGTTGAGTCATGTAATATCTGATTGTCCCATTCTTAATGATGGTAAAATAAGGGGATTTCAGTGTGATTTCTCCATTGTGAAACAATATTGTATAGCAACACTTTTCCTTGCAAAATAGTAAATAATTTGGATTTGGTAGTTTGGCACTGAATGTAACTGTTCAGTTTCCCTTTAACTTTCTTTTATGACCTGATGGCTTTAGCTTCCACTGAAGATAGTTGCCTGACTCAATTATTTGATTAGTATTTTACACAATGGTATTTATTAACTGAAAGTCTTATGAAAAAAGGAGAATCAATCAGGACTTTTTATTAGGTTACCCTAAAGTACTAGAAAGGCAAGATAAATTGTTGACTCTTAACTTTTAATTACCAATTTTCAAAGTAAGGTTTTAGTGTAATGGTGACAATTGAGTTTGTTTTCACTTTCTTTTAAACATTTATTTTGAGGATTTTTATATATTCAAAAGTTTTCCGTCAATTATAATCCTTATTCTTTTGATTTTCAAATTGTCCCAATTTTGATCTGGGAGAGATTCTTTCTAATGGCTATTGTGTATACTTTTGATAGGGCTCCATTCATCTTTGAAAACTCTTTTGCTTTCCAACTAAACAAGATTTCCCAGACTTACTTTATATATTCTCTCCCTCAGATCTGAAATTAGTAATTTTTTAAAGGAAGCTTAGTCACTGTGTTTCTCATTAAAAGTGAAAAAACTTTTTCTATAAGCCTCTTAGCATATTTCACCTCTCATTTCATTGGTTAGAATTGCCTTATGTGCTTGTTCCCCAAACACTCCCTGGTTAGAGGAATGGGATTCCTACATTTGACTTAGTGACTATGTAGAGGAGGGTTTTAGAGGTTCTGCTAGAAATGGAAAGGGAAGGGCAGACAAATTGGAGTTGTTGTTCAGTTACTAAGTTGTGTCCAATTTTGTGACCCTGTGGACTGCAATAAGCCAGCCTACTCTCAGTTCAGTTCAGAGGCTCAGTCGTGTCCAACTCTTTGCAACACCATGGACTGCAGCACGCCAGGCCTTCTGTCCATCACCAACTCCCAGAGATGACTCAAACTCATGTCCATTGAGTCAGTGATGCCATCCAACCATCTCATCCTCTAACGTCCCCTTCTCTTCTCACCTTCAATCTTTCCCAGCATCAGGGTCTTTTGTATCGGAGTTTCAGCTTCAGCATCAGTTCTTCCAATGAATATTCAGGACTGATTTCCTTTAGGATGAACTGGTTGGATCTCCTTGCAGTGCAAGGGACTCTCAGGAGTCTTCTCCAACACCATAGTTCAAAAGCATCAATTCTTTGGCACTCAGCTTTCTTTATAGTCCAACTCTCACATCCATACATGACTACTGGAAAAACCATAGCCTTAACTAGATGGACTTTTGTTGGCAAAGTAATGTCTCTGCTTTTTAATATGTTGTCTAGGTTGGTCATAACTTTTCTTCCAAGGAGCAAGTGTCTTTTAATTTCATGGCTGCAGTCACCATCTGCAGTGATTTTGGAGCCCCCCCCAAATAAAGTCAGTCAATGTTTCCACTGTTTCTCCATCTATTTGCCATGAAGTGATGGGAACTGGATGCCATCATCTTTGTTTTCTGAATGTTGAGCTTTAAGCCAACTTTTTCACTCTCCTCTTTCACTTTCATCAAGAGGCTCTTTAGTTCTTCTTCACTTTCTTCCATAAGGGTGGTATCATCTGCATATCTGAGGTTATTGATATTTCTCCCGGCAATCTTGATTCCAGCTTGTATTTCATCCAGCCCAGCGTTTCTCATGATGTACTCTGTATATAAGTTAAATAAGCAGAGTGACAATATACAGCCTTGATGTACTCCTTCTCCTATTTGGAACCAGTCTGCTGTTCCATGTCCAGTTCTAACTGTTGCTTCCTAACCTGCATATAGATTTCTCAAGAGGCGAGTCAGGTGGTCTGGTATTCCCATCTCTTTCAGAATTTTCCACAGTTTATTGTGATCCACACAGTCAAAGGCTTTGGCATAGTCAATAAAGCAGAAATAGAGGTTTTTCTGGAACTCTCTTGCTTTTCCAGTGGTCCATCAGATGTTGGCAGTTTGATCTCTGGTTCCTCTGCCTTTTCTAAAACCAGCTTGAACATCTGGAAGTTCATGGTTCACGTACTGTTAAAGCCTGGCTTGGAGAATTTTGAGCATTCCTTTGCTAGCGTGTGAGATGAGTGCAATTGTGCAGTAGTTTGAGCATTCTTTGGCCTTGCCTTTCTTTGGGATTGGAATGAAAACGGACCTTTTCCAGTCCTGTGGCCACTGCTGAGTTTTCCAAATTTGCTGGCATATTGCATGCAGCACTTTCACAGCATCATCTTTCAGGATTTGAAATAGCTCCACTGGAATTCCATCACCTCCACTAACTTTGTTCATAGTGACGCTTCCTAAGGCCCATTTGACTTCACATTCCAGGATGTCTGGTTCTAGGTTAGTGATCAGACCATCGTGATTATCTGGGTCATTAAGATCTTTTTTTGTACAGTTCTTTTGTGTATTCTTGCCACCTCTTCTTAACATCTTTTGCTTCTGTTAGGTCCATACCATTTCTGTCCTTTATCGAGCCCATCTTTGCATGAAATGTTCCCTTGGTATCTCTAATTTTCTTGAAGAGATCTCTAGTCTTTCTCATTCTATTGTTTTCCTCTATTTCTTTGCATTGATCACTGAGGAAGGCTTTCTATCTCTCCTTGCTATTCTTTGGAACTCTGCATTCAGATGGATGTATCTTTCCTTTTCTCCTTTACTTTTGGCTTCTTTTCTTTTCACAGCTATTTGTAAGTCCTCCTCAGTTAGTCATTTTGCGGTTTTGCATTTCTTTTTCTTGGGGATGGTCTTGATCCCTGTCTCCTGTACAGTGTTACGAACCTCCATCCATAGGTCTTCAGGCACTGTCTATCAGATCTAGTCCCTTAAATATATTTCTCACTTCCACTGTACAATCGTTAGGGATTTCATTTAGGTCATACCTGAATGGTCTAGTGATTTTCCCTACTTTCTTCAACTTAAGTCTGAATTTGCCAATAAGGAGCTCATGATCTGAGCCATGGTTAGCTCCCTATCTTGTTTTTGCTGACTGTATAGAGCTTCTCCATCTTTGGCTGCAAAGAATATAATCAGTCTGATTTTGGTGTTGACTATCTGATGATGTCCATTTGTAGAGTCTTCTCTTGTGTTGTTGGAAGAGGGTGTTTGCTATGACGAGTATATTCTCTTGGTAGAACTCGATCAGCCTTTGCCCTGTTTCATTCTGTACTCCAAGGCCAAATTTGCCTGTTACTCCAGGTGTTTCTTGACTTCCTACTTTTGCACTCCTGTCCCCTATAATGAAAAGGACATTTTTTTTGGGTGTTAGTTTTAGCAGGTCTTGTAGGTCTTCATAGAACTCTTCAACTTCAGCTTCTCCAGCATTACTGGTTGGGGCATAGACTTGGATCACCGTGATATTGAATGGTTTGCCTTGGAAACCAACAGAGATCATTATGTTATTTTTGAGATTGCATCCAAGTACTGCATTTCAGACTCTTTTGTTGACTATGATGGCTACTCCATTTCTTCTAAGGGATTCCTGCCCACAGTAGTAGATATAATGGTCATCTGAGTTAAATTCATCCATTCCAGTCCATAATAGTTTGCTGATTCCTAGGATGTCGATGTTCACTCTTGACCACTTCCAACTTGCCTTGATTCATGGACCTAACAATCCAGGTTCCTATGCAGTATTGCTCTTTACAGCATCCGACCTTGCTTCTATCACCAGTCACATTCACAACTGTGTGTTGTTTTTGCTTTGGCTCTGTCTCTTCATTCTTTCTGGAGTTATTTTCCATTGATCTCCAGTAACATATTGGGCACCTACTAACCTGGAGAGTTCATCTTTCAGTGTCCTTTTTGCCTTTTCATACTGTTCATGGGGTTCTTAAGGCAGGAGTACTGAAGTGGTTTGCCATTCCCTTTCACAGTGGACCACATTTTGTCAGAACTCTCCAACCATGACCCATCCGTCTTGGGTGGATGGCATGGCTCATAGTTTCATTGAGTTAGACAAGGCCATGGTCTATGTGATTAGTTAGTTTTCCGTGATTGTGGCTTTCAGTCTGCCCTCTGATGGAGAAGGATAAGAGGCTTCTGAAAGCTTCCTGATGAGATAGACTGACTGAGGGGAGATACTGGGTCTTGTTCTTATGGGTGGGGCCATGGGTGGCTCAGACTGTAAAGCCTCTGTCTACAATGCGGGAGACCCAGGTTTGATCCCTGGGTCAAGAAGATCTGCTGGAGAAGGAAATGGCAGTCCACTCCAGTACTATTGCCTGGAAAATCCCATGGACAGAGGAGCCTGGTAGGCTACAGTCCATGGGGTTGCAAAGAGTTGGACACGACTGAGCCACTTCACTTAACTTATGCTCAATAAATGTTTAATCCAATTTTCTGCTGATGGGTGGAGCTGTGTTCCCTCCCTGCTATTTACTTGGGGCCAAACTATGGTGAAGGTGATAAAGATAATGGTGACCTCCCTCAAAAGATCCCATGCACGTACTGTTACAGTCCGTGCCCCCAAATCTGCAGCAGGCCACCACGGACTCCCGCCTTTGCTGGAGACTCCTGGACACCCACAGGCAAGTCTCCTGTCGGGTCTCCACTGTTCCTTTATCCTGGGTCCTGGTGCACAAGGTTCTGTTTGTGGCCTCCAAGAGTCTTTGCCCCAGTCCTATGTAAGTTCTGCCAGTGCTATGGTGGGGTTAATAGCAACCTCCTCCAAAAGGACTTATGCCGTACCCACACCCAGAGCCCCTGTCCTTGTGGCAGACCACTGCCAACCTGTACCTCCACAGGAGACACTCAAACACAGTTCTTTCTTAGTCTCTGTGGGGTCCCTGGGTCCTGGTGTGCACAAGGTTTGTTTGAGCCCTCTGAGCATCTCTGGCGGGAATGGGGTTTGATTCTAAATGCAAATTTGCCCCTCCTACCATCTTGCTGGGGCTTCTCCTTTGCCCTTGGACATGGGGGCATCTCCTCAGAGCCGCTCTAGCGCCTACTGGGATTTCTCTGACCTTGGACATGGGGTATCTCTACACAGCAGGTCCAGCAAAGTGCAGGCGCTGCTCCTGACCTTGGACGTGGGGTATTTCTCATTGCTCCAGCGCTGCGCAGCAGAGTGGATACCCTACATCCAAGATCTGGAGCAGTGGCTGCAAGGAGATAACCCCACATCCAAAGTCAGGAGATACCCCATGTCCAGTCTACTCTATCCTCCACTATTTCCAGGAGTTTGCTCACATCCATGTCTGTTGAATGGGTAATGCTCTCTAGCCATCTCAGCCCCTGCCACTCCTTTCTCCTGTTGCCTCCTCCTAGCATCAGGGCCTTTTCCAATGAGTTGGTGCTTTGCATCAGGTGGCCAAAGAATTGGAGCTTCAGCATCAGTCCTTCCGATGAAGATTCAGGGTTGATTTCCTTTAGGATTGACTGGTTGGATCTCCTTGCAGTCCAAGAGACTCTCAAGAGTCTTCTCCAGCACCACAGTTTAAAAGTATCAGTTCTTTGATGCTCAGCCTTCTTTATGGTCCAACTCTCAAATCTGTATGTGACTACTGAAAAAACTATAGCTTCGACTGCATGGACCTTTGTTGGCAAAGTAGTGTCTGCTTTTTAATATGCTGTCTATGTTTGCCATAGCTTTCTTTCCAAGGAGCAAGTGTCTTTTAATTTCATGGCTGCAGTCACCGTCCACAGTGATTTTAGAGCCCAAGAAGATCAAATCTGTCACTGTTTCCACTTTTCTCCCTTCTATTTGCCATGAAGTGATGGAACCAGATGCCATGATCTTTAGTTTTCTGAATGTTAAGCTTTAAGCCAACTCTTTCACTTTCCTCTTTTACTCTCATCAAGAGGCTCTTAAGTTCCTCTTCACTTTCTGCCATTAGTGTGGTCTCATCTGCATATCTGAGGTTGTTGATATTTTTCCTGGCAATATTGATTCCTGCTTGGAATTCACCCAGCTTGGCATTTTGCATGATATACCCTGCATATAAGTTAAATAAGCAGAGTGACAATATACAGCCTTGTACTCCTTCCCCAATTTTGAACCAGTCCATTGTTCCATCTCTGGTTCTAAGTGTTGCTTCTTGACCTGCATATAGGTTTCTCAGGAGACAAATAAAGTGGTCTGGTACTCCCATCTCTTTAAGAATTTTCCACAGTTCATTGAGATCCACACAGAGGCTTTAGCATAGTCAATGAAGCAGAAGTAGTTGTTTTTCTACTAGAGAAAGCAAGTCCCTTGCTTTCTCCATAAGTCAGTAGTTGCTAGGTAGCAAATCCTGTATCTTCTACAGTAATCAAAGCCATAAGTTGCCAGTTTATTTATTTATTTATGGCTGTGCTGGGTTTCCATTGCACTACACATGCTTTCTCTTGTGGCACGCAGGGGCTGCTCTCTAGTTGGGTTGCACGGGCTTTTCATTGTGGTGGCTTCTCTTGTTATGGAGCATGGGCTCTAAGTACTTGGGCTTCAGTAGTTGCAGCTCCTGGGCTCAGTAGTTGTGGCCCATGGGCTTAGTTTCCGCATGGCATGTGATATCTTGTTTCATGGGCTAGGAATTGAATCAGTGTCATCTACATTGGATGGCAGAGTCTTAACCACTGGACCACCAGGGAAGTCCCCCGTCAGTTTGCTAATAGCTTTACACTGAAAACTATCTCCAGCAGGACAATGGCTCACAGTAATTTATACTGGAGATGCCTATGCAGGAGAGATCACACATTTTCTTGATATGAAAAAGAAATTTCTTGATAAAAAAATAATTGAATTTCGATCGGCTTTCATTGCCAAGAGTCTGGGCTCAATTCCTGGTTGGGGAACTAAGAGGTCCCGGAAGCTGAGTGGTACGGCCAAAAAAAAAAAAAAAAAAAAAGTAAAAAAAAAAAAGTATTTCAATCTGTATAACTGTGGCAGCATTAATAGAATCAGAGCTTTCTCTTCATGGAAATATTTCTGATAAATACTGACATTTTACTGTCCAACACTTTGGAATAAGTCATGGATTGGAATGCCAGCTTTTCTGCCTGCTGTTTATTACCTCATCTCTCTGAGGGCTCAGTTTCTGTATCTAAAGTGGAAAGAGTAAAATGCATTTCATAGAGTAGTTTGAAGCTTAACTAATACCAAGCTCCTAGCCCAAATACATGCATAGTATTCAGTAAACATTAATTTTATCACCATCCTCTTCTCCATCATTTTCTGATTATCACAATTATCTGCCTTTGCACACTTCCTTTCCAAGAGCATGGTTTATCCACTGGTAGTAATTATATCATAGATTTCATTTTAGAGAAGAACTCAAGCCTCTTTATGAGATTTAGCAAATAATTTTCTTTAATCAGCAACAAATGTCTTTAGAAGTTCTCTTTTAAATGAGTTATCTATTGGGGAGGCATCTGTCCTTTATATGCTAGCTCTTATTATCTGTAATTTCAGAGGGACTATTTTGCAACCTTTTGCCAAATTCAGGGCCACCCCTGTTGGGGCCTTCTGCCTTCTATGTACTGATTACAAATGAGTTCCAGAAAGTGGTGTCTAACAGCTCAACAGATGATCAGAGATGATAAAAGAAGCAACATAGAATTCCCTCTACTTAATGCACTTGGTAATTGCCCTTCACAGCTCTAGACATTCACGGGGAAGTGAATGCACAGTCAGCCTTGATTATCTGAAGCTAGTTATCGTCTCCATCAGCTTGGCCCCTGTTCTCTTTCTCTGCTTGCACCTGCTGATTGACCAGTTCACTGTTCATTAACAGTTTTTAGAAAGATGGGCAGAGAAAGGAAACGTTGTTACATTTTAATGTCTACTTAGATTTTAAAAATCAGTTCATATAAAATGGTTCTATAAAAGAAAAGGAGAGGGGCAAGGTTAAAAAAACTATTTTTTGTGTGTATTATTTGTTTATTTGATACTATTCATGAGCCTTCAGCTCTAATGGTAATGGCAAATTGAGAGCTGTCACCATATCTATGTAAAAATATTATATAGAATAATGCTAATTTTGCAGAAAAACTACACACACACACACATACACACATACACACAGAGACTGTATAGGAATGGGCTTCCCTGATGGCTTGCTTAGTAGTAAAGAATCCGCCTGCCAGTGCAGGGACATGGGTTCGATCTGTGGGTCAGGAAGATCCCCTGGAGGAAGGCATGGCAACTCACTCCAGTATTCTCAGCTGGGAAATCCCATGGACAGAGGAGACTGGCAGGCTACACTCCATGGGGTTGCAAAGAGTCAGACATGACTTATCGACAAAACAACAACAAATATAGGAGTAGAAGAAAATACACCAAAATTTAATAGTTAATTTCGTTGGTGATGGAACTCTTATTTTCCCTTTTTTTGTTCAGTAGTTTTCAAATTATCTGCTGTGAGCCTCTATTACTTTTATAATAAGAATAAACCATATTATAGTGATCCTTTTAAAATGGAGTTTGAAAGGTAAAGAACAAATGGGTGCAAAGATTTAATATTTTATTAGTGTATGTTAACTACTACTTGAAGCTTTTATGAGATAGACTAGGCAATGTTCCTTTAGGAAACCCATCAGATCCCATGGAACAGACAAAAGAGAAAAGGCTGAAGGACCTGGGTAGATGAGGATCTTTGTCAATCTGGAATTGGGTTCAGAAATGTTTCTTTAGATTTTAATTTTTGGTCAATAATCCTGAGGCCTTTGAATCCCAAGGGCTTCCTTTTACCTTCATTTTGAACTTTTGAGGAGATAGAATTTAGGAACTTAAGGGTTCCTGTCCTTTGACTGCTTATGTGTTATTTAGGATCCTAGACATTTAGATTTGTTTCTGTTCTCTGTCTTAGCCTGTCTTCCCCTCCAAGTGATTCTGAGGTGAAGATTCCAAGACAAGTAGTTAATTTGGAAGCTGATGCCGAGAAGCAGTGGCAGAAGAGTGGGGGAGGGTAGGTGAGTTAAGGAAGAGAAGGGTGTATTGTTAAGCAAGTTAGCACCATGGATAACTGGAGGATAATTCTACTGGAAACACTGGGAGGCAGTATAGTATATGTGCTTCAGAGGTGTCTCACCCAGTCACTGGTTGAGGGCTGCTCCTGGGGGCACTCATTCACTGCTGGGTTCCAACAGCCAGGAAATTCCCTTAGGTGAAGAACTGCAGGTGCAGGGCAGGCAGCAGTGGGCCAGGGGTTCATGACAAGGGTAAGGCCTGAGGTGACAGAGACAGGCTCTGACACTTCTGCCATACTCCCCCTTTCACAGGACATGATATATACTGTTATCGTACTTGTCTGCATGGAAACAAAAGCAATTGAGTGTTTCCTTGCTTAAGTGGGCAGCTTGTGTTACAAAATGCAAAAGTGTGTTTGGTAACAGATGCCAATAGAGTGCACACCAGTGAGCAGGTCACCAGTGCAGCTAAATGAAGCTCAGTCTTAACAGGGTCCTTTGAGAGCAAATAGAAAACATACCTCAGAGTTATCCCACCCAGGGAGCAAGGAAGTTTGGGGTTCTATCTTCCAGTTCAATCATTACCAGCTGGGAATGACTTCATGGGTATCCACTGGGTACCTCCTGCCTGCCCCTCTAATAGGCCGAGAGAATGCCCTGAGGTGGTGAGCTGTCGGTGCTGGCAGAGGGCAGAATGGTGAGTCAGGGCACTGGCTGCTCTCTGCATCATCTGCTGGGGCCAGGCCAGCAGTAATGACAGTCATCCCGGTGGCAGGGTGAGGAGGTGACCTCTTTGTCTAATTTGCCGTGAGCAGAGGGGCCATGACATGAGCTGAGATTCCAGGGAGAGTAGCAGAGGAGACAAATGCAGAGCCCACGTGAAGCACCCATTAGAGACATGCCGACTTTGTGAAGGCATTAAAGAGAGATTGGATAGAAAGATAGTACTGATGAACCTATGTGCAGGGCAGTGATGCACACGCAGACATAGAGAATAGAGTTTTGGACGTAGTGGGGCAAGGAGAGGGTGGGACCAATAGAGAGAGTAATATTGAAACATATACATTACCATATGTAAAATAGATAGCCAGTGGGAACTTGCTGTATGATTCAGGGAGCTCAAATCAGTGCTCTGTGACAACCTAGAGGGGTGGGATGCCACCTAGGGAAGTGGCAGGGAGGTTCAAGAGGGAGGGGACATGTGTATACCTATGGCTGACTCATGTTGATGTATGGCAGAAACGAACACAGTATTGGAAAGCAATTATCCCCCAATTAAAAATAAATAAATAAATAAAAAGAGGGATTGGAGAGCCACGACACTTTATTATGGTCCATTTTTGTGTCTAAAGGCTGTGGTGCAACTTGCCTGACTTCAGGCTCTACTACAAAGCCACAGTCATCAAGACAGTATGGTACTGGCACAAAGACAGACATATAGATCAATGAAACAAAATAGAAAGCCCAGAGATAAATCCACACACATATGGACACCTTATCTTTGACAAAGGAGGCAAGAATATACAATGGAGTAAAGACAATCTCTTTAACAAGTGGTGCTGGGAAAACTGGTCAACCACTTGTAAAAGAATGAAACTAGATCACTTTCTAACACCATACACAAAAATAAACTCAAAATGGATTAAAGATCTAAATGTAAGGTCAGAAACTATAAAACTCCTAGAGGAGAACATAGGCAAAACACTCTCAGACATAAATCACAGCAGGATCCTCTATGATCCACCTCCCAGAATTCTGGAAATAAAAGCAAAAATAAACAAATGGGATCTAATTAAAATTAAAAGCTTCTGCACAACAAAGGAAAATATAAGCAAGGTGAAAAGACAGCCTTCTGAATGGGAGAAAATAATAGCAAATGAAGCAACTGACAAACAACTAATCTCAAAAATATACAAGCAACTTATGCAGCTCAATTCCAGAAAAATAAATGACCCAATCAAAAAATGGGCCAAAGAACTAAATAGACATTTCTCCAAAGAAGACATACGGATGGCTAACAAACACATGAAAAGATGCTCAACATCACTCATTATTAGAGAAATGCAAATCAAAACCACAATGAGGTACCACTTCACACCAGTCAGAATGGCTGCGATCCAAAAATCTGCAAGCAATAAATGCTGGAGAGGGTGTGGAGAAAAGGGAACCCTCCTACACTGTTGGTGGGAATGCAAACTAGTACAGCCACTATGGAGAACAGTGTGGTGATTCCTTAAAAAATTGCAAATAGAACTACCTTATGACCCAGCAATCCCACTTCTGGGCATACACACCGAGGAAACCAGAATTGAAAGAGACACATGTACCCCAATGTTCATCGCAGCACTGTTTATAATAGCCAGGACATGGAAACAACCTAGATGTCCATCAGCAGATGAATGGATAAGAAAGCAGTGGTACATATACACAATGGAGTATTACTCAGCCGTTAAAAAGAATTCATTTTAATCAGTTCTGATGAGATGGATGAAACTGGAGCCAATTATACAGAGTGAAGTAAGCCAGAAAGAAAAACACCAATACAGTATACTAACACATATATATGGAATTTAGGAAGATGGCAATGACGACCCTGTATGCAAGACAGGGAAAGAGACACAGATGTGTATAATGGACTTTTGGACTCAGAGGGAGAGGGAGAGGGTGGGATGATTTGGGAGAGTGGGAATTCTAACATGTATACTATCATGTAAGAATTGAATCGCCAGTCCATGTCTGACGCAGGGTGCAGCATGCTTGGAGCTGGTGCATGGGGATGACCCAGAGAGATGTTGTGGGGAGGGAGGTGGGAGGGGGGTTCATGTTTGGGAACGCATGTAAGAATTAAAGATTTTAAAATTTAAAAAATAAAAAATAAAATTAAAAAAAAAAAAAAAGGCTGTGGTGGCCTGGGAAGTCCAGGTTCCAGTAGAATTTTAGTGCTGGAAGATAGCATTGGGCATCCACCTACCCTGTACAGGGTCTGGCTTCTTCTCCATCTGCTGTGTGGGCTTTTCATTGTTTAGGTCCATCACCAGATGCTGGAGGGGCCAGGGGCTTGGGCCGGGAGTGGGGATGGTGTAACAGTTATTAAGATCTCTTACTCAGTAGAGCATCTGCAAGACAATCAGACCTTTTCTGTTGCCAAGATTTACTCCCTCTTAAATTGCTACTGTGTGTGGTTATGCTAAAAACACGCCTCTTTCACAGACTCTTCTGTATATTCTAGTGAGTATTTTTTTCATATGCTTGTTAATTGCTGCTGCATGTTGGTTCATAAACCTTCTTGGTTCATCCATCTGGGGAAATGTACTCACCACCACTATCGGCTTCCATGGTGTGCTTGACTCTGAGGACCCCAGAAAAACTGAAAGTTGTTGTGGAATACAGAACAAAGTGCTGGACAGGGTCTATGATAAAAACTCAGGAACTCTGCACTAGCTTTCATGCTCAGTCATTGAGACACACTCAAAAACAATCCTGACTGAATTGCTTGCATGTGTTTCCATTTATATTGTGTATAATATCTTATTAGGAAAATGCAGTCATTTCCTTTCATGAGATTTAAAATTCTGTTTATATTTCAATATCGGATTTTATTTTGTCTAGGGAAACAAATCCTTCCTCACACCTCCCCAGAAGAATGCAGGTATCATTTTTTAATGCTAAATCTCCCAAAATAGTATTAGATAAACTTTGTTGAGAACCTTTGTGTTTCATTAATTAATCATTTATTTGATTAATTTATTTGTGCTATGAACAAATATGTGTGGTTGGCGAAAAAGTCCATTCAGGTTTTCAGTAACAGCTTGTGGAAAAACCCAGATGAACTTCTGGCCAACCTAGTACCTGGTGCTCTTGCTATTTGTCCATCATTGTGCTCTGTGCTGAAGTCATCAAAGTAGACACAGGCCACCTCACCCTGACAGGTGGGATGGGAGAATGGCTGCCACACCTGTGTAGAAAATGCAGCCCGTTTGCCTCCTGGAGAAATGGCAATGCTGAGAGGCAGCTGGCTGAGTTCTTGGCCCGGCTCTGTTTTGTCAGCCCCTGCTTCACTCCCGCTCTGTTCTCTTCTTTCCTGTTATCCCTCCTGTCTCAAAGGGATTTTCTGGGCTGTCTCTTCCTTCTGATGGCTAGGTTTCCCTGGCACTGGCTCTTGTCGCAAAGCCAGTTCTTGAAGGTTGTAGAGAGAACATCACCTTGTTTTATTCCCCCAAACTCTCCATATATATTTGGAGATTGCAGGTGACTTACAGCAGTGATTCATACCCTGCAGCCCTGGGACTGAATGAGTGAATCCTGGGAGCAGAGGAGCAGGGAATGGGCCAAACCCCTCAGATTCAGACATCTAGTTGTCTTAAGTACTTGGGAATTATGCATTCAAGCAACGCTCTCTTTTTCTCACATTTTAGTTGTGTGAGCAGGTGGGCGAAAGCCTGGTAGGTGTCATGGACTAGAAAATGCTGTGAAGAATTCTAACAGCTCCTGCCTGAACCTTCTACAGAGAAGCTGATTTGCAACTGAGCCTGTAGTTCTGGGGCTTGGAGCTTTGTCGAGTATGTGCTTATTTAATCGCCCTTTTCACACTTGGTTCCTTTCTGCACTTTGAATTTGGTCTGTTCCCTGCAGAACAGACTTGACTATTTCTGAATGAGGTGGCATTAAACACGATGTAATATCTCCTTTCAATTTGTTGACAGGGTAAATTAATTTAGAAAAACTGTGGAGATAAACATTTAAGGGAGGATTTTTAGGGAGAGGCTAGGGCTTGACTCACTGTATCTTTTCAGGCTGACGTTCATGCAAATGAATTTCTAGTAGTCACATTCCCGGGTTTGTCTCTCTCTGGTCAGGATATTATGAAGTACGATACTGCCAAAGAGAGGATTTTCTCATCATTTGTTCAGAGAAGTTGGAGAAAAAAGCATGTTCACAGCAAAGGAAAAATAGACTATCAGACTATATGTAGAATGGCCTGGACTGCAGGGGGGGGAAAGAAACACATTCAGTGGAGAGGGAGAGTATCATTAATTTACGAGTCATTCATTCATATGATTATTCCTGATTGATTAACCATGACAAGAAATTTAACACAATCCTTCAGAGCACCCTACTTACGGGAGAAAAAAGGGTGACGCATTTGTCAATTACTGTGTTGCTCTAAATGCTAGGCTTTTTTTCCACAAGGATTTCTTTTTCAAGGAAGAGACATTTGAGACCAAGAACACAAATAAAATATATATGAAATGGTGCATTGTGCTGTCACACTCCTGCATGGTTGGTATATCTGCTTTGAATTAAGGGTTTGATGTCATGGAAACAGCTTGTTCATTTGGAAAGCTGCTGACACTGTGGGAAGGGAAAGGACCTGTGTGTGTGTGTGTGTGTGTGTGTGTGTGTGTAACAGTCCCTATCAACTCTCAGCAAAACAAATAACTCATTCCTGCCAGAAAGTATGGAATTATATGGCAGGGTTAGACTTCTTTTTATTTTTGGCATCAGAGTTTAAGAACAGAGCATATGAATCATCTGGAGAAAAGTGTTAGAATGACAGTTCTGATTCAGTGGGTCTGGGGTGGGGACTGAACTTCTGCATTTCTAAGGAGCACTCAGCTGATGCCAATGATGCTGATGGTCGGAGGAATCTCACGTGGAAAACTACAGCTCTAGAGCTGTTCTCAATTTGGCTAGACATTGGAATCATCTTCCTCTTTGACAATTGTGAATTACTTAATGTTTGGTCAAAAATTTTTTTAAAAATCACAATTTTAAATTCATTTTGCTGACTTCTATGTCATTTTTTAAAAAGTTAATTAGTACCATTTATTTATCTGTCTTTGGTTTCACGGTCTTTGTTGCTGCACGTGGGCTTTCTCTAGTTGTGGCAAGTGGGGGCTATTTTCTAGTTTTGGTGTGCAGACTTACTACAGTGGCTTCTCTTGTTGTGGAGCATGGGCTCTGTGGCACATGGGCTTCAGTAGTTGTGATGTGTGAGCTCAGTAGTTGTGGCTCACAGGCTCTAGAGCACATGCTCAGTAGCTGTGGTACATGGTGTTAGTTGCCCCATGGTATATGGGATCTTCCTGGACCAGGAATCAAACATGTGTACCCTGCATTGGCAGGCGGATTCTTAAACAGTGGACCACCAGGGAAGTCCATTCTATGTCAGTTTTAACTCTTTATCTAGAGGTAGATGTCTTCAAAAATTAAAGAAGACAAAAACTACATTCATTATTTTGAACTGGACATTGTTTGTAGACTATCAAATTGTACTGGAGTTTGGAGACCTGGAAAGAAAATGGTTTATAGTCACCTACCCATAAATAGAACCAAGAAGCCACATAGGAGATCAGTCTGGTAACAGCAGTGACTCTTTGGCAAATTGAAAATACCCAGTGTAGTGGGCTGAATAGAGTCCTTCAGAAATTCATATCTACTTTATAACTTTGGAATGTGACCTTATTTGGAAATAAGGTTTTTGCCATTGTAGCTATTTAAGTTGGTGCAAAAGTAATTGTGGTTTTGCACTGTTGAACTTTGCTGTTTGATATTGGAATGCATTCTTAAATAAATGTGGTTGTGTTATCATTTTAATGCACATTCATCAATTTTGTTTTTTTTGTAACGACTTATTACTTGCTGTTTATTTTATATTTTATTATTATTACTTTTTTCTTTTTTTCACTATTTTTTTATTGAAGTATAATTGACTTGCAACACTCTGTTAATTCTAGGTACACAACATAATGATTTGGTATTTCTATACATCACAATATGATCACAATAAGTTAATAGCAAATTTAGGGCAGTTTTCAAAGACCAAAGTCACCATACAAAGTTATTATAAAATTGATGACTGTATTTCCCATGCTGTATCTTTCATTTCCATAACTCATTTATTTTGTAACTGGAAGTATGTACCTCTCCCTCACCTATTTTACTCATCCCTTCCCAGCCCTCCCCTCTGGAAACCTCCTGTTTGATCTCTGTGTCTCTGAGTTTGTTTCTTTTTTGTTATGTTTGTTCATTTGTTTTGCTTTCCATATTCCATATACAAATGAAATCATATTGTATTTCTTTCTCTGACTTACTTCACTCAGCATAATACCTTCTAGGTCCATTGATATTGTTGGAAATAGAATATTTTATTCTTTTTTGTGACTTGAGTAATATTCCATGGTGTGTGTGTGTATATACACCACATCTTCTTTATCTGTGTATCAGTGGACACTTAGGTTGCTTCTATATCTTGGCTATTATAAATAATGCTGTAGTGACAATAGGAGTGCAGATATCTTTTTGAATTGCTGTTTTTATTTTTCTGAAAAATACCGAGGAATGAAACTGCTGGATTGTATGGTGGTTCTATTTTTCTTTTAATTTTTATTTATTTTTAAAAATTAATTATTTTAATTGGAGGCTATAGGCCTGGCGTGCTGTGATTCACGGGGTCACAAAGAGTGGGACATGATGAGCGACTGAACTGAACTGAATTACTTTACAATATTGTACTGGTTATTGCCATACATTGACATGAATCAGCCATGGATATACATGTGTTCCCCATCCTGAATCCCCTTCCCACCTCCCTCCCCATCCCATCTCTTAGGGTCGTTGCAGGGCACCAGCCCTGAGTACCCTGTCTCATGCATCAAAACCTGGACTGGTGATCTATTTCACATATGGTAATATACATGTTTCAATGCTATTCTCTCAAATCATCCCACCCTCGCCTTCTCCCACAGAGTCCAAAAGTCTGTTCTTTACATCTGTGTCTCTTTTGCTGTCTCACATGTAGGGTCATTGTTACCATCTTTCTAAATTCCATATATATGTGTTAGTATACTGTACTGGTGTTTTTCTTTCTGGCTTATTTCACTCTGTATAATAGGCTCCAGTTTCATCCACCTCATTAGAACTGATTCAAATGCATTCTTTTTAATTGCTGAGTAATATTCCAATGCTTACTTATCCATTCGTCTGCTGATGGACATCTAGGTTGCTTCCATGTCCTAGCTATTGTAAACAGTGCTGTAATGAACGTTGAGGTACATGTGCCTCTTTCAATTCTGGTTTCCCCGGTGTATATGCCCAGCAGTGGGATTGCTCGGTCATATGGCCATACTATTTCCAGGTTTTTAAGGAATCTGCACACTGTTATCCATAGTGGCTGTACTAGTTTGCATTCCCACCAACAGTGTAAGAGGGTTCCCTTTTCTCCACACCCTCTCCAGCATTTATTGTTTGTAGACTTTTGGATAGCAGCCATTCTGACTGGTGTGAAATGGTACCTCATTGTGGTTTTGATTTGCATTTCTCTGATAATGAGTGATGTTGAGCATCTTTTCATGTGTTTGTTAGCCATCTGTATGTCTTCTTTGGAGAAATGTCTATTTAGTTCTTTGGCCCATTTTTTGATTGGGTCATTTATTTTTCTGGAATTGAGCTGCATGAGCTGCTTGTATATTTTTGAGATTAATTCTTTGTCCGTTGCTTCATTTGCTATTATTTTCTCCCATTCTGAAGGGTGTCTTTTCACCTTCCTTATAGTTTCCTTCATTGTGCAAAAGCTTTTAAGTTTAATTAGGTCCCATTTGTTTATTTTTGCTTTTATTTCCATTACTCTTGGGGTGGGTCATAGAGGATCCTGCTGTGATTTATGTCAGAGAGTGTTTTGCCTATGTTTTCCTCTAAGAGTTTTATAGTTTCTGGTCTTACATTTCGATCTTTAATCCATTTTGAGTTTATTTTTGTGTATGGTGTTAGAAAGTGTTCTAGTTTCATTCTTCTACAAGTGGTTGACCAGTTTTCCCAGCACCACTTGTTAAAGAGATTGTTTTTTCTCAATTGTATATTCTTGCCTCCTTTGTCAAAGATAAGGTGTCCATAGGTGCGTGGATTTATCTCTGGGCTTTCTGTTTTGTTCCGTTGATCTATATTTCTGTCTTTGTGCCAGTACCATACTGTTTTGATGACTGTTGCTTTGTAGTATAGCCTGAAGTCAGGCAGGTTGATTCCTCCAGTTCCATCCTTCTTTCTCAAGATTGCTTTGGATATTTGAGATTTTTTTGTATTTCCATACAAATTGTGAAGGTGTTTGTTCTAGTTCTCTGAACAATACCATTGGTAGCTTGATAGGGATTACACTGAATCTATAGATTGCTTTGGGTATTATACTCATTTTCACTATATTTATTCTTCCTATCCATAAACATGGTAGATTTCTCCATCTATTTGTGTCCTCTTTGATTTCTTTCATCAGTGTTTTATAGTTTTTTGTATATAGATCTTTTGTTTCATTAGGTAGATTTATTCCTAAGTGTTTTATTCTTTTCATTGCAATGGTGAATGGAATTGTTTTCTTGATTTCTCTTTCTGTTTTCTCATTGTTAGTGTATAGGAATGCAAGGGGTTTCTGTGTGTTAATTTTATATCCTGAAACTTTACTATATTCATTGATTAGCTCTAGTAATTTTCTGATGGTGTCTTCAGGGTTTTCTATGTAGAGGATCGTGTCATCTGCAAACAGTGAGAGTTTTACTTCTTTTCCAATCTGGATTCATTTTATTTCTTTTTTGGCTCTGATTGCTGTGGCTAAAACTTCCAAAACTATGTTAAATAGTAGTGGTGAGAATGGGCACCTTTGTCTTTTCCTGACTTTAGGGGAAATGCTTTCAATTTTTCACTGTTGAGGATAATATTTGCTGTGGGTTTGTCATATATCGCTTTTATTATGTTGAAGTATGTTCCTTCTATTCCTGCTTTCTGGAGGTTTTTTTTTTTTGTATCATAAATGGATGTTGAATTTTGTCAAAGTCTTTCTCTGCATCTGTTGAGATAATCATATGGTTTTTATCTTTCAATTTGTCAATGTAGTGTATCACATTGATTGATTTGTGAATATTAAAGAATCCTTGCATCCCTGGGATAAAGCCCACTTGGTCATGATGTATGATGTTTTTAATATGTTGTTGGATTCTGTTTGCTAGAATGTTGTTAAGGAGTTTTGCATCTATGTTCATCTGTGATATTGGCCTGTGGTTTTATTTTTTGTGGCATTTTTGTCTGGTTTTATATTAGGGTGATGGTGACCTCATAGAATGAGTTTGGAAGTTTGCCTTCCTCTGCAAGTTTCTGGAAGAATTTGAGTAGGATAGGTGTTAGTTCTTCTCTAAATTTTTGGTAGAATTCACCTGTGAAGCCATCTGGTCTTGGGCTTTTGTTTGCTGGAAGATGTCTAATTACAGTTTTGATTTCCATGCTTGTGATGGGTCTGTTAAGATTTTCTATTTCTTCCTGGTTCAGTTTTGGAAAGTTATACTTTTCTAAGAATTTGTCCATTTCTTCCAAGTTGTCCATTTTATTGGCATATAGTTGCTGATATAGCCTCTTATGATCCTTTGTATGTCTGTGTTGTCTGTTGTGATTTCTCCATTTTCATTTCTAATTTTGTTGATTTGATTTTTCTCCCTTTGTTTCTTGGTGAGTCTGGCCAATGGTTTGTCTATTTTATTTATCTTTTCAAAGAACCAGCTTTTGGTTTTTTTGATTTTTGCTGTGGTCTCCTTTGTTTCTTTTTCATTTATTTCTGCCCTAATTTTTTTATGATTTCTTTCCTTCTACTAACCCTGGGGTTATTCAGTTCTTCTTTTTCTAGTTGCTTTATGTGTAGAGTTAGGTTATTTATTTGATTTTTCTCTTGTTTCCTGAGGTAAGCTTGTATTACTCTGAACCTTCCCCTTAGGTCTGCTTTTACTGAATCCCATAGGTTTTGGGTTGTTGTGTTTTCACTTTCATTCATTTCTATGCATATTTTGATTTCTTTTAAAATTTCTTCTATGATTTGTTGGTTATTCAGAAGTGTGTTGTTTAGCCTCTATGTGTTTGTATTTTCAATAGTTTTTTTTCCCCTGTAGTTAACATCTAATCTTCCTGCATTGTGATCAGAAAAGGTACTTGGAATGCTATCATTTTTTTTTAAAATTTACCAAGGCTAGGTTTATGGCCCAGGATGTGGTCTATCCTAGAGAAGTTTCTGTTTGTACTTGAGAAAATGGTGAAATTCTTAGTTTTGGGGTGAAATGTCCTATAGATATTAGATTGGTCTAATTGGTCCATTGTATCATTTGTGTTTCCTTGCTAATTTTCTGTTTAGTTGATCTATCCATAGGTGTGAGTGGGGTATTAAAGTCTCCTACTATTATTGTGTTACTGTTAATTTCCCCTTTCATACTTGTTAGCATTTGCCTTACATATTGTGATGCTCCTATGTTGGGTGCATATATATTTATAATTATTACAACTTCTTGGATTGATCATTATGTAGTATCCTTCTTTGTCTCTTTCCATGACCTTTATTTCAAAGTCTAATTTATCTGATATGAGTATTGCTACTCCTGCTTTCTTTTGGTCTCTATTTACGTGAAAGATCTTTTTCCAGCCCTTCACTTTCAGTCTACGTGTCCTTGTTTTTGGTGGGTCTCTTGTACAAGACAGCATATATAGGGGTCTTGTTTTTGTATCCATTCAGCCAGTCTTTGTCTTTTGGTTGGGGAATTCAACCCATTTACATTTAAGGTAATTAATGATAAGTATGATCCCATTGCCATTTACTTTGTTGTTTTTGGTTTGAGTTTATGCACCTTTTCTGTGTTTCCTGTCTAGAGAAGATCCTTTAGCATTTGTTGAAGAGCTGGTTTGGTGGTGCTGAATTGTCTGAGCTTTTGCTTGTCTGTAAAGCTTTTGATTTCTGCTTTTCCTTGCTGGGTACAGTAATCTGGGTTGTAGTTTTTTCCTCTTTCATTATTCCTAGTATATCCTGCCATTCCCTTCTGGTCTGAAGAGTTTCTATTGAAAGATCAGCTGCTTTCCTTATGGGGATCCCCTTGTGTGTTGTTTTTCCCTTGCTGCTTTTAGTATTTGTTCTTTGTGTTTGATCTATCATTAATTTGATTGATATGTGTGTTGGGGTGTTTCGCCTTGGGTTTACCCTGTTTGGGACTCTCTGGGTTTCTTGGACTTGGGTGTCTATTCCTTCTCCATTTTAGGGAAGTTTTCAACTATTATCTCCTCAAGTATTTTCTCATGGCCTTTCTTTTTGTCTTCTTCTTCTGGGACTCCTCTGATTCGAATGTTGGGGCATTTGACATTGTCCCAGAGGTCTCTGAGGTTGTCCTCATTCTTGTAATTCTTTTTTGTTTTTTCCTCTCTGCTCATTTATTTCCACCATTCTATCTTCCAACTCACTTATCCTATCTTCTGCCTCAGTTATTCTACTGTTGTTCCTTCTAGATTGTTTTTGATCTCAGTTTTTGCATTATTCATCATTGACTGACTCTTTTTTATTTCTTCTGAGTCCTTGTTAAACATTTCTTGCATCTTCTCAATCCTTGTCTCTAGTCTGTTGTAACTCCATTTTGTTTTCAATATTTTGGATCATTTTTACTATGATTATCTGAATTCTTTTTCAGGTAAGCTCCCTATCTCCTCCTTTGCTTGTTTGGTGGTCATTTATCATGTTCTTTACCTGCTGAATATTTACCTGCCTTTTCATTTTGTTTAGGTTGCTGTGTTTGGGGTGGCCTTTCTGTAGGCTGGAAGTTTGTGGTTCTTTTTATGTGGAGTTCCTCCCTGTGGGTGGGTTTGGACGAGTGGCTTGTCAAGGTTTCCTGGTTAGGGAAGCCTGTGTCTTTTGGTGGATGGAGCTGATCTCTTCTCTCTGGAGTGCAATGAAGTGTCCAGTAGTGAGTTTTGAGGTGTCTATGGGTTTGGTGTGACTTTTGGCCTCTTGTATTTTAATGCTCAGGGTTATGTTCCTGCTTTGTTGGAGAATTAGTTGTGTATGTCTTGCTCTGAAACATGTTGGCTCTTGGTGGAGCTTGGTTTCAGTGTAGGTATGGAGGCTTTTGGATTAGCTCTTGTTGATTAATGTTCTCCTGGAGTCAGGAGTTTTCTGGTGTTCTCAAGTTTTGGATGTAAGCCTCCTTCCCTCTGGTTTTCCATCTTATTCTTACAGTTAGCCTCAAGACTTCTCCATCCATACAGCATCAATTATAAAACATCTATATTAATGGTAAAAGATTCTCCACAGTGAGGGACACCCAGAGTGGTTCACAAAGTTACATCAAGAAAAGAGAGGGAGGATGGAGATAGAGGTGACCAGGAGGAGAAGAGTGAGTGAGTGAATCCACTCAGTTGAGTCCAATTCTTTGCTACCCCATGGACTCTAGCCTACCTGGTTCCTACGTCCATGGAATTTTCCAGGCAAGAACACTGGAGTGGGTTGCCATTTCCTTCTGCTAGAGATCTTCTTGACCCAGGGATTGTACCAGGGTCACCCTCTTTGTAGGCAGATGCTTTACCATCTGAGCCACCAGGAGGAGAAGAGGGGGAGTCAAAAGGGGAGAGAGCAGTCCAGGCAGTAATCAATTCCCTATGTGCTCACCAGAGTTTGGAACACCAGAGAGGTTCATGGAGTCACATAGAGAAGAGAAGAGGAAGGAGAGAGATAGAGATGACCAGGAGGAGAAGAGGGGCTCAAAAGGGGAAAGACCAATCTAGCCAGTAATCGGTTCCTGAAGTACTCCCCACAGCCCGGAACACACAGAGAGATTCACAGAGTTAAGTAGAGAAGAGAAGGGGGAGGGTGGAGATAGAGGTGACCTGGGGGAGAAAAGGGAGAGTCAAAAGGTGAGAGAGCAATCAAGCCAGTAATCACACCCCTAAGTAAAAATGGGTACTGAAGATTGGATTCCTAAAGATAAAAATTGATAACAAATATCAAAATGCAAAGATTAAAAATCTAGAGTGGAAGTTAGACTGTCAAAAATACAAATATTAAAAATACAAAACAAAATCAATCACAAAAATTAAAAAATACATATATATGAAATTTGCTTTTAAGTAAGGTCTTTTTTTCAAGATAATAATAGTTTTATAAAATGAAAATTAAAGGAGTAATAAAGAACTTAAAAATAAAAAATTAAAAAAATGATCATAGTAATAATATATCTAGGAATTTCTCTGGAGTTGTTAAGGGCAGTTTGGGGTCAGTTCAGTTTCAGATAGTTTTCCAGCTTATACTTTTTCTCAAGGTCTATAGGCTCCTTCCAATGCTTCAGTTCAGTTCAGTTCAATTCAGTTGCTCAGTCGTGTCTGACTCTTTGTGACCCCATGAATCGCAGGCATGCCAGGCCTCCCTGTCCATCACCAACGCCCAGAGTTCACTCAGACTCACGTCCATCCAGTCAGTGATGCCATCCAGCCATCTCATCCTCGTCGTCCCTTCTCCTCCTGCCCCCAATCCCTCCCAGCATCAGAGTCTTTTCCAATGAGTCCACTCTTCACATGAAGTGGCCAAAGTATTGAAGTTTTAGCTTTAGGATCATTCCTTCCAAAGAAATCCAGGGTTGATCTCCTCCAGAATGGACTGGTTGGATGTCCTTGGCAGTCCAAGGGATTCTCAAGAGTCTTCTCCAACACACAGTTCAAAAGCATCAATCCTTCGGCGCTCAGCCTTCTTCAGAGTCCAACTCTCACATCCATACATGACCACAGGAAAAACCATAGCCTTGACTAGACGGACCTTAGTCAGCAAAGTAATGTCTCTGCTTTTGAATATGCTACCTAGGTTGGTCATAACTTTTCTTCCAAGGAGTAAGCGTCATTTAATTTCATGGCTGCAATCATCATCTGAAGTGATTTTGGAGCCCCCTAAAATAAAGTCTGACACTGTTTAGTCAACACTAATTACAGGGTTTTAATCTGTTGCACCTGTCACTTCCAGATTGGTTCCCTCTTCTTTGTTTTATTTTGGTTTTCTTCTGTTTGCAAGTCTCTTCAGTGTCTAATTTCAGCCTGACACAAGGGGGTGAAGGTGGTCACTTACTTAAGCTCACTTGTTCAGTTGTGCTATGGGGAGGGAGGAACACTGTAAACAAATATCACTGGCTTGTGTGAGGAGTGCTTGAGTTTATGGACGGGCTGATTGCCTTCAGAATGGACTGGTTGGATCTCCTCGCAGTCCAAGGGACTCTATCAAGAGTCTTCTCCAACACCACAGTTCAAAAGCATCAATTTTGGCACTCAACTTTCTTCACAGTCTAACTCTCACATCCATACGTGACCACTGGAAAAACCATAGCCTTGACTAGACGGACCTTTGTTGGCAAAGCAATGTCTCTGCTTTTGAATATGCTATCTAGGTTGGTCATAACTTTTTTTCCAAGGAGTAAGCGTCTTTTAATTTCATGGCTGCAGTCACCATCTGCAGTGATTTTTGGAACCCCAAAAAATAAAGTAGGCCACTGTTTCCACTGTTTCCCCATCTATTTCCCATGAAGTGATAGGACCAGATGCCATGATCTTTGTTTTCTGAATGTTGAGCTTTAAGCCAACTTTTTCACTCTCCACTTGTGCTCATCTCACACGCTAGTAAAGTAATGCTCAAAATTCTCCAAGCCAGGCCTCAGCAATACGTGAACCATGAACTCCCAGATGTTCAAGCTGGTTTTAGAAAAGGCAGAGGAACCAGAGATCAAATTGCCAACATCCCCTGGATCATCGAAAAAGCAAGAGAGTTCCAGAAAAACATCTATTTCTGCTTTATTGACTATGCCAAAGCCTTTGACTGTGTGGATCACAATAAACTGTGGAAAATTCTGAAAGAGATGGGAATACCAGACCACCTGACCTGCCTCTTGAGAAACGTATATGCAGGTCAGGAAGCAATAGTTAGAACTGGGCATGGAACAACAGACTGGTTCCAAATAGGAAAAGGAGTACGTCAAGGCTGTATATTGTCCCCCTGCTTATTTAACTTATATGCAGAGTACATCATGAGAAACGCTGGGCTGGAAGAAGCACAAGCTGGAATCAAGATTGCCGGGAGAAATATCAATAACCTCAGAAATAGTGGGTCACTAGCTGTCAAATTTTGCTGCAGAGGATAGTATGATGATGAAGATAGTAATAGTGATGAAATTTAATCTCATAGGTATATGTGAGTCAACAGTTTAATCCTCCATCAACATTTGGTACATAGTTTGGAAAATTGAATTGTGTCTTAGGTTTGATATCTATCTGTGCTGGATTTGTAGGCACAATTGAGATGGATTTGAAATTTATTAAGTTAATTATTAACACAGCTGCTTTGATTTTTGAGGGTGAAATTAGTTCCATGGATTTTTATAGTTGCATCAGATATAGCTTTCGGAGTTCAAAACATTGAACTGAAAACATTGTCCATTGATTTCTCTTAAGTCTTAGAGACTTATCCCATCCCATTGTCCCAAACTGACAAATTTGATCTGGGTTTTGTAATGATTTCTAGCAAGGTGTAAACAACTTAATGTATAGGGTATTTGCATCAGTTCAAATTTGATCTTCTGATTTACATTCTAATAGAGGTTATGAAAAAAGATCCTGGGAGTTATTTTCTTTATGGCAAGATGCTATGTTCTCAGGAAAATAGTGTAATGAAAAGCTTTTCTGATTGCAGCACTTCAACAGGCTCACTCTTTACAATATATATTAGTTGATAAGATTGTCTTGGTAGAGTCAGGGGGCAGGGACAGGATACACATCCCTTTCCAGTTTTGAATAACAATTTTATTACCTTAAGGTGAAAGAAGGTAGTGGATTTGTCTTAAAGCATTTGGGATTTGAGATAAAAAAATTTTTAAATTCTCTATCATAATGCAGCATTTCATAGTTTTCAGAAGTTAAATATACTGTGCAGTGGGTTTAGTCAGAAAAAGTGATATTTGGCAGAATACCAGCAGATGATATTAACAAGATGCCTATTGCTTTGGCTGCCCTGTCTGTCTTATTTGGTGTCATTTATTACATTTGGGAAGAGGGGCCTCCCTAGACATCTTTTCTATTTCTCATTTTCTTCCCATCAGGAAAAATTCTAGCAAATTTTCAAAAAGAACAAGGGGTACTATGCCTGATGAGTTTTATTTGTCCTGTTGTTTGTCACTTTAGGTTGTTAGAGGGGAGAAAGGCTTAGAGTTTTAGTACACTCATAGAGGAGCACTTTCAAGGCTCTACATTTACCTGATTAGGGAAAGGATTAAAACTAATGTTTTATCTGAGCCCCCATCAAATGCCAGGTGTGATGCAGGTAGGTTTGGATATCCCAGCAGCCTCTGACATAGGGATTGTGATTTCAATTTCACTTTTAGGAAATTGAGGCTCAAAGAGATTATGTATTTTCCCAAGATTGCGCAGCAATTACATGGGATTCAGATTAATCTGACTCCAAAGCTCAAGTTTGTTACATATTGTGTCCCACCTCCATTTTCACCAGGCATTGTCACCTCCTGGAAAATGACAGAGCTTGGTGGTTAAGAGGGCAGGCCCTGGAGCCAGGTTGCCTGGGTTTGAGCCTCGTATTCACTACTTACTAGTTGTGTGACCCTGGGCAGGTTGCATACCTTCTCTGTGCCTCATTTCTTCCTATATATGAAAAGGAGTAATATTAGCACCTACCCAGCAGGGTTGTGATGAATTTGGATTAAGGAGATAGAGCAATGCCTGACAGATGGTGGGGACCAGGTGAATATTTGTCATTCAGCCTTGTGATGACAGTATTTGACAGGTGACTTGCCTGGTGTGGTATAGCTAGAATGGAATAGCACAGCTGAAACCATTCTTTTCACTTTATCTCAATGGAAAATTATCAAGAGTCATGAGGAATTAGAATTAGGGGGAAAATATGCTCTTCTCAGTCTCTGAAACCTTTGCATTGGTCCCTGAGTGTACTCATGTGTACACACACTCACTCTCAGAAAAAAGTGCATGGGACATCTGTTTCCAGGGGTATGTGAAATTCAGCGTCTGTAACCAGAGGGCTTTGATTTCCAGTTCCAGCTCAGGAAGCTAGTTATTAAGAAGGCAATCACAGCTTCCTCACTCAGTGTTTCTCCCTAGAATTCTGACTCACTGCACCCTGCATCCTGTCTCCCTCCCCAAAACAAACTCTGGGATTGCCATGAAGGCAACAAGGATCTGATGACTATGAAGGGACCATGATTTGGGCCTCCTTCCAGAGCCAGTTCTCACATTGATTGCTGGGTTGTAAAATGGTTAGAGCAGACAGTGCTAGTATGGGCTGCTAAGCTCCTCCTGACTGCTGGTTCAAATGTGAGTGTGTGAGGCAGAGGCATTTTGTAAGCTTCTCAGCAGGCAGGACCAAGTGTCATGTTGTCACCTCTACCATTACTACCCTGTCTCCTCTTTGTTCTCTCTCCTTGGTGGGCAGAGTCATTTTTATCTTTACATGTAGATGGACTACAATTCACAGAAGAATTAAGTTTAACACAGATGTCTCTAAACGTTTTTGATGGTGTTTGATTTGAGGTCACAGTGAGTTCTCAAATCTCCATTTCTCCTGCTTGACACAGTGTTTTCTCTGTTTCACTGGAACTGATAATAAAAGTGCCATGAAGAGATTTGCTCCAACTAACCTTGTTTTCTTCCTGTCCATTGAGCATCCCTCACACATACCCAGCCCTCAGACTTGACTCATGCCATGTCTCTCCATTTTGCCATTTAGAGTATTAGGACACTCGTAGAAGAGCAATTTCAAAACTCTCCTTATTCTTGACTATGGAGAGGAGCAAAACTAACCTTTTCTGAACACTCATCAAGGGCTAGGTGTGATGCTGATAAATTCGCATATGCCAGGAGCCTTCTTTCATAGGGATTTCCATTTATATCCTGCTGCTCCTTTAAGGATTAGTTCTACTGCCTCTGCAGCTGGGTTGATCTCTCTGCACTGCCTTTTGGCATCTATCATGTAGCCCCATTGGCAGACACTGTCTGTGCTTCTGTCATATAGCCCTTCAACACACATCAGTGATTTGTGTAAACATAAATATTGGCTTCTCACTAGGAACACTTGCTACTTCCTCCCTATGAGGTTTTTTTGATGAAATGATGATCGACCTGTGTTTAGGGCAAATGAATGCCCTGAAAGCAGCCCTCTGCAAATGATAAATGAGAAGTTGGTGGATAAAGTCTGCTGCTTGCTCACCCTTTCTTGAGTATAACTCTGAGATATGTTCTACAGTATCTCAGAGGTCCCCAGCAGGATTGAGCCTCAGTTGCCCACAGCAATAACCTGCTCAATAGTGATCCATTTTTGGCTTCTTTCCCTTTCCTTGCTTACTTCCTGTCACCCTTACCAGAGTTTTCTGGGATCATCTCCAAAGTAATCTACTTATACCTGGATCCTTGTGTCAGGATTCTCCTTCTGGTAGAATCTAACCCAAACAAAGCCTTTAGATTCATTTAATGTGGCTGTTTTTTGTAAGACTATTGCAGAGTTTTTTGTGGAGTGGGGTGGGAACTGTTCCTTTTCTTAGTTCAACAGTATTTATGGGGCACTTAATATATATGAGACACTGTGTTGGATTATACAAAGGATTAAAAATTGAATGAACTGAATAGTTAAAAATAGTTTCTGACCTCGAGGAATTGTGATATAAAAACAAATTTCAAATGGGTAATTGCAAGTTTTCTTTACAGTTTCTTTTTCTTAGTTTTCAATTGGTATGCTAACAGAAACAAAAGACATGATGTTATGGTAACATTGATATTCAGAAATCGCACTCTGTGATCCTCCAAATTAAAAAATACTCATAGTCCTGCATTACTAAAGCATCAAATGTCATTTTATCTTATGTTCTTTCCCAATTTTTATAGTTGTATTATTATAACAGATGGCAATCAGAGCATAGTTACAATTTTGAATCCTGCTTTTAAATTATCACTCTGCTATGTATCTTTCCATTTTTTAGATAGTCTTCATAATTATTGTAACTGAGAGTACTATACTGAGCTGATGTATCATAACTTACAAAACTGTTTTCATAATGTGTAACTTTTAGACTATTTATAAATTTTTATTATTATGTATAATACTCTAGTGAAAATCTGTTGACAGCTTTTTTTCCTGTTGAAATATTTCCTTTTTATATATTCTCAAAAGCAGGATTACTAGCCCCTAAGAGGCTGAATATTTTGGTAGCTTTTCTTGTCTCTGACAGTTGTTTTCTTTGCAGTACCTAGAGTAGAGAGAATTGTTTAAATGTATGTGTTAGGGAAAGTAGATAGGTGTTAAAAGATGCTAGGTGTCACTTAAAACTTTTTCCTACTACCCCAGTAGCATGTAAGAGGCCAGTTAATGATCATGTTGGCAGTCACCAAGAGTCTAGCCCTAAGAAGCCACAATACAAGGCATCTGAGCAGGATTGTTCTTTAGACTTGGAAGTGAGGGTCCAAGTACACTTCCCAGTGAGTTAAGTGGAGTGCTCTGAGTAATGTCTGGCAGGTTTTGACTAGGGCTGTTCTTGACTTCATGGGCCTGGTGGACTTGCTTAGGTCAGCCAGGAATTCTTAGCAACTGCTGCTTTCCTAGAGCTGGTCTGTGATTTGAATGTGTCATCATCTGCTCCAGTGGTACCTGATTCATTTGGCATTATAGTGACTGATGGTCAGAAGGAGTTCTGGGTATTCCTTGCCTACTGGTCTATAGCTG
This sequence comes from Capra hircus, assembly GCF_001704415.2. NCBI lineage: Eukaryota > Metazoa > Chordata > Mammalia > Artiodactyla > Bovidae > Capra > Capra hircus. The sequence goes on from NW_017189516.1 coordinate 46,486,695, forward strand.
AGGACTATAGTCTGCTTCAGAAATTCCCTGATATCCCCAACTATATGGTTTTAATTTAAGCAATGCAGAGGGCATATATGCAGTTCAAGACAGTTTCTAGATACACATTTGAGTGGGTAATTAGTTAATTACTTCATTCATTATTAGTTAACAAATGCCTATAAGCGCTTTTTGAGAGGTTACCATATGCTTGTCATTATTTCACATGCTAAAAATATAAAGACCAGTAAGACTTGGTATTAACCCTTGCAAAAGTGGTCTGTGACACAGTACTATACTGTAACTATTATTCTTCAGGATAGGAACATGTCAAAACTCCAAATTTGTCTTGTAGTTTATAATCATGCATTTCCAAAAAAGATTTAAGGATCATAACCCAGGCCATGTCATGACTAGCCCTTCTAAACATACACTGTTTCTCTCATTTGAAAGCATCTTTTTAATAGCCCTAATCTCACCATCCTAACATCATTGCAATTTGTAATCTCTTCCTTCAATATATGGCTCAAAGTTTTCTTACCTGGAGATATTTTCTTAGCTATATCCTGTCTGACTCTGATTTGTATATTTTACTACAGGATTGCTTGGTATTTATGATGGACTGTTAGATTATCCTGAATGCTTTTGGATTTTAGTGTATATAAATGTGTTTAAGTTTTATTGAAATAGAATATACTTATAGAAGAGGGCACATATTATACATATACAGCTCAATTAATTTCCACAAAGTGGACATACTCACATAACCAGTACCCGAACCAAGAAACAGTGCCCCTGTAGACCCATCACGTGCCCCTATACTTGGTGCCAAGTACCACTAGAGCCACAGCCACAGCATGACCCTACCTATACCATAGGTGAAGGTGTTTCTTTACTGAAATTAGTCTATAAAGTCTGAAAGAGGTGACTGTTTCCTCAAAAGAGCAGACAGTCAAGACTACAAGGATCAAGAAGAACTGGGAAAACACACCACCACCAAAGGAACATAGTAAGCTTACATCATTGACCCCAAAGAAATTGAGATACCTGAGTTGTCTGACAAAGGATTCAAAGTAATTGTTTTAAAGATGCTCAGAGATCTACAAGAGAACACAGATAAACAATTTAATTGAGTTAGGAAAACACTACAAGCACAAAATGAGCTGTTCAACAGACAGGTAGAAGACAAAAAAGAACCATATGGAAATCTTGGAGCCGGCGAATACAATGACTGAATTGAATTCACAGAGCTTAAATAGCAGACTGGACCATGCAAAAGAAAGATCATTTAAAATAATACAATCAAAGAAGCAAAAAGGGGAAAAATGAAAAGGAAGGAAGAAAGCCTATGGGACTTAGATATATCATTAAGAATAATAATCTGTGTCATTGGAGTGTTAGAAGGGGAAAAGGGGGAAGAAAGCTTATTTAAAGAAATAATGGTTGATAGCTTCCTAAACCTGGGGAGAGATTTGAACATCTAAGTTCTTGAAGTTAATTGGTCACCTTCAAAGTTCAGTTCAAAACAATCTTTTGCAAGTCACATTCTAACGCAACTATCAAAAATAAAAGGAAGGAGAATTTTAAAGGTAATAAGAGAAAAAAATTCTCTAATTCAGGCCAACTCTTACAAGGCAGTCAGCAGATTTCTCAGCAAAAGCCTTGCAAGCCAGGAGACAGTGAAATAATATATTCAAAGTGCTGAAACAAAAAAAATCTGCCAACCAAGAATATTTAACTAGTAAACATGTCCTTCACAAATCAAGGTGAGATGAAGACTTTCCCAAACAAACAGAAGTTGTGAGGGTTCATCACCATTAGACTTGCCTTACGAGGAATGGTGAAAGGAGTTCTTCAAGCTAAAATGAAAGGATACTAATCAGTAACATGAAGACATAAAAAATATACAACACACTGGTAGACATACATATATAGTCAAATTTAGAATACTCTAATATGGTTATGTATTAAGCACTTAACTCTGCTGCTTCTGCTACTAAGTCACTTCAGTCAGGTCTAACTCTGTGAGACCCCATAAATGGCAGCCCACCAGGCTCCCCCGTCCCTGGGATTCTCCAGGTAAGAACACTGGAGTGGATTGCCATTTCCTTCTCCAATGCATGAAATTGAAAAGTGAAAGTGAAGTCACTCAGTCGTGTCTGACTCATAGCAACCCCATGGACTGTAGCCTTCCAGGCTCCTCCACCCATGGGATTTTCCCGGCAAGAGTACTGGAGTGGGTTGCCATTGCCTTCTCCAGCACTTAACTCTAGTATAAATGTTAAAGGATAGGAGTATTAAAAATAGCTACAGTAATTTCATAATGGATATATAAGAAGATATAAATTGTTTAATCAAAAACATATAATATGTGAAGGCAAGAAGAGGATAGAGTTTTTATATGCAATCAAAATTAAGTTGAAATTGGCTTAAAATTGACTTTTTTATCTGTAAGATGTTTCAAGTAAGCCTCAGGGTAATCACAAAATAAAAACCCATAGTAGATGCATACCAGGTAAAGAGAAGGAAATCAAAGTAGACCATTATAGAAAAATTATCATTTCACAAAGGAATACAACAGAGAGGAAAAGAAGAACTGCAAAACAGTCAGAAAACAATTAACAATATGACAATAGTAAGTTCTTACTTATTAATAATTACTTTAAATAGATTCATTTGTCCAGTCAAAAGACATACAGTGACTGAATGTGTTAAAAATGACAGGGTTCAACTGTATGATGCCTATAAAGGAGTTATGTCAGCTCCAAGTCCATATGTAGATTAAAATGAGTCAATGGAAAAGATAGTCCATGCAAATGAAAACCAAAGACAGCAAATTTACCTATACTTGCAGCATATAAAATAGACTTTCAGTCTAAAACTGTAATAAGAGACAAGGTTATTGTAGAACTATAAAGGATTGAATTCATCAAGAGGATTAAACAATTGTAAATATATATGCACCCAACATTGGGGCACCTAATATATTAAGCAAATACTAACAGATCTGATGGGAATAATAGACGGAGGCATAATAATATTGTTGCAGGAAGGGGGACCCCTTCCAGGGCCCAAAACTGGGCTCTTGTCTAACACTTGGAAATGAATTGTCCAAGGAGACACATGTGCTGACAAAGCAAGAGATTTTATTGGGAAAGGGCACCGGGGTGGAGAGCAGTAGGCTAAGGGAACCCAGGAGAACAGCTCTGTCACATGGCTTGCAGTCTTGGGTTTTATGGTGATGGGATTAGTTTCTGGGTTGTCCTTAGCCATCATTCTGACTCAGAGTCCTTCCTGGTGGTGCACGCCTTGTTCAACCAAAATGGATGCCAGAGAGAAGGATTCTGGGAGGTGGTCAGACAGGTGGTGTCTCCTTTTGACATTTCCCAAACTCTTCTGGTTGGTGGAGGCTTATTAGTTCCATGTTCCTTACCAGGACCTCCTGTTGTAAAACAACTCATGCAAATAGTTACTATGGTGCCTGGCCAGGGTGGGCGGTTTTAATCATTGTGCTTCCCCTAAAAATATCAAGAGATGTCAATACCCTATTTTCAAAAATGGTTAGATCACCAGGCAGAATATCAATAAGGTGATATTGGAATTGAACTATCTTTAGATTAAGTAGGCCTAATGGACATATATAGAACATTCCATTCAAAAGTAGCAGAATACACATTCTTCTCAAGTACACATAAAACATTCTCCAGAATAGATCATATTTTATGTCACAAAATATCTTAACAATTTTGAAAGATTTAAATAATATCAAATATCTTTTCTGACAAAAATGGTGTGAAACTAGAAATTGACAACAGGAGGAAAAATGGAAAATTCATGAATATGTGGAAATTAAGTAACATATTCCTAAACAACCAATGAGTCAAAGAATAAATCAAAAGTTGTCTTGAAACTGAAGAAAATGAAAATACAATATACCAAACTTATGGGATGCAACAGAGTAGTGTGAAGAGGGAAGGTTATAGCAATAAATGCCTACATTACAAAAAAAGGGGAATATCTCTAATAAACAGCCTTATTTTACATCTCCAGGAATTAGGAAAAGAAGAACAAACTAAGACCAATGTTGGCAGAATGAAGGAGATAACAATGATTAAAGCAGAAATATGAAATAGAGAATAGAAAAACAATAGACAAGTTCAATGAAACTAAAAGTTGATTTTTTGGAAAAAAATGAACAAAATTGAAAAACCTTCACCTAGAATTAAAAAGGAAAAAAGAGAGAGGACTCAAATAAAATTACAAATTAAACAGGAGGCATTACAACCAATGCTGTTACCAAGTCCAAACTCACTCTGCTTTCTGCATGATAGGCCAGTAAATCCGAGAGATAACATGTTGAGGCAAGAAATATGACTTTATTCAGAGAGCCAGCTGACTGAGAAGATGGCAGACTTAACATCTCAAAATAGCCGTCTTGTCAGGGCCTAGATGCCAGGTTCTTCTATGGATCAGAATTGCGAGGGAGGTGAGGAAACAAAGTAAAGAAGACCATTTAATTCTTGTAAATATCTCTTAAAATGGCAGGCCTCAGGTAGGGGAATATGCTAGTTTTCCTTCCTTACAGCCAATTCACAGTTTGGTTCAGTCACTCAGTTGTGTCTGACTCTTTGCGACCCCATGGACTGCAACACACTAGGCTTCCCTGTCCATCACCAACTCCTGGAGCTTGCTCAAACTCATGTCCATTGAGTTGGTGATGCCATCCAACCATCTCATCCTCTTCTCCTGCCCTCAATCTTTCCCAGCATCAGGGTCTCTTCCAATGAGTCAGTTCTTTGCATCAGGTGGCCAAGTATTGGAGCTTCAGCTTTAGCATCAGTACTTCCAATGAACGTTCAGGACTGATTTCCTTTAGGACTGACTGGTTTGATTTCACAGTTGGTGTAAAATAAAATATCTTGTGCCATATCAATAAACAAGGATGCTACACTATCTGCGATTCTGTCCCCCTACCCCCAAAGTGAATTTCTGAGCCATCCCAGCAAGCAGCAGACAGCAGAGCCATTCTCCACACAAGGATCTTAAGAATATCACAGTCCATCATAAAGTGGACAGGGTCAGGTTATCTCCCTGTGAGCTAAACAGAAGTACTTTAGTTTAAGGGTCAAGTGGAGGGGGGCAGGGTTCCCTGAGGCAGCCTATTATGTATGCTATAATAACAAAAATGGCAAAAAACAAGGATTCAAGTCACAGAAACAGAACCAGTATGGAGTAAAGATTGACCCTTTCCGGTTACAATACCACAGAAATACAAATGATAATAAGAGACTAGTATGAATAGTTATGTACTTACAAACTTGAAAACATATAAGATATGTGTACATTCTTAGAAACATACAACCTGCAAAATCTGAATAATGAAAAAATATAAAATCTAAACAGACCAATAACAAGTAAGGACACTGAATCAATAATAAAATTTTCCAACGAAGAAAAGCTCAGGACCTGATGGCTTCACAGATGAGTTCAGCCAAACAGTTAAAGAAGAATTAGTAGCACCTTTCTCAGACTCTGCCAAAAAATTAAAGAGAAGGCAACCCTCTCAGACTCCTTTTTCCAGTCCAGCATTACCCTGATACCAAAGCCAGATAAGGATACTACAAGAAAAGGCCAATATCCCTGATGAATATAGATGCAAAATATCCTAACAAAATACAACCCCAAATCAGTAGCATAGTAGAAGCACAGAAGAAGGAAATCTTGCCACTTGTGACAACATGGATGAACCTGAAGGGCTTTATGCTAAGTCAAATAAGCACAACAGGAAAAGATGAATACTGTATGATCTCACACATATGTGGAATATAGAAATTTCAACTTCATAATAATAGTAATTTGATGGTTATGAGGAGGCAGGGGTGTGGAAAATGGAGAGATACTGGTTAAAGGATTCAAATTTTTAGTTAGATATGTAAGTTTTGGTAATCTAATGTACAGCATGGTAACTGTAGTTAACAATACTGTAATGTATACTTGAAAGTTGCTTTGAGAATAAAGCTTAAATCTTATGACCTTAACAGTAACAATAAAATGATAATTATTTGAGGTAAAGAATGTGTTAATATCCTTGTCATAAACATTTTGAAATATATACATATATATATACACACAGACACATATCAAATCATCGCATCATACACTTTAACACCTTAAACTTATACAATGTTACATGTCAATTTTATCAGTAAAGCTGGGCAAAGTTCTTTGAATAGATTTATTTTTTGAATTTAAAGTTTGATTTAATTTATGCCATGTTGCTTATTTCTGTTCCAGATTTTAGTTTTTTTACAAGGTTAAAAGAAAGTTTGTTTTGTGAGGACAGTTTCCAATCTGGGAAAAGCTTACATACTCTTTTTAGTGATTAAGTTAACAAGAGATTAGGAGATTTGCTTATGTTTTTACCAGGAACATCTTTACCCAGGAACATCTTTTCATAGCAGTAGGCAGGAAATGAAAACTATTTAGGCATATCAAACTTGGCTGGAATGTTAAAGAAGAGTTTTAGGTAGAATGAGGTAATTTGCGTCTAGGAAGGAGAGAGGAATTGAGGAGAGCACTATTTTCTTTCCTCACCTTTGGGACCAAATACATTGGCTTTTCCCCCACTTCTTTCTCCTCCCACCCTTCTGCTGATCCCTTTGGGACGTTTTTGCCTTAAGTTCAATATGAGTGTCTGTATCCAGTGCAGAAGATGAAAAAAAAATTCATTTACTCTCTTATGATTGGTAAATGGGGAGTACAAATTCCACTGGACAGCAAGGAGATCAAACCAGTCAATCCTAAAGGAAATCAACCCTGAGTATTCATTGGAAGGACTGATGCTGAACCTAAAGCTCTAATACTTTGGCCAATTGATTTGAAGATCTGACTCATTGGAAAAGACCTTGAGGCTGGGAAAGACTGAGGGTGGGAGGAGAAGGGGGTGATAGAGAATGAAATGGTTGGATGACATCACCAACTCAATGAACATGAGTTTGAGCAAATTCTGGGAGATAGTGAAGGACAGGGAAGCCTGGTGTGCTGCAGTCCATGGGGTCGCAGAGTCAGACACGTCTTTGTGACCAAACAACAGCAACAACAAATTATACTGACAAAAGATAGTTAACACAACAAAAAAGTCATAGAATTTATACATGCAAAATTGATGTCTGTGGCAGAACTCAATGATAAGTAATTCAAAGAAGTGGTTATAATTTGGGCCTTTATACTATTTTAACAAAGGGCAACAAATTGTGGAGAAGTGACTAGACAAAAGAAAGGGTGATTTGGGCTTCTAGAGTTTGTTAGCTGTGGCAAGGCAACTAGGAAATGTTTGGTTCAGTTCATTCGCTCAGTCATGTCTGACTTTTTGCAACCCCATGGACTGCAGCATGCCAGGCTTCCCTGTCCATCACCATCTCCCGGAACTTGCTCAAACTCATGTCCACTGAGTCAGTGATGCTATCCAACCATTTCATCCTCTGTCATCCCCTTCTCTTCCTGCCTTCAATCTTTCCCAGCATCAGGGTCTTTTCCAATGAGTCAGTAGATTGGTAGATAAAGGTTATTTAGTGAAGTCTGTTGTGCAGATAAGAGTCATTCTCCTGGTACAGGAGATGAGAACACTTTTTCAAATGGAGATTTATGTATGACATCTTTGCAAATGGAAATTTATATCCTGCTTTTAGGCAGAAAGGAAAGGACAGAGAGTTCCTCCTGTGTCTGCTCTTTCTTAGTAGTCTTCAGCTCAGGATAATCCTTACATCACAGTGGCATCTTTTGGGGTGCCATTCAGATCCCCTTCACCATATTTGTTTTCCTTCTTCATCTAAGTTTTAATTTGCAGATAGAAGGAATTAGATGACAGTGAAATTGAAGGGGAGACATATGATAGGTGTCTAGAGCATCACCTGCTGTTGTTATTTAGTTGCTAATTTGTGTCCCACTCCACGACCCCATGGACTGTAGCCTACCAGACTCCTCTGTCCATGGATCAGTTCTGAAGTAACAGTTTCCTCATCTCCTCTGATGGAAGCAGTTAGTAAAAACATATCTAGTTATGCATAGTTCTATGTAGCTTTCAAATAACTTAACTTTAAATAGTATAGTACTGGCCAGTTTTTTAAAGCATCTTAAGAGCATTGTAATTCTGAAGCTAAATGCAGCATCTTATATAGTTCCTGTCTTATTTTCTCATATGTTTACCCAGGCACTCAGAGGGAAGAAGAGAAACTGAGTAAAAATACTGCTCAATAAATTGTTTGGACTTTAAAGAGAAATTAGTAGTGAATAGATTAAGCCTTTTTGACAGAATTTGCCTGGAAACAATTGACTTAAGCCATTTAAACATGAACTTTCCCTACTTGTTAAAGGAATATCCATACACAATGGAATATTAGTCATAAAAAAGAATGAAATAGTGCCATTTGAAGCAGCATGGATGGACATAGAGATGATCATACTAAGTGAAGTAAGACAAAGACAAATATCATATGATATCACTTATGTGTGTAATCTAGAAAAATAATCAAATAAACTTTTTTTACAAAATAAATAGACTCATAGACACAGAAAACAAACTTATGGTTACCAAAGGGAAAAGAGAAGGGAGGGATAAATTAGGAGTTTGGGATTAACAGATACACATGACTACATGTGAAATAGATGAACAATCAAGGATCTATGATATAGTGCAGGGAACTATAGTCAATATATTTTTTAATATTCAATATCTTAAAATAACCTATAATGGAAAAGAATATGAAAAAGAATACACACACACTGCATGTGTGCTCAGTCACTCAGTCATGTCCAACTCTTTGTGATCCCATGGACTGTAGCCCACCAGGCTCCTCTGTCCATGGAATTTCTCAGGCAAAAATACTGGAGTGGGTAGCCATTTCCTTCTCCAGGGAATCTTCCTGACTCAGGGATTGAATCCAGGTCTCCTGCATTGCAAGCAGATTCTTTACTTACTGAGCCACCAGGGAAGCATATACACACACATATATGTGTGTGTGTGTGTGTGTGTGTGTGTGTGTGTATAAAACTGAATCACTTTGCTGTACACCTGAAACTAACACAACATTTTAAATCAACTATGCTTCTAAATGGCAGCATAGATTTTTAAAAAAATAATAATTTGAAATATAATAGGTTGAACTCAGGAGAATAACTAATATTTTTGGTATCACCAGTGATGATTCTGAAATGGTTATTACCCCTCCACTCTGCCCATCTATCAAATTCCCAGGTAGCCCTAGTGGTAAAGAATCTGCCTGCCAATGCCGGAGATGCAAGAGACTCACATTTGATTCCTGGAGTAGGAAATGGCAACCTACTCCAGTATTCTTGCCTGGGAAATCCCATAGACAGAAGAGCCTGGTGGGCTACAGTCCATGGAGTTGCAAAGAGTTAGACACAGCTGAGTGACTGAGCATATACTGCCCATCTATTAATCACAAGGCAAATAAATAAAGAGCATGCCCTGCTATTTATCCTTGGATGATATTGGTTTGTAGTTAAGAGTTGTAGACCATGGATTCACATTTTCTGGGTTAAGAAACTTGCCCTATGAGTGATCTTTAACTGAAAAAGATTTAGAAGTTTAGTGGAATGGGCAATTGTCATCAGTAGAGCTTTCTAGAATCATAGGGGTTTGATCACTGAATATATCTCTTTCTGAATTCTGACAAAATAAAAAAAAATGATTTCAAGGTGTTTTATTTGGCTCCTTCATCCTGTAGGCCCTTCACATTTGGAGGTGTTTATTGGGCAGAGCTATAACCACTGCTTGATTCTTTTTAATGACATATATCAAATTTAATATAACCGTAACAAGAAAATGCATGGTACAGTGTAAGATGAGCAAGGCATTAATCCCACAGAACCACTTGGAACATGTTCTCTAACAGAAGGTGACTATTACTGGAAGAAGGTGTCGAGGAAGCATTCTCAAAAGGCAAAAACTACAGCTGTTGCAGTTTCCTTTGACTATATCCAGGTAGAATGAAAGCTGAAAGAGACCTTAAGAGGTTTAAATAACCTGGTTGCACATTAGAATCACCTGAGGAGTTATAAGAATGGTTCTTGTCCAAGATCTTTCCCAGAGATACTTGACTTAAGGAAAGGTCTGGACATTCTCCAGGACTTCAGATGTGCAACCAGGGTTGCACCAATACAAACCAACTTTTCTGAAATGTAGAGCTATTAAAACAGATTCCCCACATCTATGCAGTGGTGGGGCTCACTCTAGGCCTGTTCTTTTCCTGTTGTACCATCCTTTCTGCTTCATTACATTGGTAAATTCTATCTCCCTCTCCCCCTCCATCCTCATTCACAATCCTACCTTTTGACTTGACAAAATGAACAGTCTTTTTCTGGCAGTGAAATGGTATTTTTGGGCTCCAAGAGATAAATTACTTCTCATGGACAAGCAGTTTTCTTCCAAGGGGTATATATTTTACTTACCCTACTTCATAGCACCGTGGGGATTCCACAGAAATGTTAAGCAACAGGAATTCTTTGGTTGATAAAGAAGGCATTGTATTAAAAGGGCATGACAACAGCTCTTTGGAAATACAAAATGAAAACAATTTTAAGAGTCTCCTGAATCTTGTACATTTTGCTTTGGAAATGAATTCTGAGTTCTTGGGTTTTTTCTGAAACATATGATTTATTTTAAAGAAAGAAGTATTTAAAAAAAACTCCACTTTGTAGGACTTGTAGACGTCTGATGAGCTTTTAAAGAGTGGTGTTACAGAGATATTTGTGAGACTGAAAGGTTAGATGGAGAAGATGTAGAATTTTCTTTCTAAACTTAAACCGAATTTCAAACATATAGGAAAGAGTAGAGGAAAATATAACTGTGTACCTTCTTCTAGTTTTTATATAAAATGACTGTGTACCTGCCTCTGGTTTTTATAAGTCTCAGTAATATACTGTAATTACAGTAGGTCACAATGTAATATAATTTGGTATATAAAAATTTTTTACTAGAAAAATTTCAGAAATACACTAAAGTAAATATATATTGTGCTGACTACTGATGTAGCCTTTTCCCAGCTTTAACACTTAACATTTTTCCCACCTATTTTTAATCTATCCTCCACTTCCTTTTCTTATATTGCTAGAATATATTTTTAAAAATCCTAGACATCAAGTAGTTTCACTTGTCAGTATTTTGGCAGGCATCACTGAAGTTTGTTTATTTGTTTCACATGACCACCATGTCATTTTTATACCTAATATAAATAGTAGAAAATTTAAAATGTTATCTAATGGTCAGCCTATAATCAGATTTCCCCAATCACCTAAAAGTTCATTAAAAATTATTTTAATTGGAGGATAATTACAATATTATAGTGGCTTTTGTCATACACTGACGTGAATCAGCCATGGGTGTACATATGTTCCCCATCCTGAACCCCCCTCTCACCTCCCTCCCCATCCCATCCCTCAGGGTCATTCCAGTGCACCAGCCCTGAGCACCCTGTCTCATGCATTGAACCTGGACTGGTGATCTATTTCACATATGGTAATATACATGTTTCAGTGCTATTCTCTCGAAGGCCTTCTCCTACAAAGTCCAAAAGTCTGTTCTATACTTCTGTGTCTCTTTTGCTGTCTCACATATAGGGTCATCATTACCATCTTTCTAAATTCCATATATATGCATTAATGAAAGAGGAACTCCCCTAATCGGTAGGTGCCCAGCATGCTACTGGAGATCAGTAGAGAAATAACTCCAGAAAGAATGAAGGGATGGAGCCAAAGCAAAAACAATACCCAGTTGTGGATGTGACTGGTGATAGAAGCAAGGTCCAATGCTGTAAAGAGCAATATTGCATAGGAACCTGGAATGTTAGGTCCATGAATCAAGGCAAATTGAAAGTGCTCAAACAGGAGATGGCAAGAGTGAACGTCAACATTCTAGGAATCAGTGAACTAAAGTGGACGGAAATGGGTGAATTTAACTCAGATGACCATTATATCTACTACTGTGGGCAGGAATCCCTTAGGAGAAATGGAGTAGCCATCATGGTCAACAAAACAGTCCGAAATGCAGTACTTGGATGCAATCTCAAAAATGACAGAATGATCTCTGTTCGTTTCCAAGGCAAACCATTCAATATCATGGTGATCCAAGCCTATGCCCCAACCAGTAACACCGAAGAAGCTGAAGTTCAACAGTTCTATGAAGATCTACAAGACCTTTTAGAACTAACACCCAAAAAAAGATGTTATAAAAATGAAAATTAAAGAAGTAATAAAGATTAAAAAAAATTAAAAAAATTAAAAAATGATAATTGTAAAATATATCTAGGAATTTCTCTGGAGCTGTTGAGAGCAGTGTAGGATCAGTTCAGTTTTAGATTGTTCCTTGTCCCAGCTTATACTTCTTCTCAAGTTTTATAGGCCCCTTCCAATGCTTAGTCAATGACAACTTCAGGGTTTTAATCTGTTGTGCCTGTCACTTCCAAAGTGGTTCTTTCTTTGTTTATTTTGGCTTCCTCTGTTTGCAAGTCTCTTCAGTGTCTAATTTCCTCCCTGACACAAGGGGGCAAAGGTGGTTATATATTTAGGCTCACTTGTTCAGTTGTGCTGTGGGGAGGGAGGAACACTGCAGAGAAATATCACTGGCATGTGTGTGGGGTGCTCACAGTGTATGGACCATACTGGGTTTGTCCCAGCTCACAGCACATGTGTTTTCCCTGTCTAGACTGCTCAGGCTCCTGGTTGCTCTGCAGGGGAACTGTCCTAAGTGGGCCCTGGATTTTGTGCACTTACCAGGTCTAAGTTGATCAGGTGCAGGTTCTTGGATACTCCACAAAGACACAGACTCGATTGGACCTGCATTTTGTGCCTTCCCAGGTCCGAGCAGCTCAATTGACCAGGTGCTTGGTGAGTGCAGTGTCCCAGGTGGTCTGTGCATCTTAATCACCTCCCAGCCACTTGGTTTCCTGGGTATGCCACAAGAGCACCATCTCAGGTGTGCCATGTGTCACCTCTGGGGATCTGATCTCTGGCTGCAACCCTTCTGGCAGATGTCAACCGTCCAGGATCCCAGGAAGACTTGGTTAGCAACTGGGAGCCTGCTCACAATTTGGTGGAAGATGCCATCCCTGGGGCCGAGATTGCCCTTGCCTTCCGGCTCTTGCTGTTGCCCACATGCCTCTCTGCCTCTGGCTGGGGAATGGGCTGGTCCGCAGCCAGCTAGCTGTCCTCTGGTATTTGCTCAATCCTTTGTTTTGTGAGCAGGCCAGACTGTGCCTTAGGTTAGAGTTTTTCATGGGAAATTCTCTCTCTCTGTCCTTTTTTTTTTTCCTTCTCTGGCTATCCCACAGTTTGGGTTGCTATCTCACGTTAGCTCCCTCAGATTGTCCTCAGAGCATTCAGGTCGCGTCCTTACCCTAAGCATGCAGCTGGCGCCTCCCTGTTCAGCCCCTGCTCGCTGGTGGAGGACACAAGCCTCTGGGCTACTTCTCTGCTGGGAGTTGAGGTTAGGCATGTATTCTGTGGGTTTTTTTTTCCCTCCTGGTTATGTTGCCCTCTGAGAGTCCAAAACTCCCCACAGATCTGCCAGTGAGAGGGTTTCTTGGTGTTTGGAAACTTCTCCTCCTTCATGACTCCCTCCCTGGGATGGGTCTCCATCCCTAACTCTTTTGTCTCTCTTTTTGTCTTTTGTATTTTGTCTTACCTCCTTTTGAAGAGAATGAGCTGCTTTTCTTGGTGCCTGGTGTCCTCCACCAGTGTTCAGAAGTTGTTTTGTGGAAGTTGCTCAGCATTCAAATGATCTTTTGATGAATTTGTCAGGGAGAAAGTGGTCTCCCTGTCCTATTTTTCTGCCATCTTAGGACCGCCGTCTCTCGAAGTTCATTTTTTAAAGAGTGTTGTGTGGTATAGCAATTTTTATTATATCATCAAAACTTTCAAACCTAATCCAAAGTGGAAAGAATGGTATGATATAATCAATATTCTATCACCCATCTTCAACCAGCAGACAGATAACAGTTTTTAAAGAGTTATGTTGTCTATATTTGGTTGGTTTCATTTCTGAAAATATTTTAAATACTGTTATTACATATAGGTAATTATAATATAAATAATAAATGTATGGTATTTGCATGCTTTGAAGTATACTTAATGCTATACCTATTCTTTGGCAATATGTCTTTTTCACTTGATAACATATATTTTTAGGTTTCTTTTAAAATATTCATTCTGTGGGTCAGTGGTTTTGGCTAAACGTAGGTTATCCTGTATCAGTTGAGATGATTACGTTTTTTTTTTCCTTCATTCTGTTAATGTGCTGTATCCCATCGATCAATTTTTGTATGTTGAATCATCTTTGCCTTCCAGGAATAAATTTCACTCAGCCATAGTGTATAATCTTTTTAATATGCTGCTAAATTCAGTTTGCTAGTATTTTCTTGAGGATTTTTGCATCAATATTTATAAGGGCTATTGGTCTGTAGTTTTACTTTCTTGTAGTATCTGGCTTAATATCAAGACAATGCTGGCTTCATAGATTCAGTTGGTAAATGTTCCATTGTCTTCAGTTTTTTTGAAGAGTTTAAGAAGGATTGGTGCTAGTTTTTTAAAGGTTTGATTTAATTCAGCATGAAGCTATTAGATTTAGGTCTTAACAAAGATTTTTTATTAATGATTTAATCTCTTTACATTTTATAGGTTTAGTCAGATTTTCTGTTTGCTATTCACTTTTTCAGTTGTTTATTAATTGGCTGCTCTGGGTCTTCATTGCTGCATGAGGGCTTACTCTAGTTGTGAATAGTGGAGGCTACTCTCTAGTTGCAGTGTGTGGGCTTCTTATTGTGGTGCCATCTCATGTTGCAGAGCACAAGCTCTAGGTGCATAGGCTTCAGTAGTTGCAGCTCAAGGGCTCTAGAACACAGGCTCAGTAGTTGTAGCACATGCGTTTAGTTGCCTTGTGGCATGTGGGATCTTCCTTGGACCAGGAACCTGTGTCCCTTGCCCTGGCAGGCTTCTTACCCACTGAACCACCAGGGAAGGTCTGTTTTCAATTTCAATAGATTTTGTGTGTCTAGGAATTTGTTTTATCTAGCTTTTTGGCAAATGCTTATTCCTAATATTCTCTTCTAATCATTTTAATTTTGTAAGGTCAGTAGTATTATCTCCACTATCATTTTTCATTTTTGTTATTTGTATCTTTTTCTCTGTCAGTCTAACTAATGGTTTGTCATTTTTGTTGTTCTTTTAAAAGAATAAACTTTTGATTTCATTGAAGTAGTATTTTAAAAACTTTTTTTCTCTGCTCTAATATTTATCTCTTTTTTCCTTATGCTAGCTTTGTGCTTATTTTGCTCTGCTTTTTATAGTTTCTCAAGATGTAAAGTTATATTTTGATTTGTGATAATTTTTTAATGTATGCTTTTATAGCTATAAATTACCCTTGGAGCCCAGCCTTTACTGTATTCCATAAATTTTGGTATATTGTTTTTTTCTTTCTTCTTCCTTTTTTTCCCCTCTGTTTTATAATTTAATTTAAAAAATCTATTATACTTTTTCTACATTTATTCCTTTGTTTGCCTTTCCTACTGTTCTTTTCCCCTTGCAGTTAATCTTTAATATATATAAATCTTCTTTATCTACCTCTGTTTAACTTTGCATATCTATTCTTGCTTTCTTTTCCTTCTTTCCTTTCCTCTCAACATATTTGTTAGTTTTGTTTTCATTGCTTTATTCTCCACTTGGCACCTTGCTTTAGTTTTGTTTTCCAGTATGTACTTTAGTTAGTTTTGTTCTTAGCTGGTACATGTAATTTTTTATTTCCTTTGTTCTCCAGGTCAGTCTACTGTAATTTATTTTTGTTGGACTGTTGTGACATTGCTTATGGGTGTATATGTATATGTGTATATCCCATTATTTTAATTATTATTTGCCTGATTTTGTAACTGTCATTTGTCTGGGGTTCATCTTTGGTTTCTCGTTTCTGGGTATTTGATTTAATCTCACTTAATGCCATAACAAACCACTTGTGGAATCCTTGTTCCTGACAAGAGGTCAAGCGCTGAAACTTTGGAGTGGAAGCACTGACTCCAAGACTCTAGACTACCAGAGAACTAACCCTAGGGAGTATCAAATAGTGAGAACTCACACAAAGGAAACCACTTGAATACAAGACCCAGCATCACCCAACCACTGGCAGCACCCTGGGCAGGAGGGCTCATCTAAACAACAGAAAACAAAGATGCAAACCAGATCATCAGCAGACAGGATTGCCATCTTACTCAGCCTTGCCCATCAGAGGAAAAGAAAACAAACAAAAAACTGAGCACAAATCTCACCCTATACAAAGCTAACACAAACCACTGGGCCATTCTTTGGAGGGCAGAAACCAAAAGGAAGAAAGAATACAGCCTTGAAGCCTGGGAAAAGGAGACCACAAGCACAATAAGTTTAAAAGAAATAATGAAAAGGCAGAGAAATACTACACAAATGAAGGAACACACAGAAGTCCAAATAAATGAAGAGGAAATAGGCAAACTACCAGAAAAAGAATTCAGAATAATGATAGTAAAGATGATCAAAAACCTTGAAAACAAAATGGAGAAAATGTAAGAATCAACTAACAAAGACCTAGAAGAATTAAGGGACTCCCTGGTGGCTCAGACAGTAAAGCATCTGCCCAAAATGTGGGAGACCCAGGTTCTATCCCTGGGTCGGGAAGATCCCCTGGAGAAGGAAATGGCAACCCACTCCAGTACTCTTGCCTAGAAAATTCCATGGATGGAGGAGCCTGGTGGGCTAAGTCCATGGGGTCACAAAGAGTCAGACATGACTGATCGACTTCACTAGAACAATTAAAGAATAAACATACAGAGAGAAACAACACAATTACTGAAATTAAAAATACTTTAGAAGGAATCAGTAGCAGAATATCTGAAGCAGAAGAACGAATAAGTGAGCTGGAAGATAAAATGGTGAAAATAACCTAACAAGAGCAGAATAAAGTAAAAGGAATAAAAAGAACTGAGAATAGTCTCAGAGGCCTCTGGGACAATATCAAATACACCAACATTTGAATTATAAGGGTTTCAGAAGAAGAACAGAGAAGGCAATGGCACCCCCCTCCAGTACTCTTGCCTGGAAAATGCCATGGACAGAGGAGCCTGGTAGGCTGTGGTCCATGGGGTCGCAAAGAGTTGGACATGACTGAGTGACTTCCCTTTCACTTTTCACTTTCATGCATTGGGGAAGGAAATGGCAACCCGCTCCAGTGTTCTTGCCTGGAGAATCCCAGGGACGGGGGAGCCTGGTGGGCTGGCGTCTATGGGGTCACATAGAGTCAGACACGACTGAAGTGACTTAGCAGCAGAAGAAGAAGAAGAAGAGAAAAAGAAAGAGTATGAGAAAATTTTTGAAGAGATGATAGTTGAAAATTGACCCAACATGGAAAGGGAAGTAGTCAGTCAAGTCCAAGAGGCACAAAGAGTCCCATACAGGATAAACCCAAGGAGAAACACGTCAAGACACATACTAATCAAACTAATAAAGACTAAACATAAAGAAAGAACATTCAAAGCAGCAAGGGAAAAGCAACAAGTAACATACAAGGGAAACCCCATATGTTTAAAAACTAATCTTTCAGCAGAAACTCTGCAAGCCAGAAAGAAATGGCAGGACATATTTAAAGTACAGAAAGGGAAAAATCTACACCCAAGATTACTGTACCTGGCAAGGATCTCATTCAGAATTGATAGAGAAATAAATATCTTTAAGACAAGCAGAAGTTAAGAGAATTCAAAACCACCAAAGCAACTTTACAACAAATGTTAAAGGGATTTATATAGTCAAGAAATACAAGAAAAAGAAAAATATCTACAAAATCAACCCCAAACAATTAAGAAAATGGCAATAGGAACATATATATCAATAATTACTTTAAATATAAATGGATTAAATGCTCCAACCAAAAGACACAGACTAGCTCAATGGATACAAAAACAAGACCCATATATGCAGTCTACAAGAAATCCACTTCAGACCTAAAGACACATATAGACTGAAAGTGAGAGCATGGAAAAACATATCCTATGCAAATGGGAAGCAAAAGAAAGCCGTAGTGGCAATCCTCATATCAGACAAAATAGACCTTAAAATAAAGAAGATTACAAGAGATAAGGAAGGACACTACATAATGATCAAGGGATCAATCCCAGAGGAAGACATAACAATTGTAAATATCTATGCACCCAACATAGGAGCACCTCAATACATAAGACAAATACTAACAGACATAAAAGGAGAAATTGACAGTAACACAATAATAGTAGGAGACTTAACAGCCCACTCACACCAATGTACAGATCATCAAAACAAAATTAATAAGGAAACACAAGTCTTAAATGATACATTAGATGAGATGGATCTCATTGATATCTTCAGGACATTCCATCCAAATGCAGAAGAATACAACTTCTTCTCAAGTGCACATGGAACATTCTCCAGTGTAGACCACATCTTGGGTCACAAATCAAACCTCAGTAAATTTAAGAAAATTGAAATCCTATCAGCCATCTTCTCCAACCACAACACTGTGAGACTAGATATCAATTATAAGAAAGAAACTGTAAGAAACACACACACATGGAGATTAAACAAAATGATTCTAAATAACCTACAGGTTACTAAAGAAATCAAAAGGGAAATTAAAAAATTTCTAGAAACAAATGACAATGAAAACATGGCAACTCAAAACCTATGGGATGCAGCAAAAGCACTTCTAAGAGGGAAGTTTATAGCAATAAAATCCTACCTCAAGAAACAAGAAAAACTTCAAATAGACAACCTAACTTTACACCTAAAATGACTAGAAAGAGAACAACCCCCCCCAAAATTAATAGAAGGCAAGAAATCATAAAGATCTGAGCAGAAATAAATGAAAAAGAAATGAAAGAAACAATAGTAAAGATTAATAAAACTAAAAACTGGTTCTTTGAGAAAATAAACACAATTGACAAACCTTCGGGCGGACTCATCAAGAAAAAAAGAGAGAAGAATCAAATCAACAAAATTAGAAATGAGAAAAGAGAGGTTACAACAGACAATGCAAAAATATGAAGGAGTATAAGAGACTATTATGAACAATTATATGGCAATAAAATGGATAGCTTGGAAGATATGGACAGCTTCCTAGAAAAGTTCAATTTTCCAACACTGAACCAGGAAGAAATAGAAGTTATGAGCAACCCATTTACAAGCACTGAAATTGAAGCTGTGATCAAAAATCTCCCAAAAAACAAAAGCCCAGGACCAGATGGCTTCACAGGAGAATTCTATCAAACATTTAGAGAAGAGCTAATGCTTATCCTTCTAAAACTCTCAAAAATTGAAGAGGAAGGAACACTTCCAAACTCATTCTACGAGGGCACCGTCACCCTGATACGGAAATCAGACAAAGATAACATGCAAAAAAGAAAACTACAGGCCAATATCACTGATGAACATAGATGCAAACATCGTCAACAAAATTCTAGCCAACAAAATTCAGCAACACATTAAAAAGCTCATACACCATGATCAAGCTGGGTTGATCCAGGGATGCGAGGATTCTTCAACATGCGCAAATCAATGTGATACAACACATTAACAAATTGAAAGATAAAAACCATATGATATGCTCAATAGATGCAGAAAAAGCCTTTGACAAAATTCAGCACCCATTTATGATTAAAACTCTTCAAACAATGGGCATCAAAGGAACCTACCTCAACATAGCAAAGGCCATATGTGATAAGTCTATGGCAAACATTATTCTCAATGGTGAAAAACTGAAACCATTCCCCCTAAGATCAGGAACAAGACAAGGGTGTCCACTTGCCCCACTATTATTCAACATAGTTATGGAAGTCCTAGATATAGCAACCAGAGAAGAAAAAGAAATAAAAGGAATCCAAATTGGAAAAGAAGTAAAGCTCTTCCTGTTTGTAGATGACATGATACTGTACATAGAAAACCCTAAAGATAGTATCAGAAACTACTAGAGTTAATAAGTGAATTTAGCAAAGTTGTAGGATACAAAATCAATACACAGAAATCACTTGCATTTCTATACACTAACAATGAAAAATCAGAAAGAGAAATGAAGGAAACAATCCTATTCACCACTGCAGCAAAAAGAATAAAATATCTAGGAATAAACTTACCTAAGGAGACAACCATACACAGAAAATTATAAAACACTATCAGAAGAAATCAAAGATGACATAAACAAATGGAGAGATATTCCATGTTTCTGGGTAGGAAGAATCAATATTGTGAAAATGACTATACTACCAATCTGAGTCTACAGATTCAATGCAATCCCTATCAAATTACCAATGACATTTTTCACAGAGAGAAGAAAGAATTTCACAATTCATATGAAAACACAAAAGACCCCAAACAACCAAAATAGTCTTGAGAAAGAAGAATGGAGCTGGAGGAATCAACCTTCTGGACTTCAGATTATACTACAAAGCTACAGTTATCAAGACAGTATGGTACTGGCACAAAAACAGAAATATAGACCAACTGAACAAGATAGAAAGCCCAGAAATAAACCTATGCACCTATGGGTACCTTATTTTTGACAAAGGAGGCAAGGATATACAATGGGGCAGAGACAGCCTCTTCAATAAATGGTGCTGGGAAAACTGAACAGCTACATGTAAAAGAATGAAATTAGAACACTTCCTAACACCATACCAAGGGCTCCCCTTGTGGCTCAGCTGGTAAAGAATCTGCCCACAATGTGGGAGACCTGAGTTCAACCTCTGAGTCGGTAAGATCCCCTGGAGAAGGAAATGGCAATGCACTCCAGTATTCTTGCCTGGAGAATCCCATGGATGGAGGAGCCTGGTAGGCTACAGTCCACGGGGTCACAAAGAGTTGGACATGACTGAGCAACTTCACTTTCTCTTTCACTTTAGCACCATCAGTTCAGTTCAGATGCTCAGTCGTGTCCGACTTTCTGTGAGCCCATGAATCGCAGCATGCCAGGCCTCCCTGTCCATCACCAGCTCCCGGAGTTCACTCAGACGCACGTCCATTGAGTCAGTGATGCCATCCAGCCATCTCATCCTCTGTTGTCCCCTTCTCCTCCTGCCCCCAATCCCTCCCAGCATCAGAGTCTTTTCCAATGAGTCAACTCTTCACGTGAGGTGGCCTAAGTACTGTAGTTTCAGCTTTAGCATCATTCCTTCCAAAGAAATCCCAGGGCTGATCTCCTTCAGAATGGATCTCCTTGCAGTCCAAGGGACTCTATCAAGAGTCTTCTCCAACACCACAGTTCAAAAGCATCAATTCTTCGGTGCTCAGCCTTCTTCACAGTCCAACTCTCACATCCATACATGACCACAGGAAAAACCATAGCCTTGACTAGCCGGACCTTTGTTGGCAAAGTAATGTCTCTGCTTTTGAATATGCCATCTAGGTTGGTCATATCTTTTTTTCCAAGGAGTAAGCGTCTTTTAATTTCATGGCTGCAGTCACCATCTGCAGTGATTTTGGAGCCCCCCAAAATAAAGTAGGCCACTGTTTCCACTGTTTCCCCATCTATTTCCCATGAAGTGATGGGACCGGATACCATGATCTTCATTTTCTGAATGTTGAGCTTTAAGCCAACTTTTTCACTCTCCTCTTTCACTTTCATCATGAGCCTTTTTAGTTCCTCTTCATTTTCTGCTATAAGGGTGGTGTCATCTGCATATCCGAGGTTATTGATATTTCTCCTGGCAATCTTGATTCCAGCTTGTGTTTCTTCCAGCCCAGCCTTTCTCATGATGTACTCTTCATAGAAGTTAAATAAACAGGGGGACAATATACACCCTTGACATACTCCTTTTCCTATTTGGAACCAGTCTGTTGTTCCATGTCCAGTTCTAACTATTGCTTCCTGACCTGCATACAGATTTCTCCAGAGGCAGGTCAGGTGGTCTGGTATTCCCATCTCTTTCAGAATTTTCCACAGTTTATTGTGATCCACACAGTCAAAGGTTTGGCATAGTCAATAAAGCAGAGATAGATGTTTTTCTGGAACTCTCTTGCTTTTTCCATGATCCAGCAGATGTTGGCAGTTTGATCTCTGGTTCCTCTGCCTTTTCTAGAACCAGCTTGAATATCAGGAAGTTCATGGTTCACGTATTGCTGAAGCCTGGCTTGGAGAATTTTGAGCATTACTTTACTAGCATGTGAGATGAGTGCAATTGTGCAGTAGTTTGAGCATTCTTTGGCATTGCCTTTCTTTGGGATTGGAATGAAAACTGACTTTTTCCAGTCCTGTGGCTGCTGCTAAGTTTTCCAAATTTGCTGGCATATTGAGTGCAGCACTTTCACAGCATCATCTTTCAGGATTTGAAATAGCTCCACTGGAATTCCATCACCTCCACTAGCTTTGTTCATAGTGATGCTTTCTAAGGCCCACTTGACATACACAAAGATAAACTCAAAATGAATTAAAGACCTAAATATAAGACCAGAAACTATAAAACTCTTAGAGGAAAACATAGGCAGAACACTCGATGACATAAATCAAAGCAAGATCCTCTATGACCCACCTCCTAGAGTAATGGAAATAAAAACAAAAGTAAACAAGTGGGACCTGATTAAACGTAAAGGTTTTGCACAGCAAAGCAAACTATAAGCAAGGTGAAAAGACAACCCTCAGAATGGGAGAAAATAATAGCAAATGAATCATCTGTAAAGGGATTAAGTTCCAAAATATACAAGCAGCTCATACAGCTGAATACCAGAAAAACAAACAACCCAATCAAAAAGTGGGAAAAAGACCTAAACAGACATTTCTCCAAAGAAGACATACAGATGGCTAACAAACACATGAAAAGATGCTCAACATTGCTCATTATTAGAGAAATGCAAATCAAAACTACAATGAGATATCACCTCACATTGAGGTTATAATGTCCATCATCAAAAAGTCATGTTGATGTATGGCAAAACCAATATAATATTGTAAAGTAATTAACCTCCAATTAAAATAAATAAATTTATATTTTAAAAAAAGTCTACAAACAATAAATGCTGGAGAGGGTGTGAAGTAAAGGGATTGCTCTTTCAGTGCTGATGGGAATGTAAATTGATACAGCCACTATGGAAGATGGTAAGGAAATTCCTTAAAAATCTAGGAATAAAACCACCATATGATCCAGCAATCCCACTCCTTGCCATATACCCAGAGGAAACAAAAATTGAAAAAGACACATGTATCCCATTGTTCATTGCAGTACTATTTACAGTAGCTAGAACATGGAAGCAACCTAGATGCCCATCAGCAGATGAATGGATAAAGAAGTTGTGGGACATATACAGAACGAAATATTACTCAGCCATAAAAAAGAACGCCTTTGAGTCAGTTCTAATGAGGTGAATGAACCTAGAGCCTATTATACAGAGTGAAGTAAGTCAGAAAGAGAAAGATAAATATTGTATTCTTACACATATATATGGAATCTAGAAAATGGTACTGAAGAATTTTGTTTACAGGGCAGCAGTGGAGAAACATACATAGAGAATAGACTTTATGGACATGGGTAGAGGGGAGGAGAGGGTGAGACGTATGGAAAGAGTAACATGGAAACTTACATTACCATAAGTAAAATAGATAGCCAATGGGAATTTGCTGTATGGCTAAGGAAACTCAAACAGGGGCTCTGTATCAACGTAGAGGGGTGGGATGGGGAGAGAGATGGGGCAGGAGTTCAAAAGGGAGGGAATATATGTATATGTATGGCTGATTCATGTTGAGGTTTGACAGAAAACAATAAAATTCTGTAAAAAATTATCCTTCAATAAAAAATAAATGCATTAATTTATTTTTGGTATATTGTGATTTCATTTCATTCATTTCTAAGTAGTTTGTAAGTTCCATTGTGATATCTCCTTTGACCCATTGGTTGTTTAAGATTCTACATGTGTGTGAGTTTTCCATTTTTCTTCTGTTACTAATTTTGATATACATTCCATTGTTGTCAGAGAAAATACTTTGTGTGATTTAACTCTTTTAAAATTTGAGTCTTGTTTTGTGACCTAATACATGTTCTGTGCTAGAGAATGTTCCATGTCCACTGGAGAAGAATGTGTTCATTGTTAGATCTAGTTGATTTATAGTGTTTTTTCACTGTTTCCTTATTGATCATCTATTTTTTCTTTTACTGATGATTTTATTTAATGCTCTATTTTAAAACAATAAAGATTTTTTTTGTAAATTATTGCTTTGAAATATTTCAGGAAAAAGAAAATATATATAAAACCTATTGATCATCTACCTAACTTTGTAAGATATCTATATTCTTTTTTATTTGCTTCAGTCAGATCTTCTATTATATAAGGAATAAAATTTTACATTACAGTTGAAGATTCTTAAATGCCCCTCTTCAATCACATCCCCATTACCCCTTCTCCAGAGTAACTGTCATCCTAGTCATGGAACTCTAAGTCCCACATATATTTGTACTCTTTAATACCTGTGAATAAAATGTATGTATTGTATAGCTTGCTTTATAAAGTTGCTTATAAATGTTATGTTGTAAATGTCTATGAATTGCTTTTTTGTCAACATTATGTTTTTGAGATTTGTCAGTGTTCATTCATTTTACTGAATAGAAAAAACATACAGTCCATATTATATGAACTTGACTATAATTTGTGCCATTCTCCTGATGATCTTCTATTTATTCTATCCATTTTTAAAAAATTTTTTTAATTTTTTTTATTTTTTAAATTTTAAAATCTTTACTGAAAGTGGGTATTGACTTGTGCAGCTGTTATTGTAGAACTATCTATTTCTCCCTTCAAATCTGTCAGTGTTTATTTATATATTTTGGGGCTCTTTTGTTTGGTGTATATATGCTTATAATTTTTGTATCTTCTTGGTGAATCGATCCTCTTAGCAATATACAGTCCTTTGTCTCTTCTAATGATTTTCTACTTAGACTATTTTTTCTGATATTAGTATTATAACCTCAGCTCTCTTTTCATTACTACTTGTATAAACTATCTTTTCCCATTCTTCCACTTCCGATCTGTTTGGGTTTTGGATCTAAAGTTTGTCTCCTCAGATCTGAAGTTCGTCTCTTGAATACAGCATATAGGTTGATCAGATTTACTATTCTGCCAATTTGTGTTTTATTTTTACTGAATTTTTGTTGATTTTAAATATTATATTAGTTTCATATATATAGAACAGTGATTCAGTACTTTTACAGCTTATACTCCATTAAAAATTATTTCAAAGTAATGGCTATAATTCTCTGAGCTATATAATATATCCTGTTGCTTATCTATTTTATACATGGTACTTTGAATCTCTTATTCCCATACCCCTAACTTGCCCCTCCCCTTTCTTCTTACCTCTGTTTTCTATATCTGTGAATCTGTTTCTGTTTTGCTTAGTAAAGGTAAGAAGTACAGGAAACTAACAAAATGGCAGAAGTAATTCCTTCTTTATCTTTAATTACTTCAAATATAAATGGATTAAATTCTACAATTTAAAGGCTTAGATCAGATTTTTTTGCTATTGAACCTTAGTTACTTTTTCATTTCATTTATTGTACTTTCCAGCTCTAAAATTTGATTCTTTTTATGACCTAGTTTTAAACTGATTTTCTCACTTTGTTCATGTATAGTTTTCCTGATTGCTTTAGTTCTTTCTCACATTTTCTTTGATCTCTTTGAGCATATTTAAGACAGTTGTCTAGTAAGTCTGATGCTTGTGTTTCTTCAGGAATGATTTCTAGAGATTTATTTTGTTCCTTTGAATGGATCATTCTTTACTGTTTTTTGTATTCCTTGTAATTTGTGTGTGTGTGTGTGTGTGTGTGTGTGTGTGTGTGTAAAACAGACATTTGAATGTTGCAACTCTGCAAACCAGATTTTTCTTTTTCCATTTTTTTATTGTTGAAGGCTATAATAGTTTTTTTTTGCTTAGTGACTTTCCCAAATTATTATTTCAAAGACTGTTTTCCTTGTTTTGTATGTTCTCTGAAATCCCTGTTTCTTAGCTTGAGTTCAGCTAGTGTGTCGACAGCTATTTCTTGAATACCAGGAGCTAAATATAATAAACAGATAATAAAAACCAGAACCAAATGATATAAATGAAAACGTCTCTCCAAGCCTTTGTACCTGGGCTTTGTTCTGGAATTCTCCTTGCACAGTTAACCTGGCTTGCACTGAGCCTAGGGGTTGGCCCAAGGTGAAAGATTACAGTCTTCTCAGTTCTTTTCAGAGCATGTATCTTGCCCTGGGCATGTGCACAGCTTTCTATATAAATTCTTCCATATACACAGGTGCTGTTGAATGTCTTGATTTGCTAAAGAAATTCTCCCCAACTTTTGCTTCTGGACTTAGGCAGTTTATTGTATAGTCCAGCATTAGTCTTTTGCCCCAGGTGTCAGTGGGTTGTTAGTTGGGCTTCCAGTGTTTTTGAACAATGCCCTGGGCTTTTCTGACCTTAGTCTGAGTCTGAGTTAGGTGAAAGAGTGATAAATACATTGTATCAGTTGTTTAGTTAACTCCCAGACAGGTTAGAACAGACATACACAATAACTTGTAAAAAGATCTGCTTTGTTTTCTCTTGGACCAGGAACCAGACAGAGTCCCACAGAGAAATCTTGCAGTGAGGACAAGTAACAACTCCACAGAGCTCTCCTGCTGTTTTGAAGTTGTCTTTTCCTGATTCATTGTCTACTTGATTGCTGTAAACCTTTGTTTTCCAAAGTTCCGAGACAGTTGTTTTTTATAGTTCCTGCTTGTTTTTTGATGTTTCTGTGGAGGAATGAGAACTTGGAGCTGCTTACTCTGCCATTTTTTTTTTCTAAATTGTATCATGAAATTCCTTTTCAGAGAAACTCCCCATTTATTACCCCTAAAGAGTGGAATGTGAGTTAAGAAAATGAAGCAAATAGCATCAGGAACTGAGGCAAAAGTATATTTATCAGGAGATCTTATGATTTAGAAACAGCAGCCAGGGGGCCTCATGGCAGATTTGAGGAAGCAAATATTTAGGAAACAGATATTGAGAGCTACAGAGAAACCATAAATAAGAGATCCTGTGGCCGGTAAGAGAAGAGATTACAGCTAATTTCCAGATTTCTCTTGGTTCCCATGTCTTTCCACTTCCAATGCCTGTGTATCCTTATAACAAACTCTAATAGTCAAAGTTTCTTGTATGCTTTCCTGTTTTTCACAACCTGTAGAACTCAACCTGGCACCATCCTCAAAGGCTTCCATAACTACTCAGACTTTCATGAAATGTGTATGAGTCACCTCCCTAACATGGCTTTATTTCTCTTACAAGGCCACCGACATTAATAATGAAAAGGAAAACATGAGAACAAATGTCTCCAATGAAATCAACTCATGTGAAAAATAGTTCAACACACCAGATATGGCTGAAATCATTCATCCTTAAAAAATAAGCAGTTGCCCCTTTTTTTTTGTTTGTTTGGCCAAATTCAAAGCATAGTAGAAATCTGAATTTATCTTCAGACCTTGTAAATTCCTCTTTTTCTTGTAATGGAATACCGTAGTGGAAAGAATCTTCATGAAACGATGATTGATGCATCTTAGGTGAGCTTATTCAAGAAAAGTTGCAACTGTATTTACTCAAAGCAGGCATGGAGAAGCACATTAGAAGGGAGACAACGGCCTTCTAAGAGGGTAGTGGAGACAAGGCAAAATAAGCACTAAGTCAGACAATTGTTCAGACAATTGCTTTTTGAGTAGAAGAAGGAAATGTGCTCCAAGCAACTGTATAATACTGAGGGTGAGTAATTACACTGTGTACAAAATGCCCCTGCTGTTGGTGTGCTTAGAAACTTCTAAAATGGATGAGACACCAGAACCAGTCTGCCTGCTTACAATTTGAGTCAAAAAAATGGAAAATCCCATGGGGAGATTTGAGGACTTGAATGATTCTTGTGAAAGTGCTGCTGATTGAAAAGTGGCAGGTGGTTAGTGGTATGTTCTCACTGGGATAAATACCTTTTGAGTTTACTGGCAGACATCTCAGGGGCCAACACTTGAATCAAGCTGAAGGGACACAAGGGGCATTGTTCCTCTTGTTTTATTACCAGAAATAAAGTTTGGGTAAATGACATAGAGTGGTGTTTCTTAATCATTTTTCCCCAACTCATTTATTTTTTAAATAAGCATAGAAATCTCATTCCCTCCATTAATGTTATTTCAAATTTATGAGTAAATTAAAATGTGATTTAAACTAAATCAGTGTAATGAGACAAAAGAATACTTCATTTTCAAACTAAAGACCAATCCTTTTAAAGTCACTAAACAAGATAACAAAGCTATCAAGTTGAATTTGAAAGTCAATTTATCAGGTTATCAAGTTAATCAAGTTTCTTGAATGCTTTAAACATTCTGTAGCCTTCATGTTTGTATCTTGTGCCTCTCTCTGTAGAGATAGAGAGGTGTATCACATATATATATCACACCTCTCTTAAGAGAGAGTTATAAAAGAGCACAAAATAGTTATTGTTAACACATTTGTGAACAAGACTTTCACATTGAAGTTAGCTACCATGACAGAGTTATGATTCTACTTTGAATCAAGGAAAGATAATGTAAGTACCACAAAAAAGGCATAAACAAGTACTATTGGAAGGAAATGATAGCAATAAGTTGTTTATGCCAGAAAAGGCTTCTCAGGGTGGGTTAGAGTTGTCCTGGGCCTTGAAAAATTAGTAGGAATAAGATAGGAAGAGAGATGGGATAGCTTTGCAGTCCATTAGGATCCTGTTGTCTTTCAGAGAATGTCCTGACTCTGAGGACACTATGTATACTATCTCCTCATCCCACTGTTACATCTTTAAAATTTTATTGAGATCCTTGTAAAACCCTCCCTCCAGTGCCACTTTGTAGTGTTGGGAACATGGAGGACATGTAATAATTGTTTTGGGTAGGCCGAGTTATGCTTGCTCCTTGGAAGGAAAGCTATGACAAACCTAAGCAGCATGTTAAAAAGCAAAGACATTGCTTTGCTGACAAAGGTCCGTCTAGTCAAAGCTATGGTTTTTCCTGTAGTCAGGTACCAATGTGAGAGTTGGACCATAAAGAAGGCTGAGCATGAAAGAAATGATGCTTTTGAACTGTGGTGCTGGAGAAGACTCTTCAGAGACCCTTGGACAGCAATGAGATCAAACCAGTCAATCCTAAAGGAAATAAACCCTGAATATTCATTGGAAGGACTGATGTTGAAGCTCTAATATTTTGGCCATCTGATGGGAAGAGCCAACTCATTGGAAAAGACCCTGATGCTGGGAAAGATTGAGGGCAAGAGGAGAAGGAGATGACAGAGGATGAGATGGTTGGATGGCATCACTGACTCAGTGGACATGAATCTGAGGAAACTCCAGGAGATAGTAAAGGACAGGGAGATTGGCATGCTACAGTCTATGGGGTGTCAAAGATTTAGATACGACTTAGTGACTGAACAACAACAGCAAGGCCAAGATACAGCCAGTGATTTATATTAAAATAATGTAAAGAAACTGGTTGCAAAGAGAAGACACTTTTCTTAGCAAAATGGTAGCCTGCAGCTGAACTTCATGATAGTCTAGGTTGATTCTGGCCACTGATGTTGAATTCCTGTCTTGCTCTTACATGGGAAACCAAGATAATGTGCCTTCTAAGTGGCTTGTAGTATCTTTGTCTCACCAAGGTTTTGGGTCCTAAATAAAATGGATAGACATTAAAAAAAACTCAACTTTTCATATAATCACTGTCTGACATGCCATGAAAAATGAACATGCTATCTCAATTCCATGGGCAAAACTCGGTGAGCAGCAGACAATTTTAAGGACTCCTATATTGAGTTTTTATGAAGAATAAAGTAGTACAAGCAAAGAAAGGAGG
This sequence comes from Capra hircus, assembly GCF_001704415.2. NCBI lineage: Eukaryota > Metazoa > Chordata > Mammalia > Artiodactyla > Bovidae > Capra > Capra hircus. The sequence goes on from NW_017189516.1 coordinate 46,516,584, forward strand.
AGAAGGGGAACAACAGAGGACAAGATGGTTGGATGGCATCACTGACTTGATGGACATGAGTTTAAGCAAACTCTGGGGGTTGGTGATGAACAAGGAAGCCTGGGGTGCTGCAGTCCATGGGGTCCCAAAGAGTCAGACTTGACTGAGTGACTGAACTGAGGAAAGAAAGAACTGTTACCAAGGCTAAGGCCTGGAATGCAGTGCAAGCTCCTTTTAATTGTGCCTGCCGGGCACTTTGCTCTTTACCCCACTTGCCCTGTTTTTATTTTCTTTCCCTGCTTTGCATTCAGAGCCCACTCTGGAGTGTTTTGAAAGCTCACCGTTTGCCCTGAAGCTCTTTTCTCTGAAAATGGTATAGAATTGGCCACTTAAGATTGTTTCCCTCCATCACTGTTCTCTTTTGAGCTGAGTCTAAGTGTTCTACAAGTCTGTTTGGGCTCCATTTCCACCTTTGTTGCCCTATGGGTATGTCATTTAGCCTCTTTTCAGTTTAGGGTGTTCTAACCTTGAGGGAACAACAACAAAAAAACCCCCTAAAGATCCTTGAGATGCTTTCTGTGTAAACTTTCAGTTGATTTGAGCTTGATTTTGGCCACAAACTAAATCATTCAAGTATCATCAGTGTTGGCCTACTCTTTTCCTTTCCCACCTTTAGTCCTGGGACCCCAGCAGTTATCTCATCCATGCCTAGAGCATTACAGATGAATGCATCACACGATAACTGAGGCTTTATACTTAGAATCTTTAAAAACTTCATATGGCTTCTAAACAGCAGCAGGGTCAAATTTGTACTCCTTCGCATGTCCAATGGATCTTTAATACGTGTCTCCAGTATACTTTTTACAATCCAGTGTAGTGGGTACCTTGCCTATACCTTGTACATATCCTTGTGGAAGGGTATGTACTTCCATACCACCAGGTCTTTGCTCACACCAGAGACTCTCATGAAGACCCTTTCCCTAACCTACTTCTACAGTCTTCAAGATCCAGCTAAATATGTCGCTTCCTCTATACATTTGACTTTGTTGTTACTGTTTTAGTCACTAAGTCATGTCCGACTCTTTGTGACCCTGCGGACTGTAGCCCGCCAGACTCCTCTATCCATGGTATTTCCCAGGCAAGAATACTGGAGTGAGTGGCCATTTCCTCCTCCAGGGGATCTTCCCAACCCAGGGATCGAACCCATGTCTCCTGTGTCTCCTGCATTAGCAGACAAGTTCTTTACCACTGAGCCACCAGTGTATAAGCCACCCACATTTGACTTATACCCCACTCGCAAATTAAGTTTTCTTAACAGTGGTTTCAGTCAAGATAGGCCAGGTTTTACTGTAGTAACAAATGACTTCCAAATCTTAGTGATTTAAGTTTAGTTCTCATTTATGTTACATGTCCGTCTCAAGTCAGCCTTTTCTCTCTTCTGGAGCCCAGGCTGGCAGAGTACCTTTCATATGGGAAAAGCAATGGCTCTTAGCTCAGAATGGAGAATGTCAATTCGATTTATATTTCAGTGGCCACAAGAAATCCTGTCATTTGTCATTGGAATGAGGAGGTGTAATATACACCCAGAAAGGAGCAGATGATGTATTTTTTAGATTGAAGAATAATTGACATATAAAATTATGCTGATTTCAGGTGCACAACATGATTCAGTATTTGTATGCGCTGTGAAAAGATCACCACAATAAATCTAGTTACCATCCATCACCACACAAAGTTACAAACTTTTTTTTCCTTATGATGAGACCCTTTAAGATTTACTCTCCTGGCAACTTTCAAATATGCACAATAATATTATTGGTAATCGTCATGATGCTATACATTATCTGCCCATTACTGATTTATTTTGTAACTGGAAGGTTGTATCTCATGACCCCTTTTACCTATTTTGCCCATCCCCAGTGCCACTCCCCTCCTGGCAGCCACCATTCTTTTCTCTGTAAGCTTTGTTACATTATGTTTGTTCACTTGTTTTGTGTTTAGATGCCACATATAAGTGAAATCATTCAGTGTTTGTCTTTCTCTGCCCTCATGAATGAGATTAGTTTTCTTATAAAAGAGACCTCATAGAAATATTTCTCTGTCTGAGTTATATCACTTAGTATAATCCCCTGTAGGTCCCTCCATGTTTCTGCAAATGGCAGGATATTTCACAGAGATTGGGGATGTGTTTCAGTTTGCCCTCTGTGCAGAACTTTCAGGAGGGTAGCCTTCCTGGAGCTGTCTCTTCAGTGGTCGTAGCCCTAGGGTACCCAGGAATGGAAGCCTCCCTGGCCATAGAGCCAGGCAGTCAAGGAGTCTCCCCTGTGTGCACCGTGTGTGCCTGCTATCTCTGGCAAAGCAGAGTGAATGCATAGGCTGGGTGCCCACTGGCTGGTTTTAGCCAGGCCATGGGAGAGTGCAGGGCTGTGGCAAACCCACTGTTTGTAGCGAGGCAGCTGTAGTTCCTTACAGCCCTTTGGGTCTCCTGGATGTCAGCCCCATAGGTTTTCAGAGCTTTGGGACCTTGTCTCTCCAGTGCATGCCCAAGGGTTGGGGAACCTGATGAGGGGCGCAAACCCCTCACTCCTCAGTGAGATGCTTCAGACTTGTGAGAATGCTCCCTGTTGTGGGTGACCGTGCTGTGGGTGGGGTTTTGTGCAAGACTGCATCTCCACCATGTCTACCCATCTTGATGTGGGCCCTTAATCATTCATTGTTAAGGAGCAGTTTGTTTAGCTTTCTGGTCTTTTTTGGGGGTGAATTGTCCCTTATGTAGCTGTAGATTCAGTGTGTGCATGGGAGGAGGGGAGTTCTAGATCTTCCCGTGCTCTCATCTTGGACCTGAAATGAGAAGCTTGTATTTTGAATATTAATATAACCAACTCAACAATTCCCCACAACACATTGACTATGTCATAGTTGTATTTGTTATGTAGTGTTATTGTTTATCTTGTCCCTCTGGCCTCTGAATTCATTAAGATCAGAGAATACGCTTATTTATTTATTTGTATAGTTTACACTGTACCATGAAGGTACATAAGAATGTTTAATAATTGTTTGTTGACTAACTGGATAGACAAATGAATAAATCATTTTTGGCTTAAACCCTTTTGGGACATTTGAAGAAAAGAAAAACGTATTCTATTTAAAATTGCTCTGTGTCTTGGGAAAATATATTTTTGGTGAAATATCCTTATGGTGTCTTTTGGACCTTCTGCCTCCAAATTATTTTCACAAAATATGAAATCTTTGGGAGCCAGTTGGCATCCTCCTTGTTAGTCACTGGCAATCATCCATTTGACACCAGTGAAAATACAGGCATGCCACATTTCCCACGAGGGCTCTAAGTTAGGGAAACACCCAGTGATGAGAATACATCATTATCCTTTCTGTTTTCAGATGTCACACATGATGCTCTTCCTGTCTCCTGTTTGGATAAGGAGCAGTCTTATATACATGCTGCTGCTGCTGCTAAGTTGCTTCAGTTGTGTCCGAGTCTGCCTGACCCCAGAGATGGCAGCCCACCAGGCTCCTCCATCCCTGGGATTCTCCAGGCAAGAACACTGGAGTGGGTTGCCATTTCCTTTTCCAATGCATGAAAGTGAAAAGTGAAAGTGAACTTGCTCAGTCATGTCCGACTCTTAGCGACCCCATGGACTGCAGCCTACCAGGCTCCTCCATCCATGGGATTTACCAAGCAAGAGTACTAAAGTAGGTTGCCATTTCTGTCTCCCTTATATATATCAGCCTTTGAATATTGAATCAGATTGGTCCACACAGTGGGGCTGGCCTCTCACAAGTGGCTGTGTAAATGATGTTGCTTCAAGTGACTCCAGGACTCTTCCTGCTTCCAATTGATCATTCCTATAGTGTTTTAGGGCCCCATAAAAACGACCACCATGCTTGATTCAGTGTTCAGTTGTTCTACCTTGCTTCCGCTCCTTTCTCTGTGCCCCTCCCCCATAGAGGTAGCAATTACAGCTTGGCTCTTTTTTCCCCCATTCCCTAACACAGGCACCTTACATTTTAATAATTTAATTTTGGTTGAGAAGTGTAATTTGTGCAACAAAAGACATATGCATTGTATACTGGGTGTTAGGCACTGTGCCTTCTCTTAAGTTCATAGTCTAGAGGGGATGATGGACCATTAAACCAAGAAATAAAGTGTGGTATGATAAGTGTTATGGTAGAGGCATTCTTGGAATGCATAGACATGGGCCATCTGTGATGTGGAGGTGAGCAGTAGATAACATATGACTCTTGAACAATAAATGACTGTTGTGTAACTTGGTGGTAGATGTTTGAGACAGAGGAAATAGCAGGTATCTCCATATGGTACATAGCATGAAGGTAAGGAAGATCATTTGAACCATTTGTGAGCTGGTGGAAGTCTAGGATGATGATTTTAGGAAATGATGCTGGAGAGGGGAGTAGGGGCAGGTCATGGTGAGTCTTAAGACATCATTGAAGGCACTGGGCTTTTAGTTTTGAGTTTTGGAATGTTAATTTCAGAGGGAAGAGTAAGGCAATGAGTGTAAGTGAAGAGAGGGCATTTCTGGTGGTGAGAAATGATAAGCACTATAACCATAGCAATTGGCAGTTAGAAATCATTGTGATAAGAGGAAGTAGAAATAGAAGCATCTGACTGCTCTCATGTGGTGGTGGGGCCAAAGGGAAGGAGGGAAAGAGAAGAGGCTAGAAAAGCTGGCAGGTTTCTCATGGGTAAATAGTAGTATCTTCTGCCCAGATGAAGCCAAATACCAGGTCAAAGGGTTGAAGAGTAAGACAGGCTAGGGTGAGAGATAAAATAATAGATTTTAAAATAGTGGATTTAAGAAGCTTATATAACACTTAAATGGTGATATGGTGATGTCTAGTAGGTAACTGAGTAAACAGATTTAGAGTTCAGCAATGGCACCCCACTCCAGTACTCTTGCCTGGAAAATCCCATGGACTGAGGAGCCTGGTAGGCTGCAGTCCATGGGGTCACTAAGAGTCAGACACGACTGAGCGAGTTCAGTTTCACTTTTCACTTTCATGCATTGGAGAAGGAGATGGCAACCCACTCCACTGTTCTTGCCTGGAGAATCCCAGGGACGGGGGAGCCTGGTGAGCTGCCGTCTATGGGGTCGCACAGAGTCAGACACGACTGAAATGACGCAGCAGCAGCAGCAGCAGCAGCAGCAGCAAACTTGTAGTAGAGAAAGGGAGTTGACAGCTACCAGTGCTGCATCAATTTCAGTTAAATTCAATGGAGAGAGGGAGAGAAAATGAGAGAAAGATTGAGAGAGAGTAAAGGAGGGAGGGAGAGAGAGAGAAATAAAAACTATCATCCGAAAAAACAAGAGTCTTTTATTAGTCAGGGTTTTAGTTTCAAGTCATAGGAATTGAGATTGAGCCCTAGTTGATTTAACGAGTCACCAGGAAGGCAGGAGGACCAAACATGGAGGTTTCCTAACTAGGATGAGTGCTGCAAATCATGCCAGATGACTCTTTTGCTGCAGATCCCATTGCTGTTAGTATCATAGATTTCACTAACTCTAAGCCACTTTTTAAAGGACCTTCACCAACTTTAAGCCACTTTTTTGGGGACCTTCCCTGGTGGCTCAGATGGTAAAGTGTCTGCCTGCAATGTGGGAGACCTGGGTTCGATTCCTGGGTCAGGAAGATCCCCTGGAGAAGGAAATAAATGGCAATCCACTCCAGCACTCTTGTCTGGAAAATCCCATGGACGGAGGAGCCTGATAGGCTACAGTCCATGGGGTTGCAAAGAGTCAGACATGACTGAGCGACTTCACTTTCACTTTCTTTCTTTCAAGCCACTTTTTACTAGGATAGATTTAGCAGGGTTCCTGCTTTATTCTGTTACTTGTTTTTATACCAGTCTGGGTTCTAACAGGAAATAGATGGCATGCTCAAAAGGGTCACAAAAGAGAATTTGAAGAAGGGACTAGATATTTGTAAAGGAACAGGAAGGGATGGTGAAGCACTTGGGAGCTAACAAAGGCACGCCTGGGTCTGTAGGGGAATGGAAGGGAGCAGTTACAAGAACCCAGCAAGATCTGGTACTATAGGAGAGAACCTGTGACCTAAGCTAGAGGAAAACAGCCATTGCCAAATTACATCTCAGTGAGGAAGAAACAGAAGGAATAGATAGCTCAGCTTCACTCTCCTCTGGTCCTCTTATCTCTTGCTAGTATGTTCCATTGGCCAAACATAATGGGATGGATGCTGGCAAGGAGGGCCCAAGGAATATAGTGTCCACTTCTTGAGCGCACAGAGCAAGGTGGGAAATGGATCCAGAGAGGTAAATGTGAATACTGAGCACAGCTTCCAGTTCAAATGATTATTTAACCGTGATGTGCTTTCTAGGGAACTTGGGGAAGCAAGCCACTGACATGTTCAGAATGCATACCTGAAGTGAGGCTGTATCCAGATGATTGAAGGGAAAGATAAGCCAGAACGAATGAGAACTGTCCCCTCAGAGGCCAAGGTTAATTCCCTGAGAAAAACAAATATTCAAGATAGAGGCATGTAAAGAGCAGGCTTTGAAAACCAAGTAAAATGGTGCAACTTGAAGGAAGGAAAACCAGGGAGGACCATAGTCAGATAAGCAGAATCACTAGTGTCAGAGGCTCAGAAAGGATGACTGAAACAAGAGCTGTTTCTCTGGGGTAGTAGGTGTGGAAACTATCACCAAAAAGTGAATGAAAGGTGCTGATGTGCTGAAAGCGATTGTATATTACTCTTTCTTTGAATCTTAGTGGTTTTTGAAGAAAAGGAGAGAGAAAATGATCATTTGTTTGGGGATGATCATGAATTTGTTTTTCAAATGCCTATTATATTTGAGTTTCTGCCTAGGGTCCTTTGCATGTATTTTATCCATTCATCCATTGATAGACACTTAGATGCTTTTTTTCTGTATCTTGGCTATTGTAGTTAACTCTGGGATGAGCACAAAGGTGCAGGTGTTTCTTTGACATAATGATTTCATTTCCTAAGCAGATATTCCCAGAATTGGAGTTGCTAGGACAGATGGTAGTTCTATTTGAATGAGGATTTTTTTTAAAGAAGAGGCAATTTGAGTGTTGCTTATGGGTGTGGAAAGAGCTTGTAAAAAGTTAGGTGGGTGGTCCTAAGATGGCAGAGGAGTAGGACGGGGAGACCACTTTCTCCCCCACAAATTCATCAAAAGAACATTTGATCGCAGAGCAAATTCCATAGAACAACTTCTGAATGCTGGCAGAGGACATCAGGCACCCAGAAAGGCAGCCCATTGTCTTTGAAAGGAGGTAGGACAAAATATAAAAGTTTAAAAAGAGAGACAAAAGAGGTAGGGACGGAGATCAGTCCTGGAAAGAGAGTCTTATAAAGAGAGAAGTTTCCAAACACCAGGAAACTCTCTCTGGCAGGTCTGTGGCAAGCCTTGGAATCTCAGAGGGCAAAATAACCAGGAAGAAAAATAAATAAATGATTAAAACCCACAGATTACATGCCTAACAGCAACTCCCAGAAGCTTGCATCCCCCACTAGCAAGTGGGGGAGGGACAGGGAAGAGCAGTGTGCATTGCTTAGGATAAGGACCGGGCCTGAATGCCCTGAGGGCAATCTGAGGAAACTAGCTTGAGATAGCAACCCAGACTGTGGGATAGCTACCCTGTGAAAAGCCGTAACCTAAAACACCACCAGGCATGCTCACAGAACAAAGGACTGAGCAGAGCTAGCTGGCTGCAGACCAGCCCATCCCCTGCCCAAGACAGGCAGGCAAGGGCAGCCAGAGCTGGAAGGGGGCAATCATGGCCCCAGAGAGGCATCATCTACCAAACTGCAAGCAGACTTCATTGCTAACCAAGACTTCTTGGGATTCTGGACAGTCGACATCCACCAGGAGGGTTGCAGCCAGAGATCAGCTCCCCAGAAGAGACACACGGCACACCTGAGAAGGCATGCCCATTGTACACCCAGAAAACCGAGTGGTTGGGACTGGGGAGGGTATATGCCGCAGCCTTCAACTGGGAGCGACTATGCACGCCAAACACCTGGTCACCTGAGCTGCTTGGACTTGGGACTGGTGCAAAACGCAGGCCCAACCAAGTCTGCGTCTTTGTGGAGTACCCGAGAACCTGAACCTGAGTGGCTTAGACCTGGGAAGTACATGCAAAACCAGAGCCTCCATCAGACAGTTCCCAGCAGAGCAACCTAGAGTCTGAGCAGTGTAGACTGGGAAAGCACACACGCCATGAGCGGGGGCAAACCCAGTGTGGCTGAATCACTGTGAGCACACGCCAGTGATATTTGTTTGCAGTGTTCCTCCCTCCCCAAAGCACTACTGAACAAGCGAGCCTAAAAAAAAGTGACCACCACCACACCCCTTGTGTTAGGGCAGAAATTAGACACTGAAGAGACCACCTAACAGAAGAAGCTAAAATAAACAGAGGGAACCACTTTGGAAGTGACAGGTGCAATAGATTAAAACCCTGTAGTTAGCACCGACTACATAGAAAGGGGCCTATAGACCTTGAGAAGTATAAGTCTGACCAAGGAACTATCTGAAAATGAACTGACCCCACACTGTCCACAACAGCTCCAGAGAAAGTCTTAGATATATTTTTAGTATTATCATTTTTTAAATAAAAAATTATTTTATTTTATTATTTTTAAGTCTCTATTACTCCTTTAATTTTCATTTTTATAACCTACTATTACCTTGCAAAAAACAGAAAGACCCTATTTTTTAAGGCAAACTTCATATATATATATATATATATTTTATAATTTTTGTGACTTTGTTTTTTTTCAATATTGTAACTTTGAGAATCTAACCCCTACTCTAGATTTTTAATCTTTGCTTTTTGGTATTTGTTATCAACTTTGTACCTTTAAGAACCCAATCTTCAGTACCCATTTTTACTTGGGAGCAAGATCACTGGCCTGATTGTTCTCTCCCCCTTTTGAATCTCCTTTTTCTCCCAATAGGTTGCCTCTATCTCCCCCCTCCCCCTTTACTTTTCTGCCCAACTTGGTGAATCTCTTTGTGTGTTCCGGGATGTGGAGAACACTTAGGGAACTGATTACTGGCTGGATCTGTCTCTCTCCTTTTGATTCCCCCTTTTATCCTCCTGGCCACCTCTGTCTCCTTTCTCCTGCTTCTCTTCTCTGTGTAACTCCGTGAACATCTCTGAGGGATCCAGACTGTGGAGAGCACATAGGGAAGTGATTACTGGCTAGCTTGCTCTCGCCTCTTTTGATTCCCCCTCTTCTCCTCCTGGTCACCTCTATCTCCCTCCTGCCTCTTCTCTTCTCCATGTAACTCTGTGTACCTCTCCGGGTAGAAACTTTTCATCATTAACCTAGATGTTTTTATCATCAGTGCTGTATAGATGGAGAAGTCTTGAGGCTACTGTAAGAATAAGACTGAAAGCCAGAGGCAGGAGGCTTAAGTCCAAATCCTGAGAATACCAGTGAACTCCTGAATCCGGGGAACATTAATTGATAGGAGCTCATCAAATGCCTCCACACCTATACTGAAACCAAGCACCACCCAAGGGCCAACAAGCTCCAGAGCAAGACATACCATGCAAATTCTCCAGCAACACAGGAACATAACCCTGAGCCTCAATATACAGGCTGCCCAAAGTCACACCAAACCCACTGACATCTCAAAACTCATTACTGGATACTTCATTGCACTTCAGAGAGGAGAAATCCAGCTCCACCAACTGGAACACCGACACAAGCTTCCCTAATTAGGAAACCTTGACAAGCCATCATCCAACCCCACCCACAGTGAGGAACCTCCACAATAAAGAGGAACCACCAACTGCCAGAATACAGAAAGGCCACCCCAAACACAGCAATATAAACAAGATGAAAAGGCAGAGAAATACCTAGCAGGTAAAGGAACAGGATAAATGCCCACCAAACCAAACAGAAGAGGAAGAGATAGGAAATCTACCAGATAAAGAATTCTGAATAATGATAGTGAAAATGATCCAAAATCTTGAAAAAAAATGAAGTTACAGATAAATAGCCTGGAGACAAGGATCGAGAAGATGCAGGAAAGGTTTAACAAGGACCTAGAAGAAATAAAAAAGAGTCAATATATAATGAATAATGCAATAAATGAGATAAAAAACACTCTGGAGGGAACCAGCAGTAGATAACAGAGGCAGAAGATAGGATAAGTGAGGTAGAAGATAGAATGGTAGAAATAAATGAAGCAGAGAGGAAAAAAGAAAAAAGAATTAAAAGAAATGAGGACAACCTCAGAGAACTCTGGGACAATGTTAAATGCCCCAACATTCGAATCATAGGCGTCCCAGAGGAAGAAGACAAAAAGAAAGACCATGAGAAAATACTTGAGGAGATAATAGTTGAAAACTTCCCTAAAATGGGGAAGGAAATAATCACCCAAGTCCAAGAAACCCAGAGAGTCCTAAACAGGATAAGCCCAAGGTGAAATACCCCAAGACACATATTAATCAAATTAACAAAGATCAAACACAAAGAACAAATATTAAAAGCAGCAAGGGAAAAACAACAAATAACACACAAGGGGATTCCCATAAGGAAAGCAGCTGATCTTTCCTTAGAAACTTTTCAGGCCAGGAGGGAATGGCAGGACATACTTAAAGTGATGAAAGAAAATAACCTACAGCCCAGAGTACTGTACCCAACAAGGATCTCATTCAAATATGAAGGAGAAATCAAAAGCTTTACAGAGAGGCAAAAGCTGAGAGAATTCAGCACCACCAAACCAGCTCTCCAACAAACGCTAAAGGATATTCTCTAGACAGGAAACACAGAAAGGGTGTATAAACTCAAACCCCAAACAATAAAGTAAATGGCAACGGGATCATACTTATCAATAATTACTTTAAATGTAAATGGGTTGAATGCCCCAATCAAAAGACAAAGACTGGCTGAATGGATACAAAAAAAAGACCCCTATATATGTTGTCTACAAGAGACCCATCTCAAAACAAGGGACACATACAGACTGAAAGTGAAGGGCTGGAAAAAAATATTCCATGCAAATAGAGACCAAAAGAAAGCAGGAGTAGCAATACTCATATCAGATAAAATAGACTTTAAAATAAAGGCTGTGAAAAGAGACAAAGAAGGACACTACATAATGATCAAAGGATCAATCCAAGAAGAAGATATAACAATCATAAATATATATGCACCCAACATAGGAGCACCACAGTAGGTAAGACAAATGCTAACAAGTATGAAAGGGGAAATTAACAATAACACAATATTAGTGGGAGACTTTAATACCCCACTCACACCTATGGATAGATCAACTAAACAGAAAATTAACAAGGAAACACAAACTTTAAATGATACAATAGAGCAGTTAGACCTGATTGATATATATAGGACATTTCACCACAAAACAATGAATTTCACCTTTTTCTCAAGCGCATACGGAACCTTCTTCAGGATAGATCACATCCTGGGCCATAAATCTAGCCTTGGTAAATTAAAAAAATTGAAATCATTCCAAGCATCTTTTCTGACCACAATGCAGTAAAATTAGATGTCAATTACAGGAAGAAAACTATTAAAAATTCCAACATATGGAGGCTGAACAACATGCCACTGAATAAACAGCAAATCACAGAAGAAATCCAAAAAGAAATCAAAATATGCATAGAAATGAATGAAAATGAAAACACAATAACCCAAAACCTGTGGGACAGTGTAAAAGCAGTGCTAAGGGGAAGGTTCATAGCAATACAGGCATACCTCAAGAAACAAGAAAAAAGTCAAATAACCTAACTCTACACCTAAAGCAACTTGAAAAGGAAGAAATTATGAACCCCAGGGTTAGTAGAAAGAAAGAAATCTTAAAAATTAGGGCAGAAATAAATGCAAAAGAAACAAAAGAGACTATAGCAAAAATAAAAAAAACCAAAAGCTGGTTCTTTGAAAAGATAAATAAAATTGACAAAACATTAGCCAGACTCACCAAGAAACAAAGGGAGAAAAATCAAATCAACAAAATTAGAAATCAAAATGGAGAAATCACAGCAGACAATACAGAAATACAAAGGATCATAAGAGACTATTATCAGCAACTATATGCCAATAAAATGGACAACTTGGAAGAAATGGACTAATTCTTATAAAAGTACAACTTTCTAAAATTGAACTAGGAAGAAATAGAAAATCTTAACAGATCCATCACAAGCACGGAAATTGAAATCAGAAATCTTCCAACAAGCAAAAACCCAGGATCAGACGGCTTCACAGCTGAATTCTACCAAAAATTTAGAGAAGAACTAACACCTATCTTACTCAAACTCTTCCAGAAAATTGCAGAGGAAGGTAAACTTCCAAACTCATTCTGTGAGGCCACCATCACCCTAATCCAAAAAGACAAAGATGCCACAAAAAAAAAAAAAAAAAAAAAGGAAAAGAAAGAAAGAAAAGAAAAGGAAAACTCCAGGCCAATATCACTGATGAACATAGATGCAAAAATCCTAAACAACATTATAACAAACAGAATCCAACAACATATTAAAAAGATCATACATCATGACCAAGTGGGCTTTATCCCAGGGATGCAAGGATTCTATAATATCTGCAAATCAATCAATGTAATACACCAGATTAACAAATTGAAAAATAAAAACCATATGATTATCTCAATAGATGCAGAGAAGGCCTTTGACAAAATTCAACATCCATTTATGATAAAAACCCTCCAGAAAGCAGGAATAGAAGGAGCATACCTCAACATAATAAAAGCTATATATGACAAACCCTCAGCAAACATTGTCCTCAATGGTGAAAAATTGAAAGCACTTCCCCTAAAGTCAGGAACAAGACATGGGTGCCCACTCTCACCACTACTATTCAACACAGTTTTGGAAGTTTTAGCCACAGCAATCAGAGCCGAAAAAGAAATAAAAGGAATCCAGATTGGAAAAGAAGTAAAACTCTCACTGTTTGCAGATGACATGATCCTCTACGCAGAAAACCCTGAAGACACCATCAGAAAATTACTAGAGCTAATCAATGAATATAGTAAAGTTGCAGGATATAAAATTAGCACACAGAAACCCCTTGCATTCCTATACACTAACAATGAGAAAACAGAAGGAGAAATTAAGGAAACAATTCCATTCACCATTTCAACAAAAAGAATAAAATACTTAGGAATATATCTACCTAAAGAAACAAAAGACCTATATATAGAAAACTATAAAACACTGGTAAAAGAAATCAAAGAGGACACAAATAGATGGAGAAACGTACCGTGTTCATGGATTGGAAGAATCAATATAGTGAAAATAAGTATACTACCCAAAGCAATCTATAGATTCAATGCAATCCCTATCAAGCTACCAATGGTATTGTTCAGAGAACTAGAACAAATAATTTCACAATTTGTATGGAAATACAAAAAACCTTGAATAGACAAAACAATCTTGAGAAAGAAAAATGGAAATAGAGGAATCAACCTGCCTGACTTCAGTCTCTACTACAAAACCACAGTCATCAGGACAGTATGGTACTGGCACAAATTCAGAAATATAGATCAATGGAACAAAATAGAAAGCCCAGAGATAAATCCATGCACCTATGGACACCTTATCTTTGACAGAGGAGGCAAGAATATACAATGGAGAAAAGACAACCTCTTTAACAAGTGGTGCTGGGAAAGCTGGTCAAACACTTGTAAAAGAATGAAACTAGAACACTTTGTAACACTATACACAAAAATAAACTCAAAATGGATCAAAGATCTAAACTTAAGACCAGAAACTATTAAACTCCTGGAGGAAAACATAGGCAAAACACTCTCTGACATAAATCACAGCAGGATCTTCTATGACCAGTGTCCCAGAATATTGGAAATAAAAGCAAAAGTAAACAATTGGGACCTAATTAAACTTAAAAGCTTTTGCACAATGAAGGAAACTATAAGCAAAGTCAAAAGACAGCCTTCAGAATGGGAGAAAATAATAGCAAGTGAAGCAACGGACAAAGAATTAATCTGAAAAATATACAAGCAACACCTGCAGCTCAATTCCAGAAAAATAAGAGACCCAATCAAAAAGTGGGCCAAAGAACTAAACAGACATTTCTCCAAAGAAGACATACAGATGGCTAACAAACACATGAAAAGATGCTCAACATCACTCATTATCAGAGAAATGCAAATCAAAACCACAATGAGGTACCATTTCACACCAGTCAGAATGGCTGCTATCCAAAAGTCTACAAGCAATAAATGCTGGAAAGCGTGTGGAGAAAAGGGACCCCTCTTACACTGTTGGTGGGAATGCAAACTAGTACAGCCACTATGGAGAACAGTGTGGAGATTCCTTAAAAAACTGGAAATAGAACTGCCATATGACCCAGCAATCCCATTGCTGGGCATACACACTAAGGAAACCAGAATTGAAAGCAACACGTGTACCCCAATGTTCATTGCAGCACTGTTTATAACAGCCTGGACATGGAAGCAACCTAGATGTCCATCAGCAGACGAATGGATAAGAAAGCAGTGGTACATATTCACAATGGCATATTACTCAGCCATTAAAAAGAATACATTTGAATCAGTTCTTATGAGGTGGATGAAACTGGAGCCTATTATACAGAGTGAAATAAGCCAGAAAGAAAAACACCAATACAGTATACTAACACATATATATGGAATTTAGAATGGTGGTAATGATAACCCTATATGTGAGACAGCAAAAGAGACACAGATGTATTAAACAGTCTTTTGGACTCAGTGGGAGAGGGCAAGGGCTGGATGATATGGGAGAATGGCACTGAGACATGTAAATTATCATATGTGAAATGAATCGCCAGTCCAGGTTCAATGATACAGGGTGCTTGATACAGGGTGCTTGGGGCTGGTGCAGTGGGATGACCCAGAGGGATGGGATGGGGAGAGAGGTGGGAGGGAGTTTCAGGATGGGGAACACATGTACACCCATGGCAGATTTGAGTCAATGTATGGCAATACCAATACAATTTTGTGAAGTAAAATAAATTAATTAATTTAAAAAATGTTAGTGGAGATAATACAGTATATGCTACCAAGAGAAATTCCTCCCTCTTACTCTCTTTCACTCTGTTTGCTCATTTGTCTATGCTTTATTTTTCTACCTGTGTACCTACCTGTCTACATCAGTTTTTATAAGGGATTATCCCAACTATGCTATTTATGGTTCTTTTAAAAAATTATTTGTATAAAAATTACTACATATTACCACTGTAATTTTAACTACTTATTGAAGGAAAATCGACAAACATAAATATATATATATTTAAAGTGTCCAGTTCAGTTGCTCAATTGTGGCCTATTCTTTGCGACCCCATGGACTGCAGCAAGCCATGCCTCCCTGTCCATCACCATTCCTGGAGTTTACTCAAACTCGTGTCCATTGAGTTGGTGATGCCATCCAACACTCTCATCCTCTGTCATCCCCTTCTCCTCCTGCCTTCAATCTTTCCCAGCATCAGGGTCTTTTCAAATGAGTCAGTCCTTCACATCAGGTTGCCAAAGTATTGGAGTTTCAGCTTCAGCATCAGTCCTTCCAGTGTGTATTCAGGACTGATTTTGTTTAGGATTGACTGGTTGGATCTCCTTGCAGTCCAAGGGACTCTCAAGAGTCTTTTCCAGCACCACAGTTCAAAAGTATCAATTCTTCAGTGCTCAGGTTTCTTTATAGTCCAACTCTCACATCCATACATGACTACTGGAAAAACCATAGCTTTGACTAGATGGACCTTTGTTGGCAAAGTAATGTCTCTTTCAGAATTTTCCACAGTTTATTGTCATCTACACAGTCAAAGGCTTTGGCATAATCAGTAAAGCAGACATAGATATTTTTTCTGGAACTCTCTTGCTTTTTTGATGATCCATTGGATGTTGGCAATTTGATCCCTGGTTCCTCTGCCTTTTCTAAAACCAGCTTGAACATCTGGAATTTCATGGTTCAAGTACTGTTGAAGCTTGGCTTGGAGAATTTTGAGCATTCCTTTGCTAGTGTGTGAGATGAGTGGAATTGTGTGGTAGTTTAAGCATTCTTTGGCATTGCCTTTCTTTGGGATTGGAGTGAAAACTGACCTTTTCCAGTCCTGTGGCCACTGCTGAATTTTCCAAATTTGCTGGCATATTGAGTGCAGCACTTTCACAGCATCATCTTTCAGGATTTGAAGTAGCTCACCTGGAATTCCATCAACTCCACTAGCTTTGTTCATAGTGATGCTTCCTAATGTCCATTTGACTTCACATTCCAGGATGTCTGGCTTTAGGTGAGTGATCACATCATCGTGATTATCTTGGTCGTGAAGATCTTTTTTGTACAGTTCTTCTGTGTATACTTGCCACCTCTTCTTAATATCTTCTGCTTCTGTTGGGTCCCTACCCTTTCTGTCCTTTATCGAGCCCATCTTTGCATAAAATGTTCCCTTGGTATCTCTAATTTTCTTGAAGTGATCTCTAGTCTTTCCCATTCTATTGTTTTTTTCTATTTCTTTGCACTGATCACTGAGGATACAAGTAGCAAGTGTCTTTTAATTTCATGGCTGCAGTCACCATCTCCAGTGATTTTGGAGCACCCCAAAATAAAGTCTCTCAGTGTTTCCATTGTTTCCCCATCTATTTCCCATGAAGTGATGGAACTGGATGCCATGATCTTAGTTTTCTCAATGTTGAGGTTTAAGCCAACTTTTCACTCTCCTCTTTCTCTTTCATCAAGAGGCTCTTTAATTCTTTGCTTTCCTCCATAAAGGTGGGATCATCTGCATATCTGAGGTTATTGATATTTCTCTTGGCAGTCTTGATTCCAGCTTGTGCTTCATCCAGCCCAGCATGTCTCATGATGTACTCTGCATATAATTAAATAATCAAGGTGACAATATACAGTCCAGTTCTAACCATTGCTTCTTGACCTGCATACATTTCCCAGGAGGCAGGTTAGGTGGCCTGGTATTCCCATCTCTTGAAGAATTTTCGACAGTATGTTGTGATACACACAGTCAAAGGCTTTGGCATAGTCAATAAAGGAGAATTAGATGTTTTTTGGAACTCTCTTCCTTTTTTGATGATCCAGCAGATGTTGGCAATTTGATCTCTGGTTCCTCTGCCATTTCTGAATCCAGCTTGAACATCTGGAAGTTCATAATGTGATTATTTGACATACATTGTGGAATGATTACCAAGATCAAGATAATTAACTCATCTAACACTTCACATAGTTACTCTTAAAAATTTTTTTTTAATTGAAGGATAATTGCTTTACAGACTTCTGCTGTGTTCTGTCAAACCTCAACATGAATCAGCCATAGGTATACATATATTCCCTCCCTTTAGAAACTCCCTCCCATCTTCCTTTATATCCCACCCCTCTAGGTTGATATAGAGCCAGTGTTTTTTTTAATTGTTTAATTAAAGGATGATTGCTTTATAGAATTTTGTGGTTTTCTGTCATAGATCTACAATAATCAACCATAAGTATATCCATGTCCCTTCCCTCCCACACCTCCCTCCCCACCCCAGCCCCTGTTTGAGTTCCCTGAGTCATACAGCAAATTCCCATTGGCTATCTATTTTACACATGGTATTGTAAATTTCTATGTTACTCTCTCCATACATCTCCCCTTCTTCCTCTTCTCTGACCTTGTCCAGAGGTCTGTTCTGTATGTCTGTTTCTCCATTGCTGCCCTGAAAATGAATTCATCAGTGCCATCTCTCAGTTTCCATATATACATGTCAGTATATGATGTTTATATTTCTCTTTCTGACTTACTTCACTCTGTATAATGGGCTCTAGTTTCGTCCACCTCATTAGAACAGATTCAAATGTGTTCCTTTTTATGGCTGAGTAGTATTCCATTGTATATATGTACCACAGGTTCTTTATATATTCATCTGTTGATGGACATCTAGGTTGCTTCCATGTTCTAGCTATTGTAAAGAGTACTGTAGTGAACATTCGGGTACATGTGTCTTTTTCAGTTTTGATTTCCTCAGGGTATATGGCAAGGAGTAGGATTGCTGGGTCATATGGTGGTTTTATTCCTAGCTTTTTAGGGAGTCTCCATACTGTCTTCCATAGTGGCTGTATCAGTTTACATTCCCACCAGCAATGCACGGGTGTTCCCTTTTCTCCACACCCTCTCTGGCATTTATTGTTTGTAGACTTTTGGATGATGGCCATTCTGACTGGTGTGAGGTGATATCTCATTGTAGTTTTGATTTGCATTCCTCTGATAATGAGTGATGTTGAGCATCTTTTCATGTGCTTGTTAGCCATCAGTATGTCTTCTTTGGAGAAATGTCTCTTCAGGTCCCTTTACCACTTTTTGATTGGGTTGTTTGATTTACTGATATTGAATTGTATAAGCTGCTCGTATATTTTGGAAATTAATTATCAGTTGTTTCCCTTGCTATTATTTTCTCCCATTCTGAGGGTTGTCTTTTCATCTTGTTTGTAGTTTCATTTGCTGTGCAAAAGTTTTTAAGTTTAATTAGGTCTCACTTGTTTATTTTTGTTTTTATTTCCATTGCTCTAGGAGGTGGGTCATAGAAGATCTTGCTTTGATTTATGTCATTGAGTGTTCTGCCTATGTTCTCCTCAGAGTTTTATAGTTACTGGTCTTACATTTAGGTCTTTAATCCATTTTGAGTTTATCTTTGTGTATGGCATTAGGTAGTGACCAATTTCATTCTTTTGCACACAGCTGTCCAGTTTTCCCAGAACCACTTATTGAAGAGGCTGTTTCTGCCCCATTGTATATTCTTGCCTCCTTTGTAAAAAATAAGATACCCATAGGTGCATGGGTTTATCTCTGGGTTCTCTATCTTGTTCCATTTGTCTATATATCTGTTTTTGTGCCAGTACCATATAGTGTTGATGACTGTAGCTTTGTAGTATAGTCTGAAGTCAGGAAGGTTGATTCCTCCAGCTCCATTCTTCTTTCTTAAGACTGCTTTGGCTATTCAGGATCTTTTGTGTTTCCATATGAATTGTGAAATTTTTTGTTCTAGTCTGTGAAAAAAGCCGTTGGTAATTTGATAGGGATCACATTGAATCTGTAGATTGCATTTGGTAGTATAGTCATTTTCACAATATTGATTCCTCCTACCCAGGAACATGGAATATCTCTCCATCTATTTATGTTGTCTTTGATTTCTTTCATCAGTGTCTTATAGTTTTCTGTATGCAGGTCTTTTGTTTTCTTAGGTAAGTTTATTCCTTAGGTTTATTCCTAGATATTTTATTCTTTTTGTTGCAATGGTGAATGGTATTGATCCCTTAATTTCTCTTTCTGATTTTTTATTGTTAGTATATGGAGTGCAAGTGATTTCTGTGTATTGATGTTGTATCCCATGACTTTTCTGACTTTACTGATTAGCTCTAGTAATTTTCTGATACTATCTTTAGGGTATTTTATGTATGGTATCATGTCATCTGCAAACAGTGAGAGCTTTACTTCTTTTCCAATCTAGATTCCTTTTACTTCTTTTTCTTCTCTGATTGCTATAGATCGGACTTCCCAAACTATGTTGAATAGTGGTGGTGAGAGTGGACACCCTTGTCCTGTACCTAATCTTAGAGGGAAAGCTTTTAGTCTTTCACCGTTGAGAATAATATTTACCGTGGGCTTTTCATATATGGCCTTTACTATGTTGAGGTAGGTTCCTTCTATGTCCATTTTTTGAAGCGTTTTTATAATAATTGTAAGCTGGATTTTGTCGAAGGCTTTTTCTGCATCTATTGAAATGATCATATGGTTTTTTTCTTTGAATTTGTTGATTTGGTGTATCATGTTGATTGATTTGTGTATGCTGGAGAATCCTTGCATCCCTGAAACAAACCTGACTTGATCATGGTGTATGAGCTTTTTAATGTGTTGTTGGATTCTGTTTGCTAGAATTTTGTTGAGGATTTTTGCATCTGTGTTCATCAGTGATATTGGCCTGTAGCTTTCTTTTTTCGTGCCGTCTTTTCCTGGTTTTGGTATCAGGGTGATTGTGGTCTCGCAGAATGAGTTTGGAAGTCTTCTTTCCTCTGCAATTTTTGGGAAGAGTTTCAGAAAATTAGGCATTAGCTCTTCTCTAAATGTTTGATAGAATTCCCCTGTGAAGCCATCTGGCCCTGGGCTTTTGTTTTTGGGGAGATATTTGATCACTGTTTTAGTTTCAGTGTTTGTAAATAGGTTGTTCATAATTTCTATTTCCTGCTGGTTCAGTCTTCAGGGCCTGATCTTTTCTATGTATCTGCCCATTTCCTCTAGGTAGTCCATTTTATTAGCTTATGGTTGCTCATAATATTCTCTTATGTTCCTTTGTATTTCTGTGTTATCTGTTGTAACCTCTACATTTTCATTTCTAATTTTATTGATTTGATTTTTCTTCTTTTTTTTTTTCTTGATGAGTCTGGGTAGTGGTTTGTCAATTTTGTTTATCTTCTCAAAGAATCAGATTTTAGTTTTATTAATCTGTTCTATTGTTTCCTTCATTTCTTTTTCACTTATTTCTGCTCTGATTTTTATGATCTCCTTCCTTCTTCTGACTTTGGGGGGGTTTTGTTTTTCTTTTTCCAGCTGCTTTAGATGTAGAGTTAGGCTGTGTATTTGATGCTATTCTTGCTTCTTGAGGTATGATTGTATTGCTATAAATCTCCCTCGTAGAACTGCTTTTGCTGAGTCCCAGAGATTTTGGGTCATCATGTTTTCATTGTCATTTGTTTCTAGGAATCTTTTGATTTCTCTTCTTATTTCTTCAGTACCCTCTTTGTTGTTTAGTAATGAATTGTTTAATCTCCATGAGTTTTTTTTTTTTTTGCTGTTTTTTTTTTCCTCCTGTGGTTGATATCTAGTCTCATAGTGTTGTGGTCAGAGAAGATACTTGATTCAATTTCAGTTTTGTTAAATTTACTGAGGCTTGATTTGTGGCCCAAGATGTGGTCTATCCTGGAGAATATTCCATGTGCACTTGAGTAGAATGTGTATTCTTCTGCATTTGGATGGAAAGTCCTGAAAATATCAATTAGATCCATTTGGTCTAATGTTTCATTTAAGGTTTGTATTTTCTTATTGATTCTGTTTTGATGATCTGTCCATTGGTGAAAGTGGGGAGTTAAAGTCCCCTACTATTATTGTGCTGCTGTAGATTTCTCCTTTAATGCCTGTTAGTGTTTGCCTTATGTATTAAGGTGCTCCTATGTTGGGTGCATAGACATTTATAATTGTTATGTATTCTTCTTGGATTGATCCATTGATCATTATGTAGTGTCCTTCTTTATCTCTTATAATATTCTTTATTTTATAGTCTATTTTGTCTGAAATAAGGATTGCCACTACAGCTTTATTTTGGTTTCCATTCACATGGAATATCTTTTTCCATCCTTTTACTTTCATTCTGTATGTGTCTGTAGGTCTGAAGTGCGTCTCCTGTAGGCACCATATTATGGGTCTTGTTTTTGTATCCATTCAGTCAGTCCGTATCTTTTGGTTGGTGCATTTAATCCATTTACATTTAAGGTAATTATTGATACATATGTTCCTGTTGACATTTTCTTGATTGTTTTGGGTTTGTTTTTGTTGATATTTCCTTTCTTTTGTGTTTTCTTGCCATTTAAGTCCCTTTAATATTTGTTGCAAGGCTGGTTCGGTGGTGCTGAATTCTCTTAACTTCTGCTTGTCCACAAAGCTTTTGATTTCTCTGTTAATTCTGAGTGAGATCTTTGCTGGGTATAGTAATCGTGGTTGTAGGTTTTTCTCTCATAGAACTTTAAATATATCCTGCCATTCCCTTTTGGCCTATAGAGTTTCTGCTGAAGATCCACTGTTAATTGTATGGGTTTTCCCTTGTATCTTACTTGTTTTCCCCTTGCTTCTTTTAATATTCTTTCTTTGTACTTAACTCTGTTAGCTTGATTAATGTGTCTCAATGTGTTTCTCCTTGGGTTTAACCTGTAGGGGACTCTCTGTGCTTCTTGGACTTGATGGAATATTTCCTTTACCATGTTGGAGAAGTTTTCAACTATAATTTCTTCAAAAATTTTCTCATTGCCTTTTTCTTCTTCCTTTGGGACCCCTATAAGTCGAATGTTGGTGCATTTAATATTGTCCCAAAGGTCTCTGAGGCTTTTCTCAATTCTTTTCTTTCCTTTCCCTTTATTCTGCTCTTTAGCAATTATTTCCACCATTCTGTCCTCCAGCTCACTTACCATTCCTCTGCCTCAGTTATTATGCTATCGGTTCCTTCTACAGTATTTTTAATTTCAGCAATTGTATTATTCATCTCTTTTTGCTTATTCTTTATTTTTTCTATGTCCTTGGTGATTGTATTAACTGTGTTAAATGCTTCTTGCATTTTCTCCATTCTATTTTCAAGTATTTGGAGCATCTTTGCCATCATTATTCTGAATTCTCTTTCAGGGAGATTACTTATTTCCTCTTCATTTATTTGGTCTTGTGAGTTTCTACCTTCCTTTTTCATTTGTGCTGTATTTCACTTTTTTACCCCCCTAAATTGCTCCACTTGAGGTCTCCTTTCCCAAGGTTTTAGGGTTGTATTACTTCTTCGTTTTGATTTTTGCCCTCAGAGGGAAATGTTGGTGTGGTGGTTTGTGTTGAGTTCTTGTTGAGGGCGACTTGTGCCTGTGTTCTTATTTCAGGGAGCTTAGCCTGTTCCTGAAGGCCTGGGGTCATCTGCTATTGCCTAGCGGTTGCTTTGTAGGAGTTGTTATATATCTTGATGAGTTTTTGATGTATTTGGGGGGGAGGCTGGCAATCTCCCTGTCATACTCCTCTGCCATCTTCTTCCATCTCTGCCAGAGCACCTGTTTGAGTTTCCTTAGCCATACAGCAAATTCCCATTGGCTATCTATTTTACTTATGGTAATGTAAGTTTCCATGTTACTCTTTCCATACATCTTACCCTCTTCTTCCCTCTCCCCATGTACATAAAATCTGTTCTCTATGTCTGCTTCTCCATTGCTGGCCTGTAAACAAATTCTTCAGTACCATTTTTCTGTATTCTGTATATATGTGTTCAGATACGATATTTATCTTTCCCTTAATGGCTTACTTCACTCCGTATAATAGGCTCTAAGTTCATCCACCTCATTAGAACTGACTCAAAGGCGTTCCTTTTTACGGTTGAGTAATATTCCATTGGGTATATGTCCCACAACTTCTTTATCCATTCATCTTAATAGACATCTAGGTTGCTTCCATGTTCTAGCTATTGTAAATAGTGCTGCAATGAACAATGGGATACATGTGTCTTTTTCAGTTTTCGTTCCCTCAGGGTATATGGCAAGGAGTGGGATTGCTGGGTCATACTGTGGTTTTATTCCTAGTTTTTTAAGGAATCTCCATACCGTCTTCCATAGTCGCTGTATGAATTTACATTCCCACCAACAGTGCAAGAGCGTTCCCTTTTCTCCACACCCTCTCCAGCATTTATTATTTGTAGCCTTTTTGATGATGTCCATTCTATTGGTGTGAGGTGATATCTCATTGTAGTTTTGATTTGCATTTCTCTAATAACGAGCAGTGTTGAGCATCTTTTCATGTGTTTGTTAGCCATCTATATGTCTTCTTTGGAGAATGTTTGTTTAGGTCTTTCTCCCACTTTTTGATTGGATTGCTTGTTTTTCTGGTATGAAATTGTATGAGCTGCTTGTATATTTTGGAAATTAATCCTTTATCAAATATTTCATTTGCTATTATTTTCTCCCATTCTGAGGGTTGTCTTTTCACCTTGCTTATAGTTTCCTTTGCTGTGCAAAAGCCTTTAAGTTTAATTGGGTCCCACTTGTTTATTTTTGCTTTTATTTCCATTACTCTAGGAGGTGGATCATAGAGGGTCTTGCTTTGATTTATGTCATCGAGTGTTCTGCCTATGTTTTCTTCTAAGAGTTTTATAGTTTCTGGTCTTACATTTAGGTCTTTAATCCACTTTGAGTTTATCTTTGTGTATGGTGTTAGGAAGTGTTCTAATTTCATTCTTTTACATGTAGCTGTTCAGTTTTCCCAGCACCATTTATTGAAGAGGCTGTCTCTGCCCCATTGTATATCCTTGCCTCCTTTGTCAAAAATAAGGTACCCATAGGTGCATAGGTTTATTTCTGGGCTTCCTATCTTCTCCCATTGGTCTATATTTCTGTTTTTGTGCTACTACCATACTGTCTTGATGTCTGTAGCTTTGTAGTATAATCTGAAGTCCAGAAGGTTGATTCCTCCAGCTCCATTCTTCTTTCTCAAGACTATTTTGGCTGTTTGGGGTCTTTTGTGTTTCCATATGAATTGTGAAATTCTTTGTTCTTTCTATGAAAAATGTCATTGGTAATTTGATAGGGATTGCATTGAATCTGTAGATTGAGTTTGGTAGTATAGTCATTTTCACAATATTGATTCTTCCTTACCACAAACATGGAATATCTCTCCATCTCTTTGTCATCTTTGATTTCTTCTGATAGTGTTTTATAATTTTCTGTGTATGGTTCTTTTGTCTCCTTAGGTAAGTTTATTCCTAGATATTTTATTCTTTTTGCTGCAGTGGTGAATAGGATTGTTTCCTTCATTTCTCTTTCTGATTTTTCATTGTTGTGTATAGAAATGCAAGTGATTTCTGTGTATTGATTTTGTATCCTGCAACTTTGCTAAATTTGCTTATTAGCTCTAGTACTTTTCTGATACTATCTTTAGGGTTTTCTATGTATAGTATCATGTCATCTACAAACAGGGAGAGCTTTACTTCTTCTTTTCCAATTTGGATTCCTTTTATTTCTCTTCCTTCTCTGGTTGCTGTATCTAGGACTTCCATAACTATGTTGAATAATAGTGGGGCAAGTGGACACCCTTGTCTTGTTCCTGATCTTAGGGGGAACGGTTTCAGTTTTTCACCATTGAGAATAATGTTTGCCATAGACTTATCACATATGGCCTTTGCTATGTTGAGGTAGGTTCCTTTGATGCCCATTGTTTGAAGAGTTTTAATCATAAATGGGTGCTGAATTTTGTCAAAGGCTTTTTTATTCTAGTTTAAATTTTTATTTTTATTTTATTTTTGCTTTACAATACTGTATTGGTTTTGCCATTTTTCTGCATCTATTGAGCTTATCATATGGTTTTATCTTTCAGTTTGTTAATATGTTGTATCACATTGATTTGCGCATATTGAAGAATCCTCGCATCCCTGGATCAACCCAGCTTGATCATGGTGTATGAGCTTTTTAATGTGTTGCTGAATTCTGTTAGCTAGAATTTTGTTGACGATGTTTGCATCTATGTTCATCAGTGATATTGGCCTGTAGTTTTCTTTTTTGCATGTCATCTTGTCTGATTTCCATATCAGGGTGACGGTGCCCTCGTAGAATGAGTTTGGAAGTGTTCCTTCCTCTTCAATTTTTGAGAGTTTTAGAAGGATAAGCATTAGCTCTTCTCTAAATGTTTGATAGAATTCTCCTGTGAAGCCATCTGGTCCTGGGCTTTTGTTTTTTGGGAGATTTTTGATCATAGCTTCAATTTCAGTGCTTGTAAATGGGTTGCTCATAACTTCTATTTCTTCCTGGTTCAGTGTTGGAAAATTGAACTTTTCTAGGAAGCTGTCCATTTCTTCCAGGCTATCCATTTTATGTCATATAATTGTTCATAATAGTCTCTTATACTCCTTCATATTTCTGCATTGTCTGTTGTAACCTCTCTTTTCTCATTTCTAATTTTGTTGATTTGATTCTTCTCTCTTTTTTTCTTGATGAGTCTGCCTGAAGGTTTGTCAATTGTGTTTATTTTCTCAAAGAACCAGTTTTTAGTTTTATTAATCTTTACTATTGTTTCTTTCATTTCTTTTTCATTTATTTCTGCTTGGATCTTTATGATTTCTTGCCTTCTATTAATTTTTTTTGTTCTTCTCTTTCCAGTTGTTTTAGGTGTAAAGTTAGGTTGTCTATTTGAAGTTTTTCTTGTTTCTTGAGGTAGGATTTTATTGCTATAAACTTCCCTCTTAGAAGTGCTTTTGCTGCATCCCATAGGTTTTGAGTTGCCATGTTTTCATTGTCATTTGTTTCTAGAAATTTTTTAATTTCCCTTTTGATTTCTTTAGTAACCTGTAGGTTATTTAGAAACATTTTGTTTAATCTCCATGTGTGTGTGTTTCTTACAGTTTCTTTCTTATAATTGATATCTAGTCTCACAATGTTGTGGTTGGAGAAGATGCTTGATAGGATTTCAATTTTCTTAAATTTACTGAGGTTTGATTTGTGACCCAAGATGTGGTGTATCCTGGAGAATGTTCCATGTGCACTTGAGAAAAGGTTTATTCTGCTGTATGTTGATGGAATGTCCTGAAGATATCAATGAGATCCATTGTATCTAATGTATCATTTAAGACTTGTGTTTCCTTATTAATTTTCTGTTTTGATAATCTGTCCATTGGTGTGAGTAGGGTGTTAAAGTCTCCCACTATTATTGTGTTACTGTCAATTTCTCCTTTTATGTCTGTTAGTGTTTGTCTTATGTATTGAGGTGCTCCTATGTTGGGTGCATAGATATTTACAATTATTATGTCTTTCTC
This sequence comes from Capra hircus, assembly GCF_001704415.2. Classification (NCBI taxonomy): domain Eukaryota; kingdom Metazoa; phylum Chordata; class Mammalia; order Artiodactyla; family Bovidae; genus Capra; species Capra hircus. Next base: position 46,543,132 of record NW_017189516.1, read on the forward strand.
TGGGATTGAATCCTTGATCATCATGTAGTATCCTTTCTTATTTCTTATAATCTTTTTATTTTAAGGTCTATTTTGTCTGATATGAGGATTGCCACTACGGCTTTCTTTTGCTTCCTATTTGCATGCAATATGTTTTTCCATGCTCTCACTTTCAGTCTATATGTGTTTTTAGGTCTGAAGTGGATTTCTTGTAGACTGCATATATGGGTCTTGTTTTTGTATCCATTCAGCCAGTCTGTGTCTTTTGGTTGGAGCATTTAGTCCATTTATATTTATAGTAATTATTGATATATAGGTTCCTATTGCTATTTTTTTTTATTGTTCGGGGTTTGATTTGTAGTTCTTTTTTCTTCTCTTGTATTTCTTGACTATATAAGTCCCTTTAACATTTGTTGTAAAGCTGGTTTGGTAGTACTGAATTCTCTTAACTTTTGCTCTTTTGAAAAGTTTTTTTTAAATTTTTCCATCAATTTTGAATGAGATCCTTGCCAGGCACAGTAATCTTGGTTGTAGATTTTTTTCCTTTCAGTACTTTAAATATATCCTGCCATTCCCTTCTGGCCTGCAGAGCTTCTGCTGAGAGATCAGCTGTTAAGCATATGGGTGTTCCCTTGTATATTACTTGTTGCTTCTTCTTTCTGCTTGTAATATTCTTTCTTTGTGTTTAGTCTTTTTTAGTTTGATTAGTATGTGTCTTGTCATGTTTCTCCTTGGGTTTATCCTGTGTGGGACTCTTTGTGCCTGTTGGACTTGATTGACTATTTCCTTTTTCATGTTGGGGCAATTTTCAACTGTCATCTCTTCAAAAATTTTCTCATACCCTTTCTTTTTCTTTTCTTCTGGGACCCCTATAATTCGAATATTGGTGTGCTTGATATTGTCTCAGATGTCTCTGAGACTGTCCTCATTTCCTTTCATTGTTTTTACTTTATTCTGCTCTTCAGAAGTTATTTCCACCATTTTATCTCCCAGCTCCCTAATTCGTTCTGTGCTTCAGATATTCTGCTATGTGTTCTAGACTTCTTTTTTAAAAATTTTTATTGATAAATAAAGATAATAAAATGCCATTCTCCCAAATCATCCCACCCTCTTCCTCTCCCACAGAGTCCAAAAGACTGTTCTATACATCTGTGTCTCTTTTGCTGTTTGTTCTAGACTTCTAGAGTATTTTTAATTTCAGTAATTGTGTTGTCTGTTTGTTTATTCTTTAATTTTTCTAAGTCTTTGTTAATTGATTCTTGCATTTTCTCCATTATGTTTTCAAGGTTTTTGATCGTCTTTCCTATCATTTTTCTGAATTCTCTTTCAGGTAGTTTGCCTATTTCCTCTTCATTTAGTTTGATTTCTGTGTTTCTAGTTTGTTCCTTCATTTGTGTAGCATTTCTCTGCCTTTTCATTATTTTTTTAAACTAATTGTGTTTGAGGTCTCCTTTTTCCAGGCTTCAAGGTTTAATTTATTTTTCCTTTTGGTTTCTGCTCTCCTAAGGATGGTCCAGTGGTTTATGTAAGCTTTGTATAGGGTGTGTAGGGTGAGATTTGTGCTGAGTGTTTTGTTTGGTCATTTGTTTTTCCTCTGATGGGCAAGGCTGAATGAGTTTTAATCCTGTCTGCTGATGATTGGGTCTGTATTTTTGTTTTGTTTGTTGTTTAGATGAGGTGTCCTGCACAGGGTGCTACTGGTGGTTGGGTGATACTGGGAGTTGTATTCAGGTGGTTTCCTTTTTGTGAGTTCTCACTGTTTGATACTACCTAGGGTTCTCTGGTAGTCTAGGGTCTTGTTGTCAGTGCTCCCACTCTAAAGGCTCAGGGCTTGATCTTGAATTTTGCGTGGTTCTATACATTCCTTTCCACTGGTCAGGTACTCCTGTCCACTCTCAGCTGGTGTTCTGCATGCACTTCTGTGTCTGAAGGTGTATTCCTGATGTATCTGTGGAGAGAGATTTACTACACGTCCACCTACTCCTTCACCATCTTGTTGTCTTTTAGTCAGTTTTTTCTATTAAATATGTTATTTAAATTGCTGGTGTGTTTTCTAACTGTACCGTGACCAACAAAACATCCAAGTGGAGATACCTCTTAATGCAGTTTTTTTTTTTTTATTTTTAATTTTTTTTAAATTTTAAAATCTTTAATTCTTACATGCGTTCCCAAACATGAACCCCCCTCCCACCTCCCTCCCCACAACATCTCTCTGGGTCATCCCCATGCACCAGCCCCAAGCAAGCTGCACCCTATGTCAGACATGGACTGGCGATTCAATTCTTACATGACAGTATACATGTTATAATTCCCATTCTCCCAAATCATCCCACCCTCTCCCTCTCCCTCTGAGTCCAAAAGTCTGGTATACACATCTGTGTCTTTTTTCCTGTCTTGCATACAGGGTCGTCATTGCCATCTTCCTAAATTCCATATATATGTGTTAGTATACTGTATTGGTGTTTTTCTTTCTGGCTTACTTCACTCTGTATAATTGGCTCCAGTTTCACCCATCTCATCAGAACTGATTCAAATGAATTCTTTTTAACGGCTGAGTAATACTCCATTGTGTATATGTACCACTGCTTTCTTATCCATTCATCTGCTGATGGACATCTAGGTTGTTTCCATGTCCTGGCTATTGTAAACAGTGCTGCGATGAACATTGGGGTACATGTGTCTCTTTCAATTCTGGTTTCCTCAGTGTGTATGCCCAGAAGTGGGATTGCTGGGTCATAAGGTAGTTCTATTTGCAATTTTTTAAGGAATCTCCACACTGTTCTCCATAGTAGCTGTACTAGTTTGCATTCCCACCAACAGTGTAGGAGGGTTGCCTTTTCTCCACACCCTCTCCAGCATTTATTGCTTGCAGATTTTTGGATCGCAGCCATTCTGACTGGTGTGAAGTGGTACCTCATTGTGGTTTTGATTTGCATTTCTCTAATAATGAGTGATGTTGAGCATCTTTTCATGTGTTTGTTAGCCATCCGTATGTCTTCTTTGGAGAAATGTCTACTTAGTTCTTTGGCCCATTTTTTGATTGGGTCGTTTATTTTTCTGGAATTGAGCTGCATAAGTTGCTTGTATATTTTTGAGATTAGTTGTTTGTCAGTTGTTTCAGTTGCTATTATTTTCTCCCATTCAGAAGGCTGTCTTTTCACCTTGCTTATATTTTCCTTTGTTGTACAGAAGCTTTTAATTTTAATTAGATCCCATTTGTTTATTTTTGCTTTTATTTCCAGAATTCTGGGAGGTGGATCATAGAGGATCCTGCTGTGATTTATGTCTGAGAGTGTTTTGCCTATGTTCTCCTCTAGGAGTTTTATAGTTTCTGATCTTACATTTAGATCTTTAATCCATTTTGAGTTATATTTGCATTCCTATACACGAATAATGAGAAAGTAGAAAAAGAAATTAAGGAAACAATTCCATTCACCATTGCAACGAAAAGAATAAAATACTTAGGAATATATCTACCTAAAGAAACTAAAGACCTATATATAGAAAACTATAAAACACTGATCAAAGAAATCAAAGAGGACACTAATAGATGGAGAAATATACCATGTTCATGGATCGGAAGAATCAATATAGTGAAAATGAGTATACTACCCAAAGCAATTTACAAATTCAATGCAATCCCTATCAAGCTACCAGCCACATTTTTCACAGAACTAGAACAAATAATTTCAAGATTTGTATGGAAATACAAAAAACCTCGAATAGCCAAAGCAATCTTGAGAAAGAAGAATGGAACTGGAAGAATCAACTTGCCTGACTTCAGGCTCTACTACAAAGCCACAGTCATCAAGACAGTATGGTACTGGCACAAAGACAGACATATAGATCAATGGAACAAAATAGAAAGCCCAGAGATAAATCCACACACATATGGACACCTTATCTTTGACAAAGGAGGCAAGAATATACAATGGAGTAAAGACAATCTCTTTAACAAGTGGTGCTGGGAAAACTGGTCAACCACTTGTAAAAGAATGAAACTAGATCACTTTCTATCACCGTACACAAAAATAAACTCAAAATGGATTAATGCAGTTTTAAAGAGACATTTAAACAGGAGATTTATATGTGGAAATCTCCAGAATAATGCTTGCAACCTGAAACAGGTGAACCAGCTCACAGGTTCACATGATTTGGCTTATTACTTCCTGAGGGTGACATGTCCTGTCAATGCTGTTCTGAGCATAGCTGCCTTTTGGTAACTCTCTGTTGATATAAGGGAGGATGTTCTCTTTTACCTAGTTATATGAGGGCACTGCGGAGAAAGCCATGGCGACCCACTCCAGTACTCTTGCCTGGAAAATCCCATGGATGGAGGAGCCTGGTAGGCTGCAGTCCACGTGGTCGCGAAGAGTGGGACACGACTGAGCGAGTTCACTTTCACTTTTCACTTTCATGCATTGGAGAAGGAAATGGCAACCCACTCCAGTGTTCTTGCCTGGAGAATCCCAGGGATGGGGGAGCCTGGTGGGCTGCCATCTATGGGGTCGTGCAGAGTCAGACACGACTGAAGCGACTCAGCAGCATGAGGGCACTGGACAATGCCCAGGCATGCCAACCCAGTGGCTTCCCTCAGTTCAGGACGCTGAGTTGGGGTCCTTGCAACAGCTTGACTGTGTTTTCTGGCCACATGGGTTCTGAATGGGTTGGAGCCTTGTTCAGCTGTGGGTCTGGAACCTTTTTTTTTTTTTTTTTCTTTGTGGTGAGAACACTTAAGATCTATTCTGAGCAACTATCGAGTATGCAATAGTGTATTATTTACTAAAGTCACCATGGTGTACTTTAGATCCTCAGAACTTCTTGTTATAACTGAAAGTTTTTACCTTTTGATCTGCATCTCCTCACTTCTTCCTCTGCCCAGTCCCTGGAAACCACTGTTCTAGTCTCTGTTTCTGTGAAGTTGACTTTTAAAAAAATTTCCCCTCCCCAATTTTATTTAGATATAATTGATATACAGCACTGGGTAGGTTTAAGGTGTACAGCATAATGATTTGATGTACATACATCATGAAATGATTGTTGCAGTTAGTTTAGTGAACATCCATCATCTCACATAGATATAAAATCAAAGAAATTGAAAAAATATTTTTTCATTGTGTTGAGAACTCTTAGGATTTACTCTCTTAACAAACTTTCATACGTAATATATAGCAATGTTAATTATATCTGTCATGTGTGCATGTTAAGTTGCTTCAATCATGTCTGGCTTTTTGCGACCCTGTGGACTGTAGCCCGCCAGGCTCCTCTGTCCATGGGATTTTCCAGGCAAGAATTGGAGTGGGTTACCATGCCCTCCTCCAGGGGATCTTCCCAACCCAGGTATTAAACGTGTGCGTCCTACAGCTCTTGTATTTCAGGAAGCCCTGGTATTTGTCATGTTGTACATTATATGCCTGATACTTATTTATAATTGGAAGTCTGTATCTTTTGACTGCTTTCATCCAATTTCTCCTTACTCCCACCCCCTCCTTCTAATAACTTCAAATGTAATCTCTTTTTCCATGACTTTGTTTTTCATGTATAGTTGATCTCCAAAACTATTTATTATAGTTCTTTTTAAAAAACAATTATCTTATCTTTTTTTTTTTTTTAACTATGCTGTGCCTTCACTGTTTCACATGGGTTTCTCTAGTTGCAACAAGTGGGGGCTACTCTCTAGTTGTGGTGAGTAGGCTTCTCATTGCATTAGTTTCTTTTGTTGCAGGGCACAGGCTCTAGGGCACCAGCTTCAGTAGTTGTGGTACATGGATTTAGTTACCCTTCAGCCTATGGGACATTCCTGGACAAGAAATTGAATCTATGTCCCCTGTATTGGTAGGCAGATTTTTAAACACAGGACCACCAGGGAAATCCCTGTAGTTGTTTTAAAATAAATTTTATTTTATTAAAAAATTTTTTTGGCTACCCATATTGTATAGCATGTGGGATCTTAGTTCTGCAACCAGGAATCAAACCCAAGCTCCTTGCATTGGATCTGCATTTTTCTGTTTATAAGTGATATTCTTCATCTTTTCATGTACCTGTGGCCATCTGTGTGTTCTCTTTGGGAAAATGTCTATTCAGATCTTCTGTTGTTTTTTTTTTTAATTGAGTATAGTTGATTCACAATATTGTCTTTAATTTTAAGAGTTTTTTTTTGGATATAGGGTTGTATGAGTTCTGTGTATATTTTGGATATTAACTCTTTATCAGATAAATCTAAATCATTTCCAAATATCTATCTGGCCTTAATTATGTTGAGATATATTCCCATTATACCCACTTTATGGAGAGTTTTGTAGGAAATATATGTTGAATTTTGTCTGAAAATTTTTCTACGTCTATTGAGATGATCATATGATTTTTTTCCTTCATTTTGTTAGTGTAGTGTATCACATTGATTTATTTTTGGATACTGAACCATAGTTGTATCCCTGGGATAAATCACACTTGATCATGGTGTATGATCATTTTAATGTATTAAATTAAGTTTGCTAAATTTTTGTTAAGGATTATTTGTATCTATGTTCATCAGTGAGTTTCTTTTCTTTTCTTTTTTTTGTGGTGTCTGGTCTGATTGTGGGATCAGGGTGATACTGGCTTTGTAAAATGAGTTTCAGAAGCACTCCTTTCTCTGCAATTTTTTGGAATGGTTTGAGAAGGATAGGTATTAACTGTTCTCTAAATGTTTGGTAGAATTTACCTGTGAAGCCATCTGATCCTGGACTTTTGATTTTTGGAAATTAAAAAAAAAAGCGATTGATTCAATTTTATTGCTGGTAATTGGCCTGTTCATGTTTTCTATTTCATCTTGGTTTAGTCTTGGGAGATTGTATATTTCTAGGAATTGGTCCATTTCTTCTAGGCTATACATTTTATTGATGTATAATTCATCATTTATTGGTAAATAATTTCTTTGGGTTGTTTTTGTTGTTTCTATGTTATCTCCTTCTGATAATTTTATAATTCAAATGTTGGTACACTTCATGTTGTCCTTGAGGTCTCTTAAACTATCCTCATTTTGTAAAAATTCTGTTTTTTGACTTGAGAGATTTTTCACTCTGTCTTCCAGTTTGTTGTATCATCCAATCTGCTATTGATTCATTCTAGTGTATTTTTGTTTTAGTTATTATATTCTTCAGCTCTTTTTTTAAAGAAAATATATTTTCTGTCTCTTTGTTCAGAACTTCTAACTTATGGCACTGTTCATATGTTATTTTTCTAAGTTCTTTGTGCATGTTTATGATCATTACCTTGAACTCTTTATCAGGTAGATTTTTTTTTTCATCTTCAGTTGAGTCAGTTTGTCTTTGGGGTCTTGTTTGTTCATTTGAAATATATTTCTCTATCATTTCATTTTGCCTGATTTGCTCTTATTCTTTCTGTGTATTTGGTTGGTGAATTATGTTTCCTGATCTTGTAGAAGTAAGCTTTTTGGTGATGTCTCTGCATTCCAGCAGCTTCCTCCCCTTTGGTCACCAGAGCTATATGCTCTAGGAGCACCCTCTCTGTGGGTTACATGTACCCTTCTAGTGTATTGGGCTGACCTCTTTGGGTTTTCTGGAAGACGTGGCTGGCTCCTGGTCCAGTTAGTTGCTAGGCCTTGTGTGGAGACTGTTCTTTGCTGATGTGTGAGTCTGGGTTACAAGGCAGCTGGACCCCACCTTGGGTCCCAGGGCTAGTGCTGGCTCACTGGTGGATGGAGCTGGATTTTGGGATGTGTGGTTTCAGGACTCATCTAGTGTGGCCTGCTGGTGTGTGGGGCCAGTTCCTCACATGGCTGACTTGCATGGTCTGTGGTGTCCCAAAGCTGGAGCCAGACTGCTGGTGTGTTGAACCTCATCCTGGGGTTGGGTGGCTCAGGTTCCCAAGGTATCTTGGAGCTGGTGTTGGCCTGCTGCTAGGTTTGGCTTGGGCCTAGTGCATCCTGGGGCTGGTGCCCATCCACTTGCAGGTGGCTCCTTGTCCTGGGACCTCTGTCTGCAGGACCCTGGGTGTTCCAGAACTTTGGCTGACTGGTGGGCAAGGTTTGTTTCTAATACTGCTCATTGTTGGGTCTGTGATATCCCACAGCTAGTTTTGGTCCACTAGTGAGTGGGGTTACAACCCAGGATGATTGATTGAGTATGCTAAGGTGTCCCAGAGCTGGTTTAGACATGCTAGTGGGTGGAGCCAGGTCTCTGGGGGTTCCAGGGCTGGAGAGTGGACCGAGTACAAATATGGCACGCTGTGGGGTACAGTAGTCTTAGAGCTGGTATCCACCCACTGGTGGGTGAGGCCAGGTTCTGGCACTAGTATTGGCCTAATGATAGGCAGAGCCAGGTCCTGGGATCTCTGGCTGCAGGGTCTAGGTAATCTGGATATCCTAGGTATCCATCAGTCCAATGGTGGTCACAGCCTGGGCCTAGGGAGTCCTCAGTCTAGTACCAGGCTCTGGTGGGTGGAACCAGGTATTGAAGTCTCTGGTTATAGGGCCATCTGCCTCCTGGAGTTGGTGTTGATCTGCTTTTCAATGAGGCCAGGTCCGAGGGGCAAACTAGGGGCTAAGAGAGGCAGCTGGCCTTCTGGTGGGTGGGGCAGTACCTCTGCTTGGCTAGGTGCTTGGCATGAGGCATCCTGGTATAGCTGCCAACAGGCGGGTGGGTGTGGCTGGGTCTGATGGTAAAAAGCTAGAGGGAGGATTCCAAGATGAATTCCAGCACCAGTGTTCTCCCCAAAATGGCTGCTGCCAGTGTCTGTATCCCCAAGGTGAGCTCCAGTTGCCTCCTGTCTCTCCAAGATCAGTAGGTAGGTCTGACCTAGAGTCCTTTCAAATTACTGCTTCTGCTCTAGGACATGGATCATGTGAGATTTTTTTGTGTGCCCTTGAAGAATGAAGTCTTTATTTCCCAAATGTTCTGGGAGGATGTCTTGCCAGCATAGGTCCCGTATGCTGGGAAGCCTCATGTTGGGGTTGGACCACTCATTCTTTAGAGAGAAACTCTGTGATTGTAATTATCCTCCCTTTTGTAAATTGTCCACCTGGGATTATGGGTCTTGATCACATTGCATTTCTTCCCCTCCTACCCATTACTTTGTGGTTCCTTCTTTGTAGCTTTTGCTGTAGAAGACCTTTTCTACTAGGCTTCAGGTCTTTGTCATCAATAGTTGCTCTGCAGATAGTTTAGTTTTGGTGTGCCTGTGAGAGGAGGTAAGCTCAGGGTTTTCCTACTCTGCCATCTTGGGCACAACCTATGAAACTTACTACAAAATTGATTCTACATACAAGTGATACCAAACAGTATTTACTTTTTTCTGCCTCGCCTATTTCACTTAGCATGATGTCCTCCATGTGCATCCATGTTGTGACAAATCCATGTTGTGACAAATGCCAGAATTTTCTTCTTTTGTATGGCTGAATAATATTCCATTGTATCATTATAGGCCACATTTTCTTTCTCCATTCATCTGTTGAGGGATATTTTGTTTCCCTATCTTGGCTATTGTGAATAATGCTGCAATGAACATGGAGTGCAGCTATCTCTTTGAGGTACTTATTTCATTTCCTTTGTATATATACTCAGGAGTGAGATTCCTGAGTCATATAATAGTTCTATTTTTAATTTTTTGAAGACTCTCTATACTGTTTACCATAATCACTGTGCCTTTTCACATCCCCGCAACAGGGTATAATGGTTCTCCTTTCTCCACATTTTTGCCAACATTGATTATCTCTTGTCTTTTTGGTAATAATATTTTATTGTGGTTTTGACATGCATTTCCCAGATGATTAGTGATGTGCATATATTTTCATGTACCTATTAGTCTATTTGTATATTTTATTTGAAAAAATATCTATTTGGGTCCTTCATTCACTTAAAAATTGGATTATTTGATGTTTTGCTATTGAGTATGTATGATTTTGGAAAACTCAGCAGTGGCCACAGAACTGGAAAAGGTCAGTTTTCACTCCAATCCCAAAGAAAGGCAATGCCAAAGAATGCTCAAACTACCACACAATTGCACTCATCTCACACTCTAGTAAAGTAATGCTCAAAATTCTCCAAGCCAGACTACAGCAGTATGTGAACTGTGAACTTCCAGATGTTCAACCTAGTTTTAGAAAAGACAGAGGAACCAGAGATCAAATTGCCAACATCCTCTGGATCATCGAAAAAGCAAGAAAGTTCTACAAAAACATCTATTTCTGCTTTATTGACTATGCCAAAGCCTTTGACTGTGTGGATCACAATAAACTGTGGAAAATTCTGGAAGAGATGGGAATACCAGACTACCTGACCTGCCTCTTGAGAAACGTATGTGCAGGTCAGGAAGCAACAGTTAGAACTGGACATGGAACAACAGACTGGTTCCAAATAGGAAAAGGAGTACGTCAAGGCTGTATATTGTCCCCCTGCTTATTTAACTTCTATGCAGAGTACATCATGAGAAACGCTGGGCTGGAGGAAGCACAAGCTGGAATCAAGATTGCTGGGAGAAATATCACTAACCTCAGATATGCAGATGACACCACCCTTACGGCAGAAAGTGAAGAGGAGCTAAAGAGCCTCTTGATGAAAGTGAAAGAGGAGAGTGAAAAAGTTGGCTTAAAGCTCAACATTCAGAAAACTAAGATCATGGCATCTGGTCCCACCACTTCATGGGAAATAGATGGGGAAACAGTGGAAGCAGTGTCAAACTTTATTTTTTTGGGCTGCAAAATCACTGCAGATGGTGACTGCAGCCATGAAATTAAAAGATGCTTACTCCTTGGAAGGAAAGTTATAACCAACCTAGATAGTATATTAAAAAGCAGAGACATTACTTTGCCAACAAAGGTCCATCTAGTCAAGGCTATGGTTTTTCCAGTAGTCATATACAGATGTGAGAATTGGACTATGAAGAAAGCTGAGTGCCGAAGAATTGATGCTTTTGAACTGTGGTGCTGGAGAAGACTCTTGAGAATCCCTTGGACTATAAGGAGATCTAACCAGTTCATTCTAAAGGAGATCAGTCCTGGGTGTTCATTGGAAGGACTGATGCTAAAGCTGAAACTCTAATACTCTGGCCACCTCATGCGAAGAGTTGACTCATTGGAAAAGACTTTGATGCTGGGAGGGATTGGGGGCAGGAGGAAAAGGGGACGACCGAGGATGAGATGGCTGGATGGCATCTCCAACTCGATGGACATGAGTTTGAGTAAACTCTGGGAGTTGGTGATGGACAGGGAGGCCTGGCGTGCTGCGATTCATGGGGTCACAAAGAGTTGGACACAACTGAGTGACTGAATTGATGTATGATTTCTTTGTGTATTTTGAATATTAGACTTTTATTAGGTATATGGTTTGCAAATGTGTTCTTCCATTTGATAGGTTGCTTTTCAGTTTGTAAATCTTTTCCTTTTCTGTGTAGTTCTTTAGTTTGACGTACTCCCACTTGTTTATTTTAGCTTTTGTTGCCTGTGCTTTTGGTGTCTTATCCAAGAAATCATTTTCAAGACCAATGTCAGGAAGCTTTTTTCCTTATGGTTTCTAGGAGTTTTATGGTCTTATGTTTTAGACTGCTAAATTTTAGGGTAATTTGATATACAGCCATAGATAGCCTAAAACAGTGGATTGAAATAGCATGTCCCAGACTTAGAAAGTGTGAAACTCATTTTAAAGTGAAATTTGTTAACTCTTTTAACATTAAAAATATCTTAATCTGTTAATAGAAAAATACTTGATCTCCAAAACTACTATAATTTCACATTTGCTTTAAAATGAATGTGTTTTATTAACCAAACAATATCTACATATGTCTGAAAAATATCTTTATCCATGAGATATGTAAAAGTGTTTAGATTTGTAAAGCTTTATACCTATTCCTCAGAACCCCAAAGTTCTCTGGCCCATTAGTCTTAGAGACCAAACTAATTCTTTGTGTCTTTATAGATGTAAAAAAAATTGGATATGATTCAGGAGCTGGTGGGCCAGCCCTCTGAAGCCCTTTGATAATTTATTTTTGAAAGATTTTTCTCTGTAGGCCTGAGTTCATATATTGACTGCAAAAACATTGGTATCTAGACAGTGGGTAAAAAAATATATATGTATATGAAAAGTGCAACTGAAAGCTGCTCAACTGTGTCTGACCCCTTGTGACCCTATGAACTATACAGTCCATGGATTCTCCAAGCCAGAATACTGGAGCAGGGAGCCTTTCCCTACTCTAGGGGATCTTCCCAACCCAGGGATCGAACCCAGGTCTCCTACATTGCAGGCAGATTCTTTACCACCAGAAACCAGAAAGAAAGTGAAGTCACTCAGTCATGTCTGACTCTTTGTGACCCCATGGACTGTTGCCTGCCAGGCTCCTCTGTCCATGGGATTGTACAGGCAAGAATACTGGAGTGGGTTGCCATTTCCTTCTCCAGAGGATCTTCCTGACCCAGGGCTCGGACCTGGGTTTCTCACATTGCAAGCAGACTCTTTACTGTCTGAGCTACCAGGGAAAGCTCAAATATACATATATATTTATATTTCACACATATATTTCATGATGTTCAGAAATGAGTGGCGGTGGTGGTTTAGTCGATTTTTGCAACCCCATGGACTATAGCCTGGCAGGCTCCTCTGTCCATGGGATTCTCCAGGCAAGAATATAGAGTGAGTTGCCATTTCCTTCTCCAGGGAATCTTCAATCCACACCCGCCCCCCCCCACCCCGCCAGGGATCAGACCTGGGTCTCCTGCATTGCAGGCAGGAGTTCTTTACTCATTGAGCTACAAAATGAGTACTGTGATTATTTTCTTCTTTATTATTTCCCGGAATTATTTTCTGAATACTCTAGCTGACCATGTAATATCACTTGACCTTTGACACTTGTTTTGATCAAATCCTGCTTTAAAATGTCTCATACTGTATAATGGGAAGCCTTATCTAGAAAAGTCAGTTAAAGAAAATATTAGGTTTTTCACTTAAAGATTAGAGTATCTGATTTTAAGCTAGTTTAGTGTTGCAGTTGCATCTATTATCAATGTAATTTCTTTTACATTACTCGGTGTTATGTGTCTGGTATATTTTGAGCAGTTTGAAAAGCAATTGAGTAGCCCTTCTAAGTGTTCTTTCTACTGAGCATTACCTGGTGCAAATGGATTATGTAATAAGACCATTTACTTTGTAGAATTCAGTGTGTGATACGTAGGTTTACTAAATTTACTACTGGCTCCCGTAACCCAAAGGATATAAGCTTAAAACTGGAAAAAAAAGCAATATCTGAGACTAAGTCTACTGGTGTTGAATCTTTACCTACATGATGAATGTAGCTAAACATATGAACCTGAAAATAGAACGAGATTAGCTCATAAAATAGTGTTGGGACATTTGACTGTCCATTGGGAGAAAAAGTTTTACCTCATACCATTAACAATTGTAAGGTCCAAAAGGATTCCATATTTAAATGTGAAAAATAACATCATATAATTATTAGAGGAAAAATTAAGAAATCTATTAAGATTTTTGGAGAGGGTGAAGGATTTTATTTGTTTGTCCCTAAGGTTTTATCATATTAAAGAAAAATTGAATCACTTTGACTGTATAGTAGTAATCACAGTAATAGTAGTAGTAATAATAAAATCATTGACATGACAACACTAAAACAAATTTTAAAAACCCATAACAATGATGTCACAGGGTTAAGAACATATTATATAAAGATATTTTAGAAATTAATGAAACAGATAAACCCTTAAATAGCAAAGTGGACAGAAGATTTAAATACTCAATTTTGAAAAGAAGAAATTCATATAGAGACTGATAAATAAGAGAATATGCTTAATTTCACAATAATTAGAGATGAATTAAAATGACAATTTGGTGGTATTTTGTTCAGCTACCATACTGTCAAAATGGGAAAATTTTGACCATAGTCAGACTGGATGAAAGTCTGAGCAAACAGGCAGTCTCCCACACTGTGTAGGCAATCTAAATTGACTAACCTTTTTGGAAGGCAAGCTTGTATTAAAATATATTTTCCATTTTTGACTCAAGAGTTATCTTCTAGGTAATTAGACTAAAGAAGTGATCATGTAAGTGTCCCAAAGGTGTTTTAGTTCAGTGTTGTATAGAATAGCAAGATTGGCATGAATCCCAATGTCCATCCTTACAATAGAAAAATAGGTGTTTATTTTATGCAAATAAACCAGGCTGTACTTACAGGCATTGACATGGGAGTAATACTGAAGTCTACTTTGTACTTTTTAGAAAGGCTCCAGAATAGTGTGTATGGAATAAGCATATTTAGTTTACATGCAGATAAAATTTAGGAAGAGGCAATAGGTGGTGTTTTGCTTTCATTGTTTTTCATTTTTGTGTTGTATAATTTTTTTACAGTGAATTCATATCAGTTTGAACTATGAAAAGACACTGAAGCTTTGCATTTTGAGTAAAACTGAAAATTAAGAGTAACTTTCCCATAAAGTATCCACATTTTATATAATCATCTTAGATCCCTTGGGCTTTGTTTTAATCACTGTAAATAACTTAGGTAGACCAGAAATCCTTGGCCTGAATAGTCTTCAGTGAAATAAAAATGGAGAAGGACCAAAAATTGTCTGAATTTAGCCCTTTTGAAGGACACTCAGCTTTGTCCAGATCGATTGAAGTATTGTACACACACCTCTATAGTGGCGCTTTTTCAGAAGTGTAGCTGAATTCTTTCTTCCCTACTCCCTCCGACTCCCCCATTTTTCCACTTCTTTTTTTGTACACTGTTAAACAGTAGCATTCTAAAAAGAACAGATACTTGAGACCTTCCTCTTAAGGACCTCTAGACAACATCTTGTTTTGCATATTCAGAGAATCAAAATGAATAAATAATCCACTCCAACTTCAGTTGAAGGCAGGTATAATGACTGCAAGCCTCACCTAAAATATTGGTGAACTGAGGCATTCAGCAGGTTAGCCTTGACTGCAGAGAATATCTGTCAATAGCTTCTGTTAGAGAAAGGAGGTCACCAAAAGCTTGGCCTTGCCAGGTCTTTCCATCTCCCTTCACTTCTCTCAGTAAATAATCAAAATGCTGCTTTTTGCTTGGAGGTGTAAGGTCTATGCAGTGGTTCTAAATCAGGGATGCATGTCAGAAGTTTGGGAAGATTTTTAGAAATAAAGAAGCCTAGGAAATGCCTCTAAGAGATTTGGCTGGATTGCTGGAGTCTATTTCATTTTAAAAATGTTCCTTAGTGATTCTCATGGTTAGCCAACACTGACAAACATGGGAAACCATAGCTTATGGCATATCTGCAAAGCTTTGAAGACCTGGAGGCTCATTAGGCCCTTAGAGATGTCTTTCAGGACTCACTTCTTTATAAATGTGCTTTTGGTCTTCTCTCCAATTAGCAGTGAGCTCTCCCTTCTCTGAATGCTTATAGTAATTCTTGTGTGTACTGCATTACTCAAATGGTACCCTAATCCAGCATTACATCAATAATTCATGTATTTAACAGACTTATTTAGCACCTACTCCCAGGCTCTATTATAGGGCTCATTTTGTATTTACTGTTCCTGATTATGTGTCGTATCCATCCCTGTAGGTACTGTGCTCATCTCAAAGCATTGTAATAAAGAATGTACGTGTCTGTCTGGCTATCCCATGATCACTGAGTTCTCAGATTGTGTTTTATTTATCGAACCCTGGTCTCCTGCATTGCAGGTGGATTGTTTGCTGATTGAGCTACCAGGGAAGCCCTAAATCACTAGTGTTTAGCACCTCCCCTGGCATTCAGTGGGTGCTTAATAAATGTTAGCTTATGTTAATATCCTTGAGGAAAAGGGGAGAACAGATGGTGTATTTTAGGATTGACAGGCCAGTGATGACTGTTGAGCATGGTTAGTACATAGCAGGCATGGAAGAGGTACAGGAGCAGAGCTTGAACAGGCAGGTAGGAACCAGACCTTGAAGAGTCTTACATGCTCTGTTATGAAGTTTTTGTTTATATACAGTGGTGCATATTATCTGAATGTTTGTCGTGCAAAATTCATACATTGAAAACATAATGCCCAAGGTGGTGGCAATAGGAGGTGAAACCTATGGGAGGCAAGTAGGAGGCAAGAAAGATTAGTATCTTTATAAAACAGACCTCATAGAAATGCCTTGCCCATTTTCATCACTTGAGGAAACAGTGAGAAGTCAGCAGTCTGCAACCTGAACAGGGCCTTCAGCAGAACCCAACATGCTGGCACTCTGCTTTCAGACTCCCAGCTCCCAGGACCGTGAGAAAGGAATTTCTATTGTTTATAAGCCACTCAGTCTCTGATATTCTGTTATAGCAGGTTAAACAGACCAAGACAGCAAGTCACTCAGGTTTTATGCACAGAAGAGGCATTGTGAGAGTACAGCTGGGAGGAGGTTGGGAAGAAAGCCAAGAGTCAACCACGGTTGGGGTCAGTTCGGGTTTATTGCAGTAATCTAGATGAGGTATGATACAGGCCTGAACACAGGCTGGGTGGAGGGCTGAAGGAAGAGAGGATAAAATAATTCACGAGGCATTTCCAGTGGTTTGCTAGAAGTGGCTTGTACTAGTTTGTGGTAGTTGATTCTGTACCTATCTTCTCAATTTCATGATCCGTGACTTCATATTAATAGCATAAAATCGACCATGGTGAGAGTATTTACACTATAGTTACTGGCAAACACTGCAAATCAGGGCTTTTCCTTGGAAAGCCATTTTACCAAGACATCACTGCATTTACCTTGGTTTAAAGGACATTTCACCTAGAAAGCCTTACCTTATTGCTGTGCCTAGATAAGGTACATTATCTGTGTGCTCTCATGGCATCCTACTTCATCTGACATAGAATACTCAACACCCTGTTTTATTTGTTTTAAAATTATTTATTTATTTATGTGGCTGGGTCATCTTGGTTGCAGCATTCAGGATCTTCATTGCATCATGCGAGATCTTTCATTGCAGTGCATGGACTCTATAGTTGTGGCACAGGCTCCGTAGTTGTGGCACATAGACTGAGTTGTTCCACAGCATGTGAGATCTTAGTTCCTGGACCAGGGATTAAACCTGTGTCTCCTGAATTGCAAGGTGGATTCTTAACCACTGGACCACCAGGGAAGTCCCAACACTGTACTTTTATAACCTATTTATTTGCATATCACACTGGGCTGTAAGCTTTGTGATGGCAGCAATGTGTCTGCCACATTCACAACTGTACCCCATTCTTATCATATAAATAAATGTTCAAAGATAATACTGTATGAATAGGTAATATTTTATCCCAATAGTTAGTGTGGCAGATATGTTTCTATAGCAATTCTAGAACTGCTGTATATACACGATTCATACTTATTCTTCTTTAGGATAAGTAGAATGAGTCAAAATTACAATGTAATTATCAAAAGAAAAAAAGCTATCTCCTCAGCTCTTGAAAGAGAATAGAAAGACTAGATTGTTTCTCTGATCATGACATAAAAGAAATATATTAAAAGAGAAATTGTTTTTCATTTTGTTTTAATTTTGTCCTCCTTGCTGATATGAAGACTACAATTTTCTTTGCATTTCTAAATGTAGCATGGGAATAAAGAGACTTTTGAAGATCTAGGTCAACATTTTATAATATCTAGGAAATACCCTTCCAGTATTTTGATTTGGAGAAGAAACAAAAGATACTAGACTGAGATTTTATTTTGCCTTTTCATATTGACATTACTCCTGTTGATACTTAAATGCATATATAAAACATATATGAAGAACAATTATTAAAATAGCATTTGTGAAAATTTTATAGCATACATAGCTGTGTTCGTCATCTGCTGTTGGCCCATCTACAAATGGCCCTAAAAGTTAATGGCTTAAAATAGTGCACGTTGTGGGACTCGGTTTTTGTGGGTCAGAAATCTGGCAGTAGCTTAACTGTGTGCTTCTGATTTAGGGTCCCTCTTGAGGTTGAAGTCAAGATGTTGATCCCAGGCTACAGTTATCTGAAGCCTTGAAAGGAGCTGAGTGGAGGATGAACTTCCAAGGCAGCTCACTTGCATGCATGGTAGGTTAGTACTGGTTCTGTCAAGAGACTTCTCTATTGGGCTGCTTGAGTATCCTCAGGACATGACAGCTGACTTCTTCCAGAAAGAGTGATGTGAAAGAATGAGCAAAGAGGAGGCCACAGTGCCTTTTATTGACATAGTCTACACCTTTTGCTGTCATATTCTTTTCCTTGGAAGCAAGTCACTGAATATAGCCTGCACTCTAGAGGAGGTAGTTAGGCTCTACTCTTTGAATGGAAAAGTATGAAAGAATTTGTGGATATATTTTAAAACCACTATGATGGCAAAATGCTTATGTTGTAATTCTGAGTGAAAAAGTCAAATTCATAACTACTTATGTAACATGATCAAAATTGGGTTAGAAAAATGCCATAAAAAGTTAAAGAGATGATTATTAAGAGACCAGTAATCACATAAGAGGTGTTTGAAAGGAGAACAGAAAACTTATGACTAAGAAGGCAAAATAATTGAAACAGAACTTTAAATATAAAAGGTTCTTACAAAAAAGTAAAGAGAAATTTTAAATGGCTTAGGATAGCAATCAGGGCAGGGGGAATGGACAGGATGCCAAGATGGAGGCAAGGTATGAAGACAGCAGTAGACTATGGTAAGGAGATCCTGGAACAAAGGTACATCTTGCCCCAGTTGAAAATCTGTATGTGCTTTTCTTCAGGGCATAGGCTTGTATTAGAATAAGCCAAATGAGGTACTCAGGAGAAAACAAGGTGAGTTAATTAGTATGGGGGAAGAACTGTGAGTGTGAGTGAGGCTGGAAGTAGGGCCTAATTCTGGTGTTAATGGTTTGTCATTGAACAAGCTATGTCCCCTGGTAGTTGACCTGCCATTCCTGTCCCATCTTTATTCCACATGTAGTCATTACATAATGTCTGCATGCTTTCTTCTGCCTTCAATCAATATAATGTCTGCATGCTTCTGCTTCCAATCAATACTGAGTATTGATTTTCTCTTCCAACCACTTGGAACTATGGTATTCAAGTCTCTGACTTCCAAAGCTGGACATTCCAGGTGAGGGGTTGTAAATATTGCAGGTGAAGGGAAAAAGATCATTGCCCCATGAGGACTCCAGTGAGATTAGAGACTGCATTCCTGAGGTATGTATTGGGAACTGATGGCGGAGTAAATGGAGTAAAATGACTGAGAGAAATGAGAAATCAGTGCACATCAACAGTCAAAGCACAGAGCCCAAAGATAGATAGTGACACTTAGTGCTCTTTCTGGCAAATTGCTTTACAGCTTTTGAACATGATTCTGCTTTTTTAAAATCATGGCACAGAGCATAGCATATTCTTAACATATGCAGACTCAGCTAAGTGGCCTCTTAGGAAAAGAAAGAGTCTCTAGAAAGACAAGTTGAATGGTGTCTTTCCCAATTGTGAATCACTCTTGCCTCTGCCTTTGAGTCTTACCCCAACCCACCATGTCCTTCAGTTCTCTCAATCTGGCCGAAAACTTACCCTTTCAGAAAGTCTTCTAAGATTAACTCCCTCTCTCTTCCATCACTGTCAAACTTGGAGTCTACAGTCTCATGTTTGTAGTTGATGGTGTATTATTGATAACTGGTTGCTTTTAATCATTTCCAAGCTGTGCCTTTTCTCTTGTCCAGTGTAGTAATACAGTAGTGGTTGAGACCCTGGGCCGAGATCCTAAGTCCGACTTCTACCGCTGGTTACTTGAGTAACTTTGGGCAAGTTACTTAACTTCTCCACATCTCAGCTTTCTCATGTGTAAAATGCAAATACTATTAGTGTCTATCTAATAGGGTTGTTGTGAGTATTGGAAGAGAATATATATCAAATGCTCAGAAAGCTCTTAAATATTAGTGGTTCATAGTAAGAGAAGCTGCATCAGAAAGACTAGTATGTGTAGAGGAAAAGGCATAATTTTGTTGAAACCTGGATCTGCAATTTGGTAGCATAATGACCTTGGGCATATTACTTAAGCATGCTGAACCTTCATTTCCTTGTAGTAAATGGGGAAAATAATCAATATACCAGCCTCTGGGCTGATCTACTTATGGAATGAATGCAGGGCTGGTACTTAGAGATGCTAACAAATGTTTGTTTACTGCCTCGCTAACAACAACAAAAGCAAAAACACGACTATTGCTTATTTTAATGAAGCTAAAATCTTATTTCCTCATCACCTCCTTACCCCTGCTAATCAGGTAATTTAGTGGAGCTTTGGTAAAGGAAAAAATTAATCAACCTGTGTATACAGCATCTCAGAGAGTGAACACACAGCTGCTTGAATTTTTCACTCTGCACCCGGCTGGATTCACATTGCATGCATTATTGTCTAGGTTTGTTTACTTCTTCCTAGGGAACATTCACATTTCCAGGCAATATTCTTGTGGCCAAAGAATTTCCTGCCCTAAATGAAAGAATATGAATTTGTGAATTGGAGGCAGTAAAGTAGGTAGTCAAACTTGACCTGACCAAATGGTCAGCTGCTCCTTGGGGCTCTGGTATTAACCTAAATGGCTGATTCTGGAACCTGATTTTAGTTTTTGCCGTTGTTTCCACATCCTCGGTGTCTGTGTTCATTGTCTCTAGAGGCATTCCTAATAGCTCTCGTGATAGTGACAGTGAGAGCAAATATTGCAGTTGCTTTTTTTGGTCCTTATTATACCTCATGGAAAAGGTAAGGGTTTTAGGGCTTCGTCTTAACACATAATATAGACTTCAGTTTTGTGAAGACTCCTTTAGAATATGTGATCCATGGGCTGGCAGCAACAGCATCAACTGGGAGTTACTAGATATACAAATTCTTGTCTGCACCCAAACCTACTGAAGAATCTCTGGGGATTAGGCACTCTCATCTGTATTTTGACAAACCTTCAAGGTGATGTTTTTGCCAAAGTTTGAGAAGGCCAATAATCCAGAATCTTGCCAAATTTGGGTGATTTGTAAGAAATGCTTAAATAAAGGAGGCAAATTCTTTTTTTAGCCATGAAAACCTAAAGAATGTTGGCCTAGTTTAAACTTGTATTGTTTAGTTCTTGAAACTCCAAATCACTGATTCTTCACTTTAGATTTTATTTCAGTTCTGGAGCTTTCAGTGACCTTGAAGATTGTTATGGAATTCTCAAAAAAGTAAGCCTCAAAACAAAACTAATTTTAATATAGTTAAATAATCCACCCTGGGGCAGAATATGGAGCCACTGGAAACTAAACAAACAAAAGGATGGCATAACTTTGTAAGTTTTAGAACCATCATCCTCAAAATTAGCCAGGAATATTTTATGGCTATATCACTAATTGTACAGTTAGTAAACATAGCCTGTGCTGTTGTTTTTACTGTAAACCCATGCTCAATTGTAATCTGCAGAATTACAGTATTAATGTAAAAACATTTCTTCACAAACAAGACATGATAAATGTCTGAGTGGGACCACATAAACACACAGCATGCTGGACTCCCCAGTGCAGATGCTCCTGAATTAGCTTGCACTCCTTCGGCGCAGTATGTAAAGTCACGCAGCCTGCTGTCATGCAGCCAAAACAAAAACAACCCATCAGCTGCCAAGCACACCTCTGTTGCCGAGGTGAGTGATTCAAGCAAACGTTGGCATTTAATGAAGCCTGTTGTTTCCTATAAATTAACTGAGTGCTATTAAATTTTGCTGATAGAAAATAACTGTTCTGACCATAAGCCCCTCCATTTATCAAGTTTGAAAGAAACAAGGATCTGGAGTGACACAGAGAAGAGAACATGGAGAAAATCCCCCTAAAGGAAGAAATCTTTTATGGCCTTGTAACATGTCAGCTTCCATATAGAGATATACTGTTGGTGAGCCTTGTCACTGCCCTAGGATATGGGTCATTTTAGTAGTTTTTTTACTGCTAGGGCATAGAGTTACAGGCAGAAATTGTGGCTTGGACATTTACTACATCTAGTTCAACTCCTTTCAGAGGAAAGTATTTTGGAAGTATGACCTGGTACTCATGATAGGCACTGGAGAAATGTCAGTCAGGAGCAGAAACCACTAGAGGGGCTGGCTTCCCTTAGTCTTGTTTGACTCTTTGCAACCCCATGGACTGTAGCCCATCAGGCTCTTCTGCCCATGGGATTTCCCAGGCAAGAATACTGGAGTGGGTTGCCATTTCCTTCTCCAGGGGATTTTCCTTGACCCAGGGATTGAACCTGGGTCTCTTGCATTGCAGGCAGATTCTTTACTGTCTGGCAAGGGGAAGAGAAATCCCTTCTTGCCAGTGACATATTCCTATGACTGGTTTTATAGCTTCTTGCTCCTCAGTAACTTAATCTGTTGATGAAATGGGATACCTGTAGGTCCTCCAGTTTCTGCTTACAAAATAAGTGCAAGGATTAAAATATCAAAAGTGAGGCCATGACTGATGAGAGAGCAAAGGGGTGGTGCCCCCTCTATTGATGTGGGTGTTCTTATTCTCCTCACTTCTGGAAGGTATGTGGATAGCAGGGTGTGAAGAGCAGATGGTGGCCATAGATGAAAGCAGTGGGTTCCCAGACAAGCAGTGCACTTTGGGAATTACTCTTCAAGAGTGCCTGCCTCCATCCTTTGCTATGATATAGAACTTTCCTATGTTCTTTTTTAAAAAACCATTTTATTTATTTATTTTTGATTGCACTGGGTCTTTGTTGCTGTATGTGGGCTTTCTCTAGTTGTAGTGAGCAGGAACTACTCTTCTTTGGTGCGCAGGCTTCTCATTTTGGTGGCTTCTCTTGTTGAGCACAGATTCTAGAGCAGGGGCTCAGTAGTTGTGGTGCATGGGCTCAGTTGCCCCACGGCATGTGGAATCTTCCCAGACTGGGGATTAAACCTGTGTCTCCTGCATTACCAGGTGAACTCTTAACCACCACCACCAGGGAAGCCCTAGAATGCTCCTACGTGCCCGAGTTCTTTGACAACCACTCTAACTGGCAGCTCCTTTCTATGTGCTAATGGTCCCCAAATCACTGGTGTGTAGACTTGCCTGGTGTGCTAGATGTGACAGTCATAGGCCTGTAGTAGTAAGAGCCCCTGCTGACACTGCCTGGCCTGGGACCCGCTGTTGGTTCAAATCATCTAGCTTAAAAAAGTGGCTCATTTTGTTCAACAGGAAAGGAATATTTCTGAACTCAGGCCTATACATGCCATGCCCTCACCTGTTTCTTATCTTTCAAAACACAAAACACTTCATCTGGGCTCCTTTGAAGCTTACAGTGTGAGAAGAACAATGAGGAAGGGTGGAGCGTGGGTGGCGGCTTCTCCTTGTAGAGAAAGAGTGCTCCTCTGTGGGCTTTCTTCTTCATTCTGGTAACCTCAAGTGTATTTCTGCATAGCCATTCCTCACCTGTGAGAGTTTTGGTTCCATTCCCCCAGTTTCTTTGAGGGAAACGGATCCTATCTTAGGCACTAGGGGTGAGATCTGTCCTTAGGCCTGTGTGTCTCAGAATAATCCCATTCCTTGGTCATAGATACTGGTTCGTAGGTGAAATTGTGACACAGTACTAAGTATCCCTGGGTAGGAAGCTTTCAGGCCCTTTAGAGCTAGATTGACTCTCTCCCTATGTTGAAGGGGATGTAGCCCTGGGAGTCTCTAGAGTTATCTTGAGACCAGAAAGGGAAAACAGCCTGAGGATAAAGTTGACAGAGAGAGGAAAGAACCTAGGACTTCAATTTCACTGTTGAACTGTTGAACCAGACATGCCCTGAAACCTGCATGCCCTGACACTGGACTTTCAAATTACACAAGCCTTTATTGTTTTGAGTTCTCTTTTGGATTACTGACAACCTAATTCATCCTAATAATATAGTGAGTAGAAATGGGATTTGAGGGTTATGGTTAAATTAAGACAAATTTCCACCATGCTTCCAAATAAGCAGAGGAGATGTCTTGGGAGTGGAAGAATTCAAGGTGAGGGCAGTGGATAGTAGAGGGCATTGCAGAGATAGATGAGTGAGGCTCTTAGATGCTGTTATTGATGTGCACCTCCTCTTTTTCTGTCTAGGTGTAGGTTCCCCTGTAGGCTGCATTTCTCCCATGGCTGCCTATTATTGAGCACATACTCAATGACTGTCATTTACAATGAAATGAAACCAATGCTGTGCTACTGAGAAAGCATGTACACCTCCTCTATTCACTTCTTAGTTTATTTAGTAGTGTCACAAAGAGGTCATATTTCCACAGTCCACCAGATTCTGAGTCATTTGGGCTTTTTAGTGAAGAATAGTTCTTTGGGATTATGGGTGATGACCCTTTATAGGACACTGAAAACAGATAGTGCCACAGAGCAGAGGAAGGGCAGGCAGCACAAATTAAGCCTTCATTCTTGCTATAGTTGCCTCCAAAATGTTTTGTCACTCCTTTGCCCTCTTTAATTCTTTTCTGAGCTGTATTGACCCCTACATCTTTCAGTGTCACTTATACTATATACTCATTATTCCTGAATGCGTGTGTATCAGGGAACTTCCATTTTTTGTAAAACCAGTCAAGAATAAACAAAACACTCTTCACTCCTGTAAGATGCTGACAGTACATACTTGCTGCCAGTAAGATGACTGAAATGTGTTTCTGTTGGATGAGGGAGGTTCCATGTTACCTTTCACATCCTGTTTTCCTCACCATGAGTACCATCACAGCTCATCCCCATCACAACATAGGGCCAGTAGCTGATCCGAGTAGACTGGCCTTTAAACATTATTTAGTATCTGTTTTTGAAACAAATGATATCATAGGCCTCCAAATTAATGCTGCAATGAATGTAATCTATTTTATGGAACCACCATATTAGAGGCAAGCAACAATTTTAAGACTTCTAATAAATGAAGTATCCAAAAAAATCACATTTGGTTTGAATTTTTCATAAATTTACTTCTATATAAGATAAACAATTTACAAAATATAGCAGAAAGCTTTTACACAAAATTTAGATAAAATTGTTAAAAATATTCAGTTGTTAAAACATTTATTTTGATGTTATATTCATAAATGCATACAATTGTTTCAAAAATGATGGCAGACATGAAAACTAACATTATTGCAATTAACTGAGCTTATATTTGGAGTTTTCCAGCAGTGGCAAAAATTTACAAATATTCTTTTCCTTGAGATATGAATATTTTTTTTATTTCAGAGAATTATTTCTCGCTTTTCATCATCTGAAGCAACTTATTATATTAGTAGTAAATTAGAAGCTACTATGGGCATGAGAAATATTTAAATAGCACTTAATTTCCCACAAGTCTCACAGATTCTGAGTATCCTCTGTGGTTTTCTTTTTTTGGATGGGTGATTTGAGCAAAATTTGGGTAACTTGTGGAGGAGATTGGAAGGTTTGATGGGTGAGTGGATGCAAGGAGTTTAAGAGGAATTATTAATTAATAGTAGCAGAAAATTATGATTTGTGTGCAGCAGCTAATAATCAAGTTCATTCCTTACAGAGGACCACTTTGCCAGAGATGATATTTTTCACATGAATCAATTAAGATATAAAGTTTGTAGTCAGATCAGCAAAGTGTTTTTTTTAATCTTCCTGTCAGTTGAGGGAAATAACCTTACTCCATAGAACTTCACTTTTATAGTGATATATGTTGTGATTCCATTTAACCAAGGGATTCTATGAAATAGGAGGCTCCCTAGTTCATTAAGACAACAATGATGTGTGCTCAGTTGTGTCTGACTCTTTGTGACCCCTTGGACTGTAGCCTACCAGGCCCTTCTGTCCGTTGGATTTCCCAGGCAAAAATACTGGAGTGGATTCCCATTTTCTATTCCAGAGGATCTTCCCATCCCCAGGGATTGAACCTGTGTTTCCTGTGGCTCCTGCCTTTGTAGCTGGATTCTTTACCACTAGCAACACCTGGGAAGCCCTAGTTCATTAAGGAATTTATTTGGCAATCATTTCAAAAGACTGGTGGACAGAACAGTTTAAAACCAAGAGGATCTTAATTGAAAATTAATATGAAATTAAGAAAAAACTTCTGGAATGATAAATTAATCATTAGGGTTTCAGTAGAAAAAAATCCATTTAGATATTTTTTATTAATGTATAGTTGACTTACAATATTTTATTAGTTCTAATGAACAACATAGTATTTAATGTTTTTATAGATTATATTCCCTATAAGGTTATTATAAAATATTAACTATATTCCCTGTGCTGTGTATTACATCCTTGTAACTTATTTATTTTATACCTAGTAGTTTATGCCTCTCAGTCCCCTTCACCTAAAAAAAAATTAGGTGTCTTTTAATAATATTATGTATTTTTTACAAAGGTATTCTTCCACCAATTGAGTTCTAGGATAGCTAGAAATGAGAGCTCCAACAGCCAAACACCTGATGAGAAAAAATACTGTAAAAATACCATGTTAAGAAAATAACAAAGTTCATTTAAATACAGATTAGGCACTCTTCTCTTCCTAGCTCCACCCCCCTGTCTTATTTCCTTTTGCCCATTCAGATACTCCAGTCCTGGGGTGATTCCTAAGTGACAGCTTTCTGACTTGAATCCTATCATGTAATTTGAGTTTAGTTCAGTTTTGAGATGAAGCTGTGGTTTTAGAAACATTACCTAAGATGCTGGGAAATGTTAAGCTGATACATTCTTGCTACCTGAAACCAAGAATGAGTACTAGGGAAAAATATATCAGGCAGTATTTCTCATTGTTCAAAGGCCAGTTCTTATCTGATTATTTCTTTGACTAATAAAAACTATTTGGCTGCTGGGGACAGAAGGATGGGAAAGATGTAGTAGAAAATGAAATGTTTTATAGGTCACAGTTTTTCCAAAGGCAAATCTGCCAGGTAATAGTAAAGAAATACTTCTCTTTGAATACATCTTGAGGAAATGTTGGAACTGAATTGAAAAGTTCTTGTGATTGACATTGCTATTTTCTGCTACTCAGCTTCAGATGAGAGTAGAAAATTATACAAAGGAGTTAAAAATCATACCCTTGATCAAAAGCAAGGGGCAGCTACCATGTAGAGAAGCCCTAAACAGATAAAGAATTGTGAACTGGATGGTTCCTTCCTTTCCAGGCCTTCCTTGAGATGCCTTCTGAATGCTAGAAATTGCAAAGCAGCAGTGTACAAATAATTGGAACTTTGTACTCTTTTATCATATAATACTCCAATAGACATAATTTAAAAGTTCTTTGTCATAAAACCTGGGAACAGAAGAATTCAACTCCAGTCTGCCATCTTAGCAGGGGAGAGGTGTAGGGAGAATTTACTGAGGTGCAAAGAAATCTGAAGAGTCTGTGAGAGGTGTCTTAGTAACTTGAAACTTACGTAAGACCAGAGACAGGCAGAGGAAGGGGAATGTTTTACTTTGAAACAGATCTTTCAGTGTAGGGGAGAAACAACCAAGAAATTGGAACACAGTTCAGCATGAATCCAGAGCAGAACTGCCATGACTCTCAGGGAGTTTATAAAAATGTAGAACTTAATAGTTAAAGAAACATAGGTTTTTGGTGATATAAATTACTTGAGAGTCAATAATTATTTTAAAGTATGAAAGCTATGGTCAATGCGAATTAGTGGCATGCGGCTGTTCAAGCCATTGCTTGAAAAGTGGTCTTTTTTATTTTACCATTTAAAAAATTGAACTATAGTTAATTTACATTATTGTATTAGCTTCAGGTGTACAGCAAAGTGATTCAGTTATGCACATATATATATATTTTAGATTCTGTTATAGGTTATTATACTGAATATTGTTCCCTGTGCTATACAGTAGGCCCTTGTCTGTTTTATATACAGTGTTGTGTATCTATTAATCCCAAACATCTAATTTGTCTACCCCCCCACCGCCCGCTATTCCCCTTGTTAGCCATAGGTTTGTTTTGTAAGTCTGTGAGTCTGTTTTGTAAACAAGTTCACTCATGTCATTTTTTTTAGATTTCACTTCTAAGGGATATCATATGATACTTGTCTTTGGCTTACTTCACTTAAATGGTAATATCTAGGTTCATCTGTGTTGCTGCAAGTGGCATTATTTCATTCTTTTTTATGGCTCTGTGTGTGTGTGTGTGTGTGTGTGTGTGTATACACATACCATATCTTCTTGTGTGTATATACACATACCATATCTTCTTGATCCGTTTATCTGTCAGTGAGCGTTTAGGTTACTTCCATGTCTTGGCCATTGTGAATAGTGCTGCTATGAACATTGGGATGCATGTATGCCTGGGAGTAGGATTGCTAGATCATATGGTAACTCTATTCTTAGTTTTTTAAGGAACCTCATACTGTTCTCCATAGTGGTTGCGCCAGTTTACATTCCTACCAATAATGTAGGAGGGTTCCCTTTTCTCTACATCCTCTCCAGCATTTATTATTTGTCAACTTTTTGATGTTGGCCATTCTGAATGGTGTGAGGTGATAGCCTCATTGTAGTTTTGCCTTGCATTTCTCTGATAATTACCACTATTGAGCATCTTTTCATGTGCCTGTTGGCCATTTGTATATCTTCTTTGGAGAAGTATCTATTTAGGTCTTCTACCCATTTGTGGATTGGGTTGTTTGTTTTTTTATATTAAGCTATATGAGCTGTTTGCATATTTTGGAAATTAATCCCTTGTTGGTACCATCATTTGCAAATATTTTCTCCCAGTCTGTAGGTTGTCTTTTCATTTTGTTTATGGGTTCCTTTACTGTGCAAAAGCATTTAAGTTGACAGTGACTGGTGATGGGGAGAGACAGGAATCCTTGACCTCTCTGTGAGGTAGAAGCTAGACATTGTGTGAACTGAATATGCCTCTCTGTTGAATTGCATGTGCAACATTTTGTTCATGGTTTGGGGCAGACAAAATCTGCATCAACTACAATATCCAGAAGAAGGCTATGCACAAGGCTGTGGCAGTAAGAGTTCATTAACTTAAGTACTCATGCCAGTCCCAGGTTCTTCTGCCTTTGGATGTGAGTATAGATTGCTTTTCTTATAAATACATGGTGTAAATGTCAGGGGAGAAGCTATGGGAATAGACGTGGAATGAAATAGATACAGTATATCAATAGATGCCCATGTGCAAGTTGGAGTAAAGGACTGCCACAGTCTGACCCAGAGGCACTTCTGCTAGTATCTTAATTCCAGCCACAAAGGGTTTCACAGGCTCTGGAAGATAACAATGAGGGGGAATCAGACAGTACCCCTCTCTGGGGTACCCCTTAGAGAAGAGTCTCCCCTGAGTAACCCCACAGCCCAAATCAGTTGTGTCATCTACCCACAATGGTACTGGGGTAGTTACAGACATAACCTCTGACATTAGGATCTGGATACATTTTAGTGGTCAGCCCTTCAAACTTCAAACAGTGGCTGAATGTTGGGTGGAGAGCAATAAGCAGTGGTGTCCTGGGGTGGGCTCTTGCCAGCTTGTGAGACAATTACTGACTTTTTAAGATTTTTTGAGCTAGTCACTAAATTGTGACTTGCCTGAAATTGGCTATGCCTGCTCCACTGTCATCCACATACATTTCCGCAGAAAGCCAGTTGTTAAAATTTCTCAGCATGCCACTGGATATGAGGCATCTTGTGTATACAAAGATAAAGGTAGAATTGGGGCTCTTCTTGGTCCTAACACTGAAGACCTGGTTTCTCTGAAGTCATCCAGTTTCTTAACTATTCATACTTCAGGATGACCCAGCTTCCGTGGCACCTGCTGGGCCATGATCTTTATCTGTATTGACCATCCCTGTGGCCTTTGTTCTTCCATATCCTTCACCAGTTTTTAGTTTGCCCTTGATGGTGTAACTGCTGGAGACCTTAATGAGGCCTCATTTTGCCTAGAGTCCTGGCTTATGGCTGTAAAGCCCTAACACCCATGATGTCGCAGAGAATTAGACAAGATTCTGTTCATTATCTGTGTATATCTTGAAGAATATTCCTCCTCATAGCAGATGTTGCTGGTGCTCTGTTCATATCCTGTGACAGGCACTAGTTTAGTATATGCCAACAGCATCTGCAGAACACCTGCAGTCCAGTGTTTGATGGCAGTTGTCAGTTAAATACTTCAGCTTCCTCATTCCTCCAGTGCAACAAGTCTGGTACATTTCCCACAACCATATCCCAGAAGTCTCCAGGGGGACTGAACCCTGTTGTGTATAGTGGTGAGTGGTTCGTCTGCATATCCCCTATCACCTCCCTTTCCTGCATCATTTTCCGCCCCCCACCCCTGCTGTTGCTTCTGGGATCACCTCCTAAATAAATGACTTGTACCCAGATCCTTGTCTCTGTGTCTGATTCTGGGGAAGAACCAACCTAAGACACTCATCCCCCTCATTTTTATGCCACCAACAGAATGGAAGGAACTTTTGCCCCATATTCTGAAAAGTTATTGAGTTATCATACCTGAATAAGAAGATTTTTGGATGGTACATCACATATTAATAACAGTTCAGCTTGACATATCCTTATTTTAAATAATGTGTGAGGACCAAACCTTTTTGCAGTGTTGCTTGTTGTTTTTCCTTTGCTATCATCAAAATAAAGGAAAAGGCGCACACACATCCTTGGTTTTAGTCCTGTGCTTTATTTTTAATTCTGTATAAATAAATACAAAATGACAAAAAGATATACATTTACTGAACATTGCATTGATCGTGTGGCATTACACAGTGTGTCACAATATTTCAGCTTATAATTGTGTCCTTTAGCTGTTGATGCATAATTCTATAACTTTTAGGATACGATTCATCCAGAAGCTTTAGTGGAACCCCTGAGTGCTTACACTTGCAAAAGTTTGTTGGGGGAGTATTCGAGCCACACTGGCTCAAGTCCAGGGCTATTTCTGGAACATCTAAAACAGTAAAAGAGTTAGGAATGGGGAGAATTTTCTTTTCGCATTCATGAGAGGCATGCAGGGGTACAAATCTCAGACTACAACACTACAGTTATTTCAAGTTTAAGCATTGGATTCAGTATGTATATTTATAAAAATTATTCAAGAGTACTGATTCCCTCTAAAATTCGCATTTTAACCATGGGAGGTCAATTGGCAAGGCCTGTTAACAACATTTAGCACTACTTCCAGGGTTTCTTCTTCTTCTTCTGGTCATTTTTCTACAATACAAGGTCAACTGAAGTGAAAGAATAAGTGGGCCCATTTGCCAACAACTTCACATTTCTTAATTTTTAGAAATGCAGACAATATTACAGTCTGGGGTCTTCCATTTGATGACCTCCAGTTCATGGGACTCAACATTCTTACCGATTCCACACTTGTATCCTGTTCAAGCTGTTGTGATAAATAATTTATTACACATTCTTTTAGGGCTCCCTCTCATTGGATGCTCTTGGTTTTGGCGACTGAAGTGCTATGACTCAAGGGAATTTGTGTTTTTATATTCTTGTGAATCAGTGATGCTCTCTGCAGAAATGAAGATTTTCATGTAGATGATGAAATATCATCTCTACATAATAGCCTGGAGAAGATAACAGTGGTTCCCAAGCTGGGGGAGGGGCTGGCATCTTGAGTCATGCCTTGGTGACAAGAAATTATAGTTTTCCACCCCTTACTCCTGAGTATCTTTTTATTCTACAAAAATGACTTTTCCATTTTAAAATCATTGCCCACTCCCCTCAGGTTTTGATTACAGATGGTCAGCACCCTCAGCCCTATTTCAGACTACTCATTCAAGCATAAAGCACAAAGGAGAATATGGTGAGTGAGGTTGAAAGCAAAAATCTCAGGTTTAAGTGAAATTCTTTAAAAATAAAACCCATTTTATCTTTTCCTATGGAGAAAAGGACAGAGATGGAAAGTAAAATATCTCCCCCTATCAGGCAATTATCCATGTATAGAAGGCACCCAGTTTGCCTGATGACATCGTTGCAGGAGTATGGAGAGGGCCAGTATTCATTCTTCTTCCAGCCTTTCTGTAGGTTTCAGCAGTGCCCTTTTATAGGCAGCAGCTTGAGTGTTGGCCTGTCTTCAAGGGAGATTTGGACTAAGATAGAATCGTTTACTAAATATCTCCATAAGCCTGGAATGTGCACGTATTATTTGCATTAGGATGGAAACTTAACTGAGTATATGTTGAAATATTAAAATGAGCTCATTCATTTTCTGTTTTCTCTTGGTCCTTACTTTCTGGGCTATTTTAGGGAAATGTCGATACTTGAGAGTAAAAGCAAAGTGGGCAGAAATCCAAGGGATTAAATTTAGTTCTTATGTATGTCTTCCTAGCACAAAATATTTCCAAGTTACTTAACTAAATTAATTGAACATGCAGTTGTGAAATGGAATTCTTCAAGGATTTGCTAGTGAAGGCCTGATGTGATATGCTTAGTTTTCTGAACCTCAAGATTTTTATCTGCGCAGGTTGGCTTCTAAAGAAGGAAGCCATTCTGGCCTTTCTTCCATTGGTTGGAAAGTTAACACAGATGAGAGATAGATAAGAGAGTGTCCACACAGATATTAGCCTATGAATGTTTACTTACACACACACACACACACACACACACACACACAAACACACACACACGATACCCACCAAACTCTAGGTAGCTTTTCCCATGTGTGTGTGTGTGGGTGTGTGTGTGTGGGTGTGTGGGTGTGTGTGAGAGAGAGAGAGAAAGAGAGAGAGAGGGAGGGAGGGAGGGAGGAATGAAGGGAAAGAGAGGGTGAGGGGCAGTGAGAGAGAACTGATTTCAGTTTCCATGGAAATGGGCTAAATAAGGACTTTAACAGACAGGAGTATGAGTGCAACTTCTTCGCTATTCCCAGCTCAGAACTACTGAGAGAAAATTTGAAATCAACCAAATCCGTTACATTTTTTACAAGGTCAGTATTGTAATTTGGTACCTGTGATATATAATTTTGGATTCAAACTTTCTTTGTGACAGTGAAATCATGCATCCATTGTTAGCCCTGTGAAATATACTAAAAGCCCCCTCACCTCCTCCAACAACTGACTGGACATTGCATGCTTATATACTGCTTTGTCACGCCCCTCTCAAGCTCTTCTATTCCCTCTCCATACAGGTTATTGACCTATAACTAACACACAGAGCATTTCCTCCTCTGCTCTAAATGCCTGTGGCAGATCAAGATTCTACAGAATAAAGAAGCCAAAACTGTAATTTTCTTTGGCCTCTATTGAGTTCTTTTATGCCCAGACATGTAGGTGCATAGGAATCTTCCTGCAACAATTTTATTCTCCTATTTATATGTATTTATATATTAAACTGAAGACAGCAAATGGGTTTTTCTTGTTTTCTCCAGAGACAGAAATGTAACATGGTGACCATTAAAGCCAAAGAAGGCACCATATGCAAGGTTTTCTAAAAAGACATCTGCTGCTAAACAAACAAAAAACCCAAACCTGTATCTGTAAGACATTAAGTCATAGAAACTTTTTTGATTGCTCATCTGGAAAAAACAAAATAACAAAAAAGAATGCATACTAACTGCTGTTAAAAAGCTCAGATATATCCAAATTAAGAAAAGAAAAGAAAGGCAAAAAAAAAAAAGTAAACTGAAGACATTTCTCTGGTCCATTGCCATTTCACTCTTTGGGGTGTGTCTGTGAGAGGGTTAGACATCTGAGTGAAAGCAAGAAGTTTGAAGTCTGGGAATCTGATAACAGGATTGAAAGCAGGATGCTTTATGGGAAGATGGGGTTTTAATATGAAAGGGCAGTCAACTCAGGACTCGAAGTATTTGGCATGAGGCATTTCCCAGGGCTAGTGTGCTAAGTGTTCCCAGGGCTGCTGCAGCCTATAAATCCCATGTGGAAGCCTGAAGTATTGCCCTCTGGTGAAAGCTGGTCAGATGGAGAGGAACTGTGGGGTTGCCAATCATCAGTGGGATGGTTTGCCCTGCTGATTTTGTTTTTGTGTAGGTGTGGGATGACGTCAATACATATTTTAGGTGTCAGAGAAACTCAAGTGGTACAGAATATAGGACATCATTTTTTTTTTTCTGAAGGAGCTAGTCATTTTTTATTCCTGATTTTCTTTAAACATCTTTGAAATGTCTTGACTTTAGGTAAACAGTGTAGTTGATTAAATCTCAGTAGACAAGTGTTTTAACTCTTTGTGGGAAATTTTTCTGGGCAACTTTTCAATTCATTCCACCTGAGCAGGTGTTGCCCGTTCATAGGTCAAAGTGGTGTGACTCACACCCTGTCAAGTGTGGGGTGCAACTGTGGTACTTTTCCTCTGTAGGGTCTGATGCTTATCTATCTCAGATCTGACCAATATAAACTAATTATGTGCTTTAGGATTTGAACATTCCTTTTTAGTTTAAAGTAATTAACCTCCAATTAAAATAAATAAATTTATATTAAAATTTTTTTATTACCTCCAGAATCACCTACTTTCCTATTGTGAAGAAACTGAGCTAAAAGAGTGGGAAACAATATAACACTGGGGTCTTTTGGAGAAATAGACAAGACTTCTGAATGCTGCATGGAATGATTAATCTGACTGACAAGATGTCATCTTTTGATCAGTTGCCATGGATCTGACTTTAAAAGTCATTGTGATTTAGCCCGAAACTTTACAGACTAATACATGCAGTTTCAGAAACTTCTTTCATTAGTGATGACAATAAGAGAGGGACCATCTTCTGCTGTCTAAACTATTGTATGTCTAGGGTGAGGATCTTTTCCAGCATCACTAAATATTTGATACAGACTCTTCCCTCTTGTCACACACTGAAACTGGACTGCTAAATGAACATTTAGCTGTTATGACTATTTCATTGTTAATAATTGTTGGCAGGAGTTATCTTTGATGTTAAAAAAGTGAAATGCATTGGCTATCTAGACACACTTTTTATAGCTTTGAAACATTTGTGCGTTTAGAGGAATGAGATAAATTTGGCCAAGGAATTATTAAACCAAAGCTGAAATCTTCCTTGTTTGGGCCTAGCATTCAACAACTCTGCTCAGAGCAGCTAAGCTGGAGTGTGAATATGTAGCCGTGGGTGGTTGAATTATGGAATCATAGACAATAGAAATAGAACCTGAGTGTGTTCTCATCAAGTTACTAAGGAGAAATTATAAGTCGAGAATTCAAAAGAAAATGTGGGGTCCTTTTATTTAAAAAGCATAGATTCAGGCTCCATATCTTTATGTTATAGAGGTTCCTGAACAGCTCCATTATTCTCAGCTCATAATTTTATTCACTGCACACAGATTTGATTCATTTCTCTTTCATAATAATTACCTTTTTTTTCCTGCCACACTCTGTCCAAATCTTAGGAACTGTGCTAGGGCTCCTCTCCCCAACTTCTCTTAATGTCCACTCCCTGTGTTTGTGTTTGTGGGGGCTGGGGGGAGGGCGTCTAAACGTTTCTGGTCTTGGATAGTTTGTTACTTGTATGATTTTTCTCCCAACTGAGTTTTCTTATCACTAGGTTTTCCTGAGTGACACCTGCTTTCCTTGAGGTGGATGAAAGGCACGGGTTTTCCCATTAAACTAATACTATAGATAAATGGGAAATGCCCACGCCTCCTTAAAGCTACGAGGTGCCAAAACAGATTGACCACCCCATATGTCCTTCTCTCTTCCTCTCCACTCCTTTTATCTGAATTGCAAAGGAGAAATTCTAGATAGATTTTCACAATTCCAGGCTTTGGGAGAGATCTCTATGGTGTTGGGTTACTGCTGTTCTCATCTGTGACTTAGAAAACTTCCATCAAATGCAGTTTTCCACTAGAAAGTTGTTAGTTAGCACTCTGTAAATTCCAAGAACCATTCACTTCCTTGGGTTTCTTTTTTTTTTTTTTTTAAGCTGTATTATCTGGCTGGTCTCAGACATGCTCATGTACAGGAAACATATAAAAGGAGAAGATAGTATTTTTTTATGGTTTCCTAAGATAGCTGAAGCCTTTGGCTTGCCAGACTCCACAGAACCACAGGACTGGGCCTGCTAAGGCATTTTAATGTGCCTCAAATGTGTCAGGTATGTTGTGAAAGGCAGTGTGCATGTGCAGGTATGTATCTATGCATTTATGTTTGTACATGTGTTATAGTTGTGAGTGTACATGCACTGTGTGTGTGTGTCTGGCAGCGCTAATGGGTCATTACTAATTTGGGCCAGTCACCTGTGGTCCTGGGAGGCAGGAGGAATCTGCCTTGGTGATTCTAGAAGTGGGCAAAGGAAATTTTGGCAGAATGTTAATTTGAAGAATAAAGATATGAAAATCTGCGCCAAACATGTTGAAGTTTCACCCTGGAAATTAAATACATTGTTTTGCCAAAGAGAATCGTATGGGTTTTCCCCAGGATGAACCTGGAATTGGTAATGGAAATGGGCTGAATCTTTGCCATTTTGTAGGAATTAAACAAAGCATTTTATAGATCTCAGTGAGCAAAGCCTTCAGGCTTCAAGTAACATGCTACAAAGTGGGGCTCATACTCTTCCCCCTCATCAGAAGACTTCCCTCGTCATGGCTGGACAGAGGACTGTGTAAATGTCACCAGTGCCGCCTCTCTGCTTCAGGGAGGGCCAAGCAGTGTTCCCTCAGCCTGGCCCTTTGGACAACCCAGCTGCATTCTGCTGTGCCTAAACTCGTTCCAGAAGAAGCACAACAAACAGTACGAGTAGAGTCATTTATTCTTCAGCTTGCTCCATCAACGGCCACTACATCTAACTTATGGCTGACAGTCAAGAGAACTGAGCTTCAATTTGCACATACACCTGTCCTTAAGTGGAATCATATGTCCATGGATATGATTTCCTGTTTGTTCACTGCAAATATCTCCAAGATGAATGAGACACATTCTCTCCCTATCTTGAATAGGGATCACTTGGGAGCAGCCCTTCAAGGCTGTGGCATGCTGCTGCCACAAGTGTAGACCTAGAAAGCTCAGAAATAAGTTGCTCAGCTCTTTCTTCTCTCATGTCCACGTGTATTCTTTCTGCCAATGAAAGCATGATGCAGAGGGGTCCTTTACCTGTCTTGCCCTGGAGTGTGTTTAACTGGTGCCGGAACATGAATTGGATAAGGAAAATGTATGCAGATTAAATGAATGAATGAATGAGGAAAAAAGAGTAGTGACAGGCACTTCACTGGGCATGAAGATACCAATACCTAGAAGCAGTTCTGGCTCCTTGGAGAAAAGATGGTTGAGAAATTCTTGATTGCCCATTAGCCAAAATGAGGACACCAGGATGACACCCCCAATGAGGTCTTTATTAATTTAGGACAGTTGTTCTTCACTCTTTTTGGGTCGTCGACCTCTTTTGAAATCTGATGACAACTATGAACTCTCTTTAGGAAAATGCACATAGGGAACATATACACACATTTTTGCATATAATTTAATTTTAGGGAGTGCAGAGTCCACCCTCCCACCAACTCATCTATGTCTCCAGGTGAAGACCCCATGATATAGACATATAGAATTTGGCAGTAAAGTGGCAGAGTGGAGAAAGGAGTGAGGCTAGGAACTAGGAGACTGCAGTCACAGCCCTGTATCTGCTTCTAACTAGCTCTGTGCATGTCATTTCACTTCTCCAGCTTTCCATTTTCTTAAGTGAGAAACAGGAGACTAAGCTTGATTCTCTCCAAAGGTTCATCTCATGTCAACATTTTGGAGGGAGGAGAGGCTGGTGCATCTCACAGCAACAGCATTCCATCCACCAAGGGCCCTTCATTGGTTGCCTTCTTGGTGGACATTGCTTTTTTTGTACTTTGCAAAGAAGCCTTCTTTCTCCAGATCAACTCCTCCAAACCTTTGCCATGCTAATTTTAATCTAACCTGAAAATCGACACACAGGCCAGAGCTCTCTGCTCCTTCACTTCGTCTTCCTTGCATGGCACCCTCACAGATATCAAAGAGGGCTTCAAACACATCACCTGGGCAGCAGTGGGGCAGGTGAGAAACAGGCTGGGGAGGACATCCTGACAACTGCCTATTCAGGTGAATGGATTTTAGCTCATTCACTTTCCTCTTTGCTTTTTCCTGGACTGGCATGAAACAGAAATAAACAGTTGTAACCACCACAGGGAGGAACTCTGCAATGTGTTGGCTGAAGCAATTCTCAGTTCTTTGCCAGAGAATCCAGTAGTACTAATTTAATGTTTTCCTTCCGTGTGGAAAATAGGAACTTTGTCTTCAAATACCTGATGCTTTTTATGTAACTAAGACTCAAAAGCAAATTACCGTAAAGGAGTGTCTTCAGACAAGCCAGGCACAGTAATGAAATATGTGCCGCCCCCAACTCCATCCCAGACTGCCTGTGCCTCTTTCTTTCAAGGATTACCATCCAACTCCACCATCTAGAGCCTGTGCCCCCTTCCCACTCGCCCCACTAAGTGATGATCTAGCCAAATTTTGAATGTCTTAAAATGACCAGGACAATTCATTGCATTTTTATATAGCCCTAATCCTGGGCTCAAGCCTACAGAAATCTGCTTCCCTGTAGCTTTACATCCTGAGCTCAAGTGCTACTGTGTGGGATGGACAAATTACAAATAATAATGTCTTGAGTTCCTTCTTTACAAGAGGCCTTGCCACAAGTGCTTTCTGAACACCTTCTCATTTAATCCTTTCAGTAAATCCGCAACATCACTCAAATGTACACTCTCGAGGGCAGATTTTTTAACAGTCTCATTAGTTCACTGCTGTCCACAGTCTCCAGAACAGTACCTGGGTGATATTAGGCACTCAGTAAGTATTTGATGTATTGAAAGATAGTTACTGTATTATCGCCATTTTACAAATGAGAAAACAGATTCACAGAAATCAAACACTACTATAAGCTGCAGGGCTGCTTTAATAGGATCGGAAGGAATAAAAAGCCATTTGGAGGAGGATATCATTTGTGTCCAAGAGGCTCTGCCTCACACCACACCCCCCAGGCGGCTGCCCAGTCCACCCGTTCTTGAGATAGACACAGCCACGCTTCATTGCTGGGGCTGGAGGAAAGTGATGTCATGGTCCCAGAATGCCACTTAGAACAATTGGGTAGTGGTTAGTTAAAATAAAAGAGTTATCAAGGGCCTTGTTCAGAGCAGCATATTGCATAAGTAACTGTAGCCATGGAGGATGGCATCAGATGGGATTATCTCACTTCTGCCTGAAAATTGAGGGAATAAAAATGGTAGGACAGGCAGGAGGAAAACAAGCTAATACAAACATCACAGCCAAAGCAAAACAACCCCCCCAAACCTTAAAATCCCCAAACCCCAAAACCCAAAACAAAACTTATGAGCTGGAACAGTGGAGAAGGAGTTGCATTGGCATTTATCTTATTTTTTTTTTCCTGTGGAACAGACATACTCTTTTTAGCCTGAGGAGCCCTCATGCTGTTTGCTGGGCCATTGCTATAGGACTAACAATAACGCCCTATTTCAAGTATCATTTTCTTTCTTGCAAACCCCAAGTTTCTTGTGAGTTTACACCTTTTGCTGTTTCACTCATTGAAAGAATATCACCCTTACCCTGATTTTTCTTTTTTTCCTTATGGATGGCCAAGAAAGCCCAAGTATCAGTTTTTTTCTTTTAGTTGAGCAGGAGAAATATTTCTGATGGATGGAATATTTTCTTTGGTAAACAAACAATAAATAGCAACTCAAAACCAACCAAATCAGTTTCTTTGGTAAAGTGAACATTAATGTCTTGGTTGGAATTAATTGAAAAAGAAAACTTTTGCAAGTGTTTGCTAGGATTGTTCCCTCCCTCTTGATAGCAATTGTAAAAGTAAAACTTCATGAAGTAAGGACTTAAATTTGCAGGAGATGTGATTCTGAGCTATTTCTAAAATGTCTTATCCATGGTGGGGCTAAACCAATGTTATTAGAACAATTATTAATAATCAATATTAACAAATAAATAATAATGATCTCACAATAAATAATAAGTAGTAAATCTTGGCATGCAGAGTCCCCCAGTAAAAATAATTCATTCTTTTCACAGTCAGAATTCCATAAGCTTTGATTTCAAGTGCTGAAAAGAGAAGTTGACAAGTTTTAAAATGCCCTTCATTTAAAAATACAATATCCCAAGGTATACAGAGACCCAGTCAAGTTGGAAAACTACTATCTGTCATAAAATAAAGTTCCACACTAAGTCATTCTGGTTGACCCAATTGAATGCTTGAATTCTCAACAAAATCCACTTAATTGGTGTGTGTGTTGTATCAATTTTGTGGAGTCACTGTAACTCAAGGTACTCCACGTGGCCAACACTAAATCAATGGCTGATTTAGAACACATTTTTCAGAAAATGACTTAGCAACATATGATTTAGGAATAAAACCAATCCCCTCTTCAGCTGTGTTTTATCAGTAACCGCCTAGTTGCAGGCCCCTTGGAGAGAGAATTGATCGCAGATCTATTATGAGAACTTGCCCTTTCTCGAGGATTGCATTTGTCCTTAGATTAAAGCTCATTATCTTCTAGTTGAGTGCATAACACGTTGGTATGATCACTTAGTGTGTTTGCAGGAGAGATTGAACAAGTGTGTAATGCACTAGCTATGATCCCCTGCACATATATTTAGAACTGTGTGAACAACAGTACATGAAATAGAAAGCACAGGTTTGCACTTGGTGTAGTTACATCTGAATCATTTGGGCATTTTTGCTGTCTGGAAAGACAATGGTAAACCTAAATCCCAAACATTACCCAGACATTAAAAAAAAAAAGTCTGCCTTGTGGCCAATAAGTCCTATGTTTCTTCCTTGGAAATGTACTTTGAAGGGAGTAATAGCCCTCTTATGAGAAGATCTAAAATTGGCCTGCCCTGTCTTAGGCATGCTGAAATGATGGAAACCCTCCAGTGGTGTGACCCTGGGTGAGTCGCTTTATTCTCCTAGGTCTCAGTTTCCTCCTCTGCAGGGATGGGGAAGTTGCACAGTACGTCCGCTAAGGTCCAGAAAGGCAAGGTGCTTTGGGGAAATGCTTATCACTACAGATGTCTAAATAAGCTACGTCTCTAAAAGGGAAAAATACTGTAGACATTTGCCTCAAGTGTGACCAGGTTTTAGCTTCATTTTTATAGACTGAAAGAAATGCAGGGATCTGGGGTGACATACACAGCCTCTTCAGATCAAACCATTTCTGTTTAGATCCTGTAGATACTGCAAGCCCACAGTATAAACATCTAGGCTTGATAATGTACAAAAAGGCCGTGCACGGAAGGAGAGAGGGCACCAACGAAGGTGTAGGGGGGCCAGGAGGATTAAAGTGCAGCCGGGTGAGCAGGAAAGCTTGACTGTCATCATTGATAGATTTATATTGGTGATTACATCTTCCCATCAGTTCCATTTTTGTCATTTTCAGCCCTTTGTGTCTTTGCCTGAAGTTCTCAGTTTCAGGACTTACACAGTTTCAGGACTTTTCTTCTCTGTGTCTCTGAGCAGGCAGGTCTCCTGAGCAAAGGTGGACTGGCACTACAAGTGGCAAGCTGTGGCCGATAACTTTTCCTTCCTCAGCTATGCGTGGGCAGATGTTGTTTCTGGGCATCCATGCAAAAATGCATGTAGGGCCAAACCACAAACAGCTGTACCAGCTGGCCATTTTTTTGTTGTTAAAATGGAAACACTGTCTCTGGGTTCATTTAGACACCTGCTTTTTCTCCATCATGCCAGGTATTTGGGTTTGGCTCTGTGGTTCCGGGTACTCAGAGCCTCCTGCCAAAAGCTGCAATTACTATTGCAGATCCATTTGGTGACAAGTGACAAAATATTCCAAAATAGACTGGCCTTAACTTTGCATTACTGAAGCTGTCACTGGTTTAAAGGTATATTAACCAAATCATACAAACATTAAAAGTATATTGATGGTGGGTGCGTGGGGGGTATGATAAATTAACTCTCGACAAGAAAACTGCCTCACCCAGGTGACTTTAGAGGTGACTCAGTTTCAGCCCATAGGTGATGGCCATTCCACCGCGTGTCAGTTTCTGAGGTTCTGGCTGCTTTTTCTGGCCAGAACTTTTACAAGCATCTCCTTGGGGTGTTGGGGAGCTAGATGAGATGGTGAAGACCTTAAACCATAGACCCTGCTTGGAGCTACTGCTTTGCAAAAGTTCTGGAAGCCTTATTGTTTGAACAGTGCTCAAAGCTATTTCTGCCTTGGCAGCTGACCTTTCAATCAGAAGGGTTTTGTCACCATACCAGCAACATCTGCAGTGTGAATAAAATAGGATTCTGCTTGCTAATAAGCTTTCTCTTATTCAATCTTAGTTTAAGAGACTATGAGTCTCCTAGGGTGTGTGTGTGTGTGTGTAAGTAAATTTTCTCTGATGACAACCTTTTGTTTTAAAGGTTGACAATTTCCCCATTTCCCCTAGTCCTTTACTGTTTTTGGCAATGCCTGTTTCTTATCCTTAAAAACCAAAAAACAACTTTAAATGTGTTGCCATGAACATCATCCCTTTGCTCTTGATAAGACCTAGGGTGAAACTGTAACAGGCAGATGCCCTCACACTGTTGTAATCTGGTCAACCACTCGGGTGCTATCGATATCCACCATTTCGACACACTCAATTTCCTCCCGATTTTCAGGATTTTTCTTCTCTTTCCTTTTTTTCTTAGAGGGTGGCAGGAAAGTCAGTATCACAGGTAAAATGGCAAAGCAGTGAAAGAAGGTGACCAACGCTATTAAAAACAAGCACCTGAACAGTGTACAGGTCAGATTTGAAGGCACAGCTGCAAGAGGAATCAGACCAACAAGATAGCAGAGGTAACTCTGTAAAATCGCTACCCCATGCACTTCCAGGGCATTTTTTACCCACTTCGTTCTTGTGAAATCCTTGCCCAGAACAAAGGTGGATAAGAGTGGAGCACAGTTGTCAATTGTGTAGTTAATTCCATATATTAAGCATAGCACGGAAATGCAGTCCAGTTGCACTTTCCATAATGTCATGAAACCTATAACTCCAAACTCCACGGACACAACCGTTAGAGTGAGCCAGACGTTAATCAGAGAGTCTGCCACCAGGAATGCCGAGAAGAAGAGCAAGAACAAAGCACTGATGCAGGAGTTGTGCAGGGGGGCTCCCAGGGAGGAGGCGTATCGATCCATGTACACGAAGGACGGGTTGAAGACAATGAACTTCACCTTGGAGGTGACAGAAAGTCTCCTCAGGGTCTCCAGGAGATCATAGAGTTCTTCTCTGTTCGTTTCCATGGTCTTGGCCACCAAGAACATTCTGGAGGCCACTACGTCAACCTCATCATTATACTTTTTAGAGAAGATTATGTCCTCTTGAAAATGGGAAAATTGGGGTGCTTTCAGGAAGGAATTTCTCAACATGTCTGTGAAGTTTTTCTTAGGCAAGCCAGTGGACACATTGAGTTTCCGAAGGTAATTTAAGTAGCTCTCAAACCAGGATATTCGCACAAACCCCTTGGTGTATTCTAGCACGTCTTCTTGGACACTAGTGTTCCAGTATTCTATAGACTCGTATATGTAAAATCCAATCACCGGACTGTAGTTGCTAAAGTACTTTTGCTGGGCAGTAGTGTACTCAATGGTTTGTGTCGCCGTCGCTACGATGTTACTAAGGTCTGACCCTTCACTGACCTGCAGATAGCCCATTAAGGCAAAGGAAATATAAATAAGGTAAAATAGAACTACAAAAGGCTTGACATAGGTGTTGGTTATCCAGTCACAGTAATAGCGTTTGAGGAAACATACCAATAGGTGACTCTCGTAAGTGTTCGCTTCCTCACCGTCTGCAGTGTCCTCGCTGAATCTGGCCGTTAGGAGAAACCTGTACCATGCCGGCTTCTCCTGCAATGCCTCAGGCTTTGGGACTTTCCTACAGAAGATACTATGCTGGTAATTGTTTTCTATGTAGCCAGTGAATACCAGGCTGGAACCATAAAACGAGAGTACATAGAGGTAGTTGAAGAAAATTGCGATACAAGAATTGCAGCAGAAAATCCTGGCTGCCTCAATGTTCGTGAAAGGGCTGGCCCCTATGCCGAAGGTGACCAGGTACATGGCAGTGGTGAGAGAAAAGGAGAGCATGGAGTCTGCATAGACTGCTGCAGTTCTCTCTTTAACATGTTGGTCTTCTCTAGTTTTCCTCCAGGAGGATAACATTTCAAAAGTCCCATATAATCCATGACCTGAGGGGGCAGAAAAAGACCAGATCAAAAGTTTAAAATACTAAGGTCTCTAAAGAGGGGAACCGACTTGGTCCTGGGGAACAACTGGGTCAAAGGACACATAACCCATCCTAGCGGTGACAGGTCAATGTCAGTGCTTTCTCCTGTGGAGACCAGACTTGTGTTTTGATGAGTCAGACATGTTAAGGGAGAGAGGGAAGATAGAAGAGCTAAGATCTTCATGCTTCCTTCTGGCTGAAGA
Source organism: Capra hircus (assembly GCF_001704415.2). Lineage (NCBI taxonomy): Eukaryota > Metazoa > Chordata > Mammalia > Artiodactyla > Bovidae > Capra > Capra hircus. The sequence continues at coordinate 46,587,384 of NW_017189516.1, forward strand.
AAGCTGGGTGGACTTTTGCCTAAGAGATCTGAGTAGACTTGCACCTGTGTCTCTTGGGGCTTATGCACATTGATGGTTTAGGACTCTGGTTGCAGTTTTCAGAGTATTTGGTTGGTCAACACTCCAGAGAGGATGCCTGGCCACTCAGCATTTGGCTTGTCATCCCCACAAGGCTGGAGGTTAGCACAGCGGAAGGCAGTGGGCAGGGGGTCTGAGTTAGTGTCTCATCACCTCATTTAAGTTTGGCCAAGTGGAAGGCTTTAGGGAGAAAGAAGCGCTGTATTTAATCTGAGCCTTGACAGGAACTAAATCACAGCCTCTTTTTTTTTTTCCTTCTTCTCCAAGAATCAGTGCAGGATGCAATAAATCTGAGAAACAGAGGGGAACAAAATAAGTAGGGACAAGTTTGTGTGAACAGGAAGGATGGAAGAAGGAACAAGATTCACAGGAACTCTCCCTGCAGTGGATAAAAATGAATTCAGGTTGAAGGTTTATGGCTTGTCTCTGGTCTTTGGGGACCTGTCCAATCCATTTGGGTTGGATGATGTCTCAAGCTAGTGGCGACTGCTGGCTTCTTTACACTACTTGGCAATGGCCTCTGAGGGCCAGGGCCGGATCAGTAAACTCTCTCCTGAACTACTTAATGCCCTTCCTCCTTGGTTAGTATTCCAGTAACCCTGCAACAGCAGAATTACAGTGAGTGCTCCTGTTTGACTTTACTGCCTGCAACTAGATCTAGTTTAACTTCTCTCATCTCTCTTGGTGGGGGCCAGACATTTCCCAGAGGGGCTTCCCTGGGTTTCTAGGCCACCGTAACATTGAAACCTGCCCCCTCTCCCACAAGTGACCTGTTGTGGCTTTCTCTCACCCCTGTCTTGGCACTGGGATCTGCAGATCTCATTTTCTGCTTCTCTGCCTTGGCATATTCAATCCCATTATTGAGGATAATAAAATCTCTACCCTGTGGTACAATCGTCTTGTTTTTAAAAAGGAATTTAAAATCTCCAGCCAAGCGTAATGCTGAGTGAAGTGAGTCACTGTGCTCTTGTGTGTACAATAACTGAGCGCTCGTCTGCCCTCGTGCCCAGGCTGGTATTTATATACTGATTGTGAAGTCTTGGCCTCAAACCCACACCCCCATTTCACAGTCATGATATAGGCCTGTTTCCTCAGAGGAATTTGGCATTTATCTTAATTTACTGGGCATCATTTTATAGCCACTTTTAGAGGTCAGGTCAAGACTGTCAATTTGATAACTAGCACCATGACCCCTACTAAAGTGAAGACACCTAAACTCCCTAGACAAGAAGTAAAAAGTCCACTTGTTGACTGGCATACTGTTTTTAATTATGTTTTAGATAGTTAACATCTAGTCTTAAGAGGGAAAACTGTTTATTAAGTTTGTTTCCACTGGGTTCTCTGGAAGGATCAGCCAACCTTTGATTAAAATAACTGATCCCTTGAAATGAGGGTAAAGAAAGTACCTCCGAGGCACCTGCCCCCTGGGGAAACAGTACTGACCATTTCATCTGGGGCCAGGGAGAATAAGTTCTGATAGGAAAACACACTTTAGAGTTTCACTGAAAGGCAAATGGAATTGTATAAGTGTTTTCTTTCTAGAAAGAAAAAGAATTTTTAAAACAAGGCTTTGGTGCTGAGTCATTAAATGTGGTAAGAAAATAAAGATGCATAAAGCAGGATTAGAATTACTGGTATGGTAGGATTTAAATTAAATCTGTTTTGCAGCCCTTTTTACAGTGGGTATGTTTTATAATGACATTATCTGGCCCTGACTCTTGTTGGAAAATACAATAAGAATTCCTTTATTACCTTGGTATTGAATAATCTTAGAAGCTAATTGAGAAAAGGATTTTGAATTAACAGAGCTATTAGGTAAAAGGAGTAAGACTTTTGAGGGTCCTGAATGAAAATAATCAAACTCAAGGAATGTGGAAGTAGGCTGTTAGTGTGTCTCTTGAGTTCTGTTGCTGCATTTTTTTGAATACTGCTACAAAATTTTAATGTTATAGCAAAAAATTCAATACAATATTCAAAGAATATCATACCATATCAAAGATGTTTATATCAGGAAATCTCCTAATCAGCTGACTTTATTCTTTTTTTAACTTTTTGGTTCATATTGGAGTATAACTGATTAACGGTGTTGTGATAGTATCAGGTGAACAGCAAAGGGACTCAGCCACATGGCTGCTGCATTTTAAATGCCTTGTCCTTCTGAGTCTGATCACTTTCCTTGCGCATGACATGTTCTTGGTTCTGGGGGGCAGTTCCAGAAGATTCAGATTTTACTCATAGGGGCTTTTGGAAACTCTGCTTCTCCTTCATTCTTCTCAGGGGTGTGCCTGCATGACTTAGAGAGGCCAGAAGAGGAGGCCATGAGAAAGAGTCTGTTTTACCTGATCATTCAGCCTTTGTTGCTAGTGGTTGTTGGCCCAGTGCCGAGGCCCCCACCATTTCTTCTGATAGGCCAGACTCTTGTTTCTCAAGCCCACCTTCCCACTAGCAGATGCCTACACCCTCAACTCCAAATTCTAGTTGTGCACTGTCTTTAGAGAACTCTTTGGATTTCAGGGACAACTGGTAACACTTTACCTGGGCCTCCTCACTGAAGCTCAGTCAGTCAAGGGGGGAAGGCATACCAGCATGGCTGCTGGTGCCTCCCAGGGAAGAATAGCCTGGAGTGCCTAGCTAGCACCAGACCTGATTCACAGCTGGGCACTTGTGTTGAAGAGGTTAGCCTGTTACCGTAATGGAAGCTCAACTGTGGGGCTCCTGTTCTCTGGCCTGGACTCCAGGGAGACATGTTCCATAAGCTGTAGGACTTGAAGAATGCCCTGTTCCCCAAGAAGGCCTGCTCTGTCTGTCACCACAGCTGAATTCCCTTTGGTTTGACCTTCACAGGATTCTTTTAAATGCAACCCCCTGTGCAATAGTTGTCTATTGAAGCCACTTCCCTTTACTCAGGGGAGTGGGACAAAGAAGGGAGATGGGGAGGGAGGGCAGAGAACATCACAGGTAAGAGGATCTCACAGAGACTTAACTCCTTCACAGTGTTTCCTGCAGCCAGCCCTGGGCTTCATTTTGATATCCATGTCAGAAACTGGGCCAGTGGAAACCAAGGAAAGGCAGGGAGGAAAGATTTGAGGAGATTCTGTTCCTCTCCACTTTCTTCTCTCAGCAGCTGCCTCCCAGCACCCAGGGATCCTCCTCTCTTTTGGTCCCTGTACTTAAAGCTGAAGAGTTACCAGAGGGAACTGTTAAACTACACATACTGATGCTATCAAATTCTGAAGGCAAAGAAGACTTGAAAGCATTCAGTTAGTCTTTGAAAAGCACATTCAAGATGTTTGTTTCTGTTTTGGTTCAGTGCATGTCTGTATAGTTAAATGCATATGAACACGTCTATCAGTGTGCGTCAAGACATACACACACCAGTCCAAGTTCTAATTATTCATGAGTGACTGCTTTGTGGCAGCACAGGCTTTTAGCCAGGCCCTGGGATAAGGACAGTAGAGCTCTTTGCTGGTGTTCAGACAGTTTGTACTAGGAATGCAATTTAAATTTTATTAGCAGTAGACTTTGGGATTTTCATCTAGTAAAATCAAATACTAAAGGGTTTAGGCTAATCAGTTTTATTCTTTTCCAAAGAATTTTCTATCTTTTTGTGCAGTTACCTTTCAGATTTTGGAGGCAATGAAAAGACAGCACAGATGATAAATAACACTAATGGTGGAAAATCCTCCAATCATTTAGAGTGAGTCTCAGGAATACTCACAAATTAAATAAAATCTCACTCTTACCCAGACTCTTTTCTGGGACCTGACTGAAGCCTTCAGGATTGTTTACAATCCACTGACCCAGGAATTGACAAATGAATAGTGTAGTGTTCACCTAACTTTACCCAGTAGATACACTTCTGGAAGGTTATTCATAAAGTCAATGATATTTTTAATGTATTTAATGGTTTTGCTATCAGAGGCAATCTGGGTGATTTGTTTTATTTTTTGTCAATGAATATCATAGGCAAATCAATCTACTTGGTACACTGGGATTTTGTAAGGCAGATTTTTCTTGAGGCCCAGGACCTCCTGCCTTCTCCAGCACACAGAGCCACAGCACAGAGGCTAATGCCTTTGGGCTCTCCTCGCATTTTAATCCTTTAATCCTAGCAGGATTTCCTCATCCTGAGTTCCTACAAGTAAGGAATAACTGAGAAGATGGGGAGGGGAAATGGGATGGCTCTAAGTTTCAATGTGAAAACATTTAATATCAGGAGATAATAAAGCCATTTATAGCATGCCTGGGCAGTGCCAGATTTCCTATATGAAAATAAAATTACTACATTCTTCTAGAAAATCCATAGAGTATAATGAATGCATGAGCAAAATCTGCTTAAAACATATTTTATTCTTAGACAAGCTCCACTAAGTAGCTCATGTTTATAAAAAGCTTTTCCTTCCATGACATCCACATAAATTCATGGTTTTTTTTAAAAGAAATTTAAAGTGTGTATGTGTCTGGCTTGAGTAACATTTGTTTTTAGAGAGAAGTTCATTAATTGGGTTACATTTACACTTTTACTGTTATAAACATTTACTTTCTATGCTGAGTTGTTTGGTTTATCACAGCCTGTTTTGTCTCACAGTTAAGAGTGAGAGTAAAGGTGTACTTTGCTTAAGCTAAGACAGATGCTCACATCAGGGCAAATACATACAGCTAAACTCTTTCTACTAGAGGCTTGTCGCATTTTGGTAATTCTAATCACAGCATTGACTTTTAATCTGAGAAATGATTTCCTTCACTCAAGAGCTGCAAATAAGAGTCCAGGAAATGAATAGCTGTTTTGTGTTTAAAGATAAAGTATTTACATTCTCTGTGTGTGTGTGTGTGCGTGTGCACATGCACACACTATATAAAATCAGTGTGCACAACTGAAGCTCATAATATATGCTACGGTCACTGTGTGATATCTCTTCATACAGAAGACATATGTAGTATTTGTATATGTGGCATATCTTATTCAAATACATTTTATATATTTACATATAAAATGTGTGAATATATACTATATAATATAGAGAGAAATGTACTGAATTTCTCTTCAAACATTCAAACAATATGTATACATAATATGTTATAAACACATAAAATATATATACACAACATGAACTTATTATATATCACATTACATATAATATAGGTAATGTGATGTATAATATATATTATACACCCAGATTATACACACACACACACACACACACACACAGATATATGCACAAAATGACTAGTAGGTTGATGTGCAATTTATTTTACTGGTGAGGAAGAGAAATGTTAGTGTTGTTCCATCTACATTTTGGTTCATGGCTGGTGAAATAGTCTAGGTGAAATGCAGGGTTTCCTTGACAATGACTATGAATCTGCTTGCATCATGAGCTACTGCAAATCCATCTGGTCAATACTACCTGGCCCCAGCAATGACTTTCAGAGATGTTAATCCAAATGCAACAACCAACTAGGTGTCCCTCCTTTTTTTTTTTTTTTTTTTTTTACCAGCTCAGTGTCCTTGATTTCAGCTGTGATACCTTCATGGAATCGGCCACCCCCTAATCCCTAGACTAGCTGGCTAGACCATCCAGAGGATGCCCAGGAGACCTGGGTCAGAGACGAATAGCCTTGCATTCCTCTGCCTGATTGTTCTCTGCCTCCCTGGACTTGTGCCCCTAGTCCCATTCTTGCTGTCCTTTGTGGTTAAGGATAGAACAATAAAATGTGTCTGATCCATCCCCTCAGACCTATTTCTCCCCATCCACCTTGTACTGTAGTATGACTGGTGGAAGATAAGAATAAAAAGATGAGAACTAGACACAAAGTAACACAATATCCTTTTAAATTAGTCCCACAGTGATCATAGAGCATCACAAAAAGGATATTTGGGGAAAAAAACACTTTGAAAATAGTATATGGAATTACTCTCTTATTTCAAATCAGATGTAAGCAACAATGGGAACAACAAAACACCTATAAATCAGTTTTTTTTTGCAGACACCATAGAACCTGTTAGTAATTTATACCTAAGCAGAGTATTTCCACAGCATTCTTAACATACTTTTACTCCATCATGTCGATTGTCATATTGTTGCAAGTAATGAACATATACCATAATGTAGGAGATTGAATCTTAAGAAATTCCTGCTTTTGGACATCAAAAATAGCCAGATATTGGCACCAATTTTGTAGGTGAAGAATGGTTGAATATTGACAATTTTGTATTTGCTTTGAACTTTAAGAGTTCCAGTTCCTTAGAACTAAATTTCTTGTGCTGGACCTTTTACCTCTTTGTAAGCCTGAGCTCTGTATACTGCACCACATTCTAGTTGGCAGCAAATAAAAACAATTTCTCAGAGAACTGAACCTTATCTTCTGGTTTCTGCTAAATACAGATAATCTTAGGATGTATACCTGAAGGAAGCCAAACATCCTTGCTATTAGTCTCTTCCTAGCATTTAATCGGAGAAGGCAATGGCACCCCACTCCAGCACTCTTGCCTGGAAAATCCCATGGATGGAGGAGCCTGGTGGGCTGCAGTCCATGGGGTCACTAAGAGTCGGACACGACTGAGCGACATCCCTTTCACTTTTCACTTTCATGCATTGGAGAAGGAAATGGCAACCCACTCCAGTGTTCTTGCCTGGAAAATCCCAGGGTGGGCTGCCGTCTATGGGGTCGCACAGAGTCGGACATGACTGAAGTGACTTAGCAGCAGCAGCATTTAATCACATCCTTGCTTCTTTCCTATCCTTGAATTTGAATGGCCTGGCTGGATAATTTAGAAGGAAGAGGGAACCTTGGATCTGACATTAGACCTTCTCAAAATCCCAAACATTTTAAAGGGCTTGAAGAACATTTTTCTTAAAGAATATTTTTCATCTCATCTGATCTTGGAGGCTCTTGTATCTTAATAAATGCAAAGCTACCCTTATAAATTAGATTACCACATATAAACTAATATTCAAAATACCTTTCAGCACGACTTCAATTTTCCCCTTTTAGCTGTACAGAATTTACATGAAACACCAAACCTACCAGATGAAGAAGGAAGAAAACCTTCCTTCTGTTCCCTTCTATATTCCCCAACATTCCATTCCTTTCCTGATTTGTGTCTAATCAGCAAAGCTGTGGAAATATTAAGCCTGTAAGGAGAGCTGGCATGTACAAAACCTGTGCCAATTTCTTAAATCATACCCAACTGCCGGGCAATGTTGTAAATCCTTATCCCTTAAAGGAAATTCCATAATAGATTAACATGATGAGTGTCAAATGTTTACAAATGGCAGTTCAAGTACCTCAATGCCTGGTGTTAATATAGTTTGGAAAGAAAAGATATTACTTTACACACAAAGGGTGTGGATGAAATAAGCTCCTCTCCAAAGTATAATAACTAAAAAATGTCAATGAGCATTTATGATACTGTAGACCTTTAAGAATTTCAGCTCTAAATAAACTGATCTGACTCATGGACAGGGGTTTTGGCAGAAGTAGGGCTGTCTAATATGCCTGACACTGATTAAAAACATTCTAAATCCTGATGTATCTATGCTTACATCATTGCCCAAATGATTCATCTGTGTAGGATATATTCTTATTGCCAGAGATGTCATGTATCGTCTTGGCTACAAACACACAGTCACATCCCATTATGGTGAACTCTCAGAGTTTATCCAAATCCTTTCCTATTCTGGAATTTTGTCAGGTTAATACGGTTTGACACACGTGGTCTTAAAATTTTCCATTCTAAATCTGCTGCCATTTTGGCATTTGGCTGGGTCTGGCCTTAAGTGACCGGCATCACACTGAGAATGTTTAGTTTATTGAATTTTAAATCTATAATTGTGTATCACATTATAGACCTATTGTCAGCCAAGGAAATTTCATCTGGAAAGGACTAAGAGATTTTTTTTCTAAGATACCTTTCCTTCTAAAAGAAGCCATATATTTTTTAGTTTTATTTGACTGTATATTAATACCACAGAAAATCAAGAAGTTTTGCTTAAATCTGCTTAGTTTAAGCATAACCATTTGATGCTATAGACTGGCAAATTTAGGAGCTGGACAAGTTTAGTGAGCCACACACTGCAAAACCCTTAGCACTGCATTTCTTCTTGGTCATTTGAAATATTTATTGGCATTTTAGGACTGGTCATCAAAAAAACAGAAACATTGGTACCGAACACAACATTTATGAACGTGCTCTTGCTTAGATTTCATTTTACAATCAAATCTGAGAATGATGAGTTTATCTGAGAAATACAGAAGGGCAGCCATCCTAAATCCAGGTGCTGCTGGCTTTACGAGCATATTAAGCACCCATTACATGGTGCAAAGTATTTATTGCAAATGGGCCTTAGCTACTAAAACACGTCGCTTCCTTTCATGTTGTGACTAAGTAATTTGAGATCTCTTTGAACTGAAAATGTACAGAAAGGTTGTCTACTGACTGTCAGCAGGGAAAACTGCCATCAAATCAATGCATGTGACATTCCTCACAAATTACAAACAAGGGTTTTTTGGGCACTGCAGCGCTTGGTCTCTTTCGCTACAGATGCTGGGTTTTTCTGAGTTGAATTAATGTGAAATTCACTGATACTAGGTCTTGGTGAAGTTGTGGCACTACTCTTTCTGAATTTGTCTTTTAAAGATGCTCCTTGGCTAGCAGCATCTTTCTATCTCTTCCATCCCATCCCTCCCCATACCAGTACTGTCTGGTGTATTCCTTTTTGCATTCAGTTTTGCTTACAATATTTAAAACTTCTTTAAAAAGGACAAAAATAAATTTTAAGAGATTTGAAATACTGTGATTTCTTTTACTTAATAAAATTCAAGACGTCTTGAATATTTAATTTCATTTTTACTTACAATGAAATTGATTTTTAGTGAAATTATGGGGAGAAGTTTTAATGTTACTGTTGTATTTTGCTTAAAAATTAATTTTAAGAAGCTCTAAATATTGTAGTTTTACTGAATACAATTAGTTTTTAGGAAGTTTTAAATATTGTACCCTTCTTTGAGCTCACGATAATTACTTAGTGAAGTTGCTCAGTCGTGTCCGACTCTTTGCGACCCCATGGACTGTAGCCTACCAGGCTCCTCTGTCCATGGGATTTTCCAGGCGATAGTCCTGGAGTGGATTGCCATTTCCTTCTCCAGAGGATCTTCCCAACCCAGGGATCGAACCCGGGTCTCCCGCATTGTAGACAGACACTTTACCATCTGAGCCACCAGGGAAATCACTCAATAATTACTTAAGAGTGTCAAAAACCAGGAATGATACTTCTTTTTCTAGCCCTAACATCTTTTTTCCTCACTTAAGAACCTGTCTCCCTTCAGTTTCCTGTGAACCCTTATCCCTGTTTATCTTCCTCCCACAGAAACAATCACAGCAAAAAACACTGTATTTTTAAAATGAAAAGCTAAAAAAAAAACAACCAAACACCCCAAGCATGTGACTAATCATGAGCAAAACATCTTAATTTAAATCTTGACTCAATCCTCTGTGGAAGCTACTCACAGCCACTCCTTACTCAGGCTGCAAGGAACCACCCTGTATTCCACCATTGACCCACATCATCTTGAGGTTATTTTAAAGAGGCAAGTTATGCTGCCATCTTAGCAGACTGATTTCAGGAGGAAGTATAGCAGCCTCCTCCTCTGCTGTGTTCAGCAGAGATGAGTAAACTGATCTGGTAAATTCACAGCTCTGTCTCCACACAGTGCCCCACTTTTCCACAAAAGCTACTAGTATATGTTTATTGCTTGGGTCTCAGTTCCTGCAGCTGCTGCTGCTGCTGCTAAGTCGCTTCAGTTGTGTCCGACTCTGTGTGACCCCATAGACGGCAGCCCACCAGGCTCCCCCGTCCCTGGGATTCTCCAGGCAAGAGCACTGGAGTGGGTTGCCATTCCTTCTCCAATGCATGAAGGTGAAAAGTGAAAGTGAA